>NC_143397.1:184080422-184786672 GCF_052110815.1 Crocodylus siamensis
TTACTACAGTTTTACATTTGATTTACCAGAGTTTGAGCTTTTTTATTTTTATTAAGTTTTGACTTCTTTTTGCAAGAAGCTTTTTTCTATTCATTGCCTCTACAAGTTGGTCATTAAACCATGCTGGCTTGCTTTTGGTCCGTTCATTTTATTTTATTTTTTTGATTCGTAGTATGCATTTGATCTGTGTGTGTTGTTCTTAAGGAGTTCCCATGCCGTTTGCAAGCTGTTTACTGCCTTAGGGGTCCCTTTTAACTTTTGTCTAATTAGCTTCCTCACTTTGGTAGTCTCCCTTTTTAAAGTTACAAGCTACTTTGGTAGATTTTCTTATCTCCTGCCCTATGTGATTGTCAAGTTAAATTGCAGTGTGGTCACTACCACAGGGTGGCTCAGCAAAACCCTTTGAACAATATCCTGTAAACTACTTAGGACTAGGTCATAAATGGCCTTTTCTCTTGTAGGTTTCAGGATGAATTGCTCTAGAAAGCAATCTTTTATAATTTCAAGAAATTTAGTCTCTGTATCCCAAAATGAGGTTAGATTTTGTGGATAATTGGAGTCATCCATTATTACCATGTTTTCTGCTTTTGCAGCTGCTCAGTTCCATTAGCATTTCTAGCTCACTGCTGCTGTCCTGGTTTGGGGATTGATAACAGTCCCAATATGTACCTTTTTTCTATTGAAACATGCAATTTCTATCCACAGTGATTCTGTGGTACCCATCTTTTGGACTCTGTCAGAAGTGGACTGGCTATGGGGAAGTGCAGTCACCCTAGAGCATAAGCTGTCATCCAGGCCAGCCTCGACAGGTTTACAAGTGGGTGGATCAAAACCTGATATGGTATTTAACACTGAGAAATGCAAGGTGCTCCACCTTGGGAGAAAAAACCTACACCACGCTAAAGGGCTTGGCAGTGCTACACCTGCTAGCACCACGACTGAGAGACTTGGAGGTCATGATTGACCACAAGATGAACATGAGCCACCTATGCAGTGCTGCAGCCAGCAACGCAAACAAAACTCTGGCTTACATCTGCTGATGCATCTCAAGCAAGACTCAGGAAGTCATTGTTCCGCTTTGCAGCCACTAAGTCTGAGTATCTGAAATACTGTATCCAGTTCTGGGCTCTTGAATTCAGAAAGGATGTGGAGAAGCTTGCAAGAGTCCAGAAGAGAGCCACTCAGCTCTCTTGATTAGAGGACTAGAGAGCAGCGGGCCTTATGAGGAGAGGCTGAGAGTCATGGGACTCTTCAGCCCGGAATGGTGAAGGCTCAGGGGTGACTTGGTGGCAGCCTATAAGTACGTAAGGGGTGTGCATCAGGAACTGGAAGAGCGTCTGTTCACCAGGGCACCCCAAGGGAAGACAAAGTCCAATGGTCACAAACTCCTGGAAGACTGTTTTAGCCTGGACGTAAGGAAAAGCTTCTTTACTGTCTGAGTCCCCAGGGCCTGGAATAGGCTCCCCTCAGAGGTGGTGCAAGCACCTACTCTGGATACTTTCAGAAAATACTTGGTTACCTATCTTGTTGGGATCATTTGACCCAGTTTTCTAGCTGACTTCCTGCCCTGTGGTCAGGGGGCTAGACCTGATGATCTTGTGAGGTCTCTTCCAGCCGGCTATGAAATCTATACATCTATGAAATCTTACCAGTTAAAAAAATCTACCCTATTTGATCTGATGCGGTCTTTGATATAGAGAGTCACGTGTTCCCCCCTCCCCCGCCCCAAATGAGTATGAGCTAGTCTGTCATTCCTGTATAACTTGTATCCTGGTTTTACAGTGTACCACTGATTTTTGTTTGTTTGTTTTTCTCCTCATTCCACCATGTTTCTGAGAGACCCATTATGTTAATATTTTTATTTACTGCTAAGTATTTACATTTCCCCAGCCTGGATCTTAGACTTCTGACATCCATATAACATCACTTATACTTCTTATTGGCTACTTGTATATGATCTTTTAATCTGTAAATCTGTTTGTTTATGATCTTGTCTGTGTTTCACCTGAGTACTCCTATCTTGTTTTTTATCGCTGTTGTTTATAGCTTCACCCCTGTAGCATGTGTTGATTTGAATCATATGCTATTCTACAATTATTGGCTTTTCCCTAGTTACTACTTTAAAAAGCTGCTCTACCATCTTTTTAATATTATGTACCAGCAATTTGGTACCATTTTGGTTTAGGTGGAGACCATCTCTCTTGTACAGGCTCCTTTTGTTCCAAAAAGTTCCCCAGTTCCTAAACCTCTCCTTCCTACACCATCTCCTCAGCCACATGTTGAGACTCTGGAGCTCTTCCTGTCTATGTGGGCCTTCAAGTGGCACTGGATGCATTTTGGAGAATGTTACTGTGATGGTCCTGGACTTTAACCTTTTGCCTAGCAGCATAAATTTAGCTGCCTGGGCCTCTCTTGCTATATATACTTCCCCATGTCATTGGTATCCATATGGACCACAGGCAGTGGATCCTCTGCAGCTGGATGTGACCCACAAGCAGTTAAGAGTTGCATTCTTTGGGCTGTTTCCTGGCAGCTGCTCCCTCTATCACTCTGACTATAACAGCAGCTGGAGCCTCTCGGCTCCCCTTCCTTTTTCTGTCTTTCATTGCCTGTCCACACCTCAGTGGTTGGAGCAACACAGCATGGCATGGCTAGAAGAGCTGGGGGTGAGTCTGGGGCTGTGTGAGTGTAGGGGTGTCAACATAGTATGCAGCCTAGGGGCTCATCACTTCACTTGGAGCAGCCTGTGGGGCATATTCAGCCCCTGTCTACTTGGAAATTGGACAGCCCTGACTCAGGGTATGAACAAATATTTACTTTTAGTGGTGAAAATTTCTGAGAATTATTTTTGGGAGAGGGTGCAGTACCAACTTTCCATGGGGTGATCCTGGTCTGGGTTAGGCATGGGGAGCAGTGGCTGTTCCACTCTTCTGGTCTGGTCTGCAGAAGGGGAGTGGTGTCAGGGAAAACTTTCCCTCACTTCCCCAGACTGGGGGTGCCAAACCAGGCCTTAAGGAGAGTGAAGCAGCATACAGGTATTTATTTTTGAGAGAAACTCTTGAAGAGGAGGTCTTCCAGGTGTGAAGTCCTTCCTTCCAGAGGGGAACATGCTTTCTTAGGAAGAGTTTGAATGAATGCTTGTACACTTCTAGGGAGAGTTCCAGTAGAAATGTAATGCCTGTATGCGGCCTTAGATGGGCCTTCTAATATTAGTGTAATGTGTTATTTCTGGAAGTGCAGCTTATTGTTCTGATGTCCAGTTTAACTGTTTTTAAATATATACATATCTCTCTAGTCTATGGTTCTGGTTTTGTCTTAATTAGTCTACAAAGATAGTTTTGGTGCTTCTACTACCCCCCCCCAAAAAAAGCATAAAATGCTGAAATACTGGTCATTTTCTGTGCCAGTACAAAGTATTTGGCACAGTAGTAAAACTAGGATTTTACCCTGCTTTTGGGGAAACATTTGAGCAACAATAGAGGTTATAGTTTCTGGGACTTACTTGTGGTCTGCTTGTTTTTTTTCCTGTCTTATAATCAACATGTCAGTGGTGAAAGTGCATATATATAGTTTAAAACAGGGGTGTTCAACCCTCGGCCCACAGGCCAAGCGCAGCCCACAAAGCCATGGCATAGACCCACGGGACTCCCCATTGGTCCGAAAATTGGGTGGTGGGGGAGCAGTGGCCATTAATATGGCCACCCTCCCCCACTGCAGGGCTGGGTTGAACCTCTCCTCCTCCTCCTCCTCTCTTCCCCCTTCCCCCCCAATCCCCAGAACCCAGTACCTGGCCAGTCAGAGCCAAGCTATGCCCCCCACCTTGGTTTTGGGTTGGAGCTGAGCCATACCCCCCTCCCCACTGCAGGGCTGGGTTAGGTCTGGGCCATGCCCTTTTTTGCTGCAGGAATGGGTCTATGCCCTCCCTTCTTGTGAAGGGGTTGTGGACCAACCCCAACACCATGGAGCCAGGTTGGGGCCTGGCCATGTCCCCCCACCCCGGCAGTGCCGGGCCATGCCGCCTTCCTTCTCTATGTAGCTGCATTGGGGCTGGCCTGCCTCTTGGCCGCCTCTACATGGCCAGATGGTACCCACCTGGGTGCCGGATCTGGAACACTGGCTGGACCTCTCCTGTGGGCAGACTGGGCGCTGCCAATCCGGCCCACCAAGGGAAAGGTTGGGCACTACTGGTCTAACATACCTAAATCACTAAGATGAGTAGAATGTTGTTGCAAAATATAAATATATTGCAAGTATAATACAAACTTTCATAATGGTTTGTCCATTAGGAGCTGGAATCAGTTTCACCTCATTCTCTGTGCTGTTCCTTGTATGAGTCCAGTACTGCTGCTAGAATCATAAGTTTACTTCTCCATTTTGCCAGTCCAGGATAAATGTATACTCTCCTAATAGTCTATATTAGCAGTATAGAAGACTTCATAGCAGAAATTGATAGCTTGGCTGAAGAGATTCAGGGAAAAAAATCAATAGGTTTACAGTTGTTAGATTAGGTTTAGGAGTCTGTCTGGTGGTTGACTAAGCAATGGCACAGTAAAAAGTCATGAAATATCATTTCATTGAAGTACATTGAAACTACTCTTAGGCAAAGTTATAGGAACAAGGAAATCATAGAGAAATAACTGGGGAATTAACACACTTTTTTCTTTCCTTTATTTCTTATGTTTTATTCTAAAGTGTGGACTCTACTGTTAATTTCAAAGTACAACTTTTTTCACTTTAAGTAGTGTAATGAAAAGACTGGTGCTTTGCTTTCCTAAATGCTCTTGGATTCTACTTTTTTTTTTTTCTGAAAGTGAGCTGTAGTTTAGTTTTGTGGAGCTGAAATTTTTCCTGAAACTGCAAAGGAAATAGCCTAACTTGTTAGTAACCTGGAGTTTTAGTTAAGTGTGATTCCCTTGTTGAAGTCAATTATTTTCCCCCTTTTTTCCTTCCTACTTGCTATTTAATTAAAAGTTCAGTTTAACTGCTTTAGACCCAGATTTCAGCAGGTGCTCAATATTGGTAAGATAGTCTACAGACCAGATTTTTTGCTGACATTTTTTGTTCATCAGGACTTTGAAGCTCCATGATCCATGAATGGTATAGCTGTGTTGGCAGAATCAGGTATAGTTGGAGTTAAATTGGAAAAAATGCTTTTTACCAGTGTAACTTGTTTTACCTGTCAGGGTGGCTTTACTATATATATCAGTATGGAATGAGGATTGTTGGTATGACTGTGTCCATATTACAAGTTTTCTAGCATAGACATAGCCTTTAATAGGTTAAGAGTTTAGGAAGATTCAAAGAGTGAGATGGTTGTCAGAAATCCTCACGCTTCTTATGAGCCAGTCCCTAAACAGTAGGGATTAGGATGAGATTTCTCTGGTAGGTAGATTCTGACATCTGCATACTATGGCATTTTTTTGCTCCTTGTTCTGAAACATCTGGTGCTGGCCATTGGCACAGAATTCTGAACGAAATGAACCAACAGTTTGATGCAGGGTAGAAACTCCTATTTTCCTAGTAGTGTTTAGTATTCCCTGCTCTTAACCTCTCAAATATCAATTACATCAGGACCTTGAATCATTAAGTGTTCTGCCTGTTTCTGAATGACACAGACATGTGACTTTATCTGCTGATGCATATAAATGGGGTGCTATAAGGGATCCTTTGATGTGACAAGCAGCTTTCAGAAAGACTCCAGTGTTGCCTGTGGCCACAAGAAATTTTGCTTTCCACAGTTATGTTTCTTCAGGTTGACAGAGAAAGATCAAACTACACAGTTGCCTGCAGCAAGTTACTTGCTTGCCTATGGACAATAATAATGAGCAAAGGTTGGAAACAAGTGACCTAGAGACTCAAAGTCTTTTCTTGGTAAATTTAGTCTTTTACATAGAAAAATTTCATTCTTAGATACAGAAATTCCTATTAATGCTTGCTATAATATAGACTAGGTCCTTTACTGTACCAAAATTTACTGCTGTCAAGTCTTGCTTAAATTAAAGTTGTATTGTTCTAATTGCTTGTCTTTCTTTTTTTTTTTTTTAAAGCAACTTGGTTCAGTTGATGCAGATTGTTGTATGGACACACTTAACTGAGTAGATTGGTTTATAAATTGATCTACATATGTCCACAGAGGATTTGCACTGATTTAACTGAATGGCTTCAAAAACTTTCTTTTTGTTTAATCCAGTGCTGTTATATGGGTAAATCTTGGTAACACCAGAGCAGTTTTATTCATACTGAGAAGAGTGGAAATGTTAGAGTAAACAGTTCGGCACTTCCAAATCTATGCTGGCTGACATTAGAGATGCTGAGCCTGGTCTCCTGAGTAGCGCCCCTGGGCACTGCTACCACCAATTTTAGTGTAATGGTGGGTGATTACATAAAACATTTAAGGGATTAAAAATTGGGTTAAAAGCTGCAATCATTGTGGCCTCACTGTGAAATCTTGCTTGACTGAGGACTTGCCTTCATTGCTAAGGAATTCTGGGTATGTGAGCTATCTAGAGATAAAGTGTTGTACTTTATCTCTAGATAGGCACTTCAGTTGTACTGTGAGAAGCTTGCTAAGGTTGTTTGTTTCTTCTTGGTCTGTAGTTTCCCATTCTTTGTCTCCTAAGGAAAGCAGTGGTGGTTTAGAAACAATGTGCCAACCCCTGTTTGCTCTCTTCTGTCTTGTACCTCCTGAAAGGCTGTCAACGGGGTGAAATTCCAAATATACTGTGTTTAAGCATGCTAGGAGTCTAAGGAATCGAGAATTACTTTGGGGGATGAGCAGTTGAATGCCAGATCCCAAGAGATGTATCCAGACAAAGGATGGTGGACCCCGTATTGAACCTCCAGTGCTGGGATTCAGGACAGCAGTCTGGTGAGGGGTGCACAGGCATGTTCTTTCACAGATGGATAGGATGATCTCAGTGAGTTTACCTAGCTGCAGTGCCTTGTCTTCATTGTGTTTATACCTGCAGATAGTTTGCACACATTAATTACCGAAAGCTCGTTTAGAGGTAAAGGCAAGGTCCCAAGTAATGCTTCATTCCCTTGCAGTTAGACTTCATCCCAACTGGTATTCTTGGGAGTTGGGAAAATTACTACCTGTTGATGCTCCATTCCTAACCCTCCCCCTTTCTCCCCTACAATAACACAAAGCAACTTGAAATATGAGTTGGTTGGAATGATGTTCATACCAAATCACACATTGAAATGTTGTGCTTGAATAACTTTTCGTATTGCATCATGGTGGTGGATGGGTCTTTTTCAACATGGAGAGATGTGAGCAGTGGGGCCCCCCAGGGCTTGGTCCTTGGGCCCTCACTGTTCAACATCTTCATCAACGACTTGGATGAGGGGGTGAAAAGCACCTTGTTCAAATTCGCAGATGACACTAAAATGTGGGGAGAAGTGGGCATGCTGGAGGAGAGGGACAGACTGCAACTAGATCTAGACAGGTTACAGGCGTGGGCGGATGAGAATTGGATGGGATTCAGTACTGACAAGTGAGAGATACTGCACCTGGGGAGGAAGAACCAGCACCATACCTGTAGGCTGGGGAACTCCCTTCTAGTCAGCACAGAGGCAGAAAAAAGATCTTGGTGTCATTATTGATTCCAAAATGAACATGGGCCGCCAATGTGGGGACACGGTCAGGAAGGCTAACCGCACCTTGTCATGCATCCACAGATGCATCGCGAGCAGGTCCAACAAGGTGATCCTCCCCCCCATGTGACATTGGTCACGTTGCAGTTGGAGTACTGCATCCAGTTCTGGACGCCACACTTCAGGAGGGATGTGGCCAGCATCGAGAGGGTTCAGCGGAGGGCCACTCGCATGATCTGGGGCAGCAGGGCAGGTCCTATGAGTGAAGGCCTCCACAAGAGAAGGCTGAGAGGGGATCTGGTAGCTGTCTACAAACTGGCCAAGGGAGACCAGCAAGCAGGGGGAGAGTCCCTGTTCCCCTGAGTACTACCAGGAGTAACAAGGAGTAACGGCCATAAGTTGACTGAGAGTAGATTCAGGCTAGATATCAGGAGACATTTCTTCACAGTCAGGGTGGCTAGGATCTGGAACCAACTTCCAAGGGAAGTGGTGCTCACTCCTACCCTGGGGGTATTAAAAAAAAGACTAGACAGTCACCTTGCTGGGGTCGTTTGACCCCAGCATTCTTTCCTGCCCATGGCAGGGGGTTGGACTTGATGACCTGCTCAGGTCCCTTCCGACCCTACCAACTATGAAACTGTGGCATAATGCTGAGCATTTTCAACTAGTGTTGGGAACAGTGGGTACTAAGTACTGTCAGAGGTGGGCCCTTAATTGATAAGGATTTGGTGTGATATAACTACTATTTTTACTGTTTCTCAACCCTTTTTTCAAAATTAGCAGTGTGTTTAAATGCTATGAATGACCTTAATTTTGAAGTTTTACAACTATTTGAGTTCTCCAAATGCAAGAACGTGTCTAATAAACTTCAAAGTATAAAACTTGCTAGCATTACTTTTAGAACACTAGAACAGGTGAAAGGAAACAAGATGCCTACAAAGGCATTACCTTATTTGTTGTCAGCTGGAGAGAGATTTTATCCTAGAGATGACTTCTTCAGAAAGATGTAAGCGATCAAAAATAAGACCAAAGATGAAAACTAGGTTATAATTGCTGAGTACTCCTGTGTGGTTTTTTTTTTTTTCCAGGGTTACAGACACTGACCGTATTACACGTTGGTTAGTTTTTATCTTTGCTCTGGCAGCTGATTCTCCTAATGTGATATGCAAAGCCATGTTGTTATCTCAATCTTCTCGATCTGACATGCAAAAGCCACTGAAAGCAGAAGTTGTATTTTAGTACATATAATCTACATTTTCTCTTAATTATTAATGTATAGGTAGACTTTCTTTGCATTGTAATAATAGAATAAAATGTAAATAACTGGGAGCCTCATTTTTCATCTCTAAAAACACTCAGTCCTTTATGTTCTGTTGGCTCTGCTAATGCCCTGCTGGTAGTGCTGGAAAAAAAATTGTTTTGCCTTTCTGTGTCTTGCATTGTTTTCCCACAAATGAGGGAAATGCTTATCTTCCTTTTGTAAAGAGCTTTGAGATCTGTGAATTTTTTTTTCAAAAACTGTAGTGGATGATGATTATTTATTGGCTAGTTCAGTTGTAATATCGTTTGGGGGAGGCTGACAGAACAAGCCCTTAAGCCATTTTAGAACACAATATATATTTTAGAAAAATATATTTTACAATTCAAATCATTTTCATTTAAGTAAGGAATGCAAAATATTGCAATTATGTAATGCAAAAATTCAGATAAGTAGAACTTGAATTCATTTTGAAAATCATCAGCTAAAAGCAATAGTTCTGTAAGTGGGAAACAAAGTTTAACATTTAAATCCTTAATACTTTGTTTCCTTAAATATTATGGTTAATATGCTTAGCATCAGTGCCCACATAATTTGACATCTTGCTACTGTATAGTAATAATTAATTGGCTGCCCTCCATTTAATATTGATGCTGTGTTCCTCCTGTAACATAATTACTTCATTTCAAATGGTTGCCAGCATTACTTTGTTAAAATATGATTTGTATTTCTGAATGATTATTATGATTTTAAGGTGTAATGCAGACTGCATTTAATAATTACTGAGCTATCTTTTCTTATTTATAAACATTGCTACTTACATTCATCTGCTTTCTTTTAATAGTTAAAGTACCCCGTAATTTTCGCTTGTTGGAAGAACTTGAAGAAGGTCAAAAAGGAGTAGGCGATGGTACAGTAAGCTGGGGACTTGAGGATGATGAAGATATGACACTTACAAGGTGGACAGGCATGATTATTGGGCCACCAAGGGTCAGTATGGCAAGTAAAAACTTTTCTCTTAAGTTTGTTGACAGCATCAAATCCTGTGTTAAACTTGTATTTCAGAGAGGAAATTAGAAACATGTTTTAAAGTATAGTTGTGGTGGTCTGTCACAAGTTATCACCAATTTATTGCTAATTGGAGCCTGCAGATTCACTTGAGTTAAATATGTGAGGCTAATATCTAGTATATGTAGATATATCCCAGCAAGCTTGTAGATAGCAGTGGTGAGTTTTCCACATCCAAGTCTGAATTCCTTAAAATTTGTGGAAAAGCTAGGAGGAGCTGCATAGGGACATTTCATTGGCCCAAAGTTCACATAGCAGGCAGTTTTTATGCTTTTCTTTGACTTAGCAAAGATTGCAATTCTACATGTCCTCAGTTATTTGTATTATTATTAAAGAAGGAGCAACCCTTAAGGCACCGAACATCTGGATTCGGTCTGGCCTTTAGACCTTTGAGACAGAATCCAATGGGGGGTGGAGGAGGATAGGTTTTGGGCAGCCTTTATACTCTTGCCTAGGCAAGAGTGTTGGAGGTATTGGTGTGATAGCTGCAGGACTCTATGCATGTGGATTCATGAGGCACCTGACTTAACCTCTTACATGTACACCATGATCTAGAGCAGTGTTTCTGAACCGGGGGGTGCATGTACCCCCAGGGGGTATGTGACACCTCATCAGGAGATGCATGAGATATATTTCATATACTGTCTAACAGGTCGAAAAATTAATTTCCCATTGAAAGGGGGTACATGAAGTCTCACCCTGAGACCAAGGGGTACATTGACTGGAAAAGGTTCAGAACTGCTAATCTAGAGGCTTGATGGTTGCCTACTACTAAGTGATCTGTGTGAGGGAGTTATCCTTTGAAGCTGTTGCTGCCTGGGGTATTAGGTATATATTAAAGCATTTCCATTATTAACGTGGAGATGTGGCTTGTATCAGCCAGGTTATCGTAGTCAGGTTTTGTTGGGATGTGCAACTGCCCTTTCACTACATATCATCCATCCTTTTTAGATTTAATTCTGCAGTGAAGCAGTATTCTTAGAAATATTGTGATGGCTAGAATGTGAGAAATTTGTAGAATTAAGTGAAAGGCTAATCAGTGTTGTTAACGGTAGTGATATCACACAATTTCTTAATGTAGCATCTCTATAAAACCCACACACAATCCTCTCTAAAGACCACGTAATTACTTGGTTATTTCTTTTTAGATCCCAGAAGAAAGACTTCTAGATTGTAATTATTAGCAGAGCAGACTAGAACTCTCACTGTTTTAAGGATTGGGTTAGGATGATTCTGAGGCAGGGATTTGCATGACCACTGGGGCTGTGCAGAGTTGGTCAGTCCTTCATTGGACCTGGGTGAAGGGGGTCCTTTACTTTTACTTGCTTTCACTTTTTACATAGTGCATTATTTCACATTTACAAGCTAAAATGATTTCAAACTTTGTGTGGATTTAGGTACGTATCATGGAGAGGAAAAGGCTGTTTTTAGGGCATGGTCAAGTGTGTATTTGGAGCACTCCAAATTCTGTTCAGATTTGGAACATTTCAAATTCATAGGCTTTAGTGCTGTGTATAGATGTGCACTACCCTGTGCTTTTTTTCAGAGTACTTCAAAATTTCTGTGATTGCACACAGTAGCATTGTTCACTAGCCAGGTGATGCAGTAAGGAGGGGGAGGGTTGCTCAGTCTTCTGATGTCCCGTTCCCCCCATGTTTCACTCTTTCATCTGTATGATTGCTGGTTGGAGCATTTCCAGGGCATTTGGAGTGTTTCAAGCCATGTCTATCCAGGGGCTCAGGTTGGAAAGCAGTAGGAGGTATCAGTCTTGTAGAAGTTGAAAACGGGTTGGGGATAAGAGTGAACAGAAGTAAGCAAGTAAGTTGGAGTAAAAAAATATTGAACTCTTAATACTCTGCACCCTTATTAGCTATGGAAGACTGGAACCAGTACTGAAGAGTTCAGATTCTAGTGGTGGTTAATATTGTGGCCCAGTTGTGATGTCAGACAGTCAAAAAAAATATTGGTAATTCCAGGCCACAAGCAACTGTGTAGTTAACGTTGGCCCATTTCTTATCAAGACAGTTGAACGATGGGCTGTTACCAGAGGTGGGTGTACCTCCCTTTCAGACCACACCATGGGAGCAGCACCCAGGGACTTAGTCCCCAGATCAGGTAAGAATTCCCCCCTCCTTCCCCCTCTGTACTCAGTGGCATGCCCCTGCCCCACCACCCATCACTGCTGTTGTCTCTGGCTGCCGTGGGGTGGAAGGACCTCCAGAGCTACTCTTGCTGTGCTCCAACTGGGCTGTGCAAAGTGCTGGGTTCAGCCTAGGACAGCAGCAGCAGCAGTAGATGGGTTCTTCTTCCTTCTTGATCTTTCCCCCCACCTTCTAGGTGTTCCCCCACCAGCCTGGGAACAGCCTTAGGTAGGAGGAAACCTGCCTGCCCCCACTGCTGCTGTCCCCAGCTGAGTCCAGCTCCCTACTCAGCCCAGCTAGAGCTGGACAGAAGCAGCTCTGGAGCTCCCTGCACTCCTGGGGCAGCTGGGGACAGCAGCAGAAGCAGGTAGGGGAGGAAGCAAAAGGGAGGGGAAGGATGCAGGATGCTGAGCATAGAGGGGAGCAGAAGGGGGAAGGAGTGAGGATGTGAGGATTCTTGCATGATTTGGGGACTTCAAGAAGGGGCTCTTGTGGCATGGTGTGCCTGTCCCACTAGAGGTTGGGGGGAAGGTGGGAACAGGACCCCAGCCATACCGATCACTTCTCTCACACTCCACTTTACAACATCCTGGATCCACCCATGGCTGTTTCTGGTAAATAGGAACACAAGGTAGTTTGTGATTCAGGTGCATTGGCAAAACCATTCACATTGTCTTTCACATATATCTTCCTTCACTTTCTGGCCTAACTCATTCTCTTTTACTCTTGATTACTGTGTTTTTAAGAATCACATTACAGCATTCAAGACATTCTTAGAATTTTTTAATTTCTGTGTTTCCTAATTGTTTGATATTAAATGGAAACTGGGGATCAAAATGTTGTCATGCTGCCTAGTTAAGAGTGCATATATTAAAAAATAATAGCTGAATGTACTTATAGACTATGAAAGGCATTTAATCATGACACTTAATACCCAAGCCAGCTACAGCGCTATATGTAATTTTAGGGGTGGTAGAAAGATGCATGATGGACAAGCAGAGCAGCTTAAAACGTGTAGCTTTTGGCAGGAAATAGAGGAAATAGTTAATGCTGTCCAGAGTGTTAAGAGCTTCTCCTACGTGATTTGTCTTGAGCTGTGCAAATGCCTCAGCTTGCACCTGTGAGGTTTCTGTCCAGGCAGGACCACTTACCTCAGATGCTTCCACCCAGGTCCAGGTTTGGCAGTGTGGGAACTGCGGTTTGTGAACATTCTTTCCAGTAACTGCCAGGATGGGGGGTATGAGCAGTGCCTCCTGGTGGTGTCTCTCAGGGAACGGGCAAGAGAGCTACAGGAGGAGGTGGCAAGGCTCTGAAGCATCGTCCTTCATGAGGAGTTCATTGATTTGATGCTGGAGGAGATGTCTGGGACTGTGGAGAAAGAAATGCCAGAGGCAGCACTAGAGAAGGGAGAGGACATGGACACCCAAGAAGGTGGATGCTGGAGGCTTGTGATTCTGGCAGCAAGCAGAGATCTTTACCTCCACCTGCAGTGGTTCGTCTGGAGGAGAGATGTGCAGCCCTAGCAACAGAGAGGGAGGAGCATGTTCCATTGGTGAAGGGAGACAGGCCAGGCTTTACCACGGTGGAAGGGCTGAGATGACCACCACCAAGAAGAAGCGATGGGTGGTGGTGGTTAGAGACTTCCTTTTGCAGGGGATGGCGGAAGCCATCCGCTGACCTGACCTATTGTCTCGGGAGGTCTGCTGCTTGCCTGGATCCAAGATGTCATGGAGGGGCTACCGAGGGTCATCTGGCCCTCTGACCACTACTCCACACTGCTCATCTATGTGGGCACCAGTAATACTGCCAGGTGAGACCCTGAGCAGATGAAAAGTGACTGCAGGGCTCTGGGTAAAAGGGTGAGGGTTCTGGGGCTCAGGTTGTGTTCTTGTTGATCCTTCCAGTCAAGAGAAGGAGCCTGGGCAGGTGCATCCTGCAGATCAGTACTTGGCTGTGCAGGTGTTGTCACCAGCAGGGCTTTGGCTTCTTCAACCACAGGATATTCTTCCAAGAAGGATTGCTGGGAAGAGATGGGATCCACCTGACAAAGAGAGGGAAGAGCATCTTCACAGACAGGTTCGCTAACTTAGTGAGGAGGTCTTTAAACTAGGCTCGTTGCAGTATGGAAGCCAAAGCCCTGAGGTAAGTGGGGGAGCAGGAGCCCTGGAGGAAGAGCAAGCAGGGGGGCAGTAGGGGAGGTGCTCTCATACTTCCTGCAAAATCAGGTCAATCAACTACTTACCTCAGGTGCCTGTACACAAATGCATGGAGCCTGGGAAATGAGCAAGGAGAACTAGAAGTCCTTGCAGTCACAGAGCTACTTCACGATTAGGGTGGCTAGGATCTGGAACCAACTTCCAAGAGAAATGGTGCTGGCTCCTACCCTGGGGGTCTTGAAGAGGAGGCTAGTTGAACACCCTGCTGGGGTCGTTTGACCCCAGTACTTTTTCCTGCCATGGCAGGGGGTCGGACACAATGATCTGCTGAGGTCCCTTCCAACCCTACCAACTATGAAACTACGACCTGATTGGAATAAGAGGGCCTTGATGGGAGCTTGCATGACTGGAGTGTGGTCATGGATGGGTATAAATTATTCAGGAAGGACAGGCAAGGGAAAAGAGGAGAAGTTACACTTTATGTAAAATATGATTACTCAGGGCTCCAGGATGAAACTGGAGATAGGCCTGTTGAGTGTCTCCGGATTAGGGTCAGAGGGGAGTGTAGCAAGGGTGGTGTTGTGATGGGGGTCTGCTGTAGACCTTCAGACCAGGTAGAAATCGTGGATGAGGCTTTCTTCAAAGTTAGCAGAAGTTTCCCGATCACAGGCCCTAGTTCTCATGGAAGACTTTAATCACTCTGACATATGCTGGGAGACCACTACAGCGGTGCACAGGTAATCCAGGAAGTTTTTGGAGAGTGTTGGGGACAACATCTTGGTGCAGGTGTTGGAGATGCCAACTATGGGTCATGCTTTTCTTGACCTGCTGCTCAGAAACAGGGATGAATTGGTAGGGAATGTAGTAGTGGATGACACCTTGGGCAGCAATGACCATGAGATGATTAAGTTTCTGAAGAACCTGGATCCTGAGGAAAGGAATGATGGAGAGCAGCAGGGTAGGGACCCTAGACTTCAGAAAAGCAGACTTTGACTCTCTTAGGGAACTCCTAGGCAGGATCCCTTGGGAAGCCAATCTGAGGGGGAAAGGAGCCCAGGAGAGCTGGCTGTACTTTAAAGAAGCCTTATTGAGAGTGCAGCAACAAACCATCCCAGTGTGCCAGAAGACTAGCAAGTATGGCAGAAGACCAGCTTGGTTTAGCAGGGAGGTCTTCAGTAAACTAAATCACAAAAAAGGAAGCTTATAAGAAGTGGAAAATTGAACAAATAACTAGGGATGAATATAAGAGCATTGCTTAGGCATGCAGGGATGAAGTCAGGAAGGCTAAAGTGCATTTGGAGTTGCAGCTAGCAAGGGATGTGAAGGGTATCTACAAGTATGTCAGTAGCAAGAGGAGGATCAGGGAAAGTGTGGGTCCTTTACTTAATGGTGGAGGCAATCTGGTGACAGGACGCAGAAAAGGCTGAAGTGCTCAGTGGTTTTTTTTTTTTTTTTTTTTTTTTTGCCTTGATCTTCACAGGCAAGGTCAGCACCCAGATTACTGCATTGGGCAGCACAGTTTGTGGAGGAGCTTGGCAGCCCTCAGTGGTGAAAGCATAGGTTAGGGACTGGTTAGAAAACCTGGACATGTACAGGTCCATGGGGCTGGATGGGATGCACCTGAGGGTGCTGAGGGAGTTGGCTGATGTGATTGCAGAGCCACTGGCCATCATCTTTGAAAACTCATTCTGATCAGGGGAGGTCCTGGATGATTGGAAAGGGGCAAACATAATGCTCATATTTAAAAAAGAGAAGGAGGATCCAGCGAACTAGTGATCAATCAGCCTCACCTCAGTCCCTGGAAAAATCATGGATCAGATCCTCAAGGAATTGATTTCTAAGCACTTGGAGGAGAAAGAAGCAATTAGGAACAGTCCGCATAGATTCACCAGGGCCATATCACGCCTGACCAGCCTGATTGCCTTCTTTGATGACATGACTGAATCTGTGGATGTGGAGAGACTGGTGGATGTGGCATACTTTGATTTTTAGCAAGGCTTTTGATATGGTTTCCCACAACATTCTTGTATGCAAGGTAATCAAGTAGGGGCTGGATGAATAGACTGTGAAGTGGATAAAAAAATGGCTGGAGCGTCAGGCTCAGAGAGTAGTAATCAATGGCTCGATTTCTAGCTTGCAGCTGGTATTAAGAGGAGTGCCCCAGGGGTTGGTCTTGGGGCCAGTTTTGTTCAATGTCTTCATCAGCGACCCGGAAGATGGCACAGAGTGCATCCTCAGGAAGTTTGCAGATGACACCAAGCTGTGGGGAGTAGTAGATAGGCTGGAGGTTAGGGCTAAGATTCAGAGTGACTTAAACAAATTGGAGGATTGCACCAAAAGGAATCTAATGAGGTTCAACAAAGACAAGTGCATAGTTCTGCACTTAAGATAGAGCAGTCCCATCCACTAGTATATGCTGGGGGCTGACTGACTGGGTAGCAGCTCTGCAGAAAGGGACCTAGGGGTTACAGTGGACAATAAGCTGAATATGAGCCAGCAGTGTGCCATAGTTGCCAAGAAGAAGAAGAAGGCTAACAATATACTGGGCTGCATTGCTAGTGGTGTTGCCAGTAGGTGCAGGGAAGTGATTATTCCCCTCTATTGAGCACTGGTGAGGCCATGTTTGCAGTACTATGTTCAGTTTTGGGCCCCCCACTACAGAAAGGATGTGGACAAATTGTAGAGAGTCCAGTGGAGGGCAGCAAAAATGGTGAGGAGGCAGGGGAACATGAGTTATGAGGAAAGACTGAGGGAACTGGCCTTATTTAGTCTAGACAAGGGAAGACGGAGAGGGGATTTAATAGCAGCCTTCAACTACCTGAAGGGAGGTTCAAAAGAGGATGGAGCCAGACTGTTCTCAGTGGTGGCAGATGACAGAATGAGGAGCAATGGTTTCAAGTTGCAGCAAAGGAAATTTGAATTAGATATTAGGAAGAATTTTCTCACTAGGAGGGTAGTAAAACACTGGACAGGTTACCCAGAGAGGTGGTGCAATCCCTATCTTTGGAGGTTTTCAAGACCCAGCTAGACAGAGCCCTGGCTAAAATGCTATAGTTGGGGATGGTGCTGCTTTGAGCAGGGGGCTGGACTAGATGACCTCCTGAGGGTCCCTTCCAACCCTAATTTCTATAATTGATTTATTTTATTTAGTTTACCTCTGTTTAGCTTGCTCCCCAAAATGTGTGTCAACCATAGCATTTTGTTTGATTTCAAACAAAGTGTTTGGTGTGTAGTGAAGTTTACCTAATTATTTTTTAAATAAAAATCCATCTAGAAGTTGCATGAGTTGGTTCACTTGGGAAACATTCAAACAAAACTATGATTCCTCCATTTTTTCTGCCCCCCCAAACCCCCCCCCCAAAAAAACCTAATTGCAAATTGAATCACCCAATGCATTTTCAGCAAATAAGTTGTTTCACTTGAAACTTCCATTGAGCTCTACCTCTCTGTGTTTTTGCAGTGAAGCTATTTTGCTGTTTCAGACAGAAGAAATAGGGTTCCTGAGCAAATACTGGTATGTTAGAACCCTGTAGATGGTTCCCATTTGTAACCTCCCCTATGAAGATAGGGCTTTGTGAATCAGCCAGGGGTATACAGAGGTACTGCAAGCAGCTGCCTGGGACCTCTGTGGTTCTCCAGCTGCTTGTAGTGCCTTTTATTTCAGAAGATACAACTTTTCCAATTTAGTTGCATGGCACTGCAACTGTATGCCAGCTGCTTAGAGGAGTAGTGCCCTTTGAAATAAAGACTGCAGCACCCAGCTCTGAAGTTTATTCTCTGTTTGGTAACCTGTTGTGAAATAACTAGATTATGAATGATTTCTCTACAAAAAATCTGGGTTTTACTGTACCAGGTAAATGGGAGCATTGAGAGACTTGTCATTTTCAGGGCATTCTTCTAGGGCTTCCTTAACGGTTGAGAGCAAAATGCTACTGGTTCTTTGTAGTTACGAACACATACTCTGTCCCATCTGTAATACAGCCAGTCTCATGTCTCTCTGGGGTAGTGGACTGCATTACCTATCCGTTAAAACATCCAGTCATGCTTTCCTATCTGTGCACTTCTTTTTCCTTTTTTTTTTGGCCATCGATCAGTGATTTTCAGTGTGTGTTCTGTGATAGGTCATCAGGTGATCCACAGAGAGACTGGGGGTAATGGCAGAGCAGGCAGGGTGGCAGCGTGCTGCCATCATGTGGCTGGATTATCTGGCTTCACGTGAGTTTTTAGGATAGGAGTTTGGGTTTCATGGCAAAACAAGACATGTGAAAGTGTTCCATGACTTTAGGGAATTTGAAAACCACTGCCATAGATGAAGCATATTTGACATAATTTTTTAGTAGGCCCATGCTTAATTTCATTGGGGTTTCAGCTTTAGAGGTGGGGGTCTTTGTTTTCCCTATTAGTAATAAAGGATTGTGGTAGCTTGTAGCCAGTGGATTAGTAGTTTCTGACTTGTGACTGCAGTTTCTGTGATTTTGAATCTTTTTAGAAAAATAATGACTGTACAGCTTCAGGCATATCTGGACATAATTTTTAGACTGTCTCAGACTTTAAGACAGTCTTGGTTAATGCAGTTGACAATCTCCTCCTGGCACTGAATGATAAAGAAACGTCTTAATGGCACTCAGCTCTTTCAGCAACCTTTAATGCAGGTGTTGGTGATAGTGATGATCCCTAGAAGCAGATGGGATGTCTGTCTCTTCTGATGGCTTTTGCCTTCCTGTAAAGGAAGAAAACAGGACAATTATGAACGCTATCTAGTATCCACTCTGAGGTCTTCCCTGTGTGTCTTTTTTTTCCCCGTTGCTGCTCAAAGTGTATGGGCTCCCAGGGAAGATATTACTCACTCTACAGTGGCATTATCACTGTGGTTTCTAATATCTGTCTTTCTAATTGGATCTTGATTATTGGACTGTAGAGGGGACATTTTTGCTGGGGAGTGTGGCACCTACCTGATGCACATGATTTCAAGGGTGGTGATTGTGGGTAGTTTTTATGTGTGTGTATTGACTATTTCAAGTTCCCACTATTCATATATATCCATACACTGGTGCTAGTGAAGCAGATGTACAGTGTGGGTTGATCCTGGCCTGTGTAGTCCAATGTAATCACTAATGTCAGTAGCTTATTTAGGAAATTCAGATCAGTTATTCTGACCACAGATTTTCTTCCCTCAATCTTGATCAAAGCTAGACTGCTGTAATATTGAATAGGCCTTCTTTTGAAAATAAATATATTTGTAACCAGATAGATGAGGTGGGTATTTCTGTGGTCACCCCTTGGGAGATCAGAGAAAGAGTTTATTATATCTGCCTTTTGAAACTTGGTACCAGTATGAGAGTACAGTTATTATAGTTCTGAGATCCTTTTCATAAGTCCTGGCCTAACTATTCGAGCACAAATGCCTCTGGCACTTCAGTTGGTTTTCTCTCTATTCTGGCTCCTTTGCTGTGGAATTTGACTCCTGGTGTTTTTGCCCTGGAGTTCCCTTTTAGAACTATGTTTTGCAAGTTTCATTTATTTGTTCTCTTTTTTTTTCTGGACTATTTCTTGGCTCTTCTTGTGATTTATCTTGATCTACCTCTTCCCTTTTCCTGATTGCTGAGTATTATAGTTTTTATCCTTTTGTTGGTGGGAGCAGCTTGTTCAAGTGTAGGTAAATTGGCCCTTGTGCCAGGGTCAGGGCCTGTGGTTTATCAGGATTAGTCCTCTTCCTTTAAACTTTTTAAGTTTTCATTTGTGTATAGCATTCTAGATGCCAAAAGCAAGTATTTTTTTAAATGATGATCACATATTATGTCTTTGTTAAAAGTGTGTAACCTTGGGCAGCTAATGCAGGTCACTTGAGCTGTGATGCATCATACAGTACTTCAGAGGCATCAACAAACAATACTGAGTTAAAATGATCGTATTGCATATTCTTCTCGAGCCTTTCTGCCTGTGCTAGTTTATTTTTCAAGTACTTAAACTTTCAGTAATGTGCATTAGTCTGTCTTTTTGCTTTCTAGACAAACTATGAAAACAGAATATACAGTCTGAAAGTAGAGTGTGGACCTAAATATCCCGAAGCACCTCCAACAGTTAGATTTGTAACTAAAATTAATATGAATGGAATAAATAATTCCAATGGAATGGTAAGTTGAAATGGTAAGACCAACCGCACCTTCTTACTGTGCAGTTTTATTTTTAGTAGAAAATCTGATGAGGATATAGGTGTGTGGGAACGTGCCTTTGTATTTAAATCATTCATTATAAAGATTATATTTCAGCACATTTTAATGCTTGCATGCTATATACGTTTTAGATCTGGAGTTTTGTTCCAAAGTAGCTTGTCAGTGAAGTCTAATGTTAATGACAATATTGGAACACATTTAAAAAAAAAAAAAAAAAAGTAAGAAACAGTTGCTACTTTTATATAAAATGACTTTGTGTTATGCAGCCTGGGTGTGCTTTCCCTACAGTCATTCTATGCAGAGTGTTTTGAGTTTACCCTGGAATATGAAATACTGTACTGCTCGGGCCTCTTGACAACAACTGCCTTATTTTACCTTCTAAGGATCATTTCAGTGTCTCCACAGTTTTGGCTACTGCCTTTTAGCTAACAAACATCTGTGATAATTAGCAGGCTTGCCTTTCCTTATTCTCACTTCTTCCAACCCAGTAACTCATTTTTAATAGTTCAAGTGGTGATTGTATATTTTCACTTAACCCTTTCCACAACTCAAGGAACAGCACTTTATTCTTCTTTCTGTATACTGATTTCACAATATAAATTGTGAATATTTAGGATATAACATAATATCTCTTTTGGGACTATTTTATGTAACGCTCCTGTAATAAACAGTTGGAAAGAGCTGAAAGATATTGTACCTTTATTCCACTGGAAAAGGAGTAGTAGATTCTCCTCCTGCACTCTTTGGCAGCAGCATAGTATGTTTGTTGATGAGACTAAATAAACCCTGGTGTTCTTTTCTGCAGTATTTCAGAAAGTCTCTAAAGTAATTTTGACAGTTATTTTGATCATAATCTTTTACATAGTGAAAATCTTTACTTCGGTTCCTCTGTATTCAATAAAAGTCTGTGTTTGCCAATCAGGCATTGACCTTTACCTAAGCTCTGTTCTGGAACATAAGTATGAGTGCTAAATTTTTGTGTGAGAATCAGCCATGTTGGATGTGCATGAGACTTTACTATATATTTATAGTTTTGTTTTAGATTCTTCCCAAGAGTTAAAAACAAGTAATTAGCTCCCTAGCTTAGTGGTGGAGAAGAATTTTTTTCTTTGTTTTATATGAGAACGTACCTATGAGTTTCAGATCATCTTAAACAACTGTTTATGTTAGATCTCCTCATCTAAAAATAGACCTGGGTGGAGAAAGTAGATTCCTTTATGGAGAAGATTTCGGCATCTCAAAATGTAGCTTTGTTGTTGTTCACAATGAACACCCATACTTATCAAATTCTTCCTAAAAAGGGAGGAAGTCTTCAGAGAAAAAGGGAGGAAGTCTTCAGAGATCTCAAGGCTGTTCTTATTTCAGGGGCAGTCTGTGTGGTGTAATTGCTTGGTTCCTGCCACAGAGGCAGGCTGCTTGGCAAGCTGTCCTGGACCTGCAGATCTTGCAAACCTTAGGGGCAGCCTGCTAACAGGCATGTACCCTAGGCAAAATGTTGCTTACTGCAGTTTGCAAACCACTGTTCTGTGTAGTATGCTTAATTAATGTGCATGTCATGCTGTTCTCTTACAGCTAGTTCATGGCACAGCACTGTACCAACCATTAGTGCTCCAAGTTGGCTTCTTAAACTGAGAGCATAGCATGCTGCAGAAGTTAGAGCACACGGCAGTCAGTTTGATAGAGACCTGAGTTCTGTGCATGACTCTGCCCTTGACTCCCTTTTTTGACATTCAGTTAGTTGCTTAACCCCTCTCCCTTGTTTCCAGATCTGTAAAGCTGGAATAGCATCAAAGAGATGGGAGGATTAGATCAGTGGTCCTCAACTGTCTTGATCCTATGGCCTATGGTCTCTTGAGGTCTTCTTGCAGAAACAACCAAATTAGTCACGCATATACTAGCTTCAGAACAGGAACATCATAAGGTAGCTCTGTTGCTTTCTATTCAGGAGGTGTCTGCTTCTGGAATGTTCTTTTGTGTCAGCTGATCTGTGCATACCCCCCTTCCTCCTTTGTGTCCACCCACACCCACCCATGGCTTACTAATTGAGAACCACTGGATTAGAGAATATTGGTACAATCCTCCTGTTATCAAAAGATGAGGAGCTGTACACGCTAGAAGTATATGTATGTTGTCTTGGTACAGGTTTCCCTCGTTTTATGCTGTAAATGCGTTCCTGGAGAATGGTGTATAACTCAAATTCACATAAAGGGAACCTGCTTTACAATGTAACAAACAGGGATATGTTCCAAGACCTCGACTGTACTGACCTCCAGACCCATTGCTACCACTTTTACAAGACCATTTTTGTGCTCACCAACAGCAGACGGTGCAAACTAGCACTGGGTGGTAGTGTTTGTTACCATAATGGGGATGGCAACTACAGAAACACATGTCGCAGACAACAGTCAAGGAGCACAGGAGACTATATTTTGGTGCACATCACTCCCACAATGCACTGCATAAAGCAGCTGACTCTGGGCTTCCACCACACCAATTGCATAAGCGTGAATTTACCTTGCATCTATCAAATTTTTGGTATAAAAAGGTCATTGCATAAGAGTGAATTCACACATACAGAACTCGCATAAAGCGAGGGAAACTGTACTTTAAGTTAAACGTTTATTGAAGCTTAATAATGTTAGTCTTGTAAGAGAGAATTCCCCTGGCAGAAACACAGTATTAACGTAAAATAATATTATACAAACACTTGAATTACCCAGGTGAATTAAACACGATTATTTCTTCATTTTTTTTTCCCAGAGATTCCAATTGCTAGCCACATTCCTTGTTTTGAAGGATTTTCCTTAAAATTCTCTTTCCTTTTGTATAAGAGGAGAGTTTTAATAATTGCTGCTTTTAAAGCCTAGTCACATTTTAACAAAGTAATCTTGGTCCAAAATTTAATGACCTGAACAATCTATAATGTTTTAATATCAAATACACTGCTTAATATAGTGGTATTTCTAACTAGTGTTTGGGGGAAGACATAATTTCACTGTTATTTATAGTCTGTGCATAGTGGTTTACTACTATTTGTATTACAGTAGCTCCCAGAGGTTCAAAATCAGAACCCCATTTATGTAGCATCTATACTTTTATTGAGTGTTTACAAGCAAGATAAACACAATGTCCATTTTACGGATGGTGAATTGAAGCATTGAAAAGTTGTTACTTGTTCAAGATCCCACAAAGGCTATGGTAGAATGGAGAATTTAACCTAGATCTCGGGAGGTGTTGTCCAATGTCCTAACCACAAGACCATCCTTCTTGCCTGCTTTTGAGTTCATATTGCATTCCGCTTAAGGTACTCTACAGTTCTCCAGTACATTTTTTGCTGCCACTCTTGCATTTCTGCTTTGGGCATGCTTTTGATGTTTGGCTTAATAAGCCACTGGTTTCCTGTTTGCTTCCTCTTCTTTTGCTTCAAGGTTGTCAAATTCTCTTGAGAGTAGAACTGATTTGACTTCAGGCAACCTTTAGTGTTCCTATTCTGTGTCCTCAGTGATGTATGGCTGATGGCATTCTTAGTGGAGTCTAGCTCTGAGATTTCCTAGCAAAGAAGGATTTTAAGGAGCAGTAGTAATTTAGCAAATTCTGGAATTATGGGTAGAAGTGAATGGGAAAAAGTGGAGGGAACTCTCCTTGGAGGCCTTCATATTTTTAAATGCATATTAATTTTATAAAGATCAGGATTATCTACCTTCCTACCTTTACCCTCACTTTTTAAATTAGGGGCAAAGGGAAATAAGGTCAGCAGAAGACTCATTTCATTTTCACTTTAAGTTCAGAATATGACATCTCTTTCAAATGCTGGCAGCTTTTATTGGTCATGTATATGATCACTTAATTTCCAGATGATCAGTTTGTATACACAGCTGCTGGATTTGTGCACTGAATTTGGGAAGCTAGTTTTGAAAAGTTGACCCAAGTACATGAGTAGAACCTGGCAAAATTAGTTATTCTCCAGAGGAAGGTATCATTGCTATAAAATTAAATTACGTTTCTTAATGCTGTGGGGTTTAGCTTCTCAGTCTGTGTATCATAGATTGATAAAACACAGGTTGTGCTATGATGCACTATTTATTTTCTCATGGTCTTCAAGGACATCTATTTTTTTTTTTTTTTTTTATATTCTTTAACAGCCTGTTGGTGTCTCCCTGGATTTGTAATCACTTCTGTTTGTTTAAAATCCATTTACAGCTGGAAGTGCTTGTTTCTTCTTTTAAATTAGCTTGGGATTCTGTCAACTATAATTCTATAAACTACGTTGTCCAGCCATCATTCTGAATGTGTTTATAGTAGACTAAGCAGTTTGCTGCTTTTTTAAAGTTAAGCTATTGGAAACATTATAAACACGGAACATTTTGCAGCATTCTTCTAAAATTATTTATTTTGTTATGTTTAAATAAAATAGAAGAATTCTTTGGTTATTTTTGGATTATGTATATTGTTGCCACTTCTGCCATTATTTAAAGATTTATATTGGCTATGTTGTTAAAATAAAAATAGCTTAGTCCTCAATTTCCAGCCTTCCAGCTTTTAGCTTACCCTGGAATTTCCTCTTCCTTTTACTCATGGATTCATATTTGGGGTAGGGTTGGGGCGGGGAATGACAGGAAGCAGGAATTAGATATATTTGACTCTTCTGAGTGCAGTAGAAACCCATGAATTATCCTTCTCATTTCAGGTTACTGAATATTGAGCTTTTTGTAAAGTAAATTCACTATGTGTAATGCTGTACATCTAAAATAGGCGAGCAATAGAGGCAAAAGGCTTAACTAAACTTTTACTGCCTGCAAGATCTGCTATGAAATGAAAGCTGATGATGTACACTAAATGAAGTGGCTTGAAATAAAAGTATTTATTGTATTATAGTAGTATAAAGAGCTTACAATCTCTGACTTGCCTTGGTGATGATAAGAAAGTCACTGTTTGCACTTGTGGAGCTTTCCCTTGCTTTGAAACTGATCATCTCTATCCATGCAATTAGTGACTTTACCTGACAACAGTGGCACAGTAGTGGTAGTATTTAAGCACAGATGGTTGTACTGGAAGTCAGTCCCCAGTTAGGTAAGGTCTAAAGAAGAGAAATGGATGAAGTATGGGGAAAACAGTGCTGGTGGGTAGTCAGCAGTCTGGAAGTAAAAGGGGAAGTCTTTTAGTTAGCTCCATAATTTTCCTCTTTCTTTTTATCTAAATCTGCAGTTGCCTGTCTACCCTCTGTTGCCTCCACCCTGCCCGCCCCCCAGTTTAGCTCTGCATCATGTTTTTCTACTAGGCTTTCTTCTTACCCCTTTCTTCTTTCCCTTCCCTACTTTCTTCATCTTTTGATTGGGAATCCTCTGCTGCAAAGATCTTCCAGCGTCTTCCTATTAATTTGTTTTAGGCCATTTTAGTTTTTTTCTTTCTCAGTTGTCTCTCCAGTAAATTCACAGTTTACTGTGTTTCATTAGAATCTGTCCCTTGTCCCTTTCCCACTTGACCTTCCCTAAAATATGGTGAGCTTGGATTTACTGGGTTACACAATTTGAATTCTGTGACTGCTGCCCCTCTGTGTAACAGGGAATACCAGAGCAGTGGGCAGTAGGATCAAAAAGAAAGAGAACCACTGATCTAATTCTCACAAAACCTATGTGATGTTTATTCAGTTCTTGCAGATTTGGAGAACAGGCAGCACCCCTTGTTTGCTCATGTTGCATCTCAATTTAGCCTATAAGGGTGGGGAAGGGTCTACAGAAGAACTGTGGGATTTGGGAAGGCACCAGACCTGGAGCTTTTCTTTAGCTGAACTCCTCCTTGATAGCACAGGAAATGGCTATGGAGATGGGGTGGTTTACTTTTGTTTTTTTGTTTCTCACCTGTTTGTTAATTTAGTGCTCTTATTTGGAAGCCTGCAGTGACAAAGAAAGAAACTGTTTGCAGTAATGTAGCTGCTTTTTTCCCCTCCTCTTGTATAGTACCTCTTTCTTTTGCACAATAAAACAATCTAGTAATAATAAAAGTTGTCTAGCAGTGCCCCTGTCAAACCTTGCTTAATACAATCTTAGGCTTTTTTTTTTAAAGCTAGCATGTTTTTCAATTGGTGTAAGGATCACTGCATAAACAACCAACTTCCATTTTCCTTTTCAGACATTTTCATTACTAGTTTCTTAACAATGAAGGTAATAATTAGTGATCTTAATTCCTTAGTTACCTTCAGAAAATATATTTAGTCTAATTCTCTGGTTTCAGAAATCAGGCAGCCTTAATATAAGCAATCTGTCTCCTCTTGAAATAAAATTGCTAGGCAGATCCTTTTCTTTTTTTATTTCAGAAAAGAGATTCTCCACCTTTTTATAATAATTCCCCTCACTCCCCTGGAAAAAAACCCAATTCAAAACAATTTTATGCTCTTATGTATCATAAAAGAACAGAAAAGGGCACATTTATCAACTGATATGTAGTAGTCTTTAATAAGAGTCTGTAAGAACATTTATCATAAGAAACAGAAACCATTTAAAACCTGAACTGAGAAATGTTCTGATCTTATAGTTGGAGGTGTGCATTTATATTATCTTGGTATTTCTGTCTGGTTATTGGGGCAAATGGTCATTCTTACAGCATCAGGATAACCATGTATCAAATATTCAAAATGGTTCACTCACAAGATTATTTAGAATAAGGAAAGTTTCTTTTTTTGAGACATAGACCACTATAACATTTGGCAGATTCCTTTATAAAGAAAGCCAACTTTGAGGAAAAATAAGTGTAGCAATCAGTTAATACTTTCAAATGACTTTTTTTTCTATTTAGATTGCATGACTTTTTAAAACAGTGTAAGGAATTTTATTGCTGAGGTGGACAGATACAGTACTCCAAGATACAGCCCCAGTTTGCAGTGTAGGTTGACTTCCCTTCCCCATTCAATGGAAGGAATGTAGGGAACCACCTGTTGATTTCATTGCAGGATCTGCAACACACCTAACTGTGTGTAAGTATATAACACTCACTTTGTTAATAAATATTGTATGAATTTGTAACCTTGTTGAGAAGTAGCAAAGAAAGGTAAACATATCTTAGCATTTCTGACTGCAGTATTTAAGTAAACTGAAGTTAACTATATGGGGGGTTGTATTTCATGGTCTAAACAGCTATTGTCCCTTTATAACTTGTGCTCTTTTTTTTTCTTTAGGTGGATGCACGGAGCATACCAGTGTTAGCAAAATGGCAAAATTCTTATAGCATTAAAGTTGTACTTCAAGAGCTAAGACGTCTAATGATGTCCAAAGAAAATATGAAGCTTCCACAACCTCCAGAAGGACAAACTTACAGCAATTAATTTTAGCTGATTCTCAAACTTCTGTCTTAAAACAACAACCTTCTACTCATGTTAATGTCTTGATTAAATCTCACAATGCAAACCACCCACACATTAAAAGAATTTCAGCTGGTATACATGACCTGGACATTTGTAAGAATATATATATAATATATGTATGCCCAATATGTTTTCAGGCACTATGGGAGAAAAAGAAGGCAGCACAATTTATTTTTTCTCTTATCAAGGCACTGTCATTTAAGCATAAGCCTGAAATAGCCTAAAATTGGAATTCAAGTTTTACAAGATGAAAGCATGACAGGAAGTGTCAGGTTGCTGTGGCATAATGTATGTTACTGAAAATTAATTTCTCAAGAAAGAACAATATAAATGGCATGCTTTATCCATCTTGCTTAGTAAAAGAGCTGCAGTTAAAATTGTTTTGAAGTAGCAGGTACAGTGAATACCATTGCTCATCTTGTTTAATTTTTGCAAAGGTGTGGGTGCCGACTACTAGTAATGTCACGAAGTATGTTCAGGATTGTTTTGATACCTGTATTTATAAAAGGGGGGATGTATTTCTGTTAAGCAGCTCCTGTGTGTTACATGTAACGGACATGGCAAATATTTGTTTACAGTCTTTGTTCTAATAAACCATGCATTTAAGTTTTAGTGAAACAAAGGAAATGTATGGATATGTGATTGAGATTAAAGTTAGTCTTAAAATGTAAATAAAATGTGGAAAGTGTCCTCTGAGACTGTGCCATTTCTATAATAGTGATGTAATATGTGCACAATAAATTATACAGGTAGCAGAAAGTTAAATCCTATGTAGTTGCTGGTCTACAGGCATCTTTTATTCTTACTAGTGTTTTTGTATGCTTATTTAGCTTGATAAATGGAAGTAGTAAGCTTTTACAGAAGAGCAGATTCTATGATCTGCAGTATTAGTTGTTTGGATAAATTTCACGGTTTGAAAAACTTTTTTTCTCCTGGAAGTCATTCTAGAAATGACATTAAGTAGACCACTTAGTTTATATGACATTTAGGCACTGTCTAAACTGGGTTGCTTAATTTTGTCCTGTTTCTGAGCCTTTCTTCTACCTTCTCTCCTTGTAACTACTAGTGTATTCTGTTGTTACCTTAGCTCGTCCCTGACCTGTTGTTTTCCTTGCAATTTCTTTATGCCTTTTCTTTAGACACATTTTCTTTTTTCTTCTGCCTCATTCTCTTTCTTCCTCACATAAATGAGACTCAGGCCTCATGGGCTTTTTGAAAGGAACTTATACCACTGCTTTGAGCTGTGTGAACCTGCTATACTCATCTGTCTGCATTTCATGCCTCAAGTGCTGGTGCACAGTCTCACTGACTAGAATGAATTTGGCCACCCCAGGGACTGTCATTCTGATTTTTCTTCTTCCTTTCCTGCTGTGTTGAGTAGTGACAGCCATAGTTTTAACTCTGTTAACTGATTTCTCAGAAAAGAGCTGCTCTTGCCATCCAACTGGCAATAAGATACTTTAATGACTTGTGTAGCAAATGTTGTCCATTTCAGTGGAAAAATTGTAATCTTGAGAATGGGTCAGTGGTTTGTCATTCAAAACTTCATCAGTAGTCCCCTTGGAACAATGAATATAGGGAAAAAAGAAGCCTAGCAGAGGCCAGAAAACTTGGATATCTTCTGTATTTGTAATGTAAAGTAAGAATCTTGAGCAATAAATGAGGTTTTATTTTTAATAGAAAGCTTTAGGTAATATTTTATACTTCATGAAGGCTGTATTTGGTCTTGAAACAAATCTGATACACTTTCATAATCTACTTCCTGAAATTATAGCTGCCCAGCTACCTCTTATCCACATTATATAACATCATAGGCTGTGACAGACTATTTGACTGACATGCTTTACCACAACATATCCCTATTCTCTTCATTTTAAGTTAATATGGATAGTTTTGATGCCACCAAACACTTGCACTACACTGGCACTACTACGTATATGCAGTTGTTAAAATAGGAATATACCTGTTTGGTTTTGAATCATGTTAACTTTAGGGGATCTCTCTTAGCTTAAACAACAAAAAGAGTTTCAGCTATATTTCCAAAATGTTACATGCTTGGTAACACGATTGACAGACCAGACTAATGAGACTTAAGAAACTGAAACACACTTCACAGAGCACAGAAATGTGTATTTCCACTGATCCTGTGATGCATGGTCCTTCTGGTCTGTTCTTTGATTATGGATGTCAGTAGAAATGTCTTTTAATTCGTTTTTTGAACCTGTATTCTTTTTGTGTATTGCAAACATGCTTTATTGTGACTTCAAATAGACATTACTGCTAGGTATGAAATTGAAGCAGGCCAGGTATGCAGTGACTTTTCTCTTTGTCCATATTGAATGTATGTTGGAACATGCAATCTATAATGATCTGTTAAAATGGCCTTGGATTATTGGTCAAAGATCATTAGGCAAGAACCTTAAAAGATGATCCCATACTAATAAAGGATTCCAAAAAAAAATTGCTGCTTCTCCTCCAGTGAGGTTATATTATGCTTATCCTTTTTTTTTTAGTATTTGCCTACTAGCCTGTTTTTCTAACCTTTTTTGTGCTTTGTCTTGGGTAAGTCTTTAAAGCAAGCTTTTTTAGCAAAACCTATTGTTCTATTTGTTTTCTGGCATAAAGGAATTTATAGGCATGAGTTTCATGTTGTTAGTAACTTCTTGTATTTTTTTAAATGTTCTTTGCACTTAACTGTGTCTGTTTTTTGTAAGTACAGTACATGGAGAGGATCATTTTAAACCAAATTATGTAGGGAAGAATTCAAAAGCTCTACATGCAGCCTACTTTTAAACTGCATTTGAGAACTCGTATCATTGCCATGGTCTTTGCCTGGAATTTAAACTAATGTGTTCTGATGCATACTAAGTGTATCTTGCTGGGTAAATCTTAAATGGGGAAAAATACTCCTATTTGGTTTGAATTTCACACTTTTATAGGCTTAATACTAATGAGTTATTCTGCAGCAATTGCATGGGTATTAAAAGTGTTGTGCTCTGTTCATTTAGACCTTACAGAAATGAGTAGCATACACAGTCAAATCCTGAAAAGTGTCTTGTATGCTCAAATCCATTTGTAGTCTGAAAGCTGAGCAAGCATAGCGCTTTTAGCTCTGATTCAGAAATTCGGTCCTGAATACAGGGCTCCCATGTGTCTTGTTCTGCCCTGGCAGCTCTGGCTCCGGCACAGGGAAAATGGTGGCGACAACTCCCACAAGGGCATGGCGGGGGGAAAATGGGTGTGCATCGGTGGTCAAAGAGCTAGAGCCACTGTAGTGGTGTCAGTGAAGCAGCCAGAGGATGACCAGGTCTGTATCAGCTTTTGCTTGCCCCCGGACTTCTGATTGCCATGTCCACCTGGGCCTAAGGGCCCCAGGTTGTGTGGCAGGTCAAAACCCCGGCAACCTTTGGTTGCCTACTTGTCCTGGTGAGCTGGATACAGCAGCTCCACAGGTCGGATCTGGTTTGCGGGCTGTATGTTTGATGCTCCTGTTATGGTGAATATAGCATCTATTCTATAATTGTTTTAATAGCAACTTTAACTTAGTGATACCATTATTAATAATATGTTGGATACAGTATTGCTTATGCATCTCTTTAAATATTAGGTATTTGTAATGGAATCTAGAGTTCATTTCAGTCTGTAGATTAATAGTTATACCTACTGTTCAAGGCTAACCTCATTTAAGCCATTTCATGGAAAATTTTCTAATCTTCAGCATTTTGAGAAATGGTAATATATAAGCAAGACCTTTTTATTGTTTATACGGTTTGACAACATCATAAATAGATAATCTAATGGATGATGGTGAGATAATGCACAGCTAACCAGAGACTGGGATTTCTTGACTTTATGTGCTAATGCTCATTTTCTATACTAATTGATGACTTGCCACCATTTCTTGTGGAAACAACCCAACCTCCTGCCTTTTAATGTACACAGTATCGAAAAAATATAAACATCACTTACATATACGGTACATCAGAGATAAAAATGCATATTGTAGATCATTTACACCAAAATACCATAAGGAGGGCTTATGCAGACATAACCAAAGATGTTTTCATTAGCTGCATTCTCTGCTTTTTCTCTTCCAGAGTGATCTTTAAGTTATGGATTCATAAGTAGATTGGGTTAGCAATGTTGGCTGCTTTCATTTTGCGCTAGGGTCATTTAGAGTGCTGTATACTGTATTCTTCTCTTTTTAAACAGTGCAGCAATGGGGAAGAGAAAAGGTAGATTGGTTCCCTCTGTAGTTTCAAGTGAATAAAGATCCGGTAGGAAGTGAGCCTCTGGGATGTAAAGGTAGCTGTTGCTTCCCGGATACACTTTTGTTAGGTAGACATAGTGTTGAAACTTATGCAATATACCTGGGAAACTCAGTCTGGGACTGAAGATAATGGCATAAGAACTAAATGTTTGGCAACTAGGAGAAAAAACTGCTGAAAAAGTAGAGCTTCAGGGTCCTTGTCCTAGAGAGAATACCATTATGTGAAATGGCATCTTTTTGGTTTGTAAGTGTACACAGGCCTTAGGCCTTGTATTCCTTGTGGAAGACAAAGTTGATTACAAAGCAGTGCTCCAATAGACGGTTTCCAAAAGTGGGTCTAACAAGCAGTGTCTGTCTTACAGTAAGGAATCCATATCTTGAAAACAAGCACTTTAGACCAAGTTATCCTCGTTTTTAACCAGATATTTATTCCAACTAAATCATTACCTTCGCAAAAATGAAGTAGACTTTTGCTGAAATTGAGACAACTGTCAGGTGGATTTTTGGGTATTGTTAGGATACTGCCATGGTTTTGAATTGTGTTCTCAGATACTCTAACCTTGGAATCTGTTGTTGGATTAAAAATACCTTTAAAATAGATATGTTTATACACATTTTATTTTAAATGGATGGAGCTATAAATAGCAATATTGTTAGCACATGAAAATCAGAATATGGAACAACTTCATTGTTGAAATGGAGTGACAGAGTATAACAGAGAAGGCAAATTTTGAAGTACAGTTCATTTTTAATAAACTTGATGGTGGTTATTAACAAAAGTAAGGAAACAAAACTTTTAAAAACATGATTTTGAAACTGGTCATGATCCCTTTTGAGAATGGGTTTTTGAAAACTAAACATGTTGCTAAGGACAATTCACTAATGCTTAGACCAATTGAAATTATAGAGCAATTTTTAAAATTTTCCCTGGTCAGACATAGCCAGCATATTGACAGATGTTACTATTAATTGAACACTCAGCCTTTCTTTGACACTGTCCATTTTTATAGAACAAAATCTATCTAAACTTCGACATTGCAAATAATTAAAATCCAAGTTCACCTTTCTGTTTTGCTTTGTCATCTACCTCAGGTTGAACAATTAACAAAAGCCATTTACTTCTTAATTTTTGTGCCATCAGCGCAATGTTGATGACTAATAGTACAGGATTTGGAGAGGAAAAATGATAGAAGTGCTGAATACTGCGAGGGTTTAAATTGGTGGAGTATTTATGTCTTGGTTGAAATAAAATTTATTTCAGTTAAAAATATGGCATTTTCTTGCTAGGCCTTAAACAATTTTTTGCCCCTTTTTAAAATTTGTTTCACCCTTTTTTAGTTGCTTGGTTTTGTTTCTTTTAAAGCAGTGGTGAGGTACATATTTCTCAAATGCTAATGATTACTTTTTGTAGGATTCCTTCTTTGGAGGTAGGAAAGCAGGATACAGATGGTTTTGTCTTGTGTCCAGATATATTGATCTATGTGTTTCAAGAACAGCCTGACATTGGGCTGCTAAGTATTTGGAGTGGGAGAACATGGTGGTGGAATATCTTGAAGAGGAATCCTCATGTCTGTGCTATAGCCAACTGAGGTGTGTTCCAAGGGAAAAAGTGAATCAGTGTTTAATATTTGGATTAAATCTCTGTTAAATAGGTTGTTTTATGTCATAGACTATGATGGAATTGAAATACCCATTTTTTTATCTTGATGCATCTGAAAAAGTAGTGCATTGTACTTGTGGTTCCTGACTTAAAATATAACTCTAGTAAAGGTGTCCCCCAGGCACTAGGAAGTTAAATTCTTAAGGGACTATCCAGGCATTGTCTTTGCTGAGGATGGGCAAACATGCATGCATGAAATGAGGGGGGGAATTGTTTCCATGCTTGCTGTCTGATTTTTGTTTTCAGCAGACATCAGTAAATTACAGCATCAGGAGATGTGAAACAATACACACTAACAGTAACATGTAGCTGAGTTCTTTAGAGCCTTTGGAAGTGAGCCAGTGCTTTATGATGAGCTGGGAAGAATCTTATTGTTTGAGGCTGCAAGGCTCAACATTTAGAGTTAAAACTGAACAAAATGGGTTGCTATGCACCAGACCAATACAAAGATTTTCCTCTGTATACTTTACGTAGTATAATTATTCAGATAAAAGATTGCAGGCATATAGTCTAAATCAGATTATAATATCAAAGGCACTTTCAGTACTTATCTATACAGAGCAGAGTTTAAATTTAGCTATGTCATGTTCCTCTGATGTGACTTGTAATGGTTTATTTAGTAATACTGGAGTTAGTGGGCAAGCTTTTCAGATGTAAATGTCTGAAGTGATCCGATATGCAGAAGCACAGCTCCTGTTGACTTCTATTAACTGAATTCAGCTCTGAATTAAATACAGAGCCAGTATATAGCAGAGCACCAGATAATGTATGAGTAACTTTTGTCATTAAGCACATGGGTTGCTGTATTTTGGATAGGCTGGAGCTTTATTGCAGCATGCATCCTAGATTTACACTAATCCATGCTGAAGGTCAGGAACACCTGGTTCATTGTGTCTAGATCTGTGTCTAATAGAATAGAGTGTATTGTTATGGCCAATAAATAGAATGGGTGGTTGGGTATCCAAAAGAACCCTGAGACAGCAGGTCTTTTCAGCAGGCTGAAAAGAGGTACCCCTAATTATGAGGAATTGTAAGGAGTGAGAGAGAAACTGGTGTCTGTCAAGCTAGATTATCAACTAAATCAGTTTAAAAAGAGGGTGGACTCAAGGTGACATATCTATCACTTGAGAAACCATCACTCTGTTGTATGCTTTGAGAACCTTGTCCCTCATCAAAAGTATTAATTGCCTTTTATTAAGACTTGAGGAGTTCCCTGCTGTTTTTAACCAGACAGGCCATGGTTGAAATCAAGGGTCACAGTATTGATTCTCAAGGACCTCCATTGCTGCTTTTTGCATAAGATCTAAGGAGGAGAGGTGTTTTCTGATTTTTTGCCAGACTAGGGCCTTCCAAGATGTGACAAGTCTTTAACAAGCTGTTGTAAGTTAGAGATTCTCTAACTTGAATAGAGCCACTTTGGGCTTGCACGTAACTTATGGTTATTTAGATTTAGATAAACATTGTTCCCTTCTCTTGATTTAGGATTATCTTTCAGCATGAATGCCAAAACCAAAGTATTGTCTTCTAAACCAAAAATATCTCTTGATCTTATTGCCCTGTAGAAATTCATCGTGTTTGCAATAGTTGATCATTACACTTAAAACAAAAGTGCTCTCTGTGTGTGTCTATATAAAATACAGAATCAAATATGACTTTATAGGGTGAAAATTTACTACAAATACCAAGTTTCTTTCATTTTTTCTGCCCACAAAAATATATTTTACCATTTTAAATCCAGAAAATACTCAGTTGCCCTTGGTAATGCTTTAAATTCTTTATATTCATATTATCTATAATATTTACAATTTTAAGCCATCATTCAAGTTGTGCATTTAACATTTTATTTATTATTTTAAAACCCACATCAGCCTGATAGTAGTAGTATAATTTGAATTTTTAGTAACAACTTAAATAGCTAAAGTATTAAATTCAGAGCTGTGCATTACACTGTTTTGCTTTCAGTCTGTCAATATACTATAAGATGCTAGTGCTGCTAACTGACAATCGCTAACATAGTCTGCTTATACACATTAAAAAATCTGGGAGAATTCTCCCAGGTTTCTTTTCCTGGTAGAGAAACTTATCAAAGCTGTGTGTGCAGATATTTGAATGCTGAGACCCTGAAGAGTGAAGAGCTTTCTGCACTGACACTTTTCCTGCATAACAATTCGCGGGGTGTGTGTGTGTGTGTGTGTGTGTGTGTGTGTGTGTGTGTGTGTGTGTGTACATATATTTCTCTGTGTGTGTGTGTGTACATATATTTCTCTGCATAAGTTTATATATTTTAAAACAGTTTGGGTTTTTTTCCCTTGGAGTTAATTTGTGAATTGTAGAGCTAATGTAACAAAGCGAATGTCAGTTTCCAGTGTGCAGCATAATTGTGTTTTAAGATTTTAGAATACTATATTGTTGTCTTAATGCAGAATTATTTTAATTTGTAATATCCTGCTGACGAACAAAAGCTCTGAACTGTTCTGCCAGATGCACTAAATATGGTCTTCTTCCAAAAGGTTTACAGTCCAAGTGAGAAAAATGCATACACCCCCCTTTTTTTTCTTTATACTTCTTAGACAATACAAAATGTATGTAAGACTAGAACTGGGATTTTGACGAAATGAGCTTTTGACTGGTTTCTCCATGTCTGCCTATACAGACAGCTGAAATTCCACCATATAGTCACTGAAGTATAATGCCAATTGGGTGCTTTTATTTATTTATTTATACATGCAATTTATATGCTGCTTTTCCCAACAAAGGTTCAGGCAATTTATAGAGAATAGAACAACTTAAAATGGCAACTAGAATGTCAAAATGAGAGGTTCATGAAACGTCCTAGCCTAATATGTATGTAGACAGTTGGTGTCCCATCTGAACTATGGGATTTAAGCTTGGTTAGTTTAATGAAGCTGGAATCAAGTGTTATAATTTATATTCTAACAATTCAGAGCTGAAATAAGTAACAGTTTTTATTTATTATCTGCATCCTCTTTTATTCCTCCATTTTTAAAATAAGATGCCGGCATTAAGCTTCTGATACACTGTTGATGTTGTTTGGAGGGTAGTTCTTAATTTGCCGTGGTTTGTTTAAAAAATAATTCACAGTGCCTTTTATTGACGAGGGTTGCTTCACCTCTTGTTGCTGTGCAGCTACCTTAGATTTAAAACAAAAGAACTATTATGGAGTAGTGCTTCACCCAGCTGAAACCAGTTTATCTCTAATAATCTGGATTTGAGTGTTCCTTTCTGTGGCAGGAAAGGAGATACACTGATAAGGTACTGGAATTCTTTGTTTCCCCAGCACTTTCCACAGAAATAATGTCATGTATACTTGACAGTCAGGAACTTTTCTACAGCAGTCTACTTAACAGATGGCACCGATTTATACTAGCTTTATGAAAGATGAAGAAAGAGACAGGTGTAAAACTTGCAGATGGTTAAAGGCAGCAAAACAAAACAAAAAAAACATTTAAAAGTTTTTGGGAATCTTCTTGCCAAGTAACTAAACCAGCTTGAGTACCTACCCAGAAACCCTAGATAAGGAAATATACCTTTCAAGGTATCTCATCGAGGCAGAACTTTCCCATTTTCAAGTACTCCAAATTTATATAAAAATAAAGACATTGTTTTGGGGTCAAAGGAACAGAGTAATCAATTTAGGGAAACAGCAACAAAATATGTATGAAAAAAATAAAAAAGTTGCCTCTCTTCCAGTAATTTTGGCACTGATCCACGTAACTCCCTTGCTACCTACGAGTGGGAATAAGTATTTCACATGTGGAATTTTGTCCCTTGACTGTATTTGCATAACCCAACCCCTTACTCAACTTGTGATTTGGATCAGAAATAGCAGTTGTCGAGGTGTGCCTCTGGAGGTATATCCGTAGTCCCAAGAGAGCAGAGTGCATGATTCTGATTGGAAGTATCACTGACTCATTCAGCTTCATTAAAGTGTTAGTTAGGCAGGGGGTTCTTCACTGTTGAGTTTGTATGAGAGGGGAGTGAAGAACACAAAGCATTTTAGCTCATCCCAGTAGCTCGAAAGTAACTCATTTTCTGTCTGAAAGCAACAGTAACCTTCCAAATAAAATTTGTTTAGTTTAGATGATTCCACAATAGTCACTAAGCAAATTCAGGTATGCCGTTTTCTATGTTAGTATTTTTTTTCTTTTCATCAGTAGATGGAGTAGATTTTTCTCTCTCCCTAGCTTCTAGAGTTTTAGAGGAAAGGCTTCATTCTCTTGCCAGAAGTTTCTTCCATGCTCCATGCTAAGGGATTTAATTCTTTAGTGTTGTAGAGGTATTGAGGGCAGAAGACACCCTTGTGAACAGCTTCAGATATTCAGTGGGAGTTTCTGCTGATGATGATATGTAAGAACAAGAAGAGTGCATTTTGAAGAAGTAAGAATCTTTTTGTTGATACTTATCATCATACATACTGCGCAAGATAGAGATTCCTACCCAGGAAAAGGAACTTTTGGCTTCCATCAACAGGAGTGAGCATAAGAATAGATGACTTAATTCTAATCATGAGGCCTGAAACAACTAGACGCCATCTTTCTAACAATGATTCCAGTGCAGAAGGGTTTTTGATAGCTGTGGGGGTAACACCTAGGGCAACAGTTCTAAAAAGTGGTCTCAACTGATTACTTATCAGTAGGGCTCTACCTACTACTTCAATTCAAAGAGGTGGCTGGTCAGTTTTTGCAGGGGGATTGCAGGGCTGGCTGCCATTTGTGTGGCCTGATCACGGTGGGGCCCTCCAATGCCTATGGCCAATGGGCTCCAGTGGCTCCCACCCTTTGCCACTGAATGTTTGTAATGGTTTTTTCATGTGCCCCTGCCCCTCTCTGCCGATTTGGTGGAGATGGGTGTGGCTGAATGGCAGGCAGCCCTTAGCCAATAAGCAGCGAGTGGCAGTGGCAGCAGCCACCTTGGGTTACCCTTCATACCAGCAGCCCCCTTCTCCCCTGGGGGTTGCGTGGCTGGGCTGTAATGCCAGGAGGACTGTTGGCTCCCTCTGGGGAGCCAGCATTTTATTGACAGGAAGTTTTTTGGTTTTTGGTTGTTTTTTGGGTCCCTTCCTCCCCACCCCCGCACATTTCACAGGCAATGCCAGCTTTTGTAGTTTCTGCAAAATCATGATTTCAGTAGATCCCTACTTACCAGAGCGAGAATTTAACTGTCTTGATAACCTTACTCTAGGACAAGGGTATCAAACTTATCTGGCCCCATGGGCCGGATTAGGGTCACTGCGTTGATCTGTGGGCCAAAATTGGGACCCAAACCCCTGTGCATGGCCACTGGTGCCAGATCCAGCCTGTGCACTGCCTGCAGCACCACAGCACACAGGGCTAGACTGTCTACACATCCTGTATGCAGCACAGGGAGCCAACATAGGAGGTGCTCTGTGTGCAGCGCCCTGCTGGACTGGCCCTCTATGCTGGTTCCAGCACAGCCTGATTCAGAGAGGCCCTGGAGCTAATGTGTAGGGCTGGTTCAGTGGGGGACTGCATGCAGTGTGCACCCTGAACCAACCCCAAGATGCGCGGCTCCAGGACCAGCCCACGCTTTGCATGTGGCATGCAGGGCAGGGCTTGGTGCATGGGATTAGTTCAGCGACCCATGGGCTGAATCATGGCTCCATGGACTGGATCTGGTCTGTAGCCCATATGGCTGATACCTCCGCTCTAGGAGAAACTTAATTTCTTGACTTTTGTAGGCTCATGACTTTCAAAACAATGCCTTGTTTCTCTTACATGAGTGTAAGCATCAGCTACATGAGAAACCATGGGATGCACATAGGCCTTCTGTGGTAGATGCATACTCTATACTGTATTGTAATTTTACATCTTGGCTGCAGTATTAGGTGCCTTTAATAATCGACCGGATGCTCTTAGATGGGTCAGGCCATGTACCAGGTCTGAGTTTGATTGGAAAAGAGGTAGTTGTCAGATAACATACCCCTCGGACTGTTGAGAAGGAAAAAAAACACCCCAGAAGCTCAACTACAGAAGTATAGGAGTTTGACTGCGTTTCTGAGAAAATGTTGCTATTAACTGCTGTGTAAATAGAAAGGTAATGATATGGAGTCGGGCATAATTATACTATCCCTCAGAAATAGCTTAATTTCAATATAATCCCTCTCACCTAGGATGTAGGGTGGTACTTCTTATTCTTTCTGAACTTGTTCAATTGATGCATAATTTGAACATTATATCTGTATGCATGCATGCATGCACATATGCATGCATAAATATATATTGGATTACATACACGTGCATGCACATATGCATGCATGCATGTGTATGTAATCCAATATATTTATATACAGTCTGAAATGATATAATACATACAAGTTCCTGGATGCAAGATATTCAAAATGAAATCCTCATCCCATTCAAAGCAAGGAGAATCTTCTTATTCGGTTAAATGGTGCCAAGATTCCATCCATTGTACTAATTTACTAAGAAGCCTCAAAAGCTTCATCCTCTGACTTCTGCTTCTTTTTGTCTAGTCTCCCATTTTAGAGTTAGAGAAGAACAGTAAATCCAAGCAAACCCTGAATACAATTTAGTAATGTAACTTCAAACTACATTTTATTGTTGTTTGTGATTAAAAGCAAAACTGAGGGCTTAACTACTTCTCGTTGAAGATCCCCAAGCTTTTTAGGTAAAAATAGGTCAGATTCAAACTCAGAAAGTTGTTCTTTCTTACATTCTGCAAGTAGTTTCAATTGGAATGAATTTCCTTCACATTTTCTGCGTTAAATTGTTGCATGCTTGTGATTTGCTCTAAAATAACTGCTGTGTTCTCATCAAGATTGTTGTTCTCATTGGGTTTTTTTAATGGTGTGGGATGAATTATTTGCTTGTTATCATGCCTCTTGTCAAAGTAACTCAGGAGTTTCCAATACTTCAATTACTGTATGACTTCTAGCACCAAATGCACAAATAAAGGGTAGCACTAATAATAGTCCTAAAGAGTCCTTGCTTTTTGTCATACTATCTCCTTTCTCTTGCACTCACCTTTGCCCTCAGACTATATGGGAAAATGTAAAATCTTTACTGGAATTTGTAAGGTGGTTTTGAAAACCCTAGAAATATATATAGGGCATGCTCAATTCTATCACAGTGGTCATAGTATCAGGACCTAGTTGTATAGATCACTGTCAAATATAAGATCCTTTTCCTATTGTTTGGTCTCCATGCTGTTCTTCCTGTTAGCTTGCAGTCGTACAATATGGCTACTTTTAGGTCACCCATTTAATATTCATCAGTTGTACTGTGATCAGGATACATTCATGTCAAATGTGAGCTAATGTTGTAACTTTTACTTATTATTTTAAAGCCAACACTATAAGGCAAATGGAATGTAGCAGAAATCTTCTCTATCCTGTTTTGACTTACAGAAACCTTGCCCCATAATAAGCAAATGCACAGTGTGTTACCAATTTTCTGTTTACAGTAAATATTTTCTACCTGCTGCAGTAGATGGTAATAATTCTTCCCTTATCTGACCGCCTACTCACAAATGCATCAGAGTATCAGTGGTGTGTTTTTTGGGGGTTTTTTGGTTGCTTTTGCTAGTCTCAAACTTGCTTGCCATAGTAGAAAATCAATCAAAAAATTTAATGAGTCTCACCTGAGATTTTAAAAGGAAAGGAAGAAAATAGAATGAAATAGACACAGAAACGAATCAAATGATAATGATGGAATACAATCTTATCTCTTTTTCTACCTATTTATAAGAGCAAAGGACTTTAGGAATTTGTATTAGAAGTAGAGTTTGTTCAAGAATCATTCCCCCCTCCACACACACCTAATTTACATGTGACAGTTGAGACCTTTTTAAAGAAATGCTCATTTGATTTGCAAATGTTAAGAGAATTAAAGCATTCAGTTCATTCTAGTTGCCACACATTTCACAGCTCTTGAATATCTGCTGTGTTTAAGACTGTATATGATTTTATGAATAAGTGTAAAAGCAGCTTGTGCTGGTGAATTTGAAGCAGATATGAGCACTAGTTAAGTAATTTGTAATTAAGAGTGTGATCAAACTGAAAATTCCCTAGATTTGAAAATGTTTAGTTCAATTTAGGAAACCCAGAGGTTCCTGGCTAGAGGGTCTTGCTTTTCTGCTCAGGGTCACATTGATGAACGAATTTGGGATCAAGAGAGAATTTTTCCCTCATGTCAGATTGGCACAGACACGGTGAGGTTTTTCCTTCCCTGTATTTTGACTCATGGTCCTTTTTTTCTAGATATCTACCGAGCATATATTAACCAGCAACTTTCCTGTTGTTGCAGTGCCAGGGCACTGGCCTTTATAGGATACTCATGGTGTTTCATGTATTAGGCTCTGTAGTATGTGATGTAAGCAGCAATTCTGGAGATTCCTTGGGTTAACGATTCCCTAAGAATGTAGGAAACATAGTTGCTTGACCCCTTCCTGTCCTATATTTTAAAAAACTCAACTCTGTAACAGAAGCAATTTTGCCGGGGAAAATGCATACACTGGGAGGTAAGTGTAGTGCTTCAAATGCTCTGGCATTCTAGTATTCCTTTATTTTTTTTGTGATCATATGTTGACCAGAACTCTTGTTCTTGTCAACTACATGTTACAACTGACACTTGATTTCCCGCTTCCTTCCTCCCCCACACACATTTTAAGGATTTTTCTTTCATATTACCTGCCCTTTCATTAAGAAAAAGCTACACTCATTGCTGTCGCATACCAACCCACAATTTTAAAGCCCTTTGTACTTTTGGTGACTTCTTCACCAACAGGATCTAGTTCAGACAGGCTCTCGGTGCTACAAACATGCTAGACCTAGGCAGTGCCACAGCTAATCAAACCCACAACACGTTAACCAGTCTCAGCTGCCCAGGGAAAGTACACCATCCTGGTGTATTTTTCCACCTCTAACTTTCAGAGAGAAGCAAGGCAACTGATGTCTTCAGCCTCAGGTAGTTCTTGTCACTATCCCAAAGACTCCTGGAGCTTGGGAGCATGTCATCACTCTTTTTCTGGAAGAGACATTTGGCTAATAGTGAAGAGCAGATGTTCTTGGCAGAAGATGGGCCTGATTTGATTAATTCTCTGGACAGGCGTTGTAACATTAATGTTGGTGGCTCAGCAAACTATAAATGTGGAGAGGAGAAGAGCGAATGTCTAGCAACTTCTTATGAGAGCTTGGATTATTTACCTTCACACAGTGAAGCTTACAAGAAGTGGCTACAGGAGAAAGCATACAGGTAATAATGCCCCATCCCTTGGGCCAAGCAGTCTAGTTTCCTACAGTCTCAGGGTAGTAAAAATATATATCAACCTTATTACCTCTAAACAGTATGGAAGTTGATTGATTGACCTTGATTATCATTGATAAGTATGTGAATTTTGTAGAGCTTCCCAGAATGTAAGGTTTTCAACAGTGCAAAGTAGGGAGAGAAGTCTGTTTTACTCAAAAGCTGTTCTTATCGTAACACTTGGGTGCCTCAGAGAAAATAGATTAATCTCTTGAGAGAAATAAAATCGTATTCCTACATTACATGTGGGGATGAGGGTACAGGGTGGGTGTGCCTAAGGTAGCACATAACATTTGTATCCTAACTCTTGATTGCTACTCAGGTGAGCTGTCTGGCAAGTGGTAGTGAGTTAAATAGATTCGAGGATCATACTATGGAAAAATTTTTCATTTGTTGGTTTGGTGGAAGGAGGTTTTGTGGTGCAAACCCTAGACTGATCATCAGAAAATTAAGCTTCTTTTTTCTAGTTCTGGCTTCTGCCATGTCTGTTGGACTTAGAATACTTTCTCTGTGCCTCTTAGTATTCCACAAGATGAGGATTTATTCCTCTTTTGTCACCGTGGTGCTAAGAGACTGTTCACTAATGTTTGCCAAATGAATTGAGCTTGTTTGAGTGCAGATGATGTAAAATTCTAAAGTATTATTCAAATTAAATGACAATGTTGTGCTTGTGAGGGCTGCCTGCAAAAAGGAGGGGTGAGAGTATAAAATAATCAATACAATACAGCTGAAATTATTGTACAAGACTGATTGCAAAACTGTACACAAAGAGTAGTAATCAATGGTTCACTGTCATACTAGAAGGAATTATCATATGAGGTCCAGGGGTGGTTTCTCATGGGTCAGTGCAATACATTCTTTTCATTAATGACTTGCATCATGGACTGGAATATACTGTTAAATGTTCCAGATGATACTATACTGGGAATGATTGCAAACTCTTTGAAAGATGGGATCAGCAGTTAAAATGATCTTGAAAAATTGGAAAGTACTACATTTAGTAGGAATAATCAAGTGAACAAAAACACCATTGGGAGCAATTGGCTAGATGGCAGTTCTTCAAAAAAGGATGTTAAAGTTGCAATGGATCATGAATTGAAAAAGTCAATAATGTTATACTATTTTGGAAAAAAATGTAAATGTTACACTGGGATATAGGAGAAATGATTTTTGAAAGGGATGTTAAGTAACTCTTCCATTTCACACACCAGAGGAAAGACCTCAATTGTACACTTGCATTTCATGACAGATGTGGACCAATTGAAAGTACAGAGGAGAGCAACAAAATTAAGAAGCCTGGAAAATGTGCTCTGTATGGAAATATTGTGCAAGCAGTAGGTTTGCCTGATCTAGAGAAGAGGAGACTGAGGAAAGTCATGATAATCTTTAAATTTGTAAAAAGTTACTGCAAAGAAGGAAGTAATAAAATATTGGTTGTATCCATTGTGGGGCAGGATAAGGAGTAAATTACAGCAATGGAAATGTAGATTGCACATTAGGAAAAAAAAATCTGGAAGGATAATTAAGCACTAGAATAGATTATCTCAGCAGATTGTGTAGTCTCTGTCACTGGGGCTAGGTATAGACATTCCAAAAAGCCAGTGTAGAATTTATCTAAGTTATGCAATTTTCTGTAAGCAGCGTAGTTTAGATCAGTAGTGAACAGAACATGCATCTACTCTATGGTTTTTTGGGGGGGGGGCAATCTTAGATCAGGTTCTGCCATTTTAAAACCAATTAGTGTGTGCTGAATTTCTGTTCTGTTATGGGTATAAACTGGTTTTATGTGCCAAGCTTCTGTTCTGTTACAGGTATAGACCAGTTTCCAGTCACTTATACCAGTGAAAGTATAATGTCGGTACCTGGCCTGAAGGTTCTTGAGAACAGGTATCAGAAATGGTATAAGTGTAGTCGATCCTACATCAGTGCATGTGGATGGACAATATGACTGCTTGAGGTCCTTTTATTAGGGCTGTGCGAAGCTTCAGTCCCTGATTTGATTCAACAGAGATTTGGCCTGATTTGGTGGCCGAATCTCTGAGTCCAAATTGAATCAGGAGACCTTCTAATCTCTCCAAATTGAATCGGAGCCCTCTGAATTGATTTGGAGAGATTTGGACATATTCAGTGATTTGGACATAGACACAGCTTTAAATGTTTTTTCTACATAACTCAAGGTACCCGGTGGTCATGAATGCTGCAATAGTGGGGTTGATGGAGCGTTCCACCGGAGGGGGGACTCCCAGTGTGCTCGGCAGCAGACCCAGAAGCACTTCCGGTCCCCTGGGGAGCATGCTAGGGTCCCGCCCCCACTCCCCCAGCTCGGTGACTTGTGCTTCCTGGGTCTGGGAGGGCACCCGGGGTCCCCCATGGCTGATTGCTGAGCTGGGGAGGGATGTGGGAGGCTCCCTGCGCGCTTGGTGGCAGACCCAACTTCCAGGCCACTTTCAGGTTTGCCGCCAACCACATGGGGGGGGGGGGCACTCATGCTCTTGTGGGACGCTCCATCCACCCCAGCGTTGCAGCATTCATGAGCCATGCCTGGTACCTTGAGGTATGTAGAAAAAACATTTAAAGCTGTACCTATGGCTGAATTGCTAATTCTCTGAATCAGCATTGAATCTTTAGATTCAGCTTTGGCTGATTCGAATTGGGGAGAGCCAGCCAAATCAATGAATCAAATCACTGTTCCCATTTGGGTTGAATACGAATAGAATATGGCCTATTTCGTACACCATTACTTTCTATCCCTATTTCTATGATTCAATAATCAGAGGGAGGCAACTGAGTAAACAACTTTTTACTAAAATCATTTCCTTAAAGTGTTCATTCTTTTGATTCTGATGCATATAATGAGCAAAGAAATAGTGTAACTCATTGTTCAACTTGTACAGTTTGGAAGGAAAAGTGGTATTAAAGACCTTGTAAGGAATCTTTGGATAGTCTTTTCATGGAAATTGCTTTAAAATACTTGGTGTATTCTAAAAGCAAAAAATGGCCTCTTCTGCAATATTATACAAGCCTGAAAGTCAGTAATATCTGATTGGGGAGGTTTTTAGCAGTAAATGATTCCTTGCATAAACCAGGGATTGTTATTTATACATAATTAAACATGAGCTTTATATTTGAGACTTCTATAAACTGGAGACAAAGACTGTATTCTAGGACACAGGTTGAATCAATGCATTTAGCTAAAACAGAGAAAGAGAGTGACTTATTATAGCAGCCTGTAATGGCCTCATAAGGAGCTACTGTTACTATTCAGGACTAACACTTAAAACAGACACAAAAAATTGCCCATAAGGCTTTGGAATGCAAATGTTAACTCAACAACATGAGACCAATAGCTTAATTTTATCTGCCTTATTACCCCTTATTAAGCTGAACTGGAAGATTCCAACAAACACCCATTCAAGACAGCAACTTAGGCCTATTGGAGCAACTGCCTAGGTCTATTGGAGGGAGGTTTCAGTGCTACCAGTTCCCCATGCCTCCAGGAAAAGGCAAGATCTGAGAATCTTTTCTGTCACTTCTGCCCCGGACAAGGTTTTTTAAAACTGGTTTTACTGAATTTGATTGCTCTGATGTGATCTCAGTTCAATTCTCAGGTGTCTCCACTCCATATCGCTTCATTACATTTGTTGCTTGTCAACAGTCCATGCATCTTACAGCAGCGGCCAAGTGTTAAAATGACCTGAAGATCTGGCCAATGGGTAGAGTTGGGGCACCCTGCAGAAGTGGGAGGAAATACTTGCATTGTCAATGCTCTTGCTAAAATTGTTTTGTGGGACACCAGATTTCATCCTTGATTCATTGTCAGCATTGGACCTTCACTAGAGAGGAAGAATAGCCACCTACTGCATTCCTTTCTTAGTGCTCAGACAAAGAAGTACAAATTTTCAACCCTTAATTTTAATAGCTTTTGAGATCCTTTTGTATGTAGCCTACTCCAGGGATGGGCAAAATATGGTCCATGAGCTAGATCCAGACCACCAAGTGACTGGTCCCGGCCCATAGCTTCCCCCACAGAATGCCACGGCTGCCACGGGGGCATGTGGACCACGTCACCCAACTGAGCTATGCTGCATGTGCCCCTTGCCTCCCCCTCCCTCCCCTCACCCTGGTTGGCTCCCTGGAAATAGCACCCAGGCAGCCCCTCCCCACACCCTACAAATACCTCCCCACCCCCTCACAGTGCAGGGCATGCAGAGAGACACTCCTGAACACTACTCCCACCCATCCAAAGTCCCAAAGAAAGTTTTTATAGAGTCGTTGTGCAGATGGTGGGGGAGGAGGCAGGGGGACCTGTGGTGACCCAGCCCTCAGCAGCTCATCAAAATGCCCTTCGGCCCAAATGCTTGCCCTTTCCTGGTTTACTCCCACATTTATGCATAAATGTCTGTGCAAACACATATTACAAAATATATGGATATGTTACTTTGCATTAACACTAATCAGTTTCATTAGCAAATGGAACCAATTTCCAGTAGAAGTTCTATCTTTGTACTTACTTGTAGTTTCCTACTTGATACAGGCGGAAACGAGAGACATCAGGTTTCTATGTTTTGGCCTCTTGCAATTGTATGATTATAATAAAATTAGACATATAAGAGGTGTACCTACTTGTTAGATGTACCACACTCAGCTCTACAAAAGGCTAATGGTACTCTTCCATTTTTAGAACTGACTGGGATCGATGGCTGTTGATGGGGCTAATTGGAATAGGAGTGGGAATGCTGGGATTTCTGACTCATCAGATAATTGACTGTCTCATCAAATTGAAATGGAAACTGGTAGAAAATTACCTTCAGGTGAGTATAAAAAGAAAATATTGCTCTCTTCTCTTCATTACACTTTTCTGGGAGATAGGATAGTCAAACTCCATGAACATGAAACTTTTACCTGATTGTTGGCACTGTGCTTTCAGCTTAGCTTGAAAGTAAATTTCTACTTAATAGCATTTTTACTCAGTAATTACTTACCTTAAGAACGTGTTCTTAATGGCTTGGATAAAGCATGGGCTGCATCACTGGGAAACATAATATCTGAAGCACAGTACATGATAAGCAGCTGGCTTTGCAAGGCTTCTGAATGTACAGACAAGTCTTTGATGGACAAGATTTTATTGCACTCTGTTTGACTAATACAGATCCCAATGAAGAATGTTATGAAGCTATTTCTTTTTTAATCACTGTCCCAAAGACTTATTTTCTAGTAGCCAGATCTTTTAAATGATTTTTCCAACTTGTCTTGGGAAAAAAGGAACACTTCTCAAGCCTGTTGGTGCACTTCTGTACTATTGTAGGCCTAGTCTTCACATGCATGGTCAGTTTTGGTCACTACTCACAGAAAAAATTCATTATCAATGGAATGTGTTGCTAGTCTGCAGACCTGGATTTGAATTGTAGCCAGAAATTGGAACTAAACATGAATGCACCCAATGTAGCAGATCGACTTAATCCACACACACACACAACTGTGTTGGACTGGGACTCGCCAGACTTGCATACTATCCTTGACTCAGTACCTGGACTGCTGGATGATATTGGGCAAGTCATGTCACCATTCTGTTCCTTAATTTCCCCTTCTGTAAAACAGAGAGGATAACGTTTACCTACTTCGGGAAGAATTTTGATTTCAACTGATAAAAATGTATAAGATCCAGCCGTTATCAAAAGGAAGTAGGGGTGGATTATTATATTATTATAGGCCCATGGTTCAGGTTGCAATGCTTATTTCTGCAATCACAAGCATACATCCTGAGGAAGACTTACTTGGTCCCAGTCTCTGGGGCAAGTGAACTAAGTTGGCACTTTGCTGTCGATCTTTTGGATGACACATGAGGAACCTGAGTTCTTTGCATGTCAGACTTCCAGTGGTACTTTGTGTAGGTTTGCTTTCGGGCCACTTTACCAGAACTTAATGTGTATGTGTGTATGTGTATGTATGTTGGGACTATGTTAAGTTCTGGCAAAGTGGCCCCCAAGCAAACCTACACACATTACCATTGGAAGCTTAACATACAAAGAACTCGGATTCCTTTAAATAAATAAATAAATAAATAAATAAATAAATACTGGGCATCAATCGATCTGTGGTATTTTGGTGGGGGGAGCGAAATCCTGAAATAGTTTTTAAAAAAGGGTAACTATGGTTAAATAGCTATACATTTCTTTAAAGTGTGTTTTCAGGGTTTTGTTGAGAGTCATTTTTGTGTGAGGAGAGAATTTCATCTAAAATAATAACAGAAAAGTAGGGACCTGGAAGGTCATCTAGAGTTCAGCTATTTTAACTTTATGGTTTGAAAGTAGGGAGTTAAGTAGGAGAGAGTGGCAAAGTTCACCTGATGAACAGGAAAAGAAGCTTGGTGGTGGTTGGATCTTTTTGAACTTATAGTTAGGAGGTTCACCAGCAGAGAACTCAGTTCTGCGCACCTCACCAATTTTGCTGAGTAAGCCTTAAAGTAAGCCTGTGGACAAAAGACCTGATGAGGTGTGGACAGGAATGTTTCAGTGGTCTGCTTTACCGCAATGGTTTTGAAAACAGAGGAGACCTCTTTGACTTGAATACATGGTGAATCAGAGTAAAATACCACGGGATTGTGAAAGATGTGGTAGCTGGTGTTTTTGTGATGTTCTTGTGTGTCCTGTGTGATGTTCTTGTGTCTCTGAAGACAGCATGACTGTGGTTAATCCAAATTCAGACAAACAAACTCTGTCAGATTGATATGTTTTTTAAAACAAGAATACTGAACATAAAATATGTCACTTTTATAGAGAAAAACAGAGGAGCTTTATAGATGAGTTTGTAGCTAGTATTAATGGATAAAACACAACAAGATGAATTACTGTAGAAATATATTCAGGCCTAATTTATGAAAGTGTTTCTCTCAAGTACTTAACGACATACTTGAGACCTCTGACTCCAGTGCTTAGTACTGAGACCTCAGTTAATAATAAAATACCATGATTGGCAAACTGGTTTGGGAAAAAATAGGAAGTTCTCTGAACCTGTACTCTTATCTAAAAGCTAGACTTTGAAACCTATATCTTGTGAAGAGTCTCCAAAACTGTCTTTATTTTATTCCATGGTTATACTTCTATATGCTAAATTGTAAAACTTGCTATAGTGTATTAAGAGAGAAAATGGGCAAAAGGATGCAGTAGTTCCTTGATTTTGCTAAGAGGTACATTCATGATAAGAAAAGCGCACACAGTAGCCAAGCAGAAAAATTTTGAGGCTTTTGTTATTAATGCATTATAAACTCAGACAAAAAAAATAGTATGAGTATCTCTCTTCCTCTTTACCACTATATACAGTTAGCAGGGCACATACTTGTGTTTAATACCACTGATTATCTTAATTTATTTGTAAAACTATCAGAATGGAAACTTTCATATGACCTGGATTTGCATACTTGGATCTGGACTGGCCATGATTCTTGTATCTTCAGGATTTGTGGTGGTAAGTATTAAGTTTCTTATACAACTACTGTAAAATGTGAAATAGTTCTAGGAAATGAAGGATGCTGGGATCCTTGCAATGCTGGGATCAAATCCCTTGTTTGATCCTTATGGCCACGTCCACATGAGCCTGAACGTTTGGCTCTCCAGGGACAACTGGCACATGGCAAGTTACCCCGGGTGGGGTAGGAGAGACTGTGGCTTGCACTGGGCTGGTCCCAGCAGCCTTATCTGGGTTTCCTGGGGGCCTCCTGGGGCTGCAGCAGTGGCAATCCTGCTGGAGCCCTGCTGGCAGCCAGAGTGTGGCTTCAACCAGCTAGGATCTGGTTTTGAGCAGTGTACACTGCCCTCGTGTGGGCCCCTCTAATTTTTTTTTTGCATGGGCTTTTTTGACCCCTGAATATTCAGGGCCAACTCCCCATGCTGCTCCCTTGAAGTGCAGAGAACAGCTGAACATGCAGTATGTGGCACTGCAGATGTGTCTGTGCCACCACATGCCTCATGGCCATGCTCATCTGGATGCAACCTGTCTATCTTTCTGTTGTGCCTTCAAATGTCACTCTAACTAAGGTTCTGTCGATATGTCCTATAATTTCTGTGTAATAGGCTATTGGGGCAGGAGTTCCTGGTTTTGATATTCATCTGTGTAGGCAGATGCAACTTCTGTAGATGCCTCTGGGGCAAAATCAGTGAGGATATAAATAGCTGGGTAAGTTGTACCCAAGAGCAACCCCAGGGTTGGGGCCAGTGGCTGGGTTTTCCCATCCCCGGGGCTGTGCAGGGATGTTCCCTGTACTGGTTTGACCTAAATCAAATGAGTCTGATACTACATAAATCCAGGCTTATCTTAAAGTGGGTTCTGCAGTTTTTAGATCAGTTTGCGTGCAAGCAACTTCTGTTCTGTTACAGGTTTAAACTAATTGCTGGTCACTGAGACCAGGTCTGTGAAGTGTAAGGTCAGCACCAGGATGAGCTAAGTTTAAATTGGGTGGTCATTTTGAACACAATTTAACCTCCCAAATGTCTGTACTTGGCCCAAATGTATATGGATCATAAAATGGGAAATTGGTGCAACTTCCACAGGCTTGGTGTTCAAAAAAGGCCTTTATCAGATTCCAAGGTGAACACAGTGAGTTATCATCAGTTTAATCGCAAAAAGGCAAGTAACTCTCTAGGACAGGAGCGTCAAACTACCCTGGACCTCGGGCTGGATATGGACCATATGTGCTCCTCCCAGGCCAGATTCCTGGAGCCAGCAGCAGCTGCAGTGGATCTGGGTCTGGGGCCAGTGGCAGTTCTGGCAGCAGCTGTCCACTTGGGTCAGGCATAAAGTGACATCACAGGTAGGGGAGTGGATCAGGGACCAGAGTAGACAGCAGTGATGATGGCAGAGTGTCTGGCAGCATCAGTGGGTGAGAGGCCAGCAGTACCAGTAGGGGAATGTGTGGCAGGCCTTGTCCTGGAGCAGGCAGCAGTGTGGATCCGGTGGAGCAGGGTGGGTGGCAATGAGGCAAGCAAGAACTGTATCTGCACAGCTGTTGCTTGCCCCCTGCTGCTGATGACAGTGTTCACCAGGGTCCAGGGACCCTGAATTCTGCAGCAGGGTACACTCCTGTGGCCATATCTCCTAACTTCTTTGTAAGACTTTAGACCAGCTGTGTACCTTGTGAATGAAGCATTTCCAGCTAGAATTCTAACATGCTGATAGATCTGAAAGTGTTTAGAAGTAATCCTTAATTCTTTCTCTTTTTTCAGTTCTTTTGCCCAGCAGGTGTACCATGTGGACTGCCAGAAGTCATTGGGTTTCTGAATGGGGCTTCTATCCAACATATTTTTAATATCAAGACTTTCCTGGGAACATTTGTGTCTTGTGTGTTAGCTGTGGCATCTGGACTCTTTTGTGGACCAGAGGGCCCTATGATTCATTTGGGGTAAGAAACACTGTGGAAATGTTGGAGCTGTTAGGGCCTGCTTGTCCATTAAGTTGCATCTTAATTATTTATTCCTGCTCAAAGTAGGTATAAAATTCAACCACTACAAATTGTTCTTTCACATATATGGTGCTTTTTTATATGAGCTTGGCACAGGTGTAAATAACTGCACAAGTTGAAAGGCAATGGGCAATCAGGCCCTCAGACTATTTAATCTTCCAAGATTATACCCCGTTTTACTCCCTTCCCCCCACTTCCCTGCCGTAAAACTGGTTATGGTCGACAGTGACCAAATCCATTGATCTAAACTATTTTTCTTTGCAAGCACACTTTTAAGTTGTGAGGTGGCGTCATAATTATGGGTAGGAAAATAATTGAATATATTCAGGGGTTCCCAAAGTTTTTATGCTGCGGCCCAGCAAACTAGCCCGGAATTGGCCGTGGCCTGGCAAACCGCTGCCCAGCAGTCACAGCTGACCGCGGCCAGAATTTCCAGCCAGAAGACAGGTAAGGATACCCCCACCCTGGGCGGGACAAACCCTGCGCTACTGCGGGACTTGCGGAAGGAGCTGCGACCACTTCCAGTCTGGCAGCTGACTGTGCTACGGGCCGGCAGCTGATCCGCTGTGGCCCAGGGATTGAGAACCCCTGGGAATATATATTCTTGTTTAAGGAAGCATTTGATTAATTCCACCGTCCTTCTTTAAATAAAAGAGAACAAACAAACGATCTCCAAGTCCTTCTGTCATGTTTCTGGGAGAGCAATCGTTTCCTTCATTTCTTTTTATGGGACTGGAGTTTTCCATATTTAAATAGTGTCTTGATTCAAGAGGTTAGAAATGGGTTCCTTCTTTTCAGATAGTCTTATTTCCTTTCTAGGCAGCTTAGCATTTTACTTCTTATCTCTATTTTTGGGTAAAATATTCAGTTTTGAGGGTTGGTTCTTTCTCTTCAGTCTCTACCAAGCAATAAACTCCTTTCTACCACTTTGTACATTTTCATTGTATTTAGGTGCAGTAGCCTGGAAAAATGACTAAGGTTTAAAAAAACAAAAAGAGAGCAAGATTTAGTCAGTGGTGGCCACAAACTTTTCAGACAGTCATTACCAAGGCCTAGCTCTCTTTTTGGGTTTCCTTTGTTTTCATTACTTTCAGACTTTTGTCTCCAAGAGGTCGGTGCCTGCAGCTGTGATTTTTTTCCCTTTGTGTGTGTGTCTTTGTTTATTTTTAACCATGACAGATGGTCCAGAAATGTCACCAAACTTACATAAATACAGCTGGTGCAGCATTAATTTGATTCTTTGAAATACAGAATTAAGAATTAAATTAATTGAATTTTCTGAACAGCACCTACCTTAATTATGCATAAACACGCACAACTGTTTAAAAAAAACCTCAGCCAGTTTAGCTGTGGCCTGAAATTTAAATTTTCTACAGTGCATTTGACTCTTTTCCTGATTTGTAAAATGTTCATGAAAAGAGGGTTTCCTCTACGTTCCCCTTCCTTCCTTCCTATGTAGTTCTGAAACACAGCCTAGAAAGTATGGTGGTAATTGAAATCATTATACATCTTCCACTGAGAATATAACTGTTCTGCTCCCCTTGGTCATTAAACTGGGACTGATGACTAAAATGATGGATTATAATTCATCATGTAGGCACATTTAGGCAGATAGTAACATACAGCTCACCAAAGTAGCCTTTATGGCTTATCATCGTTGTGAAGAGCCCTTTTAATCTCTGAATTATTAACCTGAAAGGTTTTAATAGTCTTCCGTGTCAACAGAACATTGTATATTTTAAATCTAATATGTTCTGCAGACCCTGTATTAGATTTGTTGATGTCAGTCTTGCTTTGTTGCTCCATGTCTGCTGAGGACCTGGCCATTTTAGTTTTGACTTCAGTTACTGTGTGAATAATTTTTTTTAAGATTTCACTAATTTAAAAAAAATGCTTTTTCAGTGCAATAATAGGTTGCGGTCTGAGCCAGCTGAAGTCAGATACTCTGGGAATTCATCTCCCCTTCTTCACAAGGTTTCAGAATTCAGCTGATAAGTAAGTGATTGACAGAATATAATTGCTAAGCCTTTGAAGACACAGTTACTACATTCTGATTCTCATAGCAGATGTGTTAAGTTGCTAATCAAATAGCTACAAGTTAATAAAGTTATGGAACATTTGGTCTAATAATGTTCTAGCTTCTTGGATGGTCGTAGAAAGAAAGTATCTCTTTCTGTATGAAGGTATGAATGCGACTCAAGTATATTCATGTCCCTTTCCATTAGAAAGGGATCTCTTCCTTTCCCAGTGATTTTTTTTTTTAATAGCTGAGCTCTGCTGGGCTGTCCCTTGTGGAGATCTGTTAAAGTAATGTCTGTGTAATAGTTACGTTGCATGTTTATGAAAATTTTAATTTAACACTTTGAGACTAATTCTCCATTGCCTTGCACCTCCTATTGACATTTCCTGTACATTTATGTCAAGTGGGTATAAAGGCCTAGAGTTAATTAATTTGGACGAAAGTTTCAACTCAAATAGTTTTCAGACCTGCATATTTTTTCAATCCTGATTATACTGCAGATCCCAAGATGTCAGCTTATTCCCTGCTGCATATATAGAAGATACAGGCTTGTGGGCTTTTTCCCTCTCTGCAAAAAAGGAGACTGTATATGCTTCCTTAAATCCGAAGGTCTTCTGTATATGTCCTGGATGGATCTTCCAAATCCAGTCTTGAGAATAGTGTCATTTGAACTCAATGAAATTCATTACATCAGTAATGATTTAAAAGGTCAAATTATGTCTTGCAGATGCTGCTTATTGGCTTATAAAATACATAAATGCAAAACTGTAGTGTTTGTTTGGTTTCCAAGGAAAGGGAGAAATGGGGTGAGGGGAACCCCTCATCTAAGCAAGAAAAGGCTATTGTGAACTATTTGTGGCTTAAAGGATAATCATAAAGCACAGCTCGAAAGATATGTGATATGCTTTTGTCTTTAACTTGTATCATCAATCACTGAAATAAATTTAAGACAGGCTTGTTAAACAAACTTACTCATGGAAGAAATTAGTGATTACTGGAAGAGGAACAGCAAAAGATTTTGCTTTTTGTTTTGTAGTACAATATAAGATAATTAGAGGGAACAGTTAACTCTGAGACTGGAAAAATCTTGGGAGAAACATGTCATCTAAAAATCCTGTTTATAAAGAAAGGATTAACTCTAAGCAATGAGCAAGACTTGGCTCCTCCTCTGTGTTGTCATCTCTTAAGGAGGAGGATGGAGAAGCCAGCTATTTCTCTGGTATTTTGAAGGCAGTAAATGGGCTTCTTACTATCTCTACTATCATTCAAAGTAGATATCATTGGTATAAAAGCAGTTTTGTGTAGATGTAAGGATTTTTGGGGATATTTTTAACGGACCATCTATGTAGGTAGGATAGCTGTTGAACAAGCTTTTGGGCATCAAGTACCCTTTTAAGTTTTTAATAAGTATTCAACATGTTAAAGAAACTTGTATCCTGGATTTCAGTGGTCAACACTTGCTAATGTCAGAGAAAGACCCAAGTCCTAATTTGTCACATTGACTGGATTGGTCATGATTACTGGTGGCCAAGCATAGAAACTCATGAATGCAGTGGCGGTTACCACTCAGAGCAGTTTCAGTGTATAGGTATATTAAAAACATGTTAAAATCTTAAAGTTTCAAAATCAAGCAGTCAACAGTGAGAAAATGCCAGATTTAAGGCTGTTGTAGCCTTTGTTCAGTCCCATGTGCATTATAATGCAGTCTAATTAAATGGTCACATCCTGTTTTTTGCCCATAGGACCCCTGCCATATTCCATGTTGCTAGATGGATGGTGCTCATTCAATAAGCAGCTACTTTGATGTTTGTTTTTGAACAAAGGGGATCATGTGTGCTTGGTCCCATGCACTAATTATTGCATGCTATGCTTACCCTACTTTGCTTATGTTTCTCATTGTGCTTCTCTGTATACTAATGGAATCCAAATGTTTCACAGACATTCCTGGACCCCTAAAAGGTAACATGCTAGTATTAACCCCATTTAATATGGGGGATTTCCTAGTTTGTAAGGCTAGTAGAGTATTAGATCACTTAGTTTACCCCTTGTATCTCTTCAGACATTACTTTTAACCCAGATACCCCATACTGAGACTAATAAATTATGTCTGCATAAAGCATTCCCTTCAAGAAAGGCATCCAGTTTCTATCTGAAGACATGAAGAGATGGAGAGTCTATCACTTACCTTGATAGCTTGCTCCAATGGTTAGCCATCCTCACCTTTTAGCATTTGTGCTTAATTTCTAATTTGAATCTCCCTTTTGCTTCCACCCATTAATTCTTGTTATGCCTTTACCCATTAGATTAAAGAGCCCTTTAGTACCTGGTATTTCCTACTTATCAAGGTACTTATCCCCTATAGTTAGGGCGACCATAAGGAAACCCAAGACAACCAGGGGCAAGCAGGGACATGTGCGCAGTCTCTGCTGGACTGTGCCCCATGCCCCTGCAATTCTGGGACACTCGTTTTAGTTTTTACCATTTGGCTGTGACTGGCCTTTGAAATTCAGGGCATATAGTCAGTCTACCTACAATCAATTCACCCCTGAGGCATCTTTTTTATAATCTTCATAGATCAAGCTCTTTCCACCTCACACTATAAGCATTTTCTTCAGTCTTGAATATCTGTGGCCATTTTCTCTACCTTTTTCAGTTTGTCCTTTCATCCTCAGTATTTACGTTTGTGTCTTTGTGCTACCCAAGATTTGGTTAGTACCGAGAGATGAAAGTTGAAAGGATCCACTAATTTGGAGTGAGATGCTGCAGTGATTTTTTTTCAGCAATTGTTTTGCATTTCATTGAATTGAACATGTTCACAGGGCTACTCTTATTGACTTCAATTGTAGTTGAGAGATCTCACCACTTTTGCAAATCATTGTCAGGAGGCTCAAGTTGATAACCCAGGTAATGAAGAATATGCAGCTAGTTACCATTTCTGAAAAGTTTGACATATGACAGTATGTGGTCATGTAATAAAACACTATAATACAAGGTAACTGGGTCAAGTTACCTGGTAACCTTAATTTTATCTCTGTTTAACTTTGAGTGCTTGACTTGGGCCGCTAATGTGGGGACGCAGTCAGGAAGGCTAACTGCACCTTGTCATGCATCCACAGATGCATCACGAGCAGGTCCAACAAGGTGATCCTCCCCCTCTTGAATGACATTCGTCAGGCTGGAGTTGGAGTACTGTGTCCAGTTCTGGGCACCGCACTTCAGGAGGGATGTGGACAGCATGGAGAGGGTCCAGAGGAGGGCCACTCGCATGATCGTGGGGCAGCAGGGTAGGCCCTACGAGGAGAGGCTATGAGACCCGAACCTGTTCAGCCTCCACAATGGTGGCTCTCTATAAACTTGCCAAGGGGGACCAGCAGGCAATGAGAGAGTCCCTGTTCTCCCGACCACTACGGGGGGTTACAAGGAATAACGGCCATAAGCTGACTGAGTAGATTCAGGCTAGACATCAGGAGGCATAACTTCACAGTCAGGGTGGCTAGGATCTGGAACAAACTTCCAAGCAAAGTGGTGCTCGTTTCTACCCTGGGGGTCTTCAAAAGAGGCTAGACAACCACCTTGCTGGGGTCGTTTGACCCCAGCACTCTTTTCTGCCGGGGGGGGGTCGGACTTGATGACCTGCCCAGGTCCCTTCCGACTCTACCTACTATGAAACTTTGAAATGTTAATCTTTTAATACAGTTTTTAATGTGTAAGTTCCAACTATTTTAAAAGCAAACTGAAGGCAAAGAGATCATCATGTTAATCCATATCAACTCCCACATGGCTCTTCAACATGGTTTGAATCCTCAGATTCACAGCACAGACCTCTGCCACTTGAGCAAAGAGAGTAGTCTGAGAAAAGTGGAAGGTTGTTGCCCTCCTTGTGCTAGCCACTACGGGCCCTTGTACATGTACTCAGCATTCACTATAAATTTTTCTGGTTTAATTTTTCTTTCTTAGTTTAAGACGGCTAAATAAGTAACATGGGCATGATTTACCATGTAAGGGCTTATTATGCTATGACTAGTAAAAAGCGCTAGAGAGCATGTCAGAACAATTTTACTCTCATGCCCTTTCAGTCCTACCTTGCTGCCGGGTGGTGCTCTGGGACAAGAAACACCCAGCTGCAGCACTTCAGCTACTCTTTTCCTGGGTGCAAGTTGCACAGGGCGCTTGGGGGGCTGAGACGCAAAATCTTTCTGTGCAAAGCTAACCCCACATGTACACCAGTACGGGGAGCTCAGTTGCTTTTTTTTGGTGCCAAACCTTTCCATGCAAAGCCCTGCAGGGCTCCCCAAGTGTACACAAGCAACTCCCAAGGCTGGGTGAAGCAGGGGGCACCCTTCAGGCGGCATGCTGTTTCCATAAAATAGCCCTCATGGAAGATATTGGAGCTAAAAACAAAACATGTCAGAGGTGTTTTAAATTGCCATGAAGAAAAAAAGCTAAAACGATAAAATCAGCTGATAATGTGGATACACAGATGCAATTTAGCTAGCTTAATGGCGATTTTTGTCTCATGGACACAGGAAAAGTGTAATGTGGTAACGGAAGAGGTGTAATGTAGACAAGTGCCCTAGAGAGAGACAAGGCACACATTCTCTTAGAGGATTTACAGCTCTTTAATGACAGAAGAAGAAGGTTGAGATTTGGAAATCCTTAGATTCTATTCCAAGCACAGAAGGAGCTGGGGAGGCACAGGAGTCTGCAGTGGCAGACTGTTATACCACCTTTCCCTCTGAGTCCCAGTCTCTCCAGCTTCTCCTTATCTCTGCTCCATGTCCTTGTTTCCTTCTTGTCCCTCTGCAACCTGATTAGGCCATCGCTGCCTTCTTCATGTCACTGTCAGTGCTGGGAGGAGGGGGCAAAAAAAGTAGGGACTATTACTGTGCTCCTAAGGCTTCTTTACAGCAACCAATGGTAGTTAGAAAGCAGTTGGAGGGAAAGTCCTTGCTTGGCTGTGCAGGCTCAGGCTGGAGCGTGTTTAGTACAGAAAGAAATCATCAGAGAATTAAGCTCTAATGAGCAGATCTCTACTGTGATTTTTTCAGAAGCTCATAACTTGACCAAATGTGGCCACATTTTCATAGGAAAGGCAAAATATACATTCCTGATACCAGCATGCTTTTCCTGCCCTGTTTCTTATTTCAGATCCATGCTCTAAAGCAGTGGTTTTCAACCTGGGGTCCATGGACCCCGGGGGTCAGACTAAGGGGCTTGCAACAGGTGACTATGATCAATCAAAAGCATGTGAATATCCACACTTACAATTCAAAGGGGTCCATACCTCCATTCAACATTTTTTAGGGGTCTGCAAATGCACAAAGGTTGAAAACTACTTCTCTAAAGGATAGCAGTGTAGGAACTTTGCAGTTAAATGGTTATGAGAATTTTTCCTTAAAATTTTTTTATAATTTGCTGAACCGTTTTATAGAAAATTTTGTCTAAGGCAGGCACTTGATATGGAAAACTTTAGTCTTAAAATCTGGTGAAATTTTAAGCAAGTGAAAAATAGGGTCTGTTTAAAAGAAAGCTGTGGGCAAATTGCATGATAGGTGATGCTATAAGTACCAACTATCATGCTCTGAAGAGGAATCAAGACTTGCTGAGCGTTCCTAATGTAGGGAAGAAGAAATTAATTTGGAGCAGGATATAAACGAAAAAAAAATATTATAAAGCAAATTGATCAATCACTTAAACTACATCTCCTTCTGAGCTGCGCCAGGTTCCTAAACCCTCTGTATATAACTCCCTGGTAGCATCACTATAATATGAATATACAACTAAGAGCTCTGAGCGTTATACTTGTTTTTGGTGTCAGCTCTTTTAGCAGCTTGGTTTATGACTTGGACTTCTTGTGTACATGGTAGTAAAGTGAAATCAAGTCACTATTTCTAAGCCACCATGTGGACACTAGTTATTGCTGCTGTTGTGGCTCAGATTGAATGTAGAAGCCAGAGGTGAAAAACTCTATGTCCCAATAACACCTTTAACCATCCAGTCCCCCAAGTTCAGTCCCTTTCCAAATAATTTGCTTGAATTTTCTAAATATAGTTGACTCTTAAAGCATGACTTGCCATAACCCATGGTTTTCCTATAGTTGATACTTCTCTCTGTCGCAGGAGGAATTTCATTACGGCCGGTGCAGGAGCAGGGATAGCTTCAGTGTTTCGTGCTCCAGTGGGCGGCCTCTTGTTCACACTAGAAGAAGTGGCTTCGTTCTGGGACATCAGACTGGCCTGGCAAACCTTCTTCTGTTGTCTGATGGCCACATTCACTACGGATTTACTCTCCTCTTCCCTTGATGGATTTGTTTACAGAGGTCATTTTGGATTTTTTGAAGCAGAGAAAGGAATTTTATTCTGGGTATGTATCAAATGGAGTAGTAAAAGAAATGTAGCTCATGGCTTTATAATTTTATATGGCAAACACGCCTAACTGAGGGACCTCTGAGGGACTGGGTGAAGATATCTCTGGCATAATTAGTTTCTGGTACAATGTGGTTCATTATATTGTGAAGCGTAAGTGGGGACATAAACTTGTTTTCATTTTTCAAAGCGGACTGCTTTTAATTCTTTTGGGCTATAATTACAATTGTGAAAGGCAGCTTTTTTCTCTACCATATCCCATACCACGTAACGGCTATCTGCAAATGCAGATTAAACGACTTCTCTGATATCCTTTATCACATGTTTAGCAGTCTTTGGTAACTTATATGAAGGTGAGAGAGCTTGTAGTTCTAACTTGCATTAGCAGGTCCAAGTAAATCCTAGACTTTTCCCCAACAACAATGCTGGCTGTAGACACAAAAAGTAGATTAAATAGAAGAATCTGTTAGGCAGCTAAGTCTTGCTGGCTCCATAGATGATAGATTAGGACACGTTTGACTACAATTTTAATTGCTACAGCTTTTGCTGAATTTGCATTATGATGATCTGCACAACAGGCATCACATTGGTTCCTGTATATGGTTTCTCTGTTTGCAGTTTTACTCTAATAGCTGAGAATCCAGATGGGAATTGCATTCTTTCTAATTAATAGAAAATGTTAGTTCTTTAATGTAATGCACTGAACAGTTACTTCCAAACCACTCTTTTTCTTTCCACTGGGAATGCTTGCACAGCATTGAGCACAGAGCTCATAGTTTTATGCTGCGACTTTCAAAGCGGTCTGATGATGGTTCTTTTTAATGAATTCATCAAAATGTCACTTGGGCAGCTAACTCCTTATGAGGTGCCTTTGCAAAGCGTCATTTGATCCACACAACCATCTGGACTATATTGGCATAGCAAGTAAACATACCAGAAAAAAATATCAGAAGTCAGGTCACCTGACCTTTTAAATACAATTAATATCTCTGTGTTCAAAAAAAGTAGTTAGTTGTGTTAGTCTTAAATCAGGCAGAATGTAGGACTAACAAGTTCGGAGAATCATTAGCCATCATAGGCAACAACTTATTAGCCATCAACCTATTGGGGCCAAAGCATGTGAACTTCTTTTCATTAAATTTGGATGACTCAAAGCACACAAAAGAAAAAAAAAAATCTAACAAACAATAGATCCCTTGGATGTTGTTGTAGGTCTTAAATGAGCTTCCCTGGAAGCTTACTCTTTCTGTTACAATGTGTTGCTCACAAAGGGGTTCAAATACAAAGAAACATAATTTTTTGGACACTGCAGATATTTGTTTATGCAATGAAAGATATGTTTGTGTATACGGGATTGTGACACTCCAAAAATGTGGTGAAACCTGCACAAATTGTACCTGAGTTTTAGAAAAAAACTTGTGTATGCAAACTAAAAATAGAAAGTAGCCATTGGGTAATAGTGGTCAATCTCTGCTTGAGCACAGTTAAGGATGTGGGTCCTTATTCAATGGAGGGCTGAGCACTATCAGCTTCAAGTGATTTTGAGCAGAAATACCTGCACTCAGAATCCCATTACATTAGGGGGTAGTGGCCATATTTGAGATCTGCTGGGCAACTGTATGGAGAAGTTTGCACAGAACAATTTTTTCATGATATCCAGGATTTGAATTATAGAGGGGCTTGGGGGGGCTGAGTACCCTGTAAAATGAAAGCCCCCCTGTAAGATTTGAAAATCATAATGGTGTGGGGGGGAGGACTCTCTGATTTTGTTAGGGCATTGTGATGGGCAGTCCAATTTTTTTTGCAGCCCCCCACAAGAGTCAAAGTGTAATTTGAACCCTGACAAAATCCCTACTATAGCCAAGTGCTTATCAGTTTCACTTTGTCAGCACAAGTATCAATAATTGTTTCCCATCCTAGAAAAAGAAAATCTCTTGACTTTTCGTGTTTCAGATTAGGTCTGTTTAAATGACAATGGAGTTAGGTCCCTTGCAGTTTTTTGGTTAGTAATCCTTTGTCAGGTCATGTGCCTTCTCACCATCTCTAGCCAGATGTAGGCTCTTGAAATTCCATAATATAATTCCATTTAGTTACAATAAAACAAATGCTGGGAAGAGATAAAAACATTCATAAACATGTTTTAAACTATGGTGTCATGGATAGTGTCTGGGTATCTTTGGGCCTATTTCTCTCAGCATGTGATAATTTTATCTGTGATCAGCAGATGCATTTGAAATGTACTTGGTTATGAGTTTAAGATTCAAATTCTTGCTGCATAGGTTTGGTTCGTTTGGACAGCATGTGAATAAGTGCCTATATAAATAAAAGTGAGCAAGAAAGGTATAACTTAATTCAGCTTGCAAGGTAACCTTCTGCAGAATATGCATGATGCATAGCATTTCTAAAAACAAGTTAAAGGTTGATCCACCACAAAAAGAAAGAAAATCATACTCTATACAACTAAAACACAGAAAAGGATAAATGATTTATTGAGAGTGACTGACTGCTGCTTTTAATAATATTTGTAGTCTTTTACAAGCTCATTTTAGAGCATTTTCAGGGAAGGGGAGTGGATTCTGGCTCCTTCCATTATCTTTTAATGTCCCTAGAGGAAAAACTGGATAGAATTACCACCAGCATCATTTCTGTTCATAGATTCATAGATTCATAGATTCATAGATGCTAGGGTCGAAAGGGACCTCAATAGATCATCGAGTCCGACCCCCTGCATAAGCAGGAAAGAGTGCTGGGCCTACATTACCCCAGCTAGATACACATCCAACCTTCTCTTGAACACCCCCAGGGTAGGGGAGAGCACCACCTCCCTTGGGAGCCCGTTCCAGAGCTTGGCCACTCGAACTGTGAAGAAGTTCCTCCTAATATCTAATCTAAATCTGCTCTCCTCCAGCTTGTGGCCATTATTTCTTGTAACCCCCGGGGAGGCCTTGGTGAATAAATACTCACCAATTCCCTTCTGTGCCCCCCTGACGAACTTATAGGCAGCCACCAGGTCGCCTCTCAACCTTCTCTTGCGGAGGCTGAAAAGGTCCAGTTTCTCTAATCTCTCCTCATAGGGCTTGGCCTGCAGGCCCTTAACCATACGAGTGGCCCTTCTCTGGACCCTCTCCAGGTTATCCGCATCTTTCTTGAAGTGCGGCGCCCAGAATTGCACGCAGTACTCCAGCTGCGGTCTGACCAGCGCCCGATAGAGGGGAAGTATCACCTCCTTGGACTTATTTGTCATGCATCTGCTGATGCACGATAAAGTGCCATTGGCTTTTCTGATGGTTTCATCACACTGCCGACTCATGTTCATCTTGGAGTCTACTAGGACTCCAAGATCCCTTTCCACTTCCGTGCCACCCAGCAGGTCATTTCCTAGGCTGTAGGTGTGCTGGACATTTTTCCTCCCTAGATGCAGCACTTTGCATTTCTCCTTGTTGAACTGCATTCTGTTGTTTTCTGCCCACTTGTCTAACCTGTCCAGGTCTGCTTGCAGTTGTTCCCTGCCCTCCGGCGTGTCCACTTCGCCCCATAGCTTAGTGTCATCTGCAAACTTGGACAGAGTACATTTCACCCCCTCGTCCAAGTCGCTGATGAAGACATTAAAGAGTATCGGTCCAAGCACCGAGCCCTGCGGGACCCCACTGCCCACACTCTTCCAGGTCGAAACCGACCCATCCACCACAACTCTCTGGGTGCGACCCTCCAGCCAATTCTCCACCCACCGGACTGTGCAGTCATCCAAGTCACAGCCCCTTAACTTGTTCACCAGTATGGGGTGGGATACCGTGTCAAAGGCCTTCCTGAAGTCCAAGTATACGACATCCACCCCTCCTCCTGCGTCGAGGCGTTTTGTGACCTGGTCATAAAAAGAGACTAGATTGGGGTTCTATAATTTTTAGTTCTCCAGCTGGTACAGATAACCAGAAATATTTTCACTACAGTTAGCATTCAGCTCGGGAAATGTTATTTCTTTCAAGTTTTGGGGTATTAACTAACACAGTTTATGGTGAATAAACTCTGAATTGAAAGCTTGTGGGTTATGTTTCTCAAGAAAAATATTTGTTTTCTTCAGTTTCACTTTATCCAGGAAGTTGCAAGTAAAATTTATTGAACTACAGCTCCCTGGAAATCTCCAGAGCTCAGGATTTTTAGGAAGCTTGACTTTATTTTTATTTTGAGCATTGGATTATTACAGGTGAAGTTTACTGTACAGACAGGAGATTTTCTTGGTAGCTGATCCAAAACTGTGGATTGAAGTGTCATCAGTACTAAGAATTACCATTGTGCCTTGCCTTCTTATGTTCCAAGTGCAAACACCTTTAGTTAACCTTGTCTTTTTTAGTACAAATACACAGCATAGTGGTTCAGATAATATATTTACATTAAAACAATGATCTCCATAAAACTGACCCCTGGGAGTAGGAGTTGAAAAGTAAGAACCTCATGCGACTGAGGTTAGTTATATAAGGCTGCTGACTCACATTAGGTTAAAGGCATGATGAGATCTGATCTGCAATCCCAACAATTGCGCCTCCTGCTATGCCACATGTGAATGGCAGGAGGTGCAATTCTGAGATTGGGTATCAGGTCTAGCTCCTGGGTCCCACTGGGCTGGTTTGAACCACTGGAGCTGGGTGCTGATCAGCTGAGTAGTGGCAGCATAGCAACTGCACTAGGCTCAAACGGGCCCCAGTCTCGTCCCTTCTAGGGTTTGAGTGGAGGAGGAGTGAGGACCATGTTGGGACTTGAATGGGCCCCAGTGTAGTCCCTTCTGCCACCAATTAGCTGATCATGGGAAACATAGGGACCATGCAGTCCCCCTGCTGCCCTGATCAGGTGACTGGGGACTGTACCAGGGCTTGTTTGAGCCCCACCATGGTTCCTATGCAACACATTCAATTTAAGGTGCAATGGAAACCAGACTAAAATCTTTATAAACTTTTTGTGTAATAGTTTTGTGGCTCCTTTTTCTTTTATTGTGCCATTAATTGCCTGAATATGTGGCTCTGTTGCACTTAAAATAATGTTAATCAACATGTTAATTAAATCTTTAAGTATAATGTTGCTAGGGACCTTAAGGACCTCAGCTGTACTTACTGGGAAATGACTTATCTGGATACATTGGGTTGTTAGTTACTTGATAGCTTTGCTACTCTGTTAAATCAACCTGTACATACAATGATTATTCCATTAATTTAATATAGTTAAGCAACAGCTATCACAATTAACTTATACATGGTCCAATAAAAGATATCACAAAAGACCCATTGCCTTCCCAGCTATGATCCTAGATCATAAAGAGTAGCTATACATCTGTATACAGCAGCCTCAAGTCTCTCACAGTTTTACTTGGAGCTTGTTCTGTGATCTTGAAACATGGATTAACATTGTAATAAACCCTTTTGTCAGAATGTTTGTGGTGCTTTTAGGTACAGTGGGCTAATTGAAGTTAATGTGAGTTTTGCCATTGACTTCAGTAGAGTCAAGATTTCACACTATTTGGCTAGCTGAGATTTTGAGTTTTCTCAGTAACAGCAGAAACATCACAGATTTGGGCCAAATTCATGGCTTTTACTTAAGGAGAGAGAGGCCCAGGAAGAAGCTGCAGTACTTAGCCTTCAGACTGATTTGTTCTGTTTCCTGCCATTCAAAGTCAATTTAAGTGGCTGATTTGAGCTAATTGTTGGTGTTTACTTCCTGGTCCCAATCTGGCAAGGGGAGGTATTTGATTCTTCATGAGATCAGCCCAAACTTGAATAACTGGGCTTCAAAAGCCTCAAGGAAAGATCTGTTTCTTATACAGAAATCTTTGCTTAGTTTTTGCACTGTTGTACCATATTTCACTTAGAAGAGTAGCTGCGATATTTTAACTTGGTGGCAGAATTCTCAGAATGTATTGTTTCTCTTCTTTTTCAATTCAGGTTAAGAACTTACTGGATCTGAGCATCTTGGCCTTCATTCCAACCATTTTCTTAGGCATCCTTGGAGGCCTGTTAGGAGCGCTTTTTGTTTCCCTAAATATAAAGATAAATAAACTACGCATGCGATTTTTTAGCTCAATTTCCAAATTGTTCCTCAGAAAAACAAGCAAGCTTTTGGACTCCATGATGATTCTTGTAAGTAAATAACAATTTTCTCAAGTTAAAGTTTGAAGTCATATTTTCAGTAGATGAGGTTGTCTGGATGGAACAACAGATGACATGGAAAAGTAAATTCTGTTAGCCCAGAATTTAGCACAATTGGTGTTTCATGGAATAAAAAGGAAGTGGATGGCATGCAAAGATTTTTAAGCCTGTATGTGCATGTATATGTATATATAATATTCTTTATTTTGTTTTTTTTTTACACTACTTATCGTGTTTTATTTTATATTTATTTTATCATATTTTGTCATCTTTCTTGGCTGTTCTTTCATTCTAATAATACTGTTTCCAGCTAGGGTTACAGAGTTCAGTTCTGTTGGACTGCTGACTGTTTGCTTTGTGTGATATTGTTTGTGGATTATTATTAGGTTCCAACCATTTTATTTCACTTCACTCTTACACAGCATGAAAGTTTTTTTGGGGTGTGCTTTCTTGGTTTAGTTGCCTGCTTCCTTTTTCTCTGTCACTGGAGAGGATGCCCTTTCCAGGAGGTGCGCTGACCTTGTGAGGTTCCTTCCAACCTGACTTTTGTATGATCCTATGTTCCTTTCTCTGGCCTTTCCTATCTTCAGCTGTCAGTCTGCCAGGCCCGCTCCCTTCTAATCAACTTGTTATTTTGAAGGGTCATCTTGCTTTCATGTTTTGGGTCTTTTTTTAGTGAACTCAAGTAGATGTCTCACTTATATCTGCAGTTTATACACGTAAAAAGATTCTAGGAGTTTTTAAGCCCTTAGGACTCTGAAATAGCAAAGTACAGCAGCAAGACTAGTTTCTTCTCTTTTGGAGGAAGGTTTATGGGGAATAAGGGTTAGGGTTTCAGTTCAATCTTACAACATTTTGAATGTTACTCAAGAGCTTCTGGAATTATCTTATTTCCAGTGCCTGAAATTACCTAGTCTTCTGCTAAGTTTTAATTGATGCAAAGGATTATTAGAAGGAATACTAAAGAAGTATGGCAAGTTTAAAAGGTTTCTATGTTTTGTAGGTGCATTTTCATCATTTCTGAGTTCATAAATATAGTAATGGATTTAAGTATTTTGGGGGGCAGAAGGAATGAAGGATTAGGAGCCTTCTATTGTATTTTATTTTGATTCTGATTTCTCATTATTTCTTTTCTTCTGAGCACCTGGTTGCCATAATTTTTTTTCAATCTTTGAAGAATTTTTTTGGTTTTCAGATATTTTAAAGTGTCTGAATGCCCTATTGTGCTTTTTCTTTTTTTCAGAGAAACAAACCAAAACCTCATACTGTTGACATCACTTAGGCAGGCTTGCCAGCATATTTTCTGAGTTCAAACTCTATCCCCTTCTCTCCTGAAGAAGAAAAGCCCACCCATACAGATCCCCTCATCCTGCTTGCCCAAATGAGCCTATAAGCCAGCCAGTGCTTTGAGGCAACAAAAGGACATTAGTAGCAAAAAAGAGGAATTATAAGGATGATTTTGGTATCAGTTACTGGATGACCATGAGAGAGAAATTATTACAGATTTAATTCTACTATTTTTTTTACATATGTTGACATTGGGTCCTGTCTACAATAAAGTAATGTCAGTGTTGTAAGCCAGTGGTGTATGCAGCATTAAGCCTAGCTATAACAGGGCACATATTTATTTTGGTTATTATATAAAGAGAACCATATGGAAAAACACAGCAGATATATAAGCCATATTGTAACTGTGTGCCCCCAGTGTGATGGTTGTAACTGTTATGGCAGAATAGAGAGGACTTAAAACAGGGCACTGGGCCATGCCTATAAAACCTGATTGCTGTGAGAGGACTTTTTATTAAATTATAGCCTGTTATCAGTCTATGTTCTTTTATTTCAAAGTTTCTTGTTTTCAGTCACCTATTTACTTCATTTGGAGAAAGGAAAAAATAAGTTCTTGTTTTAAATAATAAAAATCTTTGCCTTTTAGGAATAAGAGAGTCCTTGATCAAAGTAAATTCAATATTACCCTGGAAATGGACCTGGATGTGCAGGCACAAAATAGAATTTTATTACCTTTGAGGCCTAATAAGTATGAACTTTTCTATATCCAGAAAGCTCCACACACTTCTTTAATGACCACCTCTTGGGCCACACATGGAGTATTGAACTAGAGACCTTCCAGAGCTAAAAGCATAAGTTGTTATAGCTTGAGTTGCACACACTCACCAATGGGTTATACCAGTGGTGCTCAACCTTTTTATCTGGTGAGCCAGATGGGCAGTGCCCAGTCACTCCATGGGCTGGATCTGGCCGGTGGACCCAATCCAGTGACCAAGGTGGGCACAGCAGTGCCCCAGTCAGCCATGCAGAATGGGTTTGGGGGCATCCTGGCCCTGATCCATTTGTGTGGGGGGAGAGAGCTTGGCATGGCCCCAACCCACCCCCATGGGAAGGGCGGTAGGGGGCATGACTTGGCCCCAATCCAGCCCCATGGGGGGAGGGGGCATGACCCATCCCCACAAGAGGAAAGGAGGATGCCCTAGCACCAACCTGGCTGGGCAGGGGGGCAGAAGAGGGTGTGGCCCAGCCCAGAACCAGTTGCACAAGGAAAGGATGTGTAGACAGTTGGGCAGAGGGAAGGAGTGTGGGCTAGCTCTGAACCAGCAGCCCTGGGGAGGGGGCATGGTCTGCTTTCACAAGGAGAAAGGGGCACAGCCTAGCCACAGGGAAGGAAAGGGGTATGGCCCAGCCCCTATGGATAGGGTCAGAAGTTGCACATAAACTGGTTTAAGTGACCAGAAACTGGTTTAAACCTGTAACAGAACAGAAGTTCAGTGCACATAAACCAGTTTCAAAATGACTGAAGCTGGTTTAAGATGAACCTGGTTGAATGTAGTGTCAGACTTAACTGATTTGGGTCAAACCAGTTTATGAAGCTTCTGTCCCAGACCTCTTCCTGGTTCAAGTTAAATCATAGTCCCTGAGCATGCTTTCCAGCCCTGGGCTGTGCTATGCTGTCTGCTCCAGCAGAGAAGGGCTGGGGGAGGGGGACAGGGAGTGAGGGTTAAAGCCCCCTTTCCCTGAGTACAGAGCTCCCTTGCCCTGTCCTGCCCTGCCAAACATACTGCTGGCTGTGACTATGGATACAAATCCCAGAGGCACCTGGAAGCAAGAAGTGATGAGCAACTCTGCAGAGTCTTCCTACTGTGATTCTGGACTGCAAATCCCAGAGACCACGGGGGCAGCAGAAAGCGGAAGCAAACACAGCTCATGCTGGCTGTGCCAGAGAGCCATTCTCTAGTTCCTCCCAGCTCCTGGCCTGAGTCACTGCAGGCCTGTGGCTGCAAAAAGTAAATGTCTGCTCACCTGTTAGTCAGTTTAGTCTCTGCATTTTAGATTAACCTGCAAAGACTGAATTGATTCAGCCTTGGGTTTTTTCACTGTCTGTACTTAGCCTATTTGGCTGTGTAGGGGGAGGATTGTGGTCTGGCTCTGCCCCACCCCACAGGGCTTGGGGTTTTGATGACAGGGAGGAATGGCAATATTAACTTCCACTGCTCCCCTGCTGCCAAATTTCTTGACTCATGGGGAGTCCTGTGGACCAGTTTCCAAGGATTCACTGGCCAGAGGTTGAGTACCCCTGAGTTACATTTCTAATTTCTCTGCAAGATGACTAACACATTTTTTTAGTATTTGAAAACTGAGGTGTGGAAACCTCTGTTTCTTACATCTCTTTATATCCAGTCTTATTGTTTGCTTATCAACTTCATCCTGCTTTTATCCCAGAGCTCAACTCCTTGAGTGGAACAATATTAAAGGAAAGGATCCTTTATGAATTTACTTATAGAAACAGTTCAGTTCTGTGCAACGATGACTTGGCTAAAAGAGTAATATCCTATGGGAGCAGGATATAATTTTTTTCAAATTCCGGTATTGTTTATTCAATGACTGCTGAATTTGAGCACCTTGGGGAATACAGCTTCTATCCTTGACAATCTGCATAATGTTGCTAGGAAACTGGGTTTCATTCTTTCATTCCAACCAAATATTTTATCATTTTTATTGTCCAGCCCCATGTCTGGTGTACCTAGAGAACCCAGTTACTTTTTAGGGTTAGGTTCCTTTGCTCCCCTGGGATAGATTTCATAGACATTAGGGCTGGAAGGGGACCTCAGAAGATCTTCGAGTCCAATCCCCTACCCCAGGGGCAGGAAGTCAGCAGGGATCATAGGATTCCAGCAAGTTAAGCATCCAATTGTCTCCTGAAGGTGTTCAAAATAGGTGCTTGAACCACCTCCAGCAGCAGTCTATTCCAAACCTTGGGGGCTCAGACAGTAAAGAAATTCTTCCTAATGTCCAACCTGAAATGGTCATGGAGGAGTTTGTGATTGTTCGACTTTGTCATCCCTTGGGGCGCACTGGTAAACAGATGTTCCCCCAGATCCTGGTGAACACCCCTGATAAACTTATAGGTTGCCACCAGATCACCCCTGAGCCTGTGGTTTTCCAGGCTGAAGAGTCTCATGGCTCTCAGCCTCTCATCACAAGGTCTGTTTTCTTGACCCTTGATCATGCATGTGGCTTTCCTCTGCACCCTCTCATCTGTAGTGCTAGCCAGTGTAGCACTGCTGAGCCTACCAGGATGCGGTGGGTTTTTCTTCCCAAGGTGGGTTTTGGGAAGAAAAACCATAGTGGGGGTTTGAGAAGTAACCTGGGACATCAAGCAGCTGTGTATGATTGCTTCAATGCTCACACGGTTTGTTGCAGCTTTAATTTTGAAGGGCACCACTCCTCTGGTCAGCTCTGTGGGACTACTGATAATTAGAGAAGTGATGCCCTTTGATGCAAAAGCTAAAGCAAACAGCTGCATAGCTAATCTGTAATTTGGCAATCTACTGCAATCCACCCAAATATGAATGATCCAAGTTCTGTTGTATGTTGTTATTTTTTAATAGTGTTCTATTAGTGTCCTGAGGTCCCAAGCAGAACCAAAACCAGAACCTCATTGTGTTGGTACTGAACATCATCATGAAAAACTGAGAGCTGTACAGTTTATAATCAAATACAGGGCTGTACAACTGATGGCCCTTGAGGTATTAAATTAGGGTCTCACCTAGCTGCTGCTGCTTCCTGCCCTCTCCCCAATCACCCTGGCCCTAACTGGGTGCAGCAGCTGGAGTCTGCAGACTCCCCGTCACTCTTCCAGCTGTTGCATCCTACCCTCACTGCAGAGGGTGGGGCAGTGTGATGCAGCGCAGGGAGCTGAGGGTCAGAGAGTCAGGGTCATGTGTGGTGGGGTTAGGAGGACTGGCACTGCAGGGAGGAGCTGCGGGGGCAGAGTGCCTGCAAGTGTGCACATTGCAGTGGGGAGAGTGGGTGTCTGTGCAGCCCAGTGTTCTGTGGCTCCCCTGGTGCAGCCCACGTGTCATGCCCCCAGGGGCTTAGAAGCTGGACAGCCCTGATCTAATACAAAGCATACTACTGTCATGTGTGCCTTTTATTATTCCAGTGTAAACTACACATTTTCCAAAGGAACTTTGTTCCTAGCTGTTCAGGGTTGTAACAACTATTATTTTAACACTTCTAAGCCAGATCTTTCTAATTATAAGCAATTTCCCAGGCACTTGGAAAGGTCTAGTTTTCTCTTTTATATGAAAGACTTGTAATAGCAACTACCAGTGTGTGTGTGGCTGAATCTAGACAACCAATCAAAGAGCTCCAGGCAGACAGAATAAGCCTATTTTTTATAGATATACCAGCCAATTGCCCATCAAGAATGATGGGCTGGGTGTGGGCGAGGGTAGAGCTGCCACCTACCACCCCAAGCTGCTGTCACCTCCCAGGAGCAGGGGAGGGGCGGGGAAGCTTGTTCCTCTGTCCCCCTCTGCCAGCACCCCGTGTTGCCACTGCTGGCCTGCCCCCCCCAGCCATGGCCCTGTGCCTTGGAGGTGGTGGAGGACTGCCATGATGGCACCCTTGCTGTGTTCCCACTGTCATGGTGGCACTGTTTTAGGATGGACATAAGGGAAAAACTTCTTTATTGTCTGAGTTCCCAGGGCCTGGAATAGAGTCCCCCAGAGGTGGTGCAGGCACCTACTCTGGATTCCTTTAAAAAACACTTGGATGTGCATCTTGCTGGGATCATTTGACTCTTGTAGACTGCCTGCCCTTTGGGCAGGGGGCTGGACCTGATCATCTTGTGAGGTCCCTTCCAGCCCTAAAGTCTATGAAATCTATGATAACACGAGGTAGCCTGTCTACGTTTTACCAGCTACTTTCTATCACCATGGCAACGCTCCTTCCCTTCCCTCCCTCAGCTACTAGTCTCACACCTATTGTCCCCCATTTCGTCTGATCTTCACTGCCACGCATTTGTGTTTTTGCAGACCTGCATTTTACATATTGGCTTCTGTTCTACCCAGGAGAACACAAATTACACCAGCAAACTCTTCCGATGCCTGAAGAAGGGTGTTTGTGCCCAAAAGCTTGCAAAGGACAGTTTTCCCAACTATTTAGTTGGTCTAATAAAATATATCACATCTACCCAAAGAACCTTGTTTGCCTGTGTCTTTGGACCAACGCGGCTACAACCAACAACCCTTAATGTAAAAAATGTACTGAGTGACAGGGACTTTTATTCAGAACATCTTTCCTTTCTCTTGTATCTAAAAGGTTCTGCTTAGGTCACAGTCCCTGTCTCATGCTCTGGCAAAAAAAAAATGAGGCAAGAGGTAATGTTTTAATATGATGCATTTTTTTTAATTGATAAAAGACATTGTATCACTGTGTTTTTAACCCAAAATAACCTTGTGTAAACAGGTCTACATTTAAATGTGGAAGGAAACTATTGTGGTGTCTTCCACACCCACAAGATAACATTGAGTACCTACTTTCTAATTAGAACTGATTTTCTAATTGCAGTCGTTAGAATAGAGACGTCTGTCTTTATAAGCACTTTTCTGACCTTTGACCTTTATTTGCTTCTCCACAATTATTCACTTTTCCGTGGTTGAGGAAATCACAATGTGGATAGTGTTGCCAAGGACCTAGCAGATATGGCTTTCTTTTCCTATTCCTTATCAGGATGACAAATGGTCAGGTTCTAAAACCTTGGAATTTCCCTCAGCTGGGCAAACAATTTCAGACTATATATATAGATATAGTTTTAATTTATCAGAACTCCTAATAGTTACTTAAGAGGATTATTTTTTTCAAGCTTAATTTAGCTGTGGAGATGGGTTACAACTGCAACTGCCAATCCATCCAGTTTTCCCACCCATCTTCAAACTTCGGGAGCTGAGCTAAAGAGTGACTTTGATCTGAACTATCATTATTTTATATTATGCAAAAACAGGACCTGACCTAGGGTTTGTAACAATCAAACCACTCCCTGCCCAGAATTGCCTCTCGTAGAAGGCCCTTCCCAGAAACTTCTAACATTTAAGATATAGGCACACAAAGGAGCTGAGATCTATGCTTGCAAGACAATTAGCTACAACTGCAGATAAAAAGTTGCATCTCGGCTTCAATGTTTCCATAAAAGTACTTTAACTGGTTTTATAACTCTCCACAGTGTGCATGGATATGTTGCTTATGCCTGAAAAGACGCTTATAATGGTCCGGTAATTCATTAATATATATCTAGGCACTGGTTTAGGAAGGATCACATTTTTAATACACTCTCTGTTTTGTTAGAGTGATTTTTTTTTCACCTTCATTTGGCTAGAGAGATAAAAATTTCTAGACCAAAAGTCAAAGCCCAAGCATACTTGGGCTTGGGGGCAATTTGGAATGAGATTGTAATTGAGTCTCTTTTTGTAGCTGGAATCTATGCACACTACTGATTTCTACACTTTGCATGTTTTAAACAAGTATTATCTCTAATACTCTCCCCAAAATACTAACATCAAAAGGGAATACTGATGGTTTGGCTTCTCATTTAGGCAGGATAATAATGCTTTTTTAAATGTAATCTCTACCCATATAATCTGTCAGTGCTAAGAATCTTTTGCCACTGAGCATCTGAACAATATCCCTTTCAAACCTTTCAGAAGTCTCCACCTTGCCACCTTCATGATAAATCTATTCAGAAGAGATGGTTGAAAGGTATATTGTATTGAATACACAGATGTATCACAAAGATGATACAGAGAGTGCTTTAAAAATGGTGGATCCTGCTCTAAGTTAACCCTGGGTTGATGTGGAATCAGGCTAAAGCATTTTAGGTAAGAGCACTTTATTGAACTTCTCTAGTACATCCCATTGTGAGTCATGGTAGGTTGCATTCTGCCAGCATCCCAGAGACCCCTTCCTGGGTGACCTGCTAGCCTTGTCTGGTGCTTATGCAGCTCAGTGTCACCCCCAGGCTGTCACAGAGAGGAGACAGAAAAGGCTCTGTCTCTTCCCTGTGTGGTTGGGCAGGCACAACCCAGCTCCCTTGAAGACCTGGTGCTGAGGGGTCCACATAGCAGGGGTCTCCTTTCCTCCCCTCTTACCACCTTCAGCCACTGGTGCTGACAGCAGCCAGCTGGCAGGGGCGTGGGGCTGAAGAGAGTGGCTGCATTGGTTAATTGGGGTGGACAACTGCACTGCTGGGCTTGGCATTCTCTGGCAGCCTCTTGGGAGGTGTGCAGGAGTGCCCCCAGCCTGCTGGCTTCAAGCAGTGCAGGCAGGCTGCGAGCGCCCCTTACTGAACAGCAAATGTCTGTTCTGCTTGCTCCTGACCTAATCTAGAATACTAGAGTAAAGCACGATACTTGGAGTGCTTCTGCCTTGGGCTTTTTGAACACCTGTACTTAGCCATAGATATTTGGATATTATGATGAGTCCTTAAAAATATCTACAAATAACTAGTCATTAATTGGATGTAGTTAGATTTTTAAGCACAAGATATAATTTTCAGTGTCCACAGGGGTGATAGGTGCTTACCCAAAAGTACATGGAACCTAGGTTTCTACCATGTGCAATGTAGAGTCTACAGCTTTCAATCTTGAAAGAGCTCCTTGTCAGTAGACTTCCATTGACTTCACTGAAGCTCAGTGTAGACATAGGGACCTGCCTGTATGGAGTGTCTTACAGAATTGAGGGCTAAATGACTGTTTTTGGAAAAGGATGATCACTTAGGGTCTGTTGGGTACATGCTGCACAACCATTTTCTTGTGATAGCTGCTGATGTTGGTGGGTCTGGATCCTTCGCATTTTCTTCCTATATGTTTCTATCTCACTTGCTAATTTAAAAAAATTTTTTTTATTCATTTTATTTTATACCTGCAGGTATGTACAGTCACCATTACAGTCTATTTGCCGTACTTCTTTCCTTGCACTCCAGTTAGGACTCTGAGAACATCTCAGCTGAAAAACAATACAGAAATGTAAGTGGCCCATGTGTTTTTAAGTAAAAGGCTAATAGTATCCATTATCTTCTAAGAACATCTTTATGAACATCAAATAATCTCATCAGATTTGAATGTTCAAAATGGATAATGGTTCTTGTCTATTTAAACTTTTCAAATGGGTGGTACTTAGGCATGCAGTGACTGCAATCGAATACATGTGCATTCTTATTGCTATATGACATAGTTGGTGAAAGCCTATTTGATCCTGTTTCATACTCCAAATCTCTCTCTTGCACCTCCTCCCTCTGAGTAGCATCTTGTGAAGAAACACTGGAATTCAGACAAAAAAAGTTCAGATTTTAAATTACAAGACAGTTGGTTTCACTCATTACAAATATATATAACCAGTCAGAGATGGTGCATATAGTACTATTAGGAAATGGTTGTATTACCTTCAGGTAATACAGTATGAAAACTTACTTGCCTCCTATGACAATAGTATTGGAATAACTTATGAAAGTATAATAAAATGCAGACTTTATATACTGCAAGTTGTAGATCATCATGTTTTATATGTTACATAAATACGTGCTTTATGCTGTAATACGTTTTTCAATTTTCTTTAAAAAAACATAGTAATTTGTATCACCTACTTAATATCAAGGTTTGGCAAACCTATCCCAGTGATTTGGATATTTATAAGGAAAAGCCTCTTTCCTTACCCCAATGTCCTTTTTGCATTTTATGAGCTACCTGCTTACAAAGTGTTATTTTTTCAAAACAAAGTTGTTTTTGTTTAAGCATTATATAGAAAAAGCATCTGAAACCATGACAGTTTTATGTTTTCTGCCTCTGAGTCAAAATAGTCAGGCTGATCCAAGTTAGAGCCTAACTGTTTTTAGTTCAGTTATTTCATAGTATCATAGTGCTTAGGGTCTGAAAGGACCTAAATGGTCTGACCCCTTGGCCTGGGCAGGAACAGGTGCCAGGGTTATATTACCCCTGTCAAATATCTGTCCAGCCTGCTCTTGAAGACCTCCAAAGTAGGAGAGAGTACCACCTCACTTGGGAGCCTATTCCAGAGCCTGGCAGCCCTAACTGTAATGTCTCCTGATGTCCAGCCTGAACCTTCTGTCTAACAATTTGTGGCTGTTATTCCTAGTAACCATGCTGGGGGGAACAGAGCCTCCCCCAGTTCCTGCTGGTCACTCCTGGTGAGTTTGTAAATGGCCACCAGATCCCCTCTAAGCTGTCTCTTGTGGAGACTGAATAGGTTCAGGCCTTCTAGCCTCTCTTTGTAGGGCCTGCCCAGCTGCCTCTCGACCATATGAGTGGCCCTCCTCTGGACCCTCTCCATGCTAGCCACTTCCCTCTTGAAGTGCGGTGTGCGGAACTGGACGCAGTACTCCAACTGTGGCCTGACCAATGCCGCATAGAGGGGAAGGATCACCTTCCTGGTCCTGCTTGTGATGCATCTCTAGATGCACGACAAGGTGTGGTTAGCCTTACTGACCGCTTCTTTGCATTGGCAGCTCATGTTCATCCTGGAGTCAACAATGACTCCAAGATCCCTTTCTGCCACCGTGTTGACAAGGAGGGAGTTCCCCAGCCTATAGGTGTGTTGATGGTTCTTTCTCCCTAGATGCAGCACCTTGCACTTGTCTGTGTTGAATTCCATCCTATTCTCATCCGCCCACCTCTTTAATTTGTCTAGATCTAGCTGGATTCTGTCCCTCTCCTCCAGAGTGCCCACCTTGCCCCACAACTTGGTGTCGTCAGTGAATTTGGACAGCGTGCTTTCCACACCCACATCTAGATTGCTGACAAAGATGTTGAACAGTACAGGCCCCAGGACCAAGCCTTGGGGGACTCCACTGTCCACATCCCTCCAGGTCAAATACGACCCGTCCACCACCACTCTCTGGGTGTGGCCATCTAGCCAATTTGCCACCCATCTGACTGTGCAGGCATCCATGCTGCAGTCACCAAGTTTTTTTTTAAGAAAATGTGATAGGAAACCATGTTAAAGGCTTTCTTAAAGTCTAGGAAGGCGACATCCACCCCAACACCCTCGTCCAGGGACTTTGTGACCTGATCATAAAAAGAAACCAGATTAGTTGGGCAGGACCTGCCTTCAACGAACCCACGTTGGTTGCCCCTGAGCATTACCTCGCCTGCTGGGCCCTGCAGATATACTCCCTGATAATTTTCTCAAAGGTCTTCCCAAGGACCGAGGTGAGACTAACTGGCCTATAATTGCCAGGGTCCTCCTTTCTCCCCTTCTTGTAAATGGGGACCATGTTGGCCCTTTTCCAATCCTCTGGTACCTGGCCAGTGCCCCACGAGTGCTCATAGAGCCGTGCCAGGGACCCCGGTATGACCCCTGCCAATTCCCTCAGCACCTTGGGTGAAGAGCATCTGGATCTACTGATTTAAATGCATCCAGCTCCTCCAAAAGTTCCCTGACTAGGTTATACCTGACCCTAGACATGGCACTGCCTCCCCTGGGTCTGTCTGCAGTTCTAGTGGGGGAGATGTCCCGGTCCCCGTTCAGGAATATGGAGGCAAAGAATTCATTAAAGAGGTGAGATTTTTCATTCGGCACAATCACCAGATTGCCAAACCTGTCCGGTAGGGGCCCCACGTTACCCAGTGCTGCCTTCTTACTCTCCTCCCATGTGGCTGGTCCATGCTCCCCCCTTCCCCCCCCCCCCCCCCCCCCCCCCCCCCCCCCCCCCCCCCCCCCCCCCCCCCCGCACCTGGCCAGGCTGGGGCCGAGGCAGTCCCCCTTTCTCTTGTGGAGACAGGCCATGCTCCCTTGCCCTGTGGGGCTGAATCAGGGCTGGGTCATGCCTCCTTTCCCCCCGGGAGGGCCAGGTTGGGACTGTGCTCAGCTTCTTTCCCCTGCATGGCTGGATCAGGTCCGGGCTTCCCCTCACCTCCCTCTGTGTTGCTGGGGCCCTGCTGTGCTCACCCTGGGCTCTGGACTGGGTCCACTGGCTGTATCCAGCCCACGGAAGGACCCACCACTTTTCATCTGGGCCACCAGATAAAAAGGTTGAGCACCACTGCTCTAGCAGGAGAGAGAGAACCCTGTTGAGTTGGGCCATAGGCATACCATTTTGGAGCCAGTTGCACACAAGAGAAGGATATGGTCAGCATTGCATCCAGACAAATCTGACCTGGTATCAGTGTAGCCTGAATGAAAATGTGCCAATTTGCAGCAGGGTCTATAGAGGGTGGCCATTGGCACAAGTCTGGATTGAGGCTTCAGATTCATGCCCATGGAGCTACGATGATATGCTTTAACTACTTTGTGCCTTTACTTTCTTCCTCCATTTATGTGGGGGTAGGCAAGAATTGTTTTCCAGTCCTTTCCTTTCATGTATTTTACCCTAACAGGCTTGGTATACAAGCAACTTTTTGAACTCATCTATTTCAGTTAGGAATGTGGCAAGCTTTTTTTTAAATCTGTTAAATAGGTAAGAAATTATCTTTGATTGGATGTTAACTAGAACCTTGATGTGTTTCATCGTCCTTTGGATTTGTGGGCAGGGATTGGGCGAGCCAACAAGCACCAATTTCCTGTGTAGCTGGAAGAAAGGGGGTTTATATTATCATTACTTGTACTATGGTGGGTATTATCCAAAGACAAAGGAAGAGTGTACATGGGGTAGTGTTCTTTGGTTAGATGTAATCTTTTATTAGATCAACTGGGTAGTTGGAAAAAAGTTCTTGGCAAGCTTTTGGGAGCAGTCACCTTTCATCAGGCATAGGGAGTCTCTGCTGGTCTGAGACTCCACGGAATGAGAGATTTGTCAGTTTGTGGCCATTGTTCCTGGTTATTCCAAAGGGTAGCCTGGTAAACAGAGTATGTCCTATTCCCCCCTCCCTGGGATGAATTTGTAAATGGCCAGAAGATCCCCTTTCAGCCTTCTCTTGTGGAGGCTGAAAATTTCCAGGTCCCACAGTCTGTCCTCATAGGGTCTTACCTGCAGGCCCCTAACCATATGAGTGGCCCTGCTTTGGACCCTCTCAAGGTTATCCACATCCCTCTTGAAGTGTCGGACCCAGAACTGGATGCAATACTCCAACTGCAGCCTGACCATTGCCACATAAGGGTGAAGTATCACTTCCCTGGATTCTAATGCATGATAGAGTGTGGTTAGCTTTACTGATTACTGATTCATCACATTGATGGCTCATATTCATCTTGGAGTCAGCTTTCACTCTGAGATCCTTTCTGCTGCTGTGCTGCTGAGAAGGTCATCCCCTAGCCTATAGGCATGCTGGTGATTCCTTCTCCCTAGATACAGCACTTTGTACTTGTCTTTGTTGAACTGCATCCTATTCTTTTCTGCCCACTTTTCCAACCTGTCTAGGTCTGCCTGGATTTGATCCCTTCCCACTAGCATGTTAACTTTGCCCCATAATATCATGTCATCCATGAATTTGGACAGAGTGCTCTGCATGCTCTCATCTAAGTTGCTGATGAAGACATTGAATAGCACAGGTCCAAGAACCAAGACCTGGGGGACCTCACTGCCCACATCTTTCCAGGTTGATACCGATCCATCCACCGCCACTCTCTGGGTGCAACCCTTAAGCCAATTTGCCACCCACCTGATTGCGTAATCATCCATGTCACAGCTGCTTAGTTTGTATATGAGAATAGGAGGAGATACTGTATTGAAGGCCTTCTTAAAATCCCAGTAGATGATATCTACCTCGACTCCTGCATCTAACCATTTTGACCTGGTCATAAAAAGAAACAAGGTTAGTCAGGCAGGATCTACCTGCTATGAACCCATACTGGTTGCCCTTCAGCAGTATTTTTCCTGCTGGGCTCCTATAGATGTGATCCTTGATAATTTTTTCAAAGGTTTTCCAAAGATAGAGATGAGATGAACCGGCCTATAATTATCTGGATCCTCCTTCCTCCCCTTCTTGAAAATAGAGACCACATTGACCCTTTTCCAGTCCTGTGGGACCTGACCTGAGTGATCAAGCAGCTGTGCCAGTGGCTCTGCTATGACACTGGCCAGTTCCTTCAGCACCCTTGGGTGAAGTTCATCCAGGCCTGTTGACTTGTTCTGGTGCACAGTTGTTTGGTTTCTCCTACATATTTTCCATCAGGGCATTTGGTGCACTGGATGAGATGTATTGCATTTCTGGAGCTGCAGGTGTAGGATCCAGGAATGGTGATGGTTCTGTTGTGGGGTGTATTTATTGTGGGGATGGTGGAGATACGTTGGCAGGTTTTGCATTTCTTGTCCTGGCATGGTCTGGATCCATTGGGTATAATTTAGGTCACAGGGAGTTTGCTTCTGGTGATGAGGTTAGCAAGGTTTGGTACTTGTTTAAAGGCTAGGATGGGTGGTCTATTTGAAAAGGTATCTTTAAGAATGGGGTCTTCTTTTAGTATGGGTTGCAATCATTTGAGGATTTTCCATGAAGTAATGTTACATGCAAAGGAGGTGATGTGTGTCCTGCTAGGACGCATTCTATTGGTTAGAAGTTTTTTAATCTTAAAACACTTGTCACCATGAGGTGCATGTGTCTTTTCTCTTCTCTGCACAGAAAAAAAACCTAATGCACACATCTCTTGAGTCTTGGGACACCAGTGATTTATACTTACATGCAGAAATACCTGTTAAGAACAATTTGGTTTGGTGATATTTTACAGAGCTACAATAATGCTTCCCTGCTATATGGAAGCTATCATGACTAGTCGGGGCACTGGATTTTTTTTTTAGTAGAACTTTCTTTTTTCTAGCATTGGGAAGTGAAACGCTTAATCCTTTAATTTTGTAAATGTAGCTTTTCAGTAGTAGAAAATGATGCAGCAGACCATGACTGCTAATAAATTAAGTTCTAATCTTAATCAAAATTGGATTGGGCCAAGAAGAGGATATATGAAAGAATACATTTTGGGAGCTATCCATGGCTATAAACATGGGAGGATCTAGGATTTTGAAAAGAAGGGTGCAGGTGGTGTGCTGCAACATCACATATAACACAACATTACAGTTTTCTCCAGGTAAAAAGTAAGCAAGATGTTTTACTAATATGATAAGAGGCTAGAGCTATATTATTCAGTTTAAGATCCAAGTAAAAATGAATGTAACTTTATTGGAACATGTCCTGACTTCATTATGCTATTCATTACACTATTCCTTCATCAAGCATAATGAGAAAAAAAATTCTGAATTAAGAATTATTTAATAATAACTATTTTATTTATTTCTGTAATTTTTAAGCACAAAACAATTCAAGAAGGAAATTGCAGCATATACTTGTACACCTGCCACACCATGGATTGGGCCAGATGGAGTCAAATATTACAATCAAACTTTTAACCAAGGTAAGGAAAAGTGTACTGAATAGGGCCTAGGAATAAATTGTTTTTATATAATTTGATTTGGTCTCCAAACATCTTTAGCTAGCTATAATACGTGTTTCCCTCCCCAGGGATGTGAGGAGAACCAAGTCCCCCATTTAAACTGTGTTGAGAAGTTTGTGAATTATACTTTTGATGAGGGGGAAAGAAAGCTTGTCTGAAAAATTAATAAAGGGAGAAGTCAAGACGTTCATTTTCCTTGCCTAAATGGCTTTTGTTTCTCTTTATTTACATTAGCTAAAATAGGGGTGTTCAAGCAGGCCAAATGCAGCCTGTGGAGTCTTGGAAGCTGGCCTGCAAGAGTCCTTGTGGGTCAGGGAAATTTAGCAGCAGGAGAGCAGTGGCAGTGAATACTGCTACCCTTCCCTGCTGCCAAAATCCAAAGCCCTGTGGAGCGGTGTTGAGCAGCAGCCAGCCCCCCCCCGCCCCCCCCGCATGGCTGGATTGGGGCTGGGTTACACCCACTTTGCTCTATGCACCTAGGCCACCCCCCTTCTACCTGTGGAGCTGGCTGAGTAGAGCTTCCCTCCACTCAGCCAGGTCAGTGCCAGGGCTGGTTTGTGGCCCCCCTTCCTTACCCCCCCACTCCACAGATCTGGTTTGTGGCCATGACAACCTCCCTTCCCCCACGTGGCTGGCTTGGATCTGGGCTGCCCCCTACCACCCCTGGCCCTCCCCCATATAGCTGGATGGGGCCCTGCTGCACCTTTTTTGAACACTGGATTGGGTCTACTGGCTGGATATAGCCCACGGAAGGACTGGGCACTGCCGAACTGGCCTACCAAAGAAACAGGTTGAGCACCATTGAGCTAAAAGAAAAGAACACAGATTTCAGACTGAAAATCCAAACAGGCCTCATTTCCTTGATGTACGTGGACCAGCACGAACCTTATTCAGTCTTGATTTGAGACTGAAAGATATAAGAACTGTTACAATGAGTATCTACTTAATATGGTGAGCACTCTCCCTCCTTTTTTTTGTTTTTGTTTCCTTTGAAGCTGCTGCACTCCTAGCTGAGAATGGGAGGAGAGGAATCGCGTACCTGTTCAGACGTGGGACTCATGAAGAGTTTGGATACACCTCTCTCTTCACAGCTGTGGTGTTTTATTTCCTTCTCTCCTGCTGGACTGCAGGTTCTGCTGTTGCTAGTGGCTTGGTCATACCCATGCTGTAAGCATTGCACATCTATATTTATATTTTACATACAAAAAGCCTATACGGGTGAATCAGTAATCTGAATTGTGAGCAGAAGGGTGCCAATAACAATTCTCTACTTGCTTTCAGTGGGTTAGTCATCTAGAACTGGATGTCTTTGTACAAATCTGGTTGAAAAGAAGAGGTTCAGTTGTAAAACCATGTGCATGCATCTGGGGATAGACCCTGTACTAAGGAACCCTGACATTTGGAATAGTTCTGGGATCAACAGCAAGCCTTCACAGCTGGCTCCAGCTCTATAACTGGAGAAGCATAGATTCAGATCAGGCTTTGCATTTGAATCTCAAGTCCATAATGTCCATAAAGTCTTTACCTTTGGGGAAGCTTGCATTTGGAGCTTAGGTTTTTGGATCAGACCAGTGTCTTTAGTGAGTTATTTGCTCTGGTACTATTGCTAAAGCCTTGCACAAATGGTGGGAGTCTGAACAAGAATATAGTCAGAGTGCACTGATGATATGGGTGGAGAATGGGTTCCATTTAGGTACTGAAGGAATTTCAAAACTGTCTAAATTATTATTTACTGGAAAGTAATGGGTGAAAAATAGATGATAAAGTATTGGGCAATTTATATTTCTAACAGCCAATAATTGTGCTTGTGAACTGGTAATCAGATTGTTATACCCTAATATAAACGGACAACGTATATCAATAAAATGAAATAATTGCTTAAGTCTATGAAAAAATTGGTCAATGAAGAATAATTTGGTAATGCGGAGATATGATGGTGCTTTCGAAATATTTCCAGCTTCATAAGCAGAGATTTTAGTTTTCTGTTTAAAAATCACAAATTCTTTGATTTTAAAAAACCCCAAATCTGCATTTTCCTTGGTTAAAATGAAAAACTGCTATATATAGAGGTGTGTGTGTGTATATATATCAGTTGAACACCATGTTTTATTGGTATATTTTTAATTTTAAAGCAATGTGAAAGCCTACCAATGCCTCAATCTCAGTAATCAATCACTATCGGTGCTCCTCATTCCCCACCCACAGCCCCCCCAGCCCTGCCAGTGCCCCTCACTCATGACTTGCAGCCTTCTGCCCTGCCAGTCCTGCCATAGGGGGCTCCCAGATGTCAGGGCTAAGGGGCCAGGGACAGCAGCCTGTAGCGCCCAAGCCCCGGCTGCCACCCGTGGAAGACAGCAGCTGCTGCAGCCTGAGTGGAGCATGGAGCCCAGCTCCCCCATGGGCAGTGCGGCTGGAGTGGAGCCCATAGGGGTGGATGTGGGGTGATGGCTATGGGCTTTGGGCTGTCCACCCTGCTGCCCTCTCCCTGGCACTTCTGTGGCCCAGTGGGTGGGACACAGTGTGTGGTAGAGCAGAGCAAGGAGATGTGCTGCCACCGGGAGCTTCATGCCACCATGGAGAGGTGCCTGTTGCCCACCCAGCAGTAGTGGGGGGGCGCAGCTGTGCATCACCACACCTGCTGCTGCCAGATGGGCAGGGATTGCCTTGCCATGGCAGTGTGGGACTCCTGGCAGCAGCACTGAGCCTCCCTACCCCACACCACTCTGCCTTGCTGTGCCAAGTCCAACCCACTGGGCTGGGGAGGGCAGTAGTGATGGGTATCCCCGAGCCCACAGCCACCAGCCTGCTCTGCCTCCACCCTGGCCAGCCTACAAGGGGAAACTTGCCATTTCTCATGTTTTTCTCTTTGAAAAGAGAAAATCTGTTTTTCTCCTTAAAAAGAGAAAATAACTTTTTACTGTGGTTTTTCCATGGTGAATGGAAAACCTGCATCCCTGTTCATAAAATACAATACTGCTGCTGACAGAGAGAAATGATTGTACAAATCCAAGACCCCTATTTAAAACCTGAATCGATACATTTTTAAATCAAATTCCTTATACAAGGATTGTGTACTGCTGTGACTCGACCATTTCCCCATTTTCAGAAGGCTGTCTGTACTAAGAACTTGTTCTAATGCTGTGGGTATAGTCTATTGGTATAGTCAAGGGACTGGGACTGAAGACTCTGTGTTCCATTTTTGGCTTCACCATTGATTCAGTCTGTGACCATGGATAAGTAATTTGACTGTTCTTCACTTTAGTTTATTAAGGTATAAAATGGATATAATATCATACTTGCCTATTTTACGGGAGTATGCTTGTGAGGTAGGATTACAATTTAAAAAACATTTGAGGCTGGAACAGTAGAACTATATAACGTTATTGTCTGAAATGGTCTGATGGCTATTATGACTTTACTGTATGCCTCTAAACCCCACTTTTGCTCAGCCCATATTAAATATTGTGTTGTAGCACTCCTCTTCTTTCTGATTATTTTAGCTCCTTCATCCTAAGTGGGATAGACTTGATAATCACCATAAGTCAGTCTTGTACTTCAAAGATATAATGTTTGGCATTATGCAAGTTCTTATACCAAAGGTGACAGAACTTTCTCACAAAAGTAGAGCTGGCAGAATGAAATACTAGATAAGAAAATTGAAAGAAAAAGATCTGGAAAACAATGTAGCTGACAAAATTTACACCTCCATTTTGTTTGTCTTGTATGCAGGTACACAGGAGCTTTATACGGCAGGATAGTTGGCCTGATCCTTGTATCCATTTTTGGTGTTCAGACTAATGGATATGGGGCATGGATTGACCCAGGACTCTTTGCTGCAATTGGAGCTGCCTCTTTTGTAAGCGGTGTGTCAAGACTAACAGTCTCCCTCACAGTTATCATGGTAAATGCTTTTAAGTTCTCAGATATTTGGTTAATTTTCAGGCTCCCCTGAATGCTTCTGCTGAACCACAGACTAGTGCCTCACAGATATGGGACTACAATCAGAAGACTTCTTGGCTTAGTTGTTTGCTTTATTGTTGGTTTGCTTGAGGTTTTTTTGCAATTTGTAAAATGCAAATTTGGAATTGACATGTGAACTCCGAGACAGCAGAGCATCAGCTTCTTGTTGCACAAGTCCCAGAAATGTTGGTGACCTGCAAGCAGAATCCAGGACTTCCATTCCAATTAAATTTGTAAGAGAGATTAACAAGTTTGAACACCTCTGCCCCCATGAAGTGGGTGCCTAGCTTCTGTGGTAAAGGGAGGTTTTGTGCTACATCTTTTTGAAACCGTATCTCTGAGATTCTCTTGTGGCTAGATTCTCATTTCTTTTTCCTCTACTTTTTTCCCCAGCAAAACCAGTCTTATTGTGAGCAGTACTTCCCTCAAACAAAGCAAACAAAGAGTCTTAAAGGCTCACTGGACAAGTATTACAATTGGAGGAGTCTTGGCCCACCTTCACTTCAGCATCTGAGCCTAAGGACTGAGCAGTTGTGTTGCAAATTGAGGGGATTAGATGAGATTAACTTGGTTTATAATTTAGCCCAGACAAAATGAAGTGAAGCAAGTGTCCCAGTTCTGGATCCAGCAAGGGGCACTCAAACTTTCCTCCCTACCAGTTAGATCAGCCATGTCAAACTTATCTGGTCCTACAGGCTGGACGACTGGCGCAGGGCCAGTCCGTGGGCTGGATTGGGCCCATGGACCACCCATGGATCTCAGCTCAGCCAGGATACGCAACACATGCATCCTGAACCATCTGCAAAGTGCAATGCATGCAGCATGAATCCTACACCATGTGTGGCATACATCCTGGGATCTGTGTGTGGGGCTGGTTCAATGTGTCACATGGGTCAACTATGAGATGTAGGAGCAGCACTGGCAGCTGAATCAGAGGTCTCAGCAGGCTGGATTTGGCCATGGATTAGATCAAGTTTTGTAGGTTTCCTTGCGTGAAACTTTCAGATTGGACCTTAAACCAAGATACAGTTTACCTTGGTTTTCTTGTCTGAGGGATCTCATGATGTTCTGTGCAATTGCAGGGATTTTACCTTAATGTTTGAGCCATGATTTCCATTCTCTCCCCACTACCATGCAGCGTTTTATGAAGTGGCTGATTATTAACACTAACCCAGAAATAGGCTGCTTTACATGAATAACCTGCAAAGAAACTTTTTTGATTGTTCCTGTTGAAAAATGCTTTATTTATATAAGTATTTTTATTGCATTATTAAATAAGAGACAGTTGCTTACCAAATTCCTACCAATCCCATTTCCTCATTGGTATTTTAACACTCACCCTTACCTTTTAATCCTAGGCACTAAGCCTCCTTTTTGCTTGTTTTTAAGTCAGATTAAGGATCTTGCATAGGATTATAGGAAAGTAGGGCTGAAAGGGATGTCATAAGATCATCTAGTCTAGACCCCTGCTCAAGGCATCCCTGGCTAACCATCTCTTTCTGGCGGTACAGAAAATGGAGGGTTTGATGAGACAGGCTGTGAGATTTGAAAGAAATGGAGGTATCTTAATTCCCTAGGCAGTGGGTTTACTGAAAACTACAAGACAACGTTAATCTAAAGCCTTTGCCAGGCTTGGGTCTGAATTTGCTTGTACTGGCTCTGTAAAAATCCACTTTAACCATCATTTGTAGCCTGTCAATGCAGGATCCTGTTGCTGATGTAGCTCGTTGGGGGAAGGCAGTTGATTGACATCTTCCTTAACTTGATGCCTGTGAGACTGTGGTTCATAGCAGGAAAGCAGGAGATTGTTTTGTGCCAAAAATCTTACCGTGCTCACAGCATGACAGAATTGTGCATAACACAGTTCTAATAAACAAGCAGAAACTAGGTTATGTTCATTTCAACTGTCCCCTCCTGCCATAACTTCTGCTTTTCTTAGGGCCAACTATGAGCATAAAAAAATTAGCACTAGATTGCTAAACCAGCCACACAAATCAGTTGAAAAGGCACCAAAAAAATTATTATGGTTGCTCTGCAGTGCACTCTGAAATCCCCTAGGTGTCATGTTATAACTCTTCTGTGTCTTGTTCTGCAGAAGAAGATTGGGCAGCAATTCATGTTCGTCCAAAATAAATAGCTGAGTTGCTTGAGGAAATATTAATTTTTGAAGAGAAAAAAGGGCTTGGACATGACAATGCAAAAACATAGTTAAAAGGTTATGCTCCCAAACCATAAAATGCACATATTTTTCCTATATTGTCTGATAGATTCAAAAAGAATTGGGAATGTTTGCTTTGGCTTTTCACACAGCCTTCCATTTGGAAATGGTTATGAATGTGTGACTTGTAGTGAACAGGTTTATAAAATGCTTTCTGTTCTTTTCATGGCAGACCCCCCAGGCATTTACTCACCTCTTCTTTCTTGGCTTCTACTTCCTACCCCCCATGCTGACACTTCACCTTCAACCTCTGCTCTTTGCAGCAAATGGAAGATATGGTGATATTTCCCTTGATGTATATACAAACTTCAAGACCTCACTCCACACAGCCACATGCCTTTTGAGTTTACTGGCAAGAGGATGCCATAGATGAAGGATGAGAGACTCTTTAATTGAATACATTTTGCCTAAGTAGCATTATTTTTGGAACATTGTACTTTCTTCAGATCATCTCCTAGCTGTTAAAAAAGGGAAGATCTGGCTGTGCTTATTTGTGATTAGTTCAGGTCTTGTATTCAGGATTCCTCTCTATACTTAAATTGGGCCACTTTTATTATATCAGTAGAGTCACCAATTTACCCTCTAACATGGAATGAGCTATTCCTGCATAAAGAAGGGGGAATAAGTTATAATAGTATAGAGCACTGTTATACTGATCTATACTGATTTAACTGCTTAGACAGAAAATCACCTTCTTGGAAGAGTTTTGTCTGTATATAATGGTGAACAGCTCATGGTCTCTAAAGGCTGCTTCCTCTAATATGTATGGGGAATAGAGCTGATGGAGTCTAGGTGGGTTTATATACAATACTTCACTGGAGGAAGTTGTCTGACACCAGGATTTTGTAGGAAAGGGAAAAAAAGAAAATATAGCTTATGGTTGGGGAATCAAAACAAACCCCTTCCTGTCCAATGAAGGAGGAAGAACATAATTTTTACATTAAATTAAAATAAAGTAGAACGGGAATTTCCTCTCAGAACTGGGTAGCTTAAGGGCCAGGCTGATATCTCTGGGCTTAAATGTCAGTTCTAGTTCATAGTGAACAGTGTTCTTGTAACTCTTTTCCTTGTATTTGGAGCAAATAATTACTTGAGCAAAACTTGAGAATGTGAATGCAGCCTCTCCATCTGCTTTTCCTTCACCCTCCTGTCCGATCCCTGCCAGCAGAGGGCATGGCTGTATAAGTGTGTGGCTTGGGAGCGATGGGGAAACCCTGGTCAGGAATTACATAACTAGCTGTCTACTGGTTATGCAGTTAACCAGTAGACAGTTATGAAATTAATTGTTGGTCTCAGACCATTTCCTATTGGGACATATCACTGAAGCAATAACTGGCCCTCACAGTCACTTAAGGGTGGTTTAGCAGGGACTCCAAAGACTGAGGGAGGTTGGAGATGTACTTGTTTACTCAACCTCCAGGACTCCTAGCTCAGGACTGAGGCACGTTGGCATGGGATTCCTTGTAGTAAACCAGAGAGCTGCAAATGAACTTCTTGTCTTGTAATTGGGAGATGTATGAATCTGGTCTCCCTTTCTTTTTATATATGATACTCCCTTTCAAGAGATGATAACCCCCACATTGAAGGAACATGAGTATCATGCTGTTAACATGTCTGGATGTTTTCATAGTTTCATAGTTTTTAGTGGCTGGAAGGGACCTCATAGATCCTCGGGTACAGCCTCCCAGCACTTGGGCAGGAAAGACTGCTTGGGTCAGATGACCCTAGCAAGATGGGCATCAAGATGCTTTTTGAAGATTGCCAAGGTGGGTGACTGTCCTACCTCTGAGGGAAGCCTATTCCAAATGCTCAGTACTTGACTTGCATGGAAGCTTTTTCTTATGTCTAGTCTGAAGCGATCTTCAGTCAGCTTGTGTCCATTATTTCTAGTCCTCCCTTGGTGGGGGGCCTTGGTGGATAGCTGGCCCTGATGAACTCCCATTATAGTTTTTTCCTTCTTTAATGTACATCTTTTTCTGCAAGCTCTCAGCACCTGTGTACTTACCAGTATCTGTATATTTGTTGTGGTACTTTTTGAAAAGCTTAACCTTTAACCTACCATTTCTGATTATAGCATATCGTGAGATTATGCATGCCAAATCCGGACACTTTGGTCAAATATTTAAACCCAGCCATTACGTTTTAGTTGATAACTTTGCAAAATATATTCATTGTCCCCCTTCCTCTCCTTCATGCTAGAATACTCTTGCAAGATCTAGATCATATAGCTGTTACTGTGTGAGCCCACTGATTTGTGGTTAAATTGTAAACACATGTGTTATATAACCACACATGCTGTAATCACATGTGTTATAATCATGCATCGTATGGTATCCTTCCCAGCACTTTTACAAGGCACTATAATATACAAGTCAGTGTAAAAAGGAGTCTGTCAGCAATAAGAAACAGTTAAAAGTTAGAGTAAATCCATATTTCTTTGGTATTTTAAAGACAGGGAGGACAGACAAGGCACCCCAAATTACATAGTGGAGTAAATGTAGCTCCCACTGACACTTCCATTGAGAGAGAGTTGCAAGACTCCTTTGAGCATAAATATTGGCACCTATACTTTATACTGTAGCGATGGACACTTTAGAAATGTATAAATAGACCCAGGACTGTAGTACAGATAGGCCAAATAACCCAAGAATTCAGATCCAGCTGGATGGAGGGACAAGTAGGAAGAACAGCCTGGTTATATTATGTGAAGCACAGCTTCTCAAAACTAAAAATGTAAATATAAGGACCTTAAAATAAATATAAAATTTGACAGGATGCCAGTGCAAAGGTTTTAAAATAGGAGTTCTGTGCTCAGCTTATAAAGAAGCAAGTTGCTGCATTAAATGATCTGTGCTTCAGATGATATGTATAGAACTGCTGAAAGCAAGAAGGAATTACAATAATCTAGCTTTAATAACATTAAAACCATGGTCCATATACTCTGAATCTTCCTTTGCTGAATGAAGATGTCACCTTGGCAATATTTCATAGATAATGGCACAGACAATGTGATGAAAATAGAACATGAAAGAGGAAGAGACTTTGATTATCTCTCTCATTTGTAGTGACTGATTTTGGGGATAAGGAACTATCATTGAATTAAATCGATTCTGAACTAGATGAACAGAATTAATGTAATGGACCACTGATCTCTTGTTTCATAGGTTAAAAATCCCCAAGTGAAAATTGATAGTTTTGGCATTAGGCAATACATTCATGGAATTTAGTGTACTGAGATCAAACTTGGACTTCTGTATAAGCACTAAAGCATCCCTTCTAGATTTGAGATGCAAGGCAAAAAGTACTATCAATATGATTTGAAAAGGATACAAGTAGGTGGAATAGGGTGTTCTCAGCTTTGGCCTCTTCCTTTGTGATATCTGAAAGACACAAGTTAGCTCATCAGTGGCTGTAGTTTGTCTTTGAACAATCTTACAGCATTTCTCAGAACTTTTATTTAGCCTCTTGGGGCATTTGTACATGACACGGAGGTTTAATTCTCCCTAAATTGAAGTGGTGGTTTTTTAAAAATACACTTCAATTTAGGGCAAAGTAAACCCCTGTGTTATGTACCTCCATGTCTGCCTGATGCTTACCTGCCTCTCCAGAAGTGGGGAGGGGAGAGTGAGCTGCTGGTGGGCAGAGTGAGCTGCAGGGGGCACCTGGTATTTCCCTCTGTGGCAGCAGTACCTCCCCTCCCCCTGGCGGCACCCTGTCATTTGCTGCATTCTGAAGTCATTTAAGGCGCATTACACTGCTAAATGTACTACAGCGGCTACAATTAATGCGCAATACGCTACTGAATGTGCAAACAGCAATGCCATTAAAGCGGTGCAAAAGGCATTTAACCTGCTTTAAACCCCAAAAGTGTTGTCAACAAATGCCCTTACGACTTATCCTCTTTTAGAATGGCTTTGAATGATTTTCTGCATTAATTTGCATGTTGTTTGTTGCATTGAGTTCCCAGAGTGCCCAGTAACCTATATAACATTTTAAAGTTCATAGACTTTCTAAACTCTGTAGAAAAGGGGAGTTCATTGAGCAATTTTGTTTTCCTGTGGAGTTCAGTGGGTCTAACAGAACTCTTACGATTTCCTTACATCTTCACTTTTGCCAATTGCTGTGCTCCATACAGTACCCCTGTTTATACCTGAGATATTTCCTTCCTTACTGTGTTCTTTTGTTTTCCTGCCTTGAGGATCAGAGTTACAGGTAGCATCCTTTTGGTAGACAGAGGACAGAGATCATAGCTAGACAGAGGAGCTACATACTTACCTAGATATTTCCCTTTTGTATTTTAACTCCTGTGACAGCTTTTTGCAGATGTTGGGGGTACAATGTATGAAGGCAGGCAGGTACTATTTTTGAGATGCCAGTGAAGGAAGACAACTTGGAGATGCGAAGAATGCTCAGTGTGAGGTTTCATAGATTTCATAGATGTTGGGGCTGGAAGGGACCTCATAAGATCACTGGGTTCAGCCCCCTGCCCAAAGGGCAGGTTTGCATGCATAGGGAAGAGACTCATTTATAGGCTTTTTCCAAACTACTTATTTCCTAGCTCCAGTGACTTAGTACTTAATCCTCTTCTTGCCCAACCTTCCTTTCAAGCAGTCCTAATTCCTTCCTGCAAGGCATGACCTTCTCTTCAATTACACAGTTTCCGTTTTGCCTTAATGTGTGTTCAGTTTATTATTGACAGAGAGCTGGGCTGCTTAGAGTGTGCCTCCGTGCCCTTCAAGAATGTGGGGAGAGGCTAAATTTGAACCTTGTTGAGGAGGAGATGAGCAATTGGGGTGTTGTGTGTTTGAATCTCTAAGGATGATAAGATGCAGAGCAGTTGTCCACCCCTCACTATATGTGCTTAAATCTGCGCCCTAGAACTGGCTACTCTAAATAGTTTAGTGAGGGTGGCGCAAAAAGGATTTTGAAATGCCCACACAATACCTCCTGGGTGTTGTAGTTTGGTCATTGCATGTCCTATTTAACTTATGGACTGAATCCCCCAGCCAAGATATGTGTCCTGTGATACCCCAGAGTCAGATTTCTTGTGTCAAAGCAAGAGGGAAAGACTGTAGCGCATCATGGTAGATGTATTTTTGCCAGGGAATTTGACTGACAAGGACACCCCGTTTCAACTCCTGTAGAACACCATGGCACTATCTTCATATCAGAGTTTTTTGGTTTTGACAAAATTAAACATTTTCTACAGGGAAAATAACTCATGGGTTTAGGAACTCTAAAAACAGTACAATAACAAATGTTAAATTTAAGTGAGGGAGGTGGTTTTGTTTTGTTTTGTAAGTGGTATGTCCTCCAGATTCAGCTTAAGGTTTGAAAGTCGGGTATGGCTGTTTCTGGCTTGTGCATCCATGATTTAAAGAAAAGCTTCTACAGTAATATGAGCATTTAGTTAAATGTTTTGTAGGTAATGCCCCAAACCAGAAAAGAATCCAGATATGTTTTCTGTAGCTATACTGTTATGATCCCATGAATTAAAAGCAGTAAAATTTATTTTTCTAAGTAAAATAAGTAGACATTACTCTGAATTATATGTATACCCAAATTAATACATGAAATACAGCCAGCTTTTAGCTATGTGAATTTTGTGGCTCAGACTTGTCTGTTCTAAATATGCATAGGAAGCAGAAATGTAGCCTAAGATGACACCAGTTTTGAGTAGTCACTCTCCTGACCACAATAGCTTTAAAGATGCTTCATTTATAATATAAACCACTGTGTTTTACCATGTGCTCATACATTTGGGACATGCAGTACAGAACTTAATGAAAATTCATGCGAATTTAATGTACAGACCTTTTTCATTCACAAGATCTTTTCTGTTTGTAATTTTTTTGAATTACAAAAAGCATTTGGAGTCTGCTACAAACTAATTCCATGCCAGATTTAATTTGTTTTCAAATTAAAACCATTTTGAAGTTATGTTGTCACAAAAAGCATCTGAAATGATTATATTTTATTTTATTTTTAACTTAAGCAACTTTTATAATATAGCCAAACAGGTTTTTCTCTCCCTTCCCTGCCCCAAGATTTGAGAAAATGATTTAGCTCTAGGACAGACTCTTAAACATCAGGTTTTCTACAGCCTGGGGGATTTCATCACAGTCTGAATTTGTCTTGTATAACAGGCCCTTTACTGTCTAGGAGGGCCTTAGGCCAGGTTGTCCTGTTTGATTAGACACAGCTGAGAAGGGAACAAATGATTACAAATCCCAGCAATAGCTCAGTTCAGTGAGAACTTTTGGTGGAAGACGGGCTTCTGTCGTAGACATTGAAGCAGAGGACTTGAGGAAGGATACATCTTCCTTTTCTAACATAAAAGGGTAAGGGGGGAGGGAAAAAGAGCTTTAACCTTTCATTGGCAGGCAGTTTTGGTCTGTTCTAAAGATTTACTGAAGACTTAGGTTTTAAAAATTAACCTGTGCTCCAAGAGAGATTTGAGAATGGTAATCACTCTTTTGGGGGCTGCTGATGGTGTGCCACCAGCTTACATGTGGTAGAAAATGAAGACAGCTCCAAAACTAAGGGTGAAATTGAGGCAGCAGAAGAACTATCATATTTTCTTGCATATAACATTCCCCACCCCCCAAATAAAGCATGTACCTTGTTCTGGGGGAGCAGAATGAAGGGAAAAAAGTATTTGTTCAGAGTTACAGCTGCATAGACTGGACAGAACCTAATATTCAGCTAATTCACCTTCTTTGTCCTGATCAGCCAGAAACTCAAAGTGGTAGCAGCTGGTGAACACTGGTTTCTGTGGGAGGATCTATGAATCTGAAAAGAGCTAAACAGTCTGTTGGGCTATGATATAGGAGAAGAGAGACCAGGAGTACCTAGCAGACAGCAAAATTCATAGTTAGCTTGATCAGTGCAACTTTAAGACCTTTAAAAAGGAGATACTGCTGTTAACACTTGCACAATGAACTGCAGTGAATCATTAAATCAATTGACTCTTTTAGCTACCTGAATAGAAATGCCATTGCTGCTGTCCAACAGTTGGTTTTAAACTATTTTGGGTGGAGAAGGAATGGAAGTGAGCTACTTCTATTCTGGACAGAAAAAAAACCAATATTCTTTGTCCTTCCCTCCCAACCCCAAATTTTGGAAGGCTAACTTTTGTGGAAAATGTGCATGTGTGATGCAAGTAAATGCAGTATGTCAGTACTAAAAACACTGGAAGAAATAATAGGTAGCTCTTGTCTAGTTGGAGTTTTCCAAATTGTTTTTAATATGAAAAGGGAAGCACAGTGTATGCCTGATGGTGATAGCAACAGCTGTAGCTTGAGTAGAGCAGCAGAAGGGACTGTGCGGCTGATCTAATACCATCAGGAGTTCAAGTTTGTGGCTCAGGACCATTTTTAGAAAACTAACAGCTGCTAAAAAGAGGCAGTGACCCTGGATGCTTGTGTTCAGTGTGGACAACTTAGACATAGGCGGTTTGTGTTCTAGGTAATGACTGGGGATTGATGGGCTGGAAGTAGAGGTGCAGACAAAGTATGAACCAGAAAAGGTTAGAGACAGGTTAAGGGTATTAAAGGTGTGATAGGATGAGTTTGTCTAGTGAAGAATGGGGGTGGGGGAACCTCTGTGAGCTATGCAAAATCATTCTGCAGACATAGTGGCCAAGGTGGAGAGCATTCAGTGGAATGAAAGGCCAAGAACTTAGCAGCACTGCCAGGAAGTTCAATAATGAGAGAGAGCGAGCAAGAGACTGTCACCTAACATAGAAGGTGAAACAGAAGATGGAGGAGGGTAATGAACTTATGAGGCACAGCAACTGCCGATTTTAGCAGTGAATGTGAAACAGCAGAGGAGGAATGCTGTATTTGAGGAGACCACAAGCATGGAGGCAGGAGATGAACAGGATTCTGCAACTGTAGGTGCCAAGCTAACTACATGTACAGAAATGTTATTGCAAGGATAGGCCATAAGAGAAGAGGTCTCCTCTCCTTAACTGAGTACCACCAGATTTACTTGCTGTTTTGGGGGGCACTAGGTAGTAGGCCCTGAAAGATAGGGATGAGCTAATTGCAGATTAGATTGTGAGGCCTGACCTGGGGAGGCTTCTGGGAGGAGGCCAATCTGATACCCCAAAGGGGGTTTGGATTCATGGAACCCAGAGGCCATGAGGTAATGACCTGATGTATATGCTGCAGTTTGCTGATGAGTAGAGAAGAAGAAAAAAAGGAACCGCCTAAAGCCAACCAACGGTCCTGGAAAGTCCCGGGCCCAGCAGAGTGCAAAGATAGCAATTTTTAATTCAGAAAATAACAGCTTGCAGAGTGAGATAATGGCTTGGCTTTAATCCTGGAAAAGACAGTAAGGCTAAAAGTGAACCCCCCTTCTGGGGAGATAATCGGGAGGAGGAAAAGTATATAAGGTGAAAGAGTTGGGTCCCAGGTTGAACTACTTTGGGGAGGACAAGGCTGAGGACCCGATAAAAGAGGTAGTCTCATCACCCTGGGTTCCCGAGACCTATTGGGTAGTAGCAGGGGATAGGGTGTGGAGTGCCTTTCCTCCAGCCTGACACGCTTGTTCAGAAGCTTGTTCCATGAGTGTTATTGATTTTCTTTTGCAATAAAGAGAGGCATTTGGATTTTACCTGGCATGTGGCTTGTGGGTTACTCACCTACCCCTGTTGGGCAGGGAGGGAACCCCTAACATAGGTAGGCTTGGATTTTTGGATAGAGATAATTAACCCTAATTATCTATGATTTTATGACCTTTCCCTTTCTGTTTTTCTTTCCCTCCCCTTCCTTGCCTTGTAGTATTGCCTGGAAATCTGAAGAATAAGCCAGCAATAGGGGAATTGAGAAATGATTGTAAAAAGTTCTTACAAGACATGGTAACAACAGAGATCTTAACCTCAAAGCTTTCCCTGACTGCCAAGATAGTGAAGTGCCTTAAAGGGGCATTGCACTATCTATGGAAGCATGCCACAACTGAGGAAACGTGCACTGGCAAACTTGACAGATAACAGTAGAAAAGACACACCTGCCTTTAAGAAGAACTAGTCGGATACAAATAAATATTAGATGACCTGGAAAGCAGGTCATGTAGAAATAACGTTAGACTCCTGGAACTACCTGAGGGTTTAGATGCTAGCACCATGGTGGATTTACTAGTTAAATCTATGAAGCATGAAGCATTTCCTACTAATAGTGTACATGCTGTAGGATTCTTGGAGGGTCTGTTTTTTGGCTAGCAAAAGCAGATATTGACTCAATCGCAGACTGTATTCTGCTCCTAGCTACGCCAGTGTAAATTTAGAGATTCTCTCTTTCCCTGCCCCCCCCACCCACCTGCAGTGGAATTTCTCCGGATTTACAGGGGTGTAACTCAAAGGAGGTTTTAACTCATTCCCAGGATTCTCCAAGGAGCCAGATCCTTTGAAACTACTCACTATTGCTCTGAATTGTTCCTCTTCTGATTTTAATGAGAAGGTACACTTTTACAGAAGCCAGGGCACACTTAGTGAAAGAAATCCTAAATTTTCCATAATTTTTGTCACTCCTGATAACAGAGTTTTGAAGGGGAGCATCTTCTCAGGTTAAACCAAAGGAAGCTGCATATGAGCCAGCAGCATACTGGATTCGATCTGGGAATTCACTTAGCAAATCTAGACTTTGCAGGACCAGCCAGTCTCACTAAAATACTTCAGGGTTCACTTCAAATTTTATGCCTGCGCCTGAAGTGCTTCACAGAGGTTGAGCTCACAGGGTTTGGTTTGTTACTGAAATTGAGGTCTGATATTTAAATTTAAGGGAATTTAAAATATACTGAGTCATTTAAATCTTTAAAAAATCTTCAAAAAAAGTGCCTCGGCATTTAGACATTCATGGAAAGGCAAGTATGTATTAGGGCTGTACGAAACTTTGGTAGCTGATTTGATTTGTAGGAGATCTGGCTCAATTTGGCAGCCAAATCTCCAAATCTGAATCGAATTAGGAGACGCATTAAAAGGTCTAAATCAAATTGGAAGCCTCCAGATTGACTAGGAGAAAATCGGCACCAATTCAGAGATTTGGTCATAGACTAAACAGGCAGCAGTCCTCGACCATGCTGGACACAGCTGCCTCCAGCTGGTAAGTCTGTTGTGGTGGGCAGAGGGGGGAGGGAAGGGGCATGGGGAGGGCAGATCAAAGCCCCCACAGTGAGGGAGGGTTTGGTGCTGGGGCTGGGACAAGGTGAGGGGTGTGGGACTCGGGGAGGGGGGTTCCCACCACTGCGCACTGCCAGTCCAGGAGGGCATGGGAGCAGGCGTATGACTCCAAATCTGCACAAGGCAGGCTGGGCTGCGCAGGGCTGGGCTGTGCTCCAGGAGGCTACCCCGTGCCACTGGGCTGCATTCCACAGGGTAGGTGGAGCCAGGACTGCAGCCCAGTCTAGCATGGTCGCAGACTGCTGCTTGTTTGGTCTATGGCTGAATCTCCAAATTGGTGCCGAATCTTCAAATCCAGTTTGGCCGAAATGAATCGCCAAATCATATCACTGTCCCTCTGAATCGGCCGAATCCAAATCAAATACTTGCTGCTTCGCACAGGCCTAGTATTTATCTCTCTCTTTTCTTTGCTTTCCTGATGCATATTTAGTTTATCTTATTAAAAAGACAGAGCCAGAGCTTCTTTATACATGATGATATGTTTCATAAAGAAAGGGTGATGCATAGTACTATTTCTGTTGCAAGCTGCTCCAATTTTATTCAAAATAACCTTTCCTCAGAATTGCAATCTTTTCTATCAGGCCAATTACAATACATCACACACATTACGTTCTTTTCCTTATTGAATTTGCTCCAATTAGTAAGTTATTGGAATATGCTTATCTAGGGGTAGCTTGGCTGGAAAGTGAAATTAATGAAGCTGTATTCTCAAAGAAAGAGAGAAATTCCAGGATTTCATAATTCCTGAGGAAGATCCTTAGGAAACTGGAGGTTCAAAGTAAAGCCATGCTCATTTGCATATATTTACAGGCTTTGGAAAGGATTGAATTTCAGAGGCGTAGAGCCTGCCCTATCAAAGCAAGAGGAAGTCCATAAATGCCTGAAGTGTTTCACTGATGGAAAAACTAGGGTGAGATCAGAACTTGGGTGATCAAGAAGACACGTACCACAGTTTCAGTATTGCTTCAGTTGAGCAGAAATCCATTCCTGTGTCTTTTTTATAAATTGAGAGCCATATGATCAATTGTTTTAACTGTGCTTACATGGGTTAATATACAACGTTCAGCTGGGTTGTTCAGGAATTCTAAGTAGTTTGCTTGGATTCAAAAGACTTGTGTTTGATGTGGTTAGTAGTTTGCTTGCATTCAGTAAACTTGCTGATTTGGATTAAGTTGTTGAATACACTAAGTGAGGTTACCTTTATGAGATACTGAGTTGGATGAATCTGATAACTGTTTTGTTGGGCTGGGTGTCTGTTGTGAATATGGGGCAAAGTGCTTGGTTAAAAAAAGCTCATTGTTCTCTTTCCAGGGGTTTTGGGAATAATATCTGTTATTGTGTTGCTTGTTGTTTTCTTTGTCTATGGAGCTGTTGACCCATCAGCTCAAAGAAGATACATCCATAGGTCTTTAAGAACTGAAATCAGGAATATTATATTTCACACTTATGCAGCATTTTAAATGTAGAGATCTGAAAGAACTTTACATGGATGCATAATGGAATCGTACATGCTATTTATACTTTTCAGATATTTTTCTGCTGCACCTTTTTATTTTACAGCATCTCCCCCAAGATCTTCTAATTATTATGTTTCCCAGGACTTGGACAAAAGATCATTAGTTTCTACTTTTAAGGAGGATGTCACCAACAAAATGTTGAGCTTTTTTTAGCGGGCTTCAGAAATCTACAAATTCTGTTTCACACAAAAAAATCAGACAAAAAGGATCACAATGAACATTCTTTTCTATCAAAATAAATTAAGAATCAGTATAGAAAAGTATATTTACTTGTTACTCTCAGTAGTTGGACATACCAGTGTTCTTAAAATGAACTTGCTATATTATTAGTGTGTGCTAAGATGACAAACTCTGTGGATGGGCAGGGGAGAGCAGTGAATATGATGTACTTTGACATTAGCAAAGCTCCTGACACTGTCCAACCCAACATTCTTATTAACAAGCTAAGAAAAGAAAAGCTAAGAAAGTGCAGACAAGATGAGAATACTGTAACGTGGACACACAACTGGTTAGATCATTGTGCTCCATGAGTAGTTGTTAATGGCCCAATGTCTATTTGGGAAGGGGCACCAAGTGAGGTTCTTGGAAGGGTGTTCTGTCCTAATTCCAGTACTATTCAACATCTTCATTAATGATGTGGATGATGGGATTGAGTGATCTCTTTGCCAATTTGTGGATGATACCAAGTTGGGTGGAGTTGCAGATGCCCTGGCAGGCAGGGCTAGGATCCAGAATGACCTGGAGTGGATAGACTGGAGAACTGGTCTGCAGTCAATCAGATGAGATTCAACAAGGACAAGTGCAAAATCCTGCACTTGGGACAGAAGAATTACATGCATGAAGACAAACTGGGGGATCTCTGGCTAGACTGCAGTACTGTGGGGAAGGATCTGGAAGTTACTGTGGACCATAAGCTGCATATGAGCCAACAGTATACTCCTGTTGCAAGGAAGGCCAGGAGTATACTGAGTTGTATCAACAGGTATATCACCTGTAAAACAAAGGAAGTTATTTTTCTACTCTATTTAGCACTAGTGTGCCCTCCTGTGGAATACTATGTCCAGTTTTAGGATCCATACTTCAAGAAAGATGTGGACAGATTGGAGGGAGATCAGCACAGAGCAACAAAAATGATTAGGGGCCTCAGAAGCAGGACTTAGAAGGAAAGGCTCAAAGAGCGAGGGTTATTTAATTTGGAGAAGAGAAGACTGAGGGAGGATTTGATAAGTCTTCAAATACCTGTGGGGCAGATATAGAGTAGATGGAGTTAGGTTCTTTTTTCTCTGGCTATAGGGGACAGGACTAGGAGCAATGGCTTCAATCTGCAGAAGAGAAAAATGAGGTTGGAGATTAGCAGGAACTTTCTGACCATGAGGGTGGTCAAACATTGGAACAGGCTACCTAGAGAAGTCGTGGAATCTCCATCCTTGGAAATTTTCAAGAGTTGGTTGGATGGACACTTGGCTGGGGTGGTTTAGTTAGGGATGCTTTGAGCAGGGTGCTGGACTAGTTGACTTTTGAAGTCCCTTCCAGCCCAACTTTTCTGTTTTCCTATAATACTATTTAAAAGATTTTGTGTTCTTTGGAGTCATCCTGTCTGTTAACTGGTGGTGTAGGGAACCAGTTGGTAATACAAAGACAGTATTTTTGGTTGGTTTTTTTGCCCTGAGGGGCCGCGTCCACACGAGCAGGAGGGTATGCTTGCAGCAATGCAAACAGTAGCAGCACACATTTGTGCTACTTTGTGCTGCAGTGAACACCCCTGCCTGTGTGCTTTGCAGTGGGACACATTGTCCCGCTGCTCCTTGTGCTTCTGGGGAGGGGGTGCCCTACCTGAGGCACAGTGGAGCCCCTGTGCTAAGGTGCAAGGAGACAACGAAGCAGCCAGCCTAAGGCTGCAAAGAGGTTTGCAGCACCACAAACCACATGTGCCTACATGTCTGGATCTAGTCAGAGTGTTTATAAAGAAATGAGTTATGTCAGACCCTTTTTAAAAATCTTAGGGCTATACAATTGTGACTTCTGAAAATTATTTCTCTCTAGGATGCTAAAGATTCCTTATTCTTCTTTTGGTGGGCTTGCTGTTTTTGCCTGGCAAGCCTGGCTTGGAGAAGGACACTTAGGATTGGTGGAACATTTCCACCAATCAAGTAATAGCTGGGAGGGGATTGCCCCACCCCTGTTTAGAGTGGGGGGGATGTGAGGCGCCCCTGGACCTGATTGAAGACTGTGTTTTGCAGGTCCAGCAGACTTCAGGGGCAGGGCCTGCAGTGTAAATAAAAGCCCAGCATGGTCTGCATGCTGGGCTGACGTTGCGAGGGATGGCAAGGAGAAAGGAGTTCCAGAGAAGACCATTATCAGGACCCTGCCTGAGCCTCAACAGTGCGCAGATTCGCACACGGTGCTCAGGCTCTGAAAGGCGCTCAAGGCTACTTAAGTCTGCAAACCTGGCATGTGGCTGGGTGAGATGGTGTGTGGATTGGTGCATGGAGAGCTAGCCCTGGGAGCAGTTTGAGGCTACTTGAGCCCCACATGGTGTGCACGTTGGCACATGGAGCGTCAGCCCTGGGAGCAGCTTGAAGCTGCTCTGGTTAGCTCCGGCTCTAGGTTGGATAACCAGAGCCCCACAGTGTGGCTCAGCATTAAACTAAAAGAGCCCCGATGCCCAGAGCAGAACTTGGGAAAGGGAAAGACCCCTGGTGTAAGGCTGGGGAACCGGAGTCTGTGAGAGCTTGGCTTCCATAGGAGCTCCTTGTGTGCCCAATGCGGGGCCCAGGGCCAGAGGTAAGGACCCTCAATTTGAGGCCAATGGCTCCAGGAGGCCTGAGATGGTGTGGGGACCCAGAGGCCAGATCAACAGCCCCCAGAGGAAGGACCGTGAGTTACCGGGAACTCAGGTCCTGCAGAGGAGGTGCCCCCAGGTACAGGACCCTGCGGGGAGTGGGCAAAGGGGAGGGCCCCATATACCCCCTGCTCTCCAGGGTTGGAGGGGAGGAGACCCCAAATATACATGGGGGAGGGTTGTGTGGAACCCCCAGGGGCTTTGGGGAAGAAGACCCTATCCCATTTTAGGGACTAAGTGGTTGGAACCCAGATGGGGTGCATCTAATATCTGGTATAGTTATGTTTCCTATTCGGTATCTATTGTTATTGTTGGTGTTATAAATAGTTGGGTGGATTAATTCTGTATAATGGGCTCTGTAGGGATGTCTTTATCAAGCTACCTCACTTGTGGTATAAACTTGCTGGACTGACTGTCCTGGGATCTACCTCTTCTGGGCCTGAGGCATGGGTACTTACCCAAATGCCCTCCCTAGGGCAGACTTCCTCTTGCTAACAGACCTTTATATGTATATTTGTATCTATATCTGCAATTCTGTCTATCTTAAAGAGTTTTATATATAAATGCTGGTAACTCAATAAATTGTATATAGTTAAGAACTTTGGGCCTGGGCTAACTCTATAGAGGAAAGAGGGATCTGCGTGAAACTCTGACATCCCTCTCTCAGCACCCCCTCCTGCCTACCTAATTCCATCTGACTGAGAATAAGGCACACCCTTGGGTGTTACCCGGGTTATATTCTCAGAGGCTCAGAAATAATTCGTGATCTGTAGAGTATATTCTCTATAGCTGAGAATGAATAGAAAAATCTCTGTAACTTTCTAATTTGGCATGCAGCCTTTCCATATTGTAAACCTGTGCTTTTGTGGAGCCTGATGCACAAAGTATAGTAGTAATCTCTTTCAGTAGTGTACATAACTGGAAAGCCTAACCTTCCATGGCCAGCATGACAATTGTCTTTTGAGCAACTTTATTACACTTGCTGAGGGTATCCCAGCAATCCATTTCTACAAGTACCTCTAGCAGAAATGGTTTATTAGGGAGGTGACTGATTTTTAAAGTTCTATTGGATTTTATCTGTTTTGTTGGTTAGAAAATCTTTTTATGGTTACTGAGCGAGTTAGGAAGAGATACAACTTTGTAACCATGTTTAAGAATAAATGAATGAATGTAGTAGCCTGGGCATGAGAGACGTTTATAGATGAATTTGAAGATGACTGATAAGATAACTGCAGAGAAATTGTATGCTTTAGTAGGGCCTAAGATGCTTTAAGTGGGAAATGAACTGAACAGAAACACATTCAGGAAGAGGCTAGCAGTCTTGCTTAGAGATGGAGCATAAATATGGGCCCTTCCCTCTGGCCTGCTCCATTAGGCAAATGGAGGATGGTGGGTAGTGACAATCCAATCATTGAATTATAGGGATATCACTGAAGATGGTTTAGATGCTTTGTACAGAGATTACTTTATCATAGATTTCATAGACATTAGGGCTGATAGGGACCTTGGAAGATCGAGTCCAGCAGGAAGTCAACTGGGGTCCAATTTACTCCTGAAAGTGTTCAATGTAGGTGCTTGAATCTCCTCCAGTGGCAGGCTGTTCCAGACCTTGGGGGCTCGGACAGTAAAGACATTCTTCCTTATGTCCAGCCTGAAACGGTCTTGCAGTAGTTTATGACGGTTCGACCTTGTCATCCCTTGAGACGCTCTGGTAAACAAACGTTCCCCCAGATCCTGGTGGTCACCCCTGATAAACTTATAGGTGGCCACCAGATCACCCCTGAGCCTGCACTTTTCCAGGTTAAAGAGCCCCAGGCTACAGGCTCTCAGCCTGTCGTCATAAGGTCTGTTTTCCTGACCTCTGATCATGCACGTGGCTCTTCTCTGGACTCTCTCAGACTTCTCCACGTCCTTTTTGAATTGTGGGGCCCAAAACTGGACGCAGTATTCCAGCTGCGGCCTCACCAAGGCTGAGTACAAGGGGAAAATGATGTCCCGGGATTTGCTTGAGAAGCATCTATGGATGCAAGCCAGTGTTTTGATCACCTTACTAGCCGCAGCATCGCATTGCAGGCTCAAGCTAATCTTGTGGTCAATGATGACCCCCAAGTCTCTTTCTTCCACAGTGCGAGCCAGTGTAGCACTGCCGAGCCTATAAGGATGCTGCAGGTTTTTCCTCCCAAGGTGGAGAACCTTGTATTTTTCGGTGTTAAACACCATCAGGTTCTCGTCCGCCCATTTGCTGAGCTTGTCCAGGTCAGCCTGGATCACCCGCCTATCTTCTGGCATGGATGCTTTGCCCCAAAGTTTGGTGTCATTGGCGAACTTGGCCAGTCCACTCCTGACTCCAATGTCCACATCATTAATGAAGATGTTGAACAGTATGGGTCCAAGGACAGAGCCGTGGGGAACCCCACTGGTCACAGGGCACCATAATGGTTGACTTACGTCAATTACTACCCTCTATCATATTGCTTATAGACCTGATTGTATTGCTAATAACAATGTAATATTGCTCTAAGTATTATAGTATTTTGGTAAGGAAATCCAGATAAACTGTGAACTGGTCCAGTACATTTAGGACTAAGATGGCAGCAGAAACATCTGTGCTGTTCCTAGGTAGGGTATTTTTTTTTTTAACTCATGTTAAGTTGTGGAATCACAACCCTGTTGGCATTTCTTCCTGGGAAAGAAAGCATAAATGATCAAAAGGTTTCTGGTGGCTACAAAAAACCTGAAACACCTGCTGGTACCATAAATGCTTTTTTGGCTGTATTCAGTACATGGCAGCATAAACTTGCAGTGAAGCTGCTCTGTGCATGAGAGAAAAAGATGCTTCCCTAGAAAAATGTGGACACACCTACTTTAAGATAAAGTCTTCAGGGCAGATTTTAGAACAGGGAAGAACAGAATATAGCCTGCATGCTGGATCTGGCCTGCTGAGGGATTTTATCTGGCCCGCAGCAGGTCCCTGGGCCCTGCCCAGCCCTGGCCTGGGGGGCTGCCTGAACTATGTGTGCAGGCAGTCCTGCCACTCTTGGGTGCACAGTGGGGTATGGTGGCTGGGCTCAGCTTCCCAGCAGCCTCGGCCCTGGCCCTGCTGCCCGGGCACCCCAGCCCGTCTGTCCCGCACCCACCACTGGGGTTGCTTGATGGGGCGGGTGGGCACATGGAGTCTCCACAGAGGCTCAGGACCCTTGTGGCAGGGTGCGCTTACCTGGCCAGATGGAATGGGTCTGCAGGTGGGTGGAGAGCAGTGTCCGGGGGCAGGACAGGTAGATGGGGCCAGGGCCTGAATTGCGAGATGGTGACAAAACAGGGCTGGGGCCTGGGGCAGAGCTGCAATCTGTTCCCTGCACATCCCTGCCCACAGAATTGGTGCTTGTTGTAGGGATGAGTGGGGACCGGGTTACGACTCTACCCTGGGCCTGGCTCTGCAGTGTTCTTGCCTTATGATCCTAGCCCTGGCCCTGCATGCCCATTTCACTCTCAGATTCTGCTCCCCAGCCACCCATGGCCCTGTCCCGTCTGCCCAGCTGAGAGTGGGCTGTGGGCTGGCCTCCATGGAGACCCCGCCCACCTGTCTGCTCCATCTGGTGCTCCCCATCATTGGTGTAGGGCAGAGGATCAATTGCCCCCTCTCCCCACTGTGCCAGGCCAGGTCAGCATTCCCCACCCACTCCCAAGCCCGCAACAGCTCACCAAAACTCCCTAAGTGGCCCTCCAGCTCAAATAATTGCCCACCCCTGCTTTAGAGCCTGCCAAGTGCCAGTTTGAATTGATGGGATTTAAAGACAGCATTACTAGTCTGCCCATTGCTTAAATCTCTCAAGAAGCATGGAGATATTGTCTTCTACTTGTAAATCATTTTATGTTCAGTTTGTTCCTAAATCTTAAACTTTCTAGCAGGCAAGCATCCTATTTGTAAAAGGCTGTTCATAAAACAAAACCAAAAACAAACCTGTTTTATGGGGGATTGTTGTTTACCAGGTCTGATACTTCCTCTACCAGGAAAGTTAAGTACATAGTTTTTCCCCCCTATTTCGTGTCTGTTCAATTCAGTAGATAGATGTTCTGTTTAAAAGGATGCTCACATGTTGCAGTCACATGGCTGTTTCCTTTTCATGAATGTAATTGTGATCTTGGCTGATTTCTGCATTTGTACTTACAAGTGTAAACCAAACTTTCTTGCTCAATGTTGTTCACTAGTTCATTCACTCCCTTTGGCTAGATACTTATTACTTTTACAGAAATGAAATTATAAAGGCTTCTGGGAATGTTGATTAAATCAGCAGCGTTGACTGTAATGAGGTTCCATTCTAATTGTGTTCTCAAAGTTGGACTAAACCCCTGAAACTTGTTGACTACAGTTTGAATGAAAACTCAGAAAAGGGTTTTTAATAGCAGATTTTAAGTAACGTGCATCTTTCTGAATTTCCTAGGCAGCTGCCTTCCTCTCTTTGATGTAGTATGCCTGGTGATGCTGTTAATGAAATGCATAATTATGTGTTATGTAATAAAGCTGAACTAAAATAAATGTGGACTAATGGATTATAATGAAGTGGAGGCCTGGGAAACTCAGGACTGGGACTTGCTGAAAGGTACTATGGGTGACAAAAGGAGATAATATTAAAGGTCTGAATAATCTTGCTAGTAAACTAATACTATTTTTGCACGTGTGTGTGTTTCCATGTTTTCCATCTGTGTGTATAACAGAAAAAACCAAGGTGAAATTTGGTAGCATGCCGATCTATGAAGTGTCAAAACAGGATGCTTCTAAGTTCTATTAGTTTTGGGGTCATTCTGTGTCTTTGTGCCTTTAGCAAGGCATATTCTGGCATAAACTTCTGCACCCCTGAGATGAAAAGGAAAAAAAAATAGCTATACTGAGAAAGGGAGAGAGAGAAAATAATCTTTTAGTGTGACTCAAGCTCCTTTTGGTGGAGGGTCATAGCTGTTCTACATCTTTAAAGTCTCGCCTATACTGTATGGTAAACCACAATGAGAATTATGGCACACTGGGTGTGTCTACATGTGTAGTAAGACAGTGACTCTAATGTGCTTTAAATTTAGTACCTCCAATGTGAGGTACTAAACAAATGTGCATTACGTCACCTTAATGCGCAGCACTATGGAAGAAAGACTTGGGGGTCATCACTGACCACAAGATGAACATGAGCCTTCAATGTGATGCTGCGGCTAGTAAAGTGAGCAAAATGCTGGCTTGCATCCATAGATGCTTCTCGAGCAAATCCCAGGGCATCATTCTCCCCTTGTACTCAGCCTTGGTGAGGCCGCAGCTGGAGTACTGCATCCAGTTTTGGGCCCCACAATTCAAAAAGGATGTGGAGAAGTTTGAGAGTCCAGAGAAGAGCCACGAGCATGATCAAAGGTCAGGAAACAGACTTTATGACGACAGGCTGAGAGCTATGGGGCTCTTTAGCCTGGAAAAGCACAGGCTCACGGGGGGGATCTGATGACCATCTATAAGTTTATTGGGTTGACCACCAGTATCTGGGGGAATGTCTGTTCACCAGAGCGTCTCAAGGGATGACAAGGTCGAACCATCATAAACTCCTGCAAGACCGTTTCAGGCTGGACATAAGGAAGAATTTCTTTACTGTCCAAGCCCCCAGGGTCTGAAATAGCCTGCCATCGGAGGTGGTTCAAGCACCTACATTGAACACCTTCAAGAGAAATTTGGAAGCTTATCTTGCTGGGATCCTATGACCCCAGTTGACTTCCTGCCCTTTGGGTGGGGGGCTGGACTTGATCTTCCAAGGTCCCTTCTAGCCCTAATGTGTATGAAATCTATGAAACAAACGCACACATTTTTTTAAGTGACACTTTATGTGCATTAGTGTAATTGCGCAGTTTTTTACATAATGCTTTAATGTGCAGTAAAATTGGCTACTATACATTAAAGCGCACCTGTAGATGCACCCACTGGTTACACTGTGTTAACTCCCCATTGAGACACATGGGTGCATGAGAGTGCTTTTATGTACCCCACTTTGAAAGTGGATTAAGCTACCTTGTACTTACTGGGTACATGCAGATATTTGGGAGGTTAGATCTGGTTAAAAAAAAAAAAAGTGTCTGATCTAACTTGGTTTGCCCAAGCCCTTCCATAGAACCTGCTAGCCACCCTGATCCTCCCTGCCCCTCCTTGTACCTCAACTTATCTTAGATCGAGCTCTGCCTCTGCTGCTGATTGGCTGAGAGGCACAAACTGTGGCAAATATAAAAGAGAGCAGAAATAGTGTTGCTCACCATGAGATACCACCACACTTTCTGTAGATCATGGAAATATGTGGATTTCTGTGTTTTTAAACTGAGAACTTTTTGCTCTTTTCCTGTTTCTTTTTCCAGTCTAACTCTAATCGCTGAGTTAGACTGGGCAGCCATTTTTAACTCAGTCTAGCCCCCTAAACTTCTACATATTATGTCTGTATTCACCTGCTGTGCACTCAGGAGTCTCTCCTGAGAATTAGTATGGAATAGCTAATGAAGTAAATTCACACCCTTGTTTCTCCATGTAGACAAACGTTAATGCACCCTGCTTTAAGGCTCAGCAGTAGGGAGCAAATGGCACTACTCTGAACTGGGGGAAGTAATAGAGCATTATGGCATGTGTTGCTATATACCATATTTACTGGCATAGTATATGCACCCTTTTCCCCCAAAATTGGGGTACATGTCTTAAGTTGGGGAAGCTAAATTTTCTTTGCTGCAAAAGGAGCAAACAGAGACACTGCTGCAAGATGAGTACCACGTGGTCGGGGGAGTTTAGCCTTCCATGTCATAGCAACAGTGTTAACTCCCTGAGTTGCAGCTGCTGCAATCAGGATCACCTGCAGTCAGCATTTAGCCATGCCTGGAAAAATCTTTTTTTCCCTTCACTCTGCTTTCTCAAGCCAAGTTTTGTTTCACATTTTGGGGCGTGTGGTATATGAGAAAATATTTTAATATTAAAACCTTTAAATCCACCAAGGCTTTTATAAATCAGGGTTATCACTGCTTCTATCTGAATGAGAGCTCCCAAATGGATCTTTATCTGTTAACCATCATCTGCCTCCCCCTGTATGGTCCTGTATGTGTTTGCATATGCTGTATGCACTTGAATGGATTTTGATGTCAGGCTTTCATTTGATGCTTAGGGTAACTTGATTTTTGAAGATGCATTACCTTTTATAAGATTGACGCTAAGCCCCTTTTGCTGGATATCCTTCTGTAGTATGGTAGCTGGATTCCCTCCCTGTATAGTTCATTTTAATCTGATCCCATTGTTTGTTTATCACTGTATTCTGTATGCCTTCATTTGCTTTTTTTTAATTAGCGGTACATAAATTTATTTGACTGATTGTTAGACTTTTCGTTGGAGAGTACAATTTTTACTAATTCTACAAACATCCAAGTGGAAAGTCTAATCCATTTTTCCTAATAAACTTGCATTAAGCTCATTTTCAGTTGTCACAAATAATTCAATCTTTAATTCGTCTATGTTCCTATTCAAATTAATGTGACAGCTGTTCTGAGGCAGGTGTATCCAGGGCATAGCTGCACCTCCCTCAGCCTCTCTGGCTGTACTATGAGCATGAGCTCTTGGTGTGGGGTCTGGCTGAAACCCCTGCTTTTGTGCAGCTTCAGAGCTGAGAGGGTGAGAGCTGCTCCTGCTGCTCAACCCCTCTCTTTTTCGCTGCTGAATTCAGTGGGGAAGTGGCTGGGGATGAAGATAGGAGGGGAAAGGCAAACAGAAGTAGCATTCACCCCCAGGCTCTGAACCATGCAAAAGCTAGACCAATTAGCTGGTGAGCACAGAGCTCTTTGATCATGAGCAGGTGCCTGCACTGGCCAGGTAGTAAGTGCAGAGCTTAATTGTGCATGCATGCCACAAGCAAAATGTGTGGAGGGGGGGAGGTTGTACCCACCATTTATCCCATTCCTGGATCCACTACTGCTATGATAAAAAAAAAAAAAAGTTCTTAACTGGTATCTTGTTTATAACTATCTTTTGGGGGATTCTCTTCCAGATCAAGGAGTCAGAGGGCCTTCATTTATTTTACTTTTGCCAAGGGACTAACTTACTTTTGAGTCATAAGAACATAAGAACTGCCATTTTCTGGGTCAGACTACAGATCCATCCTGTCACACAGTGGGAGTGAGTGGATGCTGGAAGAGAGGGTTAGCAGCACATGACCAGGGTTTTTCCCAGTTCCTCTCCCACTAGCAGCCTCCAGCATTTAAGGTTCAGGAGGTTTTGATTTAGAGGCTGTACCCTTAAGCCCCATGTTCAATGGCTACCGATGCATCTTTTCTCCAAGAATTTGTCCAGTACCATTTTGATTCTGGTTAAACTGTCAGCTTTCGTAACATTTTGTGGCAATGAGTTCCACGCTTTAATGACATGCAATGTGAAAAGAGAACATTCTTTTATTAGTTCTAAACTGTCTACTTACTAGTTTAATTTTATGCCCCCCTAGTTCTTGTACTGTGAGGGACAGTAAATAATAACTCCCTATTTACTTTGTCTTCACCATTTAGTATTTTGTAAACCCTTATGTACCCCTTTAAGCATCTCTTTTCGTATCTGAATAGTTTTACCCTCTTTAGTGGTATGGAGGAGCTTCCCTCCATATAGGCTAATTATCCTTCTTGCCCTCAAAACCATGTAATAAAGGTGTGATGCATAACCCTTCCTTTGGCATGCCTTCCTTTGCTGGTCCAAAGAGTATAACATAGGCCTTGCTTATCAATGGTAGCTGCACAACACGAATTAGAATTCACTTATTCCAACAGCTAATATTATGTGACTGGCTGCATTACTGGTTTGGGGGTTGCTTTGCCCGTACTGAATGCTACATGATGAAGAAGGACCCAAACCAAACCTGTAGGTCACCACTGTGCCCTGGAACTTTGTAGCTGGGGTTGATTATGATGTCACCTTTTGCTTTGTTCAGTGCACTTTGGTTTTGCAGTATATGGGCAGCCAATGCATGTGAAAGAAAAGCAAATGAAAGTTGCTTGAAATAGAACTGATGAAAAGTTGGATTTCTATGTTCATTATAGTTTTTTTGAATGTTTTAATTAGCAGGGCTGATAAGTTCTAGATAATACAGTGAGTCATAGCTTAGCATATTTTGAATGAGATTATATTTGTTTCACTGAAATTCTTGGGGCCAGAGGCTATTCCACCTGTCTAAATGGTACTTAGGTATTTATATGCAATCCTATTGCATCCTTTTGAAGTCACTGAAAAACATTAATATGAATGGAGAGTGAATCTTCTTCCTTACTACTTTTTGTGACTTAGTTTTAAGGCTCAAATGAAAATGCATTATCAGCATAATATGGAGTAGAATGTAATAGGATAGCTCACAGGCATCTAAGTACCCACTTAGACATCTGATAGGTGGAATAGGATCTGCAGCCTAAATGAAATTATTTATTAGTCCTTAGGGAAAAGTCGTTTAGAATCAAATAGTGAAACTATAATTTTTTTTTTCTGTAGACTTTTTTAAACCAACGCAGACTGCTGTAGCCGGGGTTTCATTCTTTCAAATTCTATGCCTTGCCTTAATTCTGTGGGAAGAATAGCATATCATCCTCTCTTGCTTTTTAGAGAATTTGCTATAGAACAGTGGTTCCCAAACTCTTTCTTATTGCATTCTTCCTTCTAGATTTACCAACTGCCTGTGTACCCCTACAGCACACATTTTATATTTAACTCCTTAAATACCAATTATTATTATTATTATTATAATCAAAATTAAATCTGCCATTACACAGTTTCTCCCATGTATCCCCCAGAGATGTCTTGTGTATCCCTAGGGATACATGTACCACAGTTTGGGAACCCCTGCTATAGATGCTGTTGGTTCTTATGCCTATTACATTCAGTAAACATTTTTTTTTTTCCATAGCAAGATACTTTTAAAATAAATAGTGTTAAAATGAATCAACAATAAAGGAGCTGCCTTCTAAACGAGTGACCTATGGCAGGTATGATGGAGCAATTTTAAAAATCCCACAGTTGCTGTGTTTCTTTTAACTGACATTTTACTGGTGTTTTCAAAATAAAGCAGTTGGATTCTAGGTTTATAGAGACATTCAAAGAATGTTGCAGAGTTGTTAGACATCATTAACTATGCCCAGGCAGAAAGGACAATTACAGGACCCTGTCACACGGGGTCATACATTTCACATGAGACCCTTGTTTATGATCATTAAATCAGACTTGACATTATAATTTGGGATATAAAAATGAGGGTAGAATTGGGGTGAGAGTGTAAGTATCGGACAAATATGCTATAGCATTTCAGGCAGAAATGTGTTTACTGACATTCTTTGACCATTGCCTTTGTGAGGATTTCTCTAGTTTGTTACAATTGGACGAATATGATTATGCTGTGATCAGAGGTGCCAAGTACATGGGGGCCCGAGGGCTCTGGCCTCCCTTGGGAAGAGGGCTGTCACCTGAAGTGTGTAAAACTTTCCACATATCCATTATCTTAGGCCCCTCCTGGCAAAAATAAAAGTCAGCGCCTATGGCTATAATTCATTTACTATGAAGACTTGAGTGTTTCTCAGAACAATGACAGGGTTTGAGTGTTAGTTCCCAGAATACCTGCTAGAGGAGGGGAGCCTGCTTCCCTTGCACATGTAGGCGTACACATGCATGCGTGCGCGCGTGTGCGCGCACACACACACACACACCACACACACACACACACACGTACATTTCTTTTTAGGATGCAATTGCATCCTAAAAAGAGGGAAGGTGGAATACATGAAGGCTTTAAATATAAGTCTCTGTAAAAAGGAAGCTTAAGAAGCAAACATCTCAATAAGAGATCTTTCCATGTTGGACAATCGTCTTGGCCAACAAAAATATTTGTTACTGGCTCCAGTGTGAGCCAGTCATTAAACTGCATTCATTTAATCTATGTCACTTTTTACTTTTAATTACATTACGCTTGACTGATAGCTTTCATTTCAGAATAGTTTTGTATTAGCCATGATGAAAAACAAGCATATAATGTGTAGCAAACAAGGGAGAGGGGAGTTTTAAGTATTAAGGAGTATTTAGTTTTTGGATAATTTTCTCTTGACCCGTTCTACATACATAGACTGTGCCTCTATAACTGCTGTTACCAGTAAGAGCCTTGGGAATCTGGAGATATGGGTAGGGTGACCATTTGTCCTGGGCAAACTGGGACAGCCCTGGCTTCCATAGTCCAGTTCTAGCTGGTTGGTCCAAAGTCTAATGGGGATGCACAAAGTCATGTTGTGCCAGACAAGCAGGCAGGATTGGGCTACCTTGCCTGCCTTTCTGACACCCATCAGCAGTGTCTGATGCTACTCCTCATCCTCCGTCAGACTCCACTCTGGGACTTCTGACCAATCAGTTGGGACCAGAATATGGAAGCCAGGACTGTCCAGGTTTGCTCAGGATGTATCATTACCCTAGATGTGGTATGGAGAGCTTCTACTATAAAAGGAGGTTAGAGAAGAATGCCTTGTACTGGGGACCCTTACTCATGTTTACCATATTAGCAAAAACTGCATAACCTAGGTGCACCCAAGTATGTGCTCCCCTCTCCAAATAGAAGGGATAGGTAGCTAGGCAGGAGTGGTGTGAGAGGGATCTGCAAAATACTGGCCAGTTCCCTCTGTACCCTATAGAGTCAGGCCAGAACAAGGGATAACTATGTACAAATGTATTATTATATATAAAATGCAAAGCAAATGGATATATATAAACATATATAGACAAATCTATATTTATCATATAAAGCCACGTCCTTCAGATAAAAGCTGAAAGGGTACACCCCTTCAGGTAGCCTCAAACAATATATTCATAACAATTGAACTAAAATAGATAAACACCAGATAAGTACAGGTAAGCACAAATAAATACAGCTAAACAACAGTCAAACACAAATATGCACAGATAAATACAGATAAGTATGTATAACCATCTGGGAAGGGGGTCCCGGCAGTGTCCCACTAAGGATTTTTATACTCAACAGTCTTAAATTACTACTATACAAAGGTAAACTGTCCCCAAAATATAAGGTGCAGTGTCACAAAATATGAGGTGCTCTCTCACAAGCCTGCAAGGAGGAGGGGAGAGAAGATCTATGGCGGGCCCAAAGGATGTCTCCCTAAGGGAATCCCAGATGTGGGAGCTCCTTCCAGCTCCAGCTTCCCCATGAACAAGCTGCCTCAGTCAGGGTAGCTCCCCTCACCCATGGGAATCATTTGCCCAGCAACTTACAACTCCAGGGGCATGGATGGGTGGTCCTCATCTCCTCAACCGAGGTGCGCCTTGCATATGAGGCCTCCTAGGCCCTGGCTTCCCTGGGCTCCCGCCTGCAGGTGGCCCTGTGCACCATTGCATGCACCAAGGGCTCTACCTTCTGTTGGGGGTTGGAGGCCTGGGCTACCTCATGGGGCCCTGGGACTCGGTTCACTCCCAGACCCTTTGTGCAGCATTATCTGCACCGAGCCAACGGCTGCTCCGTGTCAGTGGTGGCAGCCCTGAACAGCTCTCAGGGGTCTCAGTCCCTCACAAATTGATCCATGATGAGCTGCCAACACCGTGCCCTGGCCCACTGCTAGGGAAGGGGACCCGAGCTGCCACGTGCAGCTCCCAGAGTCCTGGCTCCAAGCAGTGTCCCTTGCATCAAGTTCCTGGCCTCTCACCAGGGGTTGCAGACCTGAGCCACCATGAATGGCTCCCAGGGTCTCAGCCCCATGCTCCACATTGTGCACTGACTGGGGCTGTAGCCTTGGATTTGTGTCCTCAGGGCTCTTCTGGGCTCTGACTCTTGTCTGCTGGCAGTTCTTCCCAGCTCTTCTCCTGCCTCGCTCTTTTCTGTGTTCCCCAATACATCTGCCGCATGCTGGGCATGCTGCTACTTTTATTCACTCCAGAGGCTCCGCCCTTAGAGTGCTGCTGGATCTGCAAAGTGAAGGCTTCAATCAGGTCTGGGGCTCTTTGCCCATCCTCTCCACACCCCTGCCTCCCTCCTGCAGGGGGCAAGGCAAGCCCCTCCCAGCAATTATCCAATTGGTGGATGTGCTCCACCAATCACAGCGGAGACTCTCTGAACCTGGGTGGGCCGGGCTGCATGGGTAAGTCCACCACAACTGTATTGTGACATTAGTGTTCTTTCTTGGCCAGTTTTTTCTCTTTCATTCTCTTCTCTGATGTCTTCCAGAATGGCAATCGCCCAAAGCAGCTACCTAAGTAATTTGCTTTTTCAGGAAAAAGTAGGGAGAATTATAGAGAGATGCTTTTTCTCATTAGCTCAGCAGGAAAGACCAATGGAAAATATTTTGATTTCTTTGTATTTTTTAATATTTGCCATGGTGCTAAGGCATTAAAAATCTCCTTTCTCATTTCTTTGCACCCATCCAAAGAGACAAATTGTCATAGACCACCTTATTTGAATGTAAGTTTTAACATCAGTACAGTGGCTAGAGCAGATGGAAGTAGGAGGGTGTGCTGTAAGTGTGCTAGCTCATTAGAAAGCACTTTGGAGCAATGGGTTAGGTGGTTTACCCAAGTCCTGGAACAGGAGAGGGAACTCCCTTCCCTAACCAAAGACAGGCAACTGTGCCATCTCCATGCTCTCTCTCATTTTAACCCCAGTATATCTCCCTTATACAAAAATAACTTGTCTTTCAGTTTTCATTGAATGTTTGTCCTTATTACAGTATTTGCTGCCTCAGTGGTTTTCAGATATACAAAATAATGAAAGTTCTTCATTTTTCTTTTTAGATAGAGATCACAAATGATGTGCAGTCCCTGTTGCTCGTGATGGTGGCTGTCATGGTGGCCAAGATGATCGGTGACTGGTTTAACCTGCCCTTGTACAGTTCCTTACTGAAGCTGAAATGCATTCCCTATTTAGACTCAGAACCTTTTGCTAGCCAGAGGAAAAAATGGTGAGATCTTATTTTGTTGGTTTTAAAGGTTTATGGGCTAAATTCTGTTCTCGCATATAGGTGTGGCTCAGGACCTGATGCTTTGAGGTGTTGAATAAAGGAGTAAAGACAAGGTTTTATGTTGCACACATGCAGTGGACAAGTCCTACATATTATTTGCATACCTGTGACATATTTCTAGATGGATTAAGACCCTACTATGTTAGATGTTATACAAATGCAGAAGAAAATTGCTTATGCTATAAATCTAAATTACCTTGTTTGGAAATTAGTTATGTCCATGATTAGTGTCCTAGCAATGTCTAAGACAGTGCTTAAAATAAAAGTGCAGTTGGTTTAATTCTCTAGATTTTAATGGAGGTTTCCTCTGAGATTTCTGAGAGGTTCTTCACATTTGTTCCTTTTTTTTTAGCGAAATGACTAATGCCTTGGGACAGAGGAATTGCCATACCAGATCTGAATGGTTGTTAGTTGAGTTCATTAATCTGTCTCTGACTGCTCTGTACCAAATCTTTATCCTTATAAGAGGTGGTTATAGAAAAACTGGTTCATAGGCAGAAGTTTCTTCCAAAATTCAGGCAATTACAGCTCAGAAGTTGAAAGTTGAAAATAAGAGGTTTTATATCCCTTATATTTTTATTTTAACTAATAAAGCTGTATGTGTGTATGAGTAACGAGAACTGACAACTGTCTCATTATTCATATATCCCATTTTCATTAGAATGTTCCCATGTTCATATCATAAGTGAGAGTAAAGAGGAACTTCTGACTATTTCTTAGCCAGTATTCATTATTTTTCTTAATTATAACTAAACTGATTATCCTACTTCTTTCTCTGTGTAATATTCACTGACAAGGAGTGAGGTACAGCAATCTTAAGGAAACTTGAGAGTAATCCTTGTTGACTCAGACAGGTTCTTTCTGTTTACCAGTTCTATTTGAATAATATTTCTCCAGAACCAAGAGCTGTTTGTAGGTGCCTACTACAACCCCACTGATTTCTCTCCCTGTTGTGGTCAATTGGATAGACTTGTATCTTCAAATGAATCATTGAAAGAATCAGAACTGTCAATGGTTTTGCTGTTCATACTTTGTCACTTTGCTCCAACTTTAGTAATACTTGAAAGCCTGTCTTAGCATGGGGGGTGGGGGTGGGTGGGCATAAACTGTGTTTGACACAAGGGAAAAGGAGCCAGCAGTGTGGTAGGAGGAAATAAAAACAATCTGTGAAATTATGGATGTTCTCTGTATGTAACATGGCAGATAAAATAGAGAGGGAAGAGGCCACAAAGTTTCCCTTAGTATTCCAGTCAGATGACATAGCCATGGAAAGAATTACAGCTAGTTTCCCGAGTTCAGAGCAAGATCCCATATATATATGAAGGCATAGAAAAATATATCATTTCAGTCATTCCACTCCCACTCTTTTCCCTTCCCTCTCCTTCCAGGACCAATTTTTCAAAGAGCTTTCTGACATGGCTGAGTCCCTTGACACATTAATGGTCTTTTAAATAAGGCAGATGCATCATAGTCCTGGTAAAGATCCCCAAACCGGACATTCACCAGGCTACTGTGTTGAGTGTCCTGTGTTGGCCTAAATGCTCTCAAGCGTCTCTTGGTCTGAGTAGGCTGTGGACTGAGTAGACTCTTTACTTGGCCTCTTTGGCATGCTTCCTGGGCACAAGTTTCTTCCTCCTTTGGCTGGTTTGAAGTGGAGCCAAGGTACCTCTGGTCTTGAAAGGATCCCTCTCTGTTCAGACCAACCATCATTTGTCCCGGTGAATCCTTTCAAAGGTTCCAGACTTGCAGATTGTGGTTTTTAAAGCCTTCTGTTAATACCTTATTTCTTTGTTCTTGTTTATATTGATGTTATGATTTCTAAATTCCAGTCCCTATCAGAGAGAAATTGTTTTGTTGGGGGTGTGATCAACCTTTTACCTCACAGTGTTCCCATTTGACTGGGATCCACTGAGGTTTAATGGCCTTCCGTTGCCCCTAATCCCAGGAAGTGTGTGACACAGCCCTGGTGCCTATGATAGCAATGGCAGACTCCACATTCTCTGAGTCATTTAATACTGAGAAGTTTCGTAAGATCAACCAGAAGTTAAAAGTTGACACATTTCCCAAATCATTGCAGTAGGAAAGATACATGGCAGTTCAATAACTAGTAATGACTTTGTTTGAAAGCAGCTGATAAATTATCTAGCTGTGTGTGTGTGCATGCCCAAATAACTCACACAGTGAAGACATCTGTAATTTCTTCCTCAAAAGCAAAATCAATTCTATTTGGCTTCTGTACTGAATGAAACTAGAAAGGTTTTGGAATATGATGACTATATATTAATGGAAAGGACAGTAATTAAGAGGCCTAATTTGGGTGACCACCCATCCCTAATTGGGCAGGACAGTCCCAAAATAGGAAGGTCAAGTCTTGGTCCTGGCTGAATGATTCCAGGGGAGCATTTGTCTTGGATTCCTTGTATCATGTGCAGGGATCTGTTTTTTCTGTTCACCACAGAAAAATGTGGGAAATGGCAGGTTTTCCCTTGAAGGCCAGCAGCATTCCAGCCTGCAAGGTGCTGCTTGGGGATTGGGGGAGCAGGATGCAGGGGGTATCGCGTGCATGTGTGTGTGTGCTCAAGTGCACGTGGCTGGGGATACAGCCAGGTGTGTGGAGAGTAGTTCCCAGAAAGTAAGTCTATGGTGGGGGTGGGGAGCATAGGTTGAGGCCTCCACAGTGAGGGAGGCAGTGGGGCAGGGGTGTTGGCTGGGGTGTTGCCCAGCTGAGTGGGTGCACGGGACCCACAGCCGGGGTGGGAATGCATGGCTGCAGGGACAGATGTGGAATGGGGAGGTGTGGGCAGCTCATCCAGGGGGTTGTGGGGTGAGGGGAGGGCTGGTTCCCTGTTGCTGGTGCATTCCTGGGGAGGGGGCACATACCCCCCCCATTTGTGCATGGGCTGGGGTGGATGCGGGCTGCCTACTTATGGGCTCCGGCCTCCCTACCTTGCTGCTCTCCCCCCAGGGGCTCCATGGCCCAGCAGGTTGGACCTGGCATGGGAGGGTGTGGAGGCTCAGTGCTGCTACTGTTGAGAGGCCTGTGCTGCCATGGTGATGTGCCCCCTGTCTGCCCCGCAGTAGTGGGGGGTGGTGGTGGTGGCACTGAGTTGTGCCCCCTGTTGCTGCTGGCAGCACTCCCAAGGCAGGGAGTGCCTTGTGGTTGGTGATGCTGCCCTCCCCCTGGGAGCCCCGTAAGGCAGGAAGTCCTGAGCCTGCAGTGGGCAGTCCGCATCTTTCCCTGTCCCTCATGGGCTCTGCTCCAGCCATGCTGCCAGGGGAGTGGGGTGGGTGGGTGGCAGGAAGGCATACATGTGTCCCACCTTTCCATTTTGAAAAGGTGGTCACTCTAGGGCTAATGTGACTCTCTGCCCCAGGGTTGTGGGGGGTTAAAAAGAGAGGGGTAGGGCCACTCCAAACCCAGGAAAACCAGACCCAGACCAACCCAGATAGCTGGATTGAACTATAACCCCTAGACAGCTTTTGAGGACTAGCAGGAAGGCAAGTAGGAGTGAGGAGCTGCAAGGCAGGAAGCATGTTGTCCAGAGCCGCATGGAAGGAGCAGGGGAGAGGCCCTGCTCCCTAATATGCTCCATGCATCATTGAAAGAGGCCCCAGGGAGATTGTGGAGGAGCCTGATCTGAGTGTAGCTGGGAGAAGTATTGACTTCTTCCTCATTTAGAAGATGGGTTATACTGCAGATTGCAATTCTAATTACCATGTATGTGTGATGAAAATGTCACTTTGTGTGGCTTAACAGCATCATACTGTACACGTGCAAGTGTTTTGGGGGTTTTAAATGAGTTTGCATTGCATCCCGATGTAGTTTAGTGTGCAGTGTTGCAAATTGCAATAATGCAGGTGTCAGCTCACTACCCAGATGTGGGAGCAGAGGGCAGGCTATGCCGGGGTGGGGAGGGGTGGGAGAGGATCGGTTCCCCTGCTGCTTTTGCCTTCAGGAGGCTCCTGCAGCTGCCAGGACACTTGGGGCTTCATGGGAATGGCCTGGCTTGGCCCTAGGGCAGTGTGGGAAGGCAGCAGGAGAGTGTCTGGGTTTGCTGGTGGCAGAAGAAGATGGCAGGGATAGTGCACAGGGTGCTGCAAGTCCGGGCAGGTTGCCAATGGCTGGGTGCTACCATAGCTTGGAGGCACCCAATCCAATACTTTCCCAAGCCCACCTGGGCTTCCAGGACCCTGTGCACCATCTCCACTGCCTTCTCTGGCTGCTAGCATGCTCAGCTGCCCTCCTGCTGTCTTCTTGCACTGCTCCAAGGGCAAGCTGGGTGGGCTGGCAGCCAGAGAAGGTATCAGAGACAGTGCACAGGGTTCTGGAAGCCCGGGTGGGCTCAGGAAAGTGTTAGATCAGGTGCCTCTGAGCTGAGGCAGCACCTGGCTAGCTAGCAGCCCGCCTGTGTGTGGCCCCACATGCCATGCATCATCCCCACCACCTTCTCCAGTCGCCAGCAAACCCAGCCGTCCTCCTTCTGCCTCCCTGCACTGCCTCAGGGGCAAGCCAGCCTGTTCCTGGGTGGTCCTAGGCATCCTCCTGGGTGGGCTGCTAGTGCGCCGGGTGCTGCCTCAGCTCAGGGCTGGGGAAGAGTTGTATTGAGTTGGATGCTGCTTCTGAGCTGGGGCAGCACTTGGCCTGCTGGCAGCCCACCCAGGCGACCCCGGGGGCCATCACCACTGTGGAGGGAAGGACTGGGTCCCCCCGCAGCTCAACATACAATGAGCCCACTATAACATACACTCCAGCTGTTCGAGGGCTGCTCAGCCCACCAGCGGTTCACACTCTGGCTGTGGGCAGGCTCCGGCTCTGTGGGGGAGGGGGAAAGGTTCGGGCCCCTTGTCATGATGTGATGGAAAAATTTGAAACAGTTTAGTCCTCAGGGTTTTATTCTATACAGGGTTTTTATTCTTTTCAATTTAGGGGGCATAGAATAAAACCTTGAGGATTAAACCTCTGTCACGTATACAAGCATCCCATGTGTATAAATAAATACAACCTGTTTTGTTAGTAGCCTCTTATTAAATTGAAGTATTTGTGGGAAACTGAGTCACCACTGCCACACACCCGCACTCCCTTGCAAGACAGGTTACACTAAAATTTTAGGCCTTCAGAGCCTATAGTTTAAGAAGCACAGGTCTCTTGGCTTTATGGATCTCTTTTCCCTCCCAATAATAGATGCTAGGCATAAAAAAAGACCTACTTTATTAGATCATCTTGTTCATCCCTCTGCTGAGCCTAGAGCTAGTCTTCATATAAAAAATATGTTGGATTGAGGCTCGGTCCATGGATTAGTACATGAACAGAAAGGACTAACTCATATCCTCAGAGGTATTTTAGGTGCCAAACTCCCATGGAAATCCAATGGTATATTGCACAGCAGATTTTTCTGCATGTGCAAATACATTCAATGAACACATGTTTCTAACTGTAAAATCAGGAGTAAGGCATTTCAAATTCTTCTGATGACCTGAGCCTTAAGTCATTTGCTGACTTCCTTTCTATGTAGCGGAGAGACTCCATTTGTTTTCTAAGTACGTACATTTCTGAACCTTATTTATTATACTCTCCGTTACATTTTGTGCCTAGGATGATAAGGTTCCAAATACAGCTATACCTAATACATGTTTGTTACAGTGCACTATGACTTCCAGCTATACTGCACACCACTATAAACACCCCCCTTATAAAATCTAGTTCACTGGAACACTCAAAGTTGCTAGCTGCTAGGGAATGCTTTTTAATGAGGGTAAAGAGTACTTGAACACATCTACAACTTGGCAGCTCTTCTTGCTTTTTATAAGCTACTATACACTTCAGAGAGAAAATATCTTAGGGGCTGCTTTTTAATGAGACAAGTTTACTTAAGAGCTGAGTGAATCTGGTGCCAGTAGTTCTGTTTTGTTCTAGCTTAATATTAGGCTTGTCAAAGTTCTTACATAGTCTCCTGGGTGTTTCTGTATTGCATACCTTATGAAGCTGCTTTTGGGAGCCAACAATTTTGGCTGGAGTGTATGTTATAGTGGGTTCATTATATGTTCCTTATTTTTTTAAAGCATATAAAAGGTAGCCTTATATGAAACATCCATGGAGTAAGGACGAGATTTTTCCTTTCTTGCTCTACATTTTTCTGAGCCCAAGCTATAGAGATTCAGATTTCAAAGTATGAGAATTGTTTTGGATTCAAGGCCTTGGCTTGGCCTAGTACAAGGATAGGGGCAATTAGTGTGGTTTTAGATTTTGAAAATCCCTAGACTTTCAGGGTGATCAGCTCTTGGGTTTTAGTTTGGCCCTGGATTTTTTGTAACAACTATACTAAAGGATTCCTTACTTATCCTGCTGACACAAGTGCTCATTCATACACAGCTTTTCCAGGCACATATGTCACATTGTCTTGAAACCAGTGCTGTTTATTACATACTTTAAAGTTTATATCCAGATGGGTACCACAGTAAAAGAAGAGTGGACTGAGAATTTAGTGTACCTAACCCATCTGTTTGTAGAGTTCCTAGGGCAGAACCTTGACCATGTTCTCTTTGGGAACAGGAAACTTTCCAAGTGAAAGAGCTGCTTTTATGGGAAAAAATTTGGGCTGGTATAAAACTATGTAAGGGATGCGTCAATTGGTGGGTAAGATTGTTCAACATTACGCTTGAGCTAAAAGTGACCCCTATTTCAGAGAATTGCAAAGGTGGCATGAAGCCATAACTTATGCAGGACCTTGATTTTTAGTAGGATTCTGTTACCTAAGAACTTACTTACATAGTTGTAAAAGAAATCAGTCGCCTCATATCAGTTAAGGTGTTTTGATCATTCCACTTTCTTCTGCAGAAATCTCCAAGTTATGCTTGCTTCCAATCTTCACAAATGATTTCTGAGAGACTCAGATTAATGGTCTGAATTGGAGGGAGAAGGATTGCTTATATGTGAATATGAATGAGATGATGTTGTACTACTGAACATTCACCTGAATACCAAAATATTGTATATGTTTTGGTTATCTGGCAAGTAATCATAAGAGGGTTATTTAGCTTTTTCATTTGCATGATATCTGATCTTTCCAAATATCCTTGCTCTCCCTCTTTTAATGCATATTAGTTTGGGCACTAAACTAACTAACTATTGCACAGTTTAAGCGTATTAATATAATGTTTGTTCATAGACAACTTTAATACATTTCTTAATATTCATTGAACTGAAACAAAATATAAGAACGAGTGGATTTTTTATATAGACACTATGTTTTGATTTAGTTCTTGGGAAAAATTTTGTAGTCTTTGTGTTCATGCCCTTTGTTCTTAGACCCTGAGGCTTGCCTTGCCTTGCCTTCAGTACACTCACAGCACTTACTGCTCGTAATCAAGTCAATGGTAATGATAAACTGTCATGTTTCTAGGTCTCAGCTTTTCTCTGAAATATAGTCCATAGTTTACCAGCTGTGATCATCAAAGCCTATTACGCTTCATCAATTCCCTGCCAGTAACAGGGGTCTCAGGCAATGGTAATGTTTTCATCTTTCCTGTTCTCCATCAGTGGCACATTTTTTTTTTAAAGGACCGATATAACTGCCCTACTTTTATTTATTTATTTATTCATTCTTTAGATTTATATTCCTCCTTCTCTCAGAAGACTCAGGACAGCTTACAATAAAAGACCAAACAACCCATGAGATAGGAAACAATGATGGACTTCCCGACAATCTGGACTTCTAAAACTCTCTCCCGCTCCTGCTTCCCTGCCTATCACTTGGGACAGCAAAACCTCTAGCCCATTGTTTCCCAAATTTTTGATAACTTTTTTCCAGATTCAGATTGGCTGCATGCTTCACTTCCTGGTCCATGTGCTGGATCCAGTCTTTGGACACTATCCTGCTGATCAGGCTGGGGCCCCATCCAGACCGTTTTTGTGGCACACCTTTTGCAAATCACTTCTCTAGCCCTTCCCAGTGTTCCCAACCTCCATTCACTTGTAGGTATAGAAAACCAGGAGTGGATCCAGGATTTGGCAAAGTGGGGTTCAGGAACCATCCACCCCCACTCCCAGCCTCCTCTTCACCCCACTTGAACTGACAGGGATGCACCCTGCCACAGCAAGCTCTGGGGACTTTTTAAAAAAGTCCTCCATGCTTACAGGGACATCCCCTCCTAGGAATGTAAATATCATATAAAAAAAAAAAAAGTCTGTTTAACCTCATCTAATTATACTGGGTAAACAGTTAACCGATAATACAGCAGCTCGGACACAGCTGCTGCTGGGAGCTGCTCCGGACTCCTCGGGCTCTTTGAGGGCCTTGGGGGGTAGAAAGTGGGGTGAGGTGGTGGCAAGCCTAGCCAGACAACACAACCTATGAAGCCCCATGTTGGGAGGGAGCATCTGTGAATGAGCAGCTAATTGTATAACTGATGAGGCATTAGGCTGCCTGCTGTTTTTCTCTTAGGCTATGGGCACTAATCCCTGGTCCTCCTCCATACTCTCCTGCCTGCCTGCCCTTCTTGTTCCTGCTGGGGCACTATGTGGCTTCCCTTCCATGCCAGACTGTACCCCACCCTGTGCTAAACAGTAACTGGTAAACTATCAGTTATGGGTTATCAGTGGGTTTATTGGTTAAATGATCCCTACCCTCTCTAACTCCCCCTTCCCCTTTCCTGGTGCTGCTGCTTTCCCCACTGTCCTGGGGGAGTAGAAGCGTCAAAGCCACTCCTGCCCACACCAGCTGGGGGACCTGTGGGCTGGGAACAGTAACAGCTGTAGCTGGTGAGAAGTGGGTTCCCCCACCCTGCCTGCTTCTCTGGGGAGCAAGTGCAGGAAAGGGGAACCCCCTGCCTACCACATGTCCTGCTTTCACTGTTCCAGCAGCTTTGAGGCTGTGTGCCACCCCAGACCAAGGGAAAGCAGCAACAGCGAGGGGAAGGGGTGAGGGAAAGGTAGGGAAGAGGATGTGCCTGAGCATGAAAGGGAAAGAAGGGGGGGATTCTTATATGTTCTGAAGACCTTAAAAAATCTCTAGAGGCTCCTGGGCTGGAACCAAGCTACTGTACCCCCTCTAGGTCCGCCCCTGTCGAAAACGTCTTCCTCTACCCCCTTCCATCACCCACCCATTTCCATGCCCCTGTTTCTCACCGATGGGAAAGCACTCTGCCCTTCCCCAACTTCTGTCATGATCTGATATCCTCTTTGTTCCACAGAGGGGTTGTGGTTGTCCCTTCAAATTGACAAATACTTCCCACCCCACCACCCAAAGAACATGACGTTTGATTCAAAAGAACAACAACAGGAAAATAAGGAAATGCCTTCTGCCACTGCCAAAAGGCAACAACAAAGTATGCCCTTCTGTGTCACCCTTTGGTAGTATCCTGAGGGCAAAGCAGGTCCAAAGGTGCCTGCCCTAGGGAGTCCTGTCAATTCTAGAGGGGCTGCAGGCTAGCCAGATCCTTCTCTCTCAGTTGTGATGACCAAGAAGTCTTTGGGCTTGATTAAAAGGATTTGGATGAAACTTAGGTGATGGTGGTGGTCATGTTGTGTCCTGACCTGGATGGCCTGGAGCATACCCTGCCTGCTTGCTCCTGCTGACACACTCTAAACTCAGAAGTATGCCAGTGAAGCTGATGAGAGGTGTCCCTTCTGGCCAGTTTCCAGCATGTTTGACAGATGCTGCTAGGGAGGTCCCTGGAGATATCTCTTCAGCTTACTTCTATGTTTGGAGCATGTGTGGAAATGTAGATGTGCAAAACTTTCTCAGGGCTGTCCCAGGTGGGGTAGGCTGCTACCATTGTGAAGACATGTGCCAAATGGCTAGTGATATACAGTAGATGTGTAGGCAGTCAGATGAGGGAATCTAACAACCAAGCCTTTATGGTTTGATGAAACTGCAATTTCTTAGCGTTACTTTACACTAAATCCAGCAACAGTTTTTAAAATTTGTTTTCAGTTTCTGAATCTGAACATTTGCTGGTAGAAAAACTTGAGATGTGAAAATATAATAAAGTCTAATTTTGAGATAAATAGGCATATTTCTTTTTGCACATGGAACGCAAAAAAGGAAAGAAAGTGTAAATTAGTGGTCACCAGCCGGTCGACTGGGGAGCCCCTGATAGTCGATTTCAGTCTGGGGATTCAGCCGCCTTGCCCTGCACACATATTGGAAGGGGGAGGGGCAAATGTCCCCTGGGCCTCCACCAGGGTGCGTGCAGCGGCAGGACCCCCACCCCCGCCATGCACCTGAATGAGCTGCCTGGGCTCTGACCATCCCCTAGTCCGGCCCAGCCTGACCAACCCCCACTCGCCCCGCTGCACTCCCTCCCTAACCATGGAGGCCTTGATCTGCCTCCTCTCTCCAGACTGACCTGCTGAGTGGGGAGGGGGTGGGCATGGTAGATCCTGGATTCCCCTTTACTTCAAAAAGTTATCTTTACCATAAAAAGTTTGGAGACCGCTGTTGCAAATGGTTAGATCCTGGGACATAGGAGGATATTTGAAGGTAGATTTTGGGCTTGGCTTGTGAGGGGAGTGATTCTCTTTAAAGGAAAGCTCAAGAACATAGCTCTGGTTTAGTACATAAGGTTCAAGGTGTTAACAACAGCCAGGTCAGGAGTACAGGTTAAAACATGTTTGTTTTCTGACCCAGTTAAGCAGCACAGTTTCAGTTTGTAGTGTGGAAGGGACTTTGACAGTGGTGCCAAGTCTGGCTATATTGGATATATTTGGATATAGGATAGAGGCTTAATATGAGATTAGCGTTTGTCCTTAGCCTCCATTCTGAATCACCCTTTGTACGTTAATAGCAGCTTTAGCTAGCCCTACAAGAAAACTTTTGGATCATGTAGAACTCTTTCCAAAAATATCTTAGTCACTGCTATAACTCATTTTATGTTGAGGGAGGATGACAAATGCATGCAGATCCTCGATATGTTTTCCATTTCAGAGGAGCCCTGTGAAACTGAAAGGAGTGACTTTGGCATACTTTTTACAGAAAGAAATGCACTACAGTAGCATATGGAATTAATAACCTTTATTTCAGGCTTATAGAGTGGTAATGTATGAGCCATTCCAACCTACAGGCTGTTATGTACAACATGCAGAGTGACTTCCAGCTGAGGGAAGCTTAGCACAGTTTCTACTGACTCAGCTAGAGGGAGACTTCTTTTTGGCTCACCTGGTAAAATAGGCTGCCTCTGAATCATGAGGGCGCCAGTTCATCTTTTAGATGTGGTAATGTGCAGGTGCAACACCCAGTGATCTTCCCACTGGATGGGGTATTCCACTAACTGGTTAAGTCTGCTCTAACGTCTGGCCACCAGTTGGCAGTTTATCGAGAGTTTCCGCTTAGAAATAGCCACCCCCACTGAAAATCCAGCTGTGTCAGCATAGCAGCCAACTGGATGAGCCTATTTTCATGAAGACGTCATTAGAAATTATTTGAATTCCAGCAGTTTTTTAGTGGGTCTGATTCAAAGCTCATTGAAGCATTTAAGTGTTTAAATGCTATTAAGATACAGTGTGGAGGCAATTACTGTATCTTCTTATTCTCCTTGGCACTATTACCAGATTCACCTTAAGTTAAAATGAATTTGCTTCACTGACAATGATATCATATATAATCTCATCTCTGTTTCGGCCCATCCCTCTCTCTGCCTCATCCTCACGAATAATAATTATTAGTCATTGTGGTTGTCATGTCACCATTTATTTGCAGAGGAGGAAACAGATGGTTCACAATTTTTGATTAATATTAACTTATTCGTCATAGGGAATCATGAGAAACCAGGTATTCTTTGAGAAATAACATAAAGCAGGGGTGGTCATCCTGTGGCATGGCTGCTGCAAGTGGCATGGATAGCCTCTATGTGTTACATGGCAGACTGGGGTGGGGGAATGTAGCTCAGTGGCAGATAAGGCAGGGAGCAGAAAGCAGAGAACCAGATCAGGCAGGGTGCACAGGGCAGGAAGCATAAAGTAGAGCAGCAAATTGGGTAAGAGGAGCATGAGAATTCCTGTTCCACGGACTTGGTCCCCAGCCAGGCTCTGATCCTGACCCTGGTGGCCCAGACTCAGAACCATGATGTAGAAGATGGGGGCAGCTTGGACAAGACCCTCACTGAGCAGGCAGACATCAGCAATCCATCACCAACTTCTGGTAAGTCTGTGATCCCAGGGGAAAGGATGTGTTCAGGTGCCTAGGGATATGAGGAGGGGCATGGCATGGGGAAGACTTGGAGCTCTGGGGTGTTTCATGGCTTGCAGGCACCTTGGGCCTTTAGCTGTTGTGAAGTGCCTAGGTGCAGGGGTTACGGTCAGTGCCCCTGTGATTTACCAGGAGGGCTGGGGGCATTGTGTTCCTCACAATGCAGGGGAGGTGTGAACTAGTGGCACACCCATACTTGGGCTGCAGGAATTGTGTATGGTTTGATGACCAGTCAGGGCACTCAGTGGCCTAGTCAGGGGTTAATTGGTTCATGTGAAACCCTACCCCTTCCCAGCAATGACTGCATGAAGCCCAACTCCTGCCCTAGCTGCCTAATAATGGGTGCCACCCAGAGATGGGCAAAAGCTGCAGGAAAGTTCATCTAAGTGCAGTTATTTGTACTTGCATTTTCTCCATGCTGCCTGGCCCTATTTCCTCCAAGCCCTGCCAGCTCTCCACTGACTCAGGGGCTCCCCACAGCCCAGCTCTCTGTCACCTGCTGAGCTACAGCTCCCATCAAACTACATGGCCAGGAGAGAGCCAGCAGTGCTTGGGGGAAATGGGGCCAGCAAGCATGAGCAAAATGCAATTAACCATGAGTAACGGTGCTTAAGTGAACTTTCCCACAGCTTTTGCTCAGCTCTGGGTGAAAGGTGCAGCCCTCCCCAGGGAAGGCTTGGAGGATGGAATCGGATCAACAGGGGGTTCTGCTGGCTGGGAGAAACTGAGGCATGGGGGACTGAGGATGAAGCTGACTGTGCTGGGTAGTGCAAGAGGGAGCCCAGCCCCTATGCCAGGTAGCTCCACTGTGCCCTGCCCACTTGATTCTAGCCTCTTCCCTCTGACCCATTCAGTGCAAAGGTCTATGAGTGTGTGATGAGACAGTCTAAAGTTATGCTGCCACAGTTCATCCCCCTAAGCTGCAAGCATGAGCTCACTAGTAGTGCCCAGTGATGAAGTGGCATCCAGTACTGTACCTGCAGTGCTGTGACTTTAGCTTCGTTGTCTTGTGTTGCATGCTGCTGGGCTGGCATAGTGCCCATGGCAGTATCATTGTCCTCAAGGTAGTGCCTTGCCAGGGCCAGAAGCTGATGCCACTGATGCACAGATTGCTTTAGGATTACAGCCAGGACTCGCCATTTCAGTAAAGCTGCTGGTGATCTGATGCCAGCTGGGGCAGTCAGTCAAGGAGGGATTGTGAGCCACCTGGTGCTCTCCCTGGCCAAGGTATTTGAATTTGTTTCTGTGGATGATTAATCAATTGATGCTTTCTTCAGTCCTCTCCCAACCCCCATCCCAGGATGGGAACAAGCTTACAGCCTATCTCGAAGTATTTGGTCAAAGGAGATCTGCTGGGGCTTAGGGAGAAATGTGGCCAGGAAGTGACCCTGGGCAAAAGGTGCAGTTCTCTTGGGGGATGGCTGTGTATATGGTCCCAGGTCTGGGGTCCCGGGATCAGTTCAGCAGCAGCTGTCACAGTGGGCTTGGTTGGGGGCTCCCCGTAGGACAGCTATCTTCTTGCCCTCCCTGTGCCGTCACCTAGAGCAGGGATGGAACCCAGATATTCTGGTTCTTAGCCTTCTCTGGTCACCAGCCCTTTAGCTCCAAGTCAGAGCTGTTCAGGTCAATGATTGTAGTAAGCATGTGACTGCTCAGAGAACTTTCTCAATTCAGTACAGCAAAACATTCCCCCTGTTTTAGCATTTGCAAATTGTAGTGTGTAACAACACCCTTACTCAATGGCACATCTAGAAAAGGTGCTTGTGGGTTAAAATTGTGGCCTCAGTGAAGCCAGCAAAAAACATCCATTGATTTGAATGGGGCCAAGATTTCAGCCCAGGTCTGACCTGGAATTATGCCTTTGCTGCAAGACCATCTTTCCATATGAAAGGGTCTGATCCTGTGAGGCCCTGAGCACTCTGAAATCCCTGTCTTCATCTTGCTTACTGTAATTCTGACTTCTGTGGTCTCCTACATGTGTTCCAGGAGGTGGGGGGCAGAGGGAGCACTCTAATTAAATCACCTAGAGCATCACGTCTGTCAGTGTCCCCAAGCTGAAAATGGTGGTGGGGGGTGCTTTAACTAAAGCTTATCCAACAAGCTTTAATTAAAGCGCCCCTGCCACCATTTTGTAAAGTGCCTCCCCAGTGTGGTAATTGCCACACTCTAGCAGTAATTGGAGCATATCAGAGCAGCCTCAATGCATGCGTATAGGTTCCCCTTAAGTCCTAGATATCCACATATCAGGTTCTGAAAGGTCATCTGATAAATTGCACCTAGGCATTGAGATGCCTATTATTATCATTCATCCCAGCCTGGAAATCTTTCAGCTACCATTTCCACTGCTAATCTGTCCTTCCTTGAATCGGGGAGAGTGGAAAAGTGAAGGTGGCTGGTATAGCACATGAGGGTGGAGGCCTTGAATGAAGCATTCATAAAAATGGTCCCACAGGAACCTTCTGTCTTCTGTCCAGATTTGGATTTGTTTTACTGGCACAGAACTGCAAGAAACTTGTCATATTATTGCATCTGGACTACAAGAGACATTTTAGTATTTGCAGATTTCCTTTGGATATTATTCTGCAGTGTGATCCATCCAGAGAACACTAATTTCCTCATTTGTTCAATTATGAAAGAGTTCATGGGGTATTTATTTTAGTGCACAGCTTACATGTTTCTCTCCATCTTTATTCCTAAAGATGTTTATTTGGAACATTTCTTTGCATTTAAATAATATGCATGATATCATTTTGGGAAATTACTTTCTCTGACTTCAGGTGGTTATAATGCCAGAACAGATGGATTTTGCAGAGATCTTAGCTTTTTAAGTGAAGGTTTTCACAACATTTTGCAATGATCTTGGGAAGGCAGGGATTGCTGAAGCTGTAAGAAACATTTACTTTAGTTATCTATCCACAAATAGATACTTACTGCTGTATCTCTCTTTTTGTATGAATGCACTCTTACTCGTGTGTGTGTGTGTGTGTGTGTGTGTAGATGCACTTAAGTATTACAGACACAGATATATAATGTGTACAATTCCTGTGCATCTCCACACACTCATATACTCTATTTACATGTATCATATATTTGTATTTGTTTATATGGACAGATATCTTGCATTGACCTATGGCTGATAGTTAATTCCTCTTTACCTTTTGTCTTTCTAATATCTACCTATTTACATTCTCACTGACATCCAGCCACATTTAGTTTCCTTCATTCCTTGGAGTCTCAGACCAGCAGAGACTCCCTATGCCTGAAACCTTGCTAAGAACTTTTTTTCAGCCACTCAGTTGGTCTAGTAAAAGATATCACAAATACTCAGAGCTGACCCGAGCAGGGTGCAGGGCCCTGGGCAAGTCAGCCCATGTGGGGTCCTGCCCCAGCTCTGATCCCACAGCCCCAGACCTGAAGAAGCTGCTGCTGCTATGGGTGGGGGTGGAACTGCCACTTCACCCAGCTCTGTGCCACCGCTGCTCCACCCAGTGCTGCAGGGCCTCCCAAAGCGCAGGGCCCGGGGTGGTTGCGCCAATTTGCCACCCCCCACACTCCCCCCGGATGGCCCTGCATCTACTCAAAGAACCTTGCCTGCCTATGTCCTTAGACTAACATGGCTACAACCAAAAACCCAGCTTTAATTCATCATAGATACTTGTCTCTTCTGTTCTGTCCATTTCTTCAGAGACTAATATTTTCAAGTGTTGAGAACCCACTTTTTAGTGAAGTCATTGGACATAAAAAGTGCCCTTTAGTAAAGGAGGGTTTAATGTGTCTCAGGATTAGGGCCTATAAGCTCTACAGCCTCTGTAGGACTTGGTCAATTCCTCCTATAATTTTCCATGTAACTCTTCACATGGTTTTAGGATTTGCCTAATAGGAAACTTATAATGGGCTAAAACAGTCCTATTTTTAAAGAACATGTGTAGCAAGATAGCTTTTCCTGTTTAGAGTGATTTAAGTGAGAGAAATGAGCTCTCCAGGCCTAAAACTCATGTTCCCCAATTCCTGAATCACAGCGAGGGAAAGTTAGGTTCAGTCCAGAACTGAATGTCTTGAGTCCATTTCCTGCTGAGATGCATTTCTTGATTTGGTTAGAGAAGAATAGAGAATGGCATATGTAGTTGCATTTCAATATTTATTTGTATTTTACTGATTTTGTTTTCAGTAGCAGTTATCTTTAATTGATCTTTTGCTGATATTTTTTCATAGGCATTGTAGTAGACAATCCTGAGATGGGTTCTGAAGGAAGAGAGAGCAGAGTCTTTATGAAGTAGTTCAGGGATCCAGAATGCAAGAGAATGTGCAGGAGAAGTAGTGGGAAAGTCCAGAAGGAGTTGCCATTTCTGAGTCTGTTCACATATTCACACCATGGTCTGTGCAAATGAAGTCAAGAATCATGTTCTTTATAACTGGCATCTGGACATAATGTGAAATTGAGTGTCTCAAGGCATCAATAGGCTAAGCTGCCACGTGGACACCTCCAGCACAAAATCATGATAGCGGATGATTTTTCACCTGCTTGGTTAGTAATCCCATACAACTTAATGTTGAACTTAACTTCCCAGACTATGAGCCTCATTTGATGTTGGCCTTTCATCTACACAGACGTTTATACCTGTGCAAAGATGGGAGTACTCTGGTACTGTTATGATCTGATGCTCTTTCATACCATCACAGACTAAATATAAAACACTTCACAACAGAGAATCAGTCAGGCCCTACTTTTTAGTATTTTTTTTTTGGTAAAAATTAAAATAACCCCAAAAACAAAGCTTTAGAAATGTGTCTACTTTCTAGACATCAGTAGTTCTTTTCATCCATTTTTTTTTTCTTTGCTTTGTGTGTTTTCACATTGAAGAGCAGTAGAGTTTCCCAACAGACATTTGGGACCACGTAGAAATCCATTTGTCATAGTGCTATAGTAGTTGCTACACAGATGCAGCTTGTAAATCCTCTCTGGGAAACAAGTGACAGAGACATTCAGCTAACCCAAACAACACATTTCACACTTAAGTGCTGTACTGTCTAGGTGAATTCTAGCCTCAACAGCCAAGTCTTCTCTCACTCACACATCTTGGAAGAGTCAGGCCTAGAAGATGCTGGGAAGTTTTCCCTTTCAAGATCAATATGTGTATCTGTTAACTGTATTGAGCAGAGACTGGAATCTTTTGCCTTCTGATTTAACTAGGAAGTGATCTCCATTAGTGCTGGGTTGAAAAGTAGACAGCTTTGAGTCTTAAACTTATCTATACTAAGGAGTTGCATATGTTTATCTAAAAATGATATTAAATGGAACTAGTTAAACCAGTGCAACTGGTATGATAGATATACTGAAGTCTGCTTATACCTTATTTCTACTGTTTTGGTTTATTTTAATAATCAATTAAAATGAATTTCTTTTAGCAGCCTGATTTATGAGAGGTAAACTTTCAAAATCAATTTAGTTTAACCAGTATACATTTCTAGCTTAGTCAATCCTTATACAACTCTTGTGAATTGATTTTACAGGGAGCTGTTTATTGAATATTTAAAGACCCAGTCATGCCACCCAAATCAATAGAAAATCTATTGACTTGAATGGCTGTTACAGTACTAGACACCCAGAGCCATATATAATGAAATATCTACTAAGTGATTCAGTCAGCTTGCAGATGCAGGATTTGTGTTTGGTCTACTTTCATCACTGGTCTGTTTTGCAAGAGAAAGAGTATCAATTTAAGTGTATTTTAAAAAAGAAACAAGGTTCATAGTTATCTAATATGCACTGAAACATTTCTATTAACTTAAAAAATGAGAATAGATTTTAAATGGAAACGGCTCCCTTTAGTGTTGTGATTTAGTGGAGTTGCTTGAGAACCAGAATGTGAGCATTAATGAATAATTATAAAGCAGCAGCATTTTGAGACCTCAAAGATGATATTGTTAGTTGCAGTAGCTGCATGGAAATAATTAAACTAATCAGGTCAGTTTCATTCTGTAAGCCGAGAGTATTAGAAAGCAAACATAAATGTTGAATGAGAATTAGACTGAAAAAATTGAACAGTTTTAATAAGTTACACCATTTATTTTTCCCATCTCAATAGTATCTCTTTAAACTAATCTGTCTTCAATCTCTGTTATTAAAATTTGGAATTGTTTGGTTTAAATGCTTTTGGCAATGGCCACAAACATGGGGCAAATCCCAAAACAAACTTCTGAAAACTATTTATATGAGATCCAATAGCCAGTCAGAGTAATAAAAAATGGTTTACAAAAAGCCCAAATAAAATCCAATGCTGTTCTGAGTATCATGGCCCGTAGCTAGTGAATAGGTAAACATTCTCACCACATAAAGAAAATGATTCAAGTGACTGCTAAAATAGGAAGGCAAGTATGCAAATATACTGAACAGGGTAAATTGCTTGTGTTCTCATGTAACTCAGTCTTAGAATATATTTGAGTTGGGATTTAAAAATTAACTTTGAACCCTTTAATCATTTGAAATTTGATCAAAATTAAGAGTAAACTATATGTTTCAAGAGGAAAAATGTTCCCTTTAATTGAATTGTTGTCTAAGAGAGCTCCATATTATGATTAGATTCTTTTGCAGTTTACTTCAATGGGAAAATTTTTCAGTGAAATCAATAGCAGCAGGATCAGAACCTATGTTTCCATTATTCATTTCAAGATAGTTTACAACTTGGGCATATTAACTTCTTACAGGATGAATGCCTCTTCAAATTAAGGGGCAGATATTCTTTGTTCTGCATTGTATTCAGAGGCATGCCCCAGTATGCAGTTTTCAAGCTATGCAAAAGGAGAGCTGTACTCTGTTGAAAATAGAATCTGAAATGTTTGTGCCCTTGGAAATAGTCTAGCGTTATTGTCCAATAGACTATGCTACTTAGAAATTCCCAATGGAAACTATTTCTCTCATGCCCTGTAAAATAAAGATCTGTGTCAGGACATTTTAATGTCATGGCATTACCTAGGAAGTGCCACCCAGGGCCAAATTCTCCATTCTTCAGTATATGAAAAAGGTATACAATACCATAGTTAAGTATCTGTCATTGTTTTAAGTCTGAAATCTTTATAAGGGACTTTGAAAGAAACAGTCTGAATGGTGAAGCTAAGGGAGTTGTTTTATAAATTGATTTGATTCTAATTTGACCCTGTCTTTCAAAGAAGTAGAATTTTGGCAAGGGCTAATTTTGGCCAGTTATGTTTCAAGATCCCTGTTTTCAGACCTTCTTTCGTAAACTATTTTGTTACAGTTATTTTTCTAAAGCAGTACCCTTTCTTAAAACAATGGAAAAAGTAAATAAAAATTGCTTCTGACATTGAGTAAAAAATCAGCACCAAGGGATGGAATTGTTTTTCCTTTAGTGAGTTGTCTTATGTCTGTAAAAGCTGACCTGTGATAAAGCAGGCTCTGTGTCTACAATAGCTGCTATAGATGTTTCACGATCTCGGGGAAAGCCAGGAATTCTTAACTATGTAACAAACCAGCTGTTTTCCTAGACTAACAACTGATATGAGAAAACATAAGACTATTTTGTGGCATATTGCGATAATTAGAAACATTTGTCCTGAACGTAAATTAACAATATTAGGAAATGGAGGAAGAGGGAAACGCAGATACTCTCTAGTGGTGCAGAAACTGTTTCTCAGCAATCAAAATAAATGGTTAGCGAAGTTGTTGTTCTTCTCTAATCTGCTAAAACTGACTTGCACATTTTTTTTATTTACTAATTCTATAGGTTTTATATAATATAGGAAATGACCATTATCATTAATTTTGTATTTATGTCTATTATGCTATGTATAACACGTTTTAAATTAGTACAGTTAATGATTTGTGCAGATGGAACTTCAGACAGACATACATAGCTTTTCTTTTTAGTATGTTTTAGCTGGTCTATTTAAATGCTGGGCAAACAGGGATATTTGCATTTTAATAAATCAGTTGGCTAAGTACAGTGATATACCCAACAGTAATAATGGCCTGGTTTTGCCAGTGATCTCATGGGGTGCTTGTACACGTGACAGGGGTTTAGTCCTTCAGGGTTTCATTCTATGCCCCCTAAATTGAAACAGTTGGTTTCATTTTTCTGTCACTGTGTACATGTCATCACTCTTAAATCTTATGAAATGCTCAGTGCGTAATTCACAGTAAATTAATGCAGGGGGCGCTGCATAACAATCCACCCCGCTGATGTCTTTGCATTAAATTATAGCAGGGGGCACCTATAGCTCACAGCATGCTGACATACAGATGCCTGAACGTGGTGCAATTTCATTACTTTAAATAATTGAATTAAGTGTTGTTTAATTAAATTAATTACATTATTTTTCACACATTTTAACAGAATTTAAAATTCTGTTAATTTTTTTCACCAATCTATTTTAAAAAATATTATTTTATTTTATTTTATTTTATTTTTATTCTTTTCATTCCTACATTTATTTTTATTCTTACCTTATTTTTAAATTTTCCTATTTCTGTGTCATCAAGTAAACTTTTTGTGTGTAAACTCACTTTTTAAAATTGTACTCAAACAACCACCCCTACAAACAGGGTGCTGAAGTTTTCCTATCGCTTATAATATGCACAAATCCGTACCCCATGAATTTCTTATATATATACATTCCCAGGCATATTGGAGTGTTGTGGTGTGCTAATTGGAACGCTGATAATTCACCCCTGCATTATCTCACTGGGCAGTCCTGGAAGACACTTGAAGCCCCCGCTTCTGCACCCACATTCTTGCACTCACATACCTGCAGTGTTGGGGGTCATTGATTTACTTATTCAGTCTCAGGAGTGCCCTGAGGGGTGGCTCTTCCCCCCACCCAGCATTTTCCTGCTCTGCTCTGGCCCAAGCAGTTCATGTGTAAGCTGCAATGAAGTGTGAACCTGGTGGGGGGCACCTGCAAACCGTGCCTTAGCAGAGTGGCCATTTCTAAACTTGGAAACCTTTCCAGCTGGTCTTATAGCAGAGGCAATGCTGTTTTGTGGATATTGGGTATTGAGTTAATGTGACCAGTGCTGGTAATGCATTTTAATATCCTTGCAACATTTCACCCCGTGTACACACAAAGCCAAGAAAAACCTTTAGACTTCAGTCCTCTCTGGCTCCTCCCCCTCTCCTGCACTAAAAACAATGCACCTAAGAGATGGACAGAAGTGCTGCAACAGCATTTTTATTTTATTTAATAGAAACACTTGACGGTAATTGCTGAACATTTTAGCATTCAGTACTGATCGATAGGTGGCCTACAGAGCACCTTCACCATGTGCAGCAGCCCAAATTTACGTGACAAAGCAATTCTGCACAATGGCTCCCCGACCAGCATTTGCATGCTGATCATAGGTGGCACCATGCTCAGCCTTCCCATGTCTGTGTAGCCACTGCCTCCTGCACTTCCTTAGACCAGGAGTCGTTGCAAACCTCTCCACTCTTCTCACAAATATTGTGGAGCATGCAGGCTGCCACAATGAATGCTGTAATGTTTTCTGACTCCACCTTGAGCTTGTAGTTCAGTGACTTCCACCATGCATTCAGACCACCGAAGGCACATTCAACAGTTATCTGGCATTTGCTGAGGTAGTAGTTGAATGCTGTCTTTCGCTGGTCAGTAATACATCCTCCATATGGCCAGGGGCAGAAAGCGTCTCGCAATTCTGGTCAGAGCATAGCAACCCTTCTCTTGGTGACTCATTTTGGCCCTGAAAAATAGAATCAGTGGAGGCGCTGAAGAACAAGTCATGAACCCTAGGTTTGGAGCAGCAACCAGATGCATCTCAAAGCCATGGCTCCAGCCAGGCCCAGGAAGAACTGGCAGATATCTGGGGGGACTGGAAGGTTCTGATGCAGCTGGAAAGTCAATGAAATAAGCCAGTCTGTGTGTCTGTTGCTGAGGAAATGAAGGATTTCAGCCACAACTGGGACTGGGCACAGTGCTGCAGCAAGATGAAGGCCCTGAAATGTGCTTTCCATTGGGCCAAGGACCAGAATTTTTGTTTGTGGGCAGGATGCACAGTAGCCCCATTCAATGAGCAGCTGTCCTGCATTCTCACAAAGGATGCAGGTGATGCTTGCTCCCGATCCTTCGGCATGATGGGATTACAGGATGCCACAATGTCACCTAGTCTGCAAGAGTCCAGAGACTGTCCTGTCACTGCAGCAGGCAGTATGGTATGCACTGTGCAGCCTTCAGGCAACAATGTCAGAGAGGTGGGGGCAAGTGCACGCAGCAGCTGCAGGACAGGAGAACCAAGACAAAGTTGTTTTGACCATGACCCCACTCTCCCTGATACTTTTCCTGCATAACCCAGAGGAGGAGGATGCATCAGATTCCATGCTAGTACTGTCCCCACATTTGTGCAATGTGTCAGAAATTCCTGAGACCCAAAGATCAGTGTTGGTGCTGGGGACACCTGAGGATCCACGCCTGGGGACTTGTAAGTTACGGGAAAGGGGCATTGGGTGACTAGGGGCATTGCTTTGGGTGACTAGGAGTTATGGAGATCTAGCCCAACTTCTGTGCCAAGGCCAAGCATGGCAAGGTGGGAGGTGGGGTGTTAATTTTGTAAGCAGCAGATACATTCACTGTTCTCAGTTCTGCAATGTTTTGCTTATATGGGGGTGGATGTGCTGAGCCCTCTCTTAAGGTTGCTTGGGTGTGTGGGGGGGAAAGCATTAATTCATTTAGTGGCAGAAATTTGTGCTGCTGAGTGATGTACAACGAACTCCTTAGTGGACTGAGGAGACATCTGGGTTCCAGCATAATCATTCTTTGCAGGTGGCTGTGTTAATTTGCCAAGTAACATGGATGCTGCTTGGTGATCGCCAATAGTCTGTCTGCTACAGGATGTGGGGATGAGATCTTTGATCACTCCCTCCCCCCCCACATTCCTGTTGCCAGCTACCACATCTGCTGGAATTTTGGGATGTGCACCCAAAGCACGGACATCAGCATGGACAAGAGCTGAGTGAATGTGTGAACACTGCCACAGGCAATGATGTTTAAAACGAGCATGATGGAAGCTTTGGTGGCAGCTTCTGAATCATGAGTATGGGGGGGGATGAACTCTGGGAGGTGTATAGAAAGGTTGAAGAGCGAGAGGCAGCAGCTCAACAGTACATCACGGCCAGCACAAGGGAATTCCTTGACCTGGCCAATAAGTGTTGTCAGAATATTGCCTGGAGCCGGTGAATAGAAGGCAAGTATAGACAGGAGCTCCTAGACGCTTGACTTCAGCCCCTGTTTGTGAGCTACCTCTTCCCCCACAACCCCAGACTAGTCATGTGACATCCACTGTGCATGCCCCTATCCATAAGCTGACCCTCACAGAAAACCCTATCTGTGATCAGCTCCCAATAGCGACAACCTCAGCATCAGCCACTGTGCCTTCAAGTGAGGGACGCTCCTACTATATCAGGACAAAGAGAGTGCCGCAACACTTTAGGGACGAAGTGGAGGGTGAGACAAGGGGGCCTGGGGGGAGGGGAGGAGGGGGGAAGAAGAGCTGTTGACAGGTGATGGGTTTTTAGTTGTTAGTGCTATGCTGATGCATCTGAAGCAAATTGGGGAATGGGCATTGTGTTCCCATAGTATTTCTGTTTTGCTTCAGTTAATGACAGTAAAATAAATGCTTTGGTTAAATTAAATTGAATTTTTGTCCATGTCTGCCTGATGACATGGGAAGGGTTGTAGAGTGTGGGCGTGGGTTCTGGAGGGGGGGAGGTAAACCAAACCAATGAAAAACAGGCTTTTTTCAGACGCATTGTACTAATGAAAGAGTACATGCCCACTAGGGCTGTGTGAAATTTTGGCAGCTGTTTCATTTGGGGGGTGTTTCTGCCTGTTTCAGTGCCCGAAACACTGAATCCAAAATGAAATGGAAGGCTCCAAAACATCTCCAAAACTAAAGGAAACCATCCAAAACATTTTGGAAATCTTTTGGCTGTTTCGGAATGTTTCTGAGGTGCCCCCAGGAAGAGTTGGGCACAGCCCCGCAGTCATTTTAAAGTGCTGGGAGGCTGGGGCTGGGAGGGGGATGGGGCAGCCATGGGGCTTCTCTTGCAGCTCCCCACTCCAGGGCAGAAGCAGGCACAGCCAGAGGAGCCACAGGAGAAGCCCCCATGGCTGCCCTGCCTGGCCCCATCCTCTGCCCAGCCCCAGCCTCCTGACACTTAAGAAAAAAGAAAAAAAAAAAAAGGCCTGCATTGACTGGCTGCAGCAGTGGGGATCAGATCCTCTGAGAGCTAGTGGCAGAGCCCCCCTGTGAGGCAGTGGTGGGCAGCGGGTATTGCCCCCCTGCTTGGCACCTGCGTAGCAGCTGTTGCATCGCGCAAGTGCTGTGTGGCTTGGCAGGTCACTGCATGCTGTCTGGGAGCTGGGCCCACTGCAGCTCTGGTGCTGGGCACTGGCTGACAGGTAGAGCTGCCTTAGCTTTCAAATGGCGTGCAGCGCCCTGCTGAGCTGCGCTGCACCCATGCAATGCGACAGCTGCTGTGAGGGTGTCGAGCGGGTGGTGAGATACCCACTGCTCTGCCCTACACATGGGGGCTCTGCTATGAGCCCCCAGAGGCCCTCATCCCTAGCTGGTAAGTGCAGTGCTTTTTTTTTTTTTTTTTTTTTTTTAAGTGCTGGGAGGCTGGGGCTGGTGCTGGCCAGGGCAGGAATGGAGGATGCTTCTGCCAAGGCTGGGTGGTGGTGGGCTGTTCCAGTATTTTGTTAATGTGGGGAGCACTAATTGGGTGGGTACTCTGAGCGCATTGACCTTATCAGGAGTCAGAAGTTGAACCAGATGACTGACTATCTGAAGTGAAGAATTGAACAAAGATAGTAGAAACCTTTATTTGCACATCAAAAATTAAACAAACCACAGAACTTTTATAAGACAATGAAGTGCAATTACTACATAACAGTATTCTTTTTTACTACCGTAACAGTGTATGAGCTGTGAAAAAAATCAATCTAAGCAATAATAATTTCTAAGTAAAAGAACTTGGGTTTGAGTTGGATTTTCAGAGCTTGACTGAGAACTTTTGGATGACAGAACGTGGATCTGTACCACCCTGTGCTGCTCCCTGTCGGGCAGGAGCAGGACTGATGACCAGCAAGCATAGAATTGTTTCCAGGAGCTTGGTCATTATTTGCCGGTCCTGCCAGGTCCTGGAATGCCTCCTGGACTCATTGTGATTCCTTTCATGCATCGGTGGCAGCCTGCCTTGGTAGCCTGCATGTCATTGCAAGTGGAACTGAAAATCAAGAAATGTGGGAAGCTGAGTGAAATAAAGACTCTTGGTGCTTGAAAAAGATGCACTCAGTGAATCTTGTGAGTGGATAAGAAGCTGTTGGCCTGAAATGAGTGAGAAGGTGTACCTGGCCATGGATGGTAGCAGGCCCTGATTGGCTGCAAACAAGTGCCTGCCCCCTGTGGCCACACCTCCCTGCTGTGGCTTGTCCTGTAGCGCCATATGCTTCCCACTAACTCCTGGGGTCTTTAAAGTACTGTCTTATAGCCTTTGCAACTGTTGCAAGTTTTGGCACCAGGCAGAGTCAAGCCAAGGAGGGGGGCTCTGTCTGCACCTTTGGCAACTAAATTTTTGTATCTTATAGGCATGCTTGTTCTGGATGTGTTTTAGCCTTGCTAGGTCCTTTAGCCCTGTGTATGCCATGGCACAGTAGTAAGCTGCCCAGTGACCCGTGTGTCAAGACACCACTCCCTGTGATCACCTTCACCTGCAAGCCCCCAGTGCACCCTGGGGCCCTTTGGACACCCACCACACCAAGTAAAATAGGAGATGACAACAACAGATCAACGTCTTTTGAACTCTTTATTTAATAAAATAATAATAAGGGATCAGCAGAGGATTGATTCATGTCAGACTCCGCAGCTATACCTGGTGTCTTAAAACATTCTTTGCACACAAAAACCTGCAAATAATAGTGACACTTGGTGGACAAGGGGGCTCTCTACACAAAAAGTGTAGCTACACCTGATGGACAAAAAGGGCATACTACATGTCATTCAGTGATTTGCCATGTACATGTGACAAATTAATGACGGCACCCTTCCAAGTTGTGGTGTTGTGAACTAAGCTACATCAGGATGGGGATTAGTTTGTAACAATGCAAACTCATTTAAATTGCTAGGAACTTGGATACATGTAAAGTGTGATGCCATTAATCCACACAGGGAAATTTTCATCGTGTACATTGTCTGGGCATCCCGTGCTCAAACACCCACTGTGAGTAGCATTTTTATTTTGCAAGTAGATTCATTGGTTGCAATGGAACAATAAACACTACTCAATGTGATTTGAAGATGTATCCCAGTTTCTGCCAGCTTTATCAGTGGTGAACAGTACTGAATTCTGCATGCAGTCTTTTTTATTTTTTGCAGAAATGCAGAATATAGCCCACAGGTTTTTATTTGGCCTAAGGCGCTGGGAATGATATCTTATGTCCATTACTGCCTGAACTCTGTGTGATGCCATTAAGAATGGAGCAGTGTGTAGTTCAGGAGGACTGGTCCAGTGAACACAAGAATTTGAATTTATCTTGGGGCAGGTGCATATCCAGGCCAGTTAGTAATGGCAACACTCATTGTTGTTTCCTGGGTATTTTATACTTCATGCCAAGTGAACTGTCAGTTCAGCTTATTTGCACCTAGGCAGGCAGCCACATCGCAGGCATTAAACAACATATTTACTAGGACTCTTGCGGAGGATAACAACCAGAATTTGTGGAGCTGATTTTTTTCTTTTTCTACTAGAGGGGATGCATTCCAGGGTTGAAAGGTAGATTATGCAAAGGAGGCTATGGACAGGTCTCTACTTTTGTTTTACTCACCTGTACATAAGGAATTCTGGTATCTGTGTTGATTACCAATTTGACACTGTTAGCAGTGAATAAAATCATGAAAGAGAATGACAACAGAAGAATAAAAAACCCTTGAGCCAAGTCCATAGCTGACATAGGTTGGGGCAGCTCTTTTGCTCGAGATCTGGCACATAACATTTCTGTTGCATTAGCATTTAGCAGAAATTATCTTTATTGTACATTGTGCCCCACCCTCAGTAATAGTGGTACATGTATGTGATTGCAACTAATGTATAATAAAGCTTCTTTCCCTCAGACTTTGCACCTTGTGTTGAAGATGTTAACCAAGACTGGGAAAATCATTTATGGTTTGTCAGAGGTCTTCAAAGATTCACCCCAAATTTGTCACCTCCACTCTTGAAAACTGCTGTGATGTTGAGCAGATGCCTGAATTTTTCTGGAGCACTCCAATTTATATTGCCTAAACCAGGCCTCCATTGTGCAATGTTTCAGTTCAGATTAAGGTTTTTTTTTTAATTTTTTTTTTTTAATGAGAAAGTCATGAAGGTTGATGAATGGCTTTTCCAACATCCTAAAAAGATCACACTATGCATATGGTTGAATTTATCATGTATCTTGCACACAGAGAGGCAATGCTTGATAAGCAATTTTATTGGGTAATTACATTTTTTTTTATATTCACAAATAAAACAGATTGATTACCATCTTGAAGTAATTTACTAACACATTATAAACTCATCAAATGCTTACATGGTACAGTATGCCTTGTTTCCTGTTTACTAAATAATCCTTTAGCTGTCTGTTTTGTATCTTTCAGGTTAAACCTGGAATTATTCTCTGCCAGAGATGTCATGGAGCCTTGTGTCAGAGTCCTCCACTTAAAAGAAAAAATTGTTTCATTGGCTCAGCTCCTTGCTAACACCAGCCATGGTGGATTCCCAGTGGTTTACAAATCTGAGCCAGACCAAGCAGAGGTGTTCCTGGGAACGATTACAAGGTAAAACATTATCAGATGAGTACTTGATATTATGTGGCCTTTTTTGGACAACATTCAAATTTTTGTTTAACACACTGTGCTTATGAAGATTATATGATGTGAAGACAGAACTAGTTTATGCTTTCATTGTGGTCAATGGCAAATATCCTTTTGATTTGTTGGGTTGGGACCATAGTGCATATCATATCATATGTTGCTTAACAACTCCTAAGAACTGTTGCTTTGTGGATCATTGAAAACAAGGGGGAATGACCCCAAATCCTTGGTGACTCACTTGAATTCTAATGCCAAAAGAATGAGATCAAACTCATAAAAATATAGTAAGTCAAGAGAAAATTAGCCTGCTCAGCAATCACAATCATTGCCTTTGTTTATGTTTTTACTGGAATTAGTCTATTAAGATAAAATGTTTCACAATCAGGATGAAACAACAAAGGCTGAAGCACAAGCACTGGATTATAGTAAACAAGAATTAAGCTAAGCAAGTGCTGACCTGTGAGGACTATCAAAGGGTAAAGAACATCTCCCAGTAAGGAAATTATTGCTGGAAATCCTTTTCGTTATACTGCAAGAGTGACTCCAGCATTGCAGAAGTGATTCTGAAGACTCCTTTCCATTCTTCGGGAAGAAGAAAAAGCAGCTTGATTATAACTTTGTATATTCTAGAGCAGTTGTTTTCAACCTGTGGTCTGCTGAGCCCTGGGGGTCTGCAGACCATACAAGGGGTCCCCAAAAATGGCTATGATCAATCAAAAGTATGTGATTACTCACACTTACAGTTCAAAAGGGTCTGTACCTCCATTCAAAATTTCCAATGGGGTCTATCCCTCAATTCAATTTTTTTTTAGGGGTCCACAAATGGAAAAAAAGGTTGAAACCCACTGACCTGAGGAAAGTTGAAGGAAAAAAAGAAAACAAATGAAAACAAGTATAAAAATGATTGCCAGTAGGATTTAACTAATGAATGGCCAATAAAATATTAATCCATAAATTTTGTCATAACATAAAAACACAGCATCTAAGTTTAATTATATTAGTTTTTTTTCATTTACATAGTATCTTTCATTTCCGTTGTCTCTAGGACTCTTCAGTTTTTAAAAGCTTTCAATAGAGAAGAGTCTCATCATTTGCAGTTGGAATGTAACCACCTCTGGGGTGGAAGACCAAAGCTGTCAAACAGCAACCCAAGGATATAAACAATACGGTGTCCAGCTGAATCTGTAGAATTAAGTCAGAGGAGAGTTAGCTGAAATTTGGCTGGGAATCATGTCTCTATTCTTATAAAAAGTGCTGGAAGATTTTTTTTATGAACCACTTGCAGTCAGGTTACATTAACTTACCTGATGGCTTTGGGTTAGGTAAAGGTTAGCTGAACATTTTGTGAATATTTGATTAAGTAAAACCTGTGATTGTGCTTCACTGACAGGAAAACCTTTCTGTGGGATTCCCACAGAGAAGGAAATAGCTGCTTTGAATGGGAGAATCTGCTGTTAGGGATTGCTTGGCATGCAGTTTTCCAAGACTGCAGGCGCCAATAAATGCAATGCCACATAGATATTACTGCCTGGCTTGTTGTTGCTATCATTAATGTTATTAATAAGGGATGTGCTGAAGCATTGAAACACAAATGTTATGGTTGACAGACTGTAGCCTGCACCAGTTTGAAGATGTTATATAATATAAACTGAACCATTCATTTTTCCCCCAGCTGTCCACTACAATAAAATTGGAGCTCATGCTAACAACTGATCCAGCCAAAGTGCTTTTTAAATTTAATTTACAGTCTTATTGTTTCTCTTGTTAACTCATCATGTTACCTTGTGGTGAGAGTTGTAGGCTGTTGATTACATTCCAAGTTTGTGTAAATATTTAATTCTTGATGCAAGACAGTAGGGACGCGAGGCAGTGAAGCTGCAGGGTGGGGGGCGGGGGGGTGGAATCACCCTTATGTCCCAATTTTGTTGAGGTTGAAGAAGAAAATGTAAAGAATCTTTTGGTTGCTTGAATGTTTGTCACTCTCTCCAGAGATCGGCCAAGAGACCTGCTGGGTGCCAGTGTTTTGTGAGAACCCCTTGGCATCACTCCTTTGTCCAGTGTCAGTTACTCTTAATGGTTTCACAGAGCAGCTTGCACTTCTTTGTTGGAGTGAAAGTTGTAGAAGACTATGCTGTGTTTCTGTGATCGCTCTCACTCTCATGAATGGAAGTCTTTGTAGTCATTGTCTGAATGTAGCTCTTAAAATGTTGATGTGTCTTATTAATGATCACAAATAGGATTTGGCTTTACTCTCTTATTCAAAAGAGGGCATCTTTAGCAACACAGTACCTTGCAAGACTGAGAAATGGGTTAGAACTGCTTTAAAGGGCACGGCTTTATTAATTTGTTTTCAGTCATCAGTTTCTGCAGTCCCACAGGCAAGTATTGGTATTTGCCTGATCTTGTGTATGGTGAGAGATTCAGGCCCTCTCAGAGGTCAGAGAGGCCTGGGCCACTTACATTTTTTGAGGCTCCCAGTATATTAAAAAAATATTAATTCATAGTGCACTACAGGCGGTGTGGCCCGGTAATGGGACACAAGTTTAAAGTTGTATGATGAACGTCATTGTCTTTCAATCCTGTCAGTGTATGTCTGTGTCTGTATGTATAACTTCATTTGGAGATAATGTCAAAAGTCTAAATTTGAGGCCCTCCGTGAATGAGAGGCCTGGGCCAAATGGCCCTCCTGCCTCCCGCCCCTGTGATAGGGCCTGGAGAGAGTGCAAGCTGAGGTAGTCACTACTGGTGGAAAAACTGTTTTTTTCCCATTATAAAAGAGCAGAGTCCCCATATTTTTTGTGTGTGTGTGTGTGTGTGCTATTGCATTATCAAATGGATTCTGTCTAGCACAGAAAATTTTGGTAATAGGTTAAAAATGGAACAGCATAAAGGGGGAAAGAAACAGCTCAACCGTGATCTCTTTGCTGAAATGGTAGATACCTTTCTGTATTGGAATTTGCAGGATATAATTATTTAATACTCTTTCTCATTTAAATATTTACAGCCATTAATTTTTCTCTACAATTTCTTGTGTTTAGATAACCAGATCTGAAATGCGATCTGTAAAGGCATATACAGTACTTTACCCTAGTGTCTCAAATGTGGAAAGTATCATATCATATAATACATTACCATTTTATTATATAAATAACATACATATAATATTTACATATTATATTATTATCCCTGTATATTACTCTATCTCTTTAAAAAGAAAAAGGGAGACCCATAGCTCTTCGAAGAAGAAAGGCTAGAGACAAACTGCCTTTGACAGGCATTTTTTATGCCTTCTTACACAGATTTACAAATGCACTGTTATTCCAGTTCTGTTCAAAGACTCCCAGATTTGGTTAGCAGTGCCAAATTTTGAGCTTTTTTGTGATAAGGCTTAAGATGAGATCATCAAATGTACTTTTGTGTGCACGATTTAATCTGAAGTAGTTTCCTCCTTCATTTGAAGCTAAGGCATTTGCAATAGACACTAAATGTGTCTATTTTAAAATTGTTTAAGAGGAAGTACTATAACTGAAGCACTAGTTTCCAGAGGAGAGGACTCCTTAGAGCAATAATATTGACATTGTGCCATAGACAGCACACAGTGCATGCCTGGGAAACCTACACAGAATTCAGATTGAGGAGCATGTGAATGGAGAATTTGATGCATGGAATTAATAAGAATGAGGGATTTATACTCCTGAATATGGAGGATTCAGCATCTGGCTTTAAAAAAGCACAATATCATCCTTGTTCATCTGAACAGAGTTGAGCCATTTTCTGTAACAGCTGAAGAAACAGGAGGCTAGCAAATACAGAAAATAAAATGCTCTGTATGATTGTGCCACTCTGGAGTCCTCTGCAAGCTGCAGACTGCATGCCCTCTGGCCAAGCATGTGGTTATTCCCCAATTACGAAGAAGGCCATCCTGGAAGAAGGCCAAGTGGGTAGGCTCTGCTGTTTGTCTCTGATGGAAGTTCTGCCTTGGAAACTATAAATGCTTTTAAACTCTTACTGGGTTATAAAGCTGCATGTTTTCCATTTGAAGCATGGTGTAGTGTCACTGAGGTACAAGAAAATAAGATTAGATATCTTTGTTTTGTAGTGTGCTGTACTTCCCTTGATAGAAAGGCAAACATATAACACAAGCCGCAGTAAAACGCATTGAATGCATGGGAGATGAATGTGAAGGGAGTCTGTTGGTAACTGGTTTCTTTCTCTTGCCTACAGGTGCATATGGACAATAAAGGGAACCTACTTGTTTTGCAATCTATAAGATTAAAAAACGCCTCTGTGGCTGCCTCCATTTTCACGATATGGGCAGAATTTCTTGAGGGCACCTACCATCTCACATATCTGCTTCCCTGAGACCTTTCCTCTGAGATTCATGTATACTTTCTTTCATACTTTGTTCTAAGTGAGACACACATACCAGTCAACCTAATCTCCTTACTCCATCAGACACTTGACAATGTCTTCCATGCAGACGCTGTCTTATTTGGTCATTCAATATTTATGCCCCTCAAGATATTTTGAATGTAGTTCTATCCAACATGACCTCATTACCTCTCTGAGACCTTGAGGAATAACACATTTCATCCATTTTTTCCTTCAGAAAAAATATAGGTAGCTTCCCACAACTTGATTCCCTTTTGCTTAAGAAAATTAAGATGGTGGTGTTCCTTCAACTAAATTCTTCCAATATTCCCTGAAAAAAGCAGGGGGATGGGTGGCTTTCTTATGCTATCATCCATCTCCTCCATTTCCATATGAGGAGAAGCTAGTGGCATGGAAAGATTTTCATGTCTGGAGTACTGCCTACTCTATATCAGTTTAGGGCTGCCTAAAATAGTGCTTAAATAGGACCTTGACTGCACTATGCTTCAACTGTATCCTAGAGATATTCCTGGCTAGAAGATATCACAAGGTAGCCTTTTCAGGAACTGGACCACAATACATAAATCATTTTCTTTGTCCCTGAACCTACAAGATGTGTTTCTTTGTAGATACATTTGCTGTAACACTGAGGGGCACACATCCCTCTTTTTGCCTTTGCACCATTACCTACACAGCTGTTACCCATTATTCTCCATTTTGTTTGTCTATCTTTAACTGAAGGATTTTTTTAGGTTGATTTAGTTTGATGGGGAGAAGGTAATTATACAGAAACCACAATGACACAGAGTATATAAAGGACGGTACAAAATATATTGTGTCTAAAGAGAAACTGGTAAAATGTTGGTTTTTTGCCAATTCTGCGCTGAGTGTGAAATTCCTGGCGTCTTTCCCACATTTTTGTGTGTTCTTTTTTTACCTAGGAAAACCTGTCACTTCCCACCCATGGTGTTCACTGAGACTTCAGCATTTGTGGTTGATGCAAATTAGTAGACTTTGGGCAAGTCAAAACATGGTGCAGTGCCAGAAAATTCCATCCAAGGTCAAACTGTCCAAAAGCCCCAGTTTGGTTGCAAATATTTTAGCAGAGTTTGGGGATGTATTTCATGGAATTGGGTTTTTTTTTTCCTTGTTTCTTTGTGTAGAATTTCTTTTCCCATGTCAAACAACTCAGTTTTTAAGAGCTCTTAGGTAATTTTTTTTTAGGTATTTTGTTTTTCAAAAGAGCCCAATTCCCATTTTCAAAACCTGTTTGGGAGCCTCAGTTCCTTTTTAAAAATGGAACTCAGATGCCGAACTCATTTTGGTACCTTTGGCATTTTTTAGCTTTCCTCTAAGTGAATACTAAGATTTTCAACAGTTGTTAATGCTTCTCTGTTAATCAAATCCTAGCTGTCCATCTTGACATCTTCCTGCAATTATTTGTACATAAGAATTGAGTAGGTTACACTGATGTCAAGCTCTGTTGCAATGTCTTCTCCTTTTTTACACCATCAGACAGCCCAGTTATACCTGTATGAATGTATTGTGTCCAAGCCTTTCATGTGGGACTGGAGCCTCTGATAACTTACCATATTGAAGGCAAAAATGCTACCAGTGGAGGGAGCCAATTGCATTTATTTGTGCAACATTATTTTTTTCCTTTCTGTTCCTGTGTTGCACATTTTTGCTTCCTTTGTGGTAGAAGGCAGCCAGGTACAGAACACTATGTACTCATAAATTTAACAGTCTTGTTTTAATTTCCCCGCTTGTAAACTGGTAAGAGAAGGGGGACGCTTTGCTTTCCACAATTGAGGGAGATGGTAGAGCAGCTGTTCCCAGTAACAATAATGACACTATTGCTGAGACAAACATTTTCATGATGATGCATGGGAACACTAAATCCAAACCACATTGTTTAGCTAATGCATGCTTTCACTCCAGTAAAGGGGAATGTCACATAACTGAAAGTAAATGGAAGAGATCATAGTTTAGAAAATATGACAAAGTTGAAAACTTAAAGCTGTATTGCACAGTAACATCCTTTAACAGGGAAATAATTGATCCAAAGTACTGTATATATGTATATTTCATGGCCGTTTATTAGGTATGACATGTCTCTGGTTAACTAGTGGACAGAAACAATTGTTAGTCAGGAATGTGTTGTGGCAAGTATTTCGGTGGAACCAAGGCATGGTATGTTCATACGTGCTGCTGGGAAAGTGATAGAGTGCTATGAAATATAGATATGTCAGGTCCTTGGGTACAGTTTCTCGTACTTCATTTCCATCTTCTTTGCCTGGTAGACTTAATGGTACCCTCCTCTCCCCTCTACAAATACATATACACAGGTGCACACACATACCCTTTTAATAAGCTGATGTCCCTACTTTTCCCAGGAAGAGAGGAAGCACTTGCCTTGAGGAAGAAAATGGAATGTTAAAGTAGAGGTCTTAGTAGTTATCATACCCAAAATAATGAACTAATTAAGTAATTCTTGAATCTGATGGTGGAGAAATTTACCTTAATATTGCCAATATCTCTCTTCTGGCACCTTTTGAAATAATTTATATATTTCTGAAAGCTAGCTGGAGAGTGTTTTCCCTCTGGCACACTACTGAGAGGTTGCTAAGTTTAGATCACAGGATTGCCAAGTTAATCAGATACAGAAGGCTACAAAGTTCATGAAATAGATGATTTTTCTTCTCCCAGTAGAAGATTATTCAGGGTCTTCCCGCCACCACCTCAAGGTCCTTCTAGATAGATCTAGTTGGTGACAGTTAAATAGACAAATTCTTTGGACTGTGGTTTAAAAAAATTGAATTTAAATTTAGCCAGGAGAGGAAAAAATGCAGCTATTAGATTTGCAATCTACTTTTAGAAATGTAGGCTAGATAGCTGACTGCAGATAAAGATGCTTTTGCAATTATTTGATTTTGACTTCAAAGTGTGGAGATGTCATTTGCTTACACAGCCTGGACCTTTGTCTGTGTTTACCCTGTTCAGAGCTTCCAGCATTTCTCATAGCATTGAGCGGTCATCGCTGCCAAGCTGCAAGAGTGCACTCATACCCAGGTACTTTTTTGGTTCTGCACAGCTGCAGTCAGCCCCTGTGCCACCAGAAAAGTGCAACCTGGGAAGGCACTAGCTTGTGATTGGACCATGGCAGCTGGCAGATGGGTATCTCTACAACTGGTGCTGGGTGGCAGTAAAAACCCTACCTTGTCTGGTAAAAGTGGAGTAACTGCTGGCAAAAAGGAGAGTACTGCACCCACAGAGGAGCTTTGGATCTGGACTCTGGCAGTGCTTTATAGTGTAGACTAGGTCATAGCTTTCTGTGTTGGAAAGGTCAATCTAGTTGGTTTATTTATAAGGTTAAATGATACAATGTAAAGCAACCTGACATTTAACTTAGATTAGAACATTGCATTAAGAGCAGCCTATTGCTAATGTGGGTTGCCTATTAAAATAAATTGAGTCCAGAGCTTTCTACCAAAGCCTTCAACACTGCTATGTGCTGTCCACATTCTAGGACATTGCGGCTCATGGGCAATGAATGGAAGTGAGGGAGGTAGGTTTAGAGAGTTTGACACAGATTTTGGGTCCTAAGTGTGAAACTTCTGACACAGAACATTATTTGATGCCTTCAAAATGAGTGAGCCTGTTTCATTAGACAAATAACGGTGCAGGTATTGCAGGCTTCTGCTCCAGAGCCCTTTGGAGTGAAAGCCCCGGAGTGTTGCAGAGAACGTATGCTGAATTCAGAGAGCCAAATTAAAAACGTATGTGGCCACGCTGCAGCATGTGGGTGGCTTTTAGGCAAATGCAGACTGTTGTTAAATGTCAAAATCAAATATGGGCATGGGGAAAACTAGTGTGTGCATGGAAAGACTGATCACATATTTGTTCTGTAATATAAATGTGGTAGACTCTTCTGGAATTGAAAGTCTGGCTGGTGGAAAACTGGCTTGGAAGAAAAATTGAATCTCATCCTGGGCCTTTGCCTGTTTCTAGAATTGAGCCCAAAAGAAACTGTTTAGAAAGTTCTGAAATACTAAGCATTGTGTTTCCCATTTTTCCACACTGTCCCTTTTAGGCTAGAACTATCTAATGTCCATTCATTTACTTGTTTGCTTATTTTTGCACCCATGTAAATAAATAACTAGCTGAGAAGGTCACACGCATTCAATTTTTGACTTCAAAATATGTTTTTGGGGTACAGAGCATAAATGTCTTATTCAAGGTCACATGAAAAGTCTGTGACAGAGACAGAAATGACCCCACATGTAATGCTTTCTCTCTGAGGTGGTAAAACCAGCTTTTCCTGAGATTTTTGGATGGTTTTACAAAATTCCCAATCCAAGTCTATAGAATTGACTAGTTTGCATAACTGCTGGCAATTTGAATTATTTATTCGACTCTCCTGAGTTTTTGTTGTTGTTGCAAGTCAAGACTTGTGGGAATTTGTAACAGCACTGAGCTCTGCCCAAGATTGTCACTGTCGCATGCCCTGCCTATTTCCTCCTGTTCTGTGCCTGCCAAATCCTGCAAATGTGGCAGTGTAAGGCTCCTTAGTACATCTTTATAGCTGCTGTGGTGGCTAAATAGCTTCATTTCTGGGTGTTACAAGAGTAAGTAGGTGTGGAGTGTGCATCATGACATCTTTACTTAACATGGTATGGAAGCAGAGTAGATCAGGGTAGACATGCCATGTGATATACTTTATAACTGTGCCCTGGTCTCAGTCCCCATCTCCCCTCTTACCCTTCACAAATGGCATCATTAATTTTCCTATTTCACAAAAAAGCAGTTTCCCACAACTTAAATAATAAAAAGTAGGTCATGAAGGGACTTCAAGAAGTCATCCAGTCTGGCCCTCTGCTCAAAGCAGGAGCAGCCCTACCCAGACCCTTCCATACAAATGTTTGTCTAACCTATTTCTAAAACTTCACAAAGTTCCAGGAAAGCCATTTAAAATATAATAGCAACTAGGTTAAAAAGAAATTAAATCACTGTTTACCTCAAAGGGTGTGTCCGGACGAACCCGCATGTGCTTCTTGCAGTGTCTCAAACTTCCTTGAGACGCTGCAAGAGGCACATGCAGGAATGAGAAAATGTTCCTCACGCTGCAAATTTAGACCCTGCAGGGGTCAAAAAAAAAACCCTTCAGAGGAAAAAACCAGGGTAGGCTGAGGCAACCGGAGGTTGGGTCCTCCACAGATTCTCTGGCTGCCAACGTGTGTCTATGGTTGGCCCTTGCCCTGGTGCTGAAGCACGCTGCCTGCCCATTGAGGGTAGGCAGCGTGCCAGTAGGGAGCTGGACCCAGGCTCTAGTGCAGTAATTAAGAGGGTGGGGGCTGGAGAAGGGGGGAGGGAACCATAAGGGGAGCCTGCCAGCCCCACCCACTTCCCCAGCCCCCCCAATCCCTGACCCACCCGGCCCCATCCTCTGCCTGCCCCCGAGCGTCTCCAATCCCTTCTCCAGCCAGACCCATCTCTCTCAGCCCTCTCAGCCTCCCCGATACCTTCTTCACCTAGCCCCATCTCCCTCAGCCCCTGTGATCCCTGCTGCCTTCACCCCAGCATCCTGGGAAATGAAAAAAAACAAACCACAAAAAATCAACCCCGGTACTCGCTGGCAGTTCCAGCTGCCATCAGGGTCACTGGGGCCCCCCTGCACAGTGTGGGGTGGGGTGACAGCCCCAGCGGCCCCAACCCAGGCCCTGATGCCCCCTGCTACTCTGTGCTGCATGGGGGGGGCTCTGCCAGGAGGCCCCAGAGCTCCAGCCCCTGCTCCTAGGGTAAGTAGCAGCTTTTTTTCTTTTTTTCTTTTCTTTTTTTTTTTTTTTAAGTGTCAGAGACTGGGGCGGGGGGGCAGCCATTGCAGGCTGGGAGTGCAAGTGGGGGATGCGTTTAGGCACAGCAGCAATCCAGGAGGCTGGGGGAGCAAGCGGGGAGTGGTAGCTGCTGCAGGGGCCATTTGGCCCCTGTGGGGGGCCTGTAGCCCCCGTAAGGAGGCCCTGTGGGGGGCAGGGGTTGTAGTCCCTGTCGGGGGCAGCAAAACATATTCATGTATTCATGAAACATGTATTTAGAATTTACTTCATTATGATGATAGAGACACTGGTAGTCTTCTAAATTGTTTTAACACTGTAGATATATCAAAAAAACATTGCCCGCCTGATTGCTGTCTCTGTATCTCTCATTCTCTCTCTCTCTCTCTCTCTCTCTGCCTCTCTATGGTGGTCTTTTGTTTTAATTGTGGAGGAAGATGGATTTTGGGGTATTTTACAGAGTGACTTTGGGATTTTTTTATCAGGGATTTTTCAGTTTTCAAATAGGGAATGCCAGAATTCCTGCTAGGGAGGCCAGTGGCAAGACCCTGCCTGTTCAGAGCTGGCACCTTGGACCCAGCTGGAGGTGGCTGAGCTCCTGGCCAATTGTGGCCAGGAGGATGCACTTTGAAAGTTCAAAGCAGGCCACCACACTGGGAACATCTTCTGGGCGATAGCTTCCCAGATGGCCTGGCAGGGGGCATACATGGCAGTAGTGCCGCACAAAGGCCATCTCTGCAGCCACAACCCACTGGCAGCTGGCCCAGAGGGGCAGATGCCTCTACTGATTATGCAGTCCCCATCTGGGTCTGGCAGGTGCAGAACAGGTCACAGCCAGGCAGCAGCCCCCACTGCTAGACTGCTCCAGTGGGTAAATGGTACAGGGAACCCTCCGGGCTGCTTCAGCAGTCCAGCTAGCCCAAGGTACCAATTGGCTGAGGCCCAGAAGCTTCTGAGAGTGAGTAGCCCTGAGCTACTTAACAGGGCAGCTTTTTGTACTGATGGGGCCAGGACAGATGCTGGTCCTCCTGGCTGCAGATCCGGGAGGAGCCAGACAGGGTTATTTTGCCCCAAGTGGCACAATTTGCCCTACACCAAAGTGCATGCCCGGGCACGTGCACTGAGGCAAAAAGCCCTGGCTCAAATTTGCACCGCTTCTATTTGACCTGCTGCAAGCACACATTCTTGCATGTGTGGACATGCCCAAAAAGACTATCCCCCTCTTTCTTTATTTTTGTAAATCTTTCCAATGTTATTCTTTTGTGAATGCAATGCATGTTAGAACTTTTTTGGAGAAGCAGAGTAATGTCCCAGTCTGAAGTGCTGACTGCTCCTGATGATTATTACTGACTTCTGTATGTGTTGAAGGTATGTGAATGATAGATCCCCATGTAGAGTGGGTTGTCTGTTTCACTGCTGATTTCAGTGAAGCCTTGGCAGTTTACATGAACTGAAGATCTTCCCTTTGGTGTACTGGGTGAGGTGATCAAACCAACTGTTGACCAAGGAGGGGTGTTTCACCACCTTGCTCTGAAATCTCTTTCCGTTTTTAAATCCTAATAAAATCACTATGGAGAACCTATATATTGGGGTTCATTGGCCTTTGAGTCATACTAGTGAAGATGCAACAGAAAAACATTCTTTTTGAATATGGAGGGATCTTTGCATTCACTCTTACACAACAATGGCAGGGCGGTGCTAAGGCACCCAAAAAAACAAATTTATACCACCTTGTTCTAGGGGCAGACCATCCTGCATTCATCTGCCATGCCTTGTTGTTAATGGAAATATGTAGACTGTGGGAGGCTGTCCTGATCTTACTAAGGTGGCCATTGACTTGTGGTCTTAGCTTTCCAGGTCAATCACATGGTTCTATGCCTCCCCTACAGTGTGTCCTATGCCTTATAGATGGCATCCTACTAGTCATATCCGATTCATGCCCCTAACTGGGATGTATTCTCTTGTTTTATCCTGTCTGTGCCCCCAACTGGGACTCCTTATGACTTGTGCCCCTAACTGGGCCCTACTCGTTAGTTCAGGCCTCTCTACTTGTCTTAGGCCTCTCAACTCGGTTCAGGCTTCCTAGGTCAGTGCAGGCCTCTCAGTTCTCCTTGGGCCTTTCAACTCTCTCAGGCCTCTCCACTCCTCTTAAACCTTCTCAGCTCTACTCAGACCTGGTTCAGTCCTGCTCAGGTCTTCTAGGGACCTCTGTGGTCCATCTGATCTTTCTTGTCTAGCACTTTTCTGTTGAGGAGTGATTGCCTAGATCTTCCCTTCCACAGGGTAACTCACAATGGAGTGGGGGCCGAGGCTTTCCGATGCCCCATCCTCACCTTTGGGGTGTAGGCATGGCACTTCATGGAGGTGGCCCTGCCACAGGCAGCCCCACCACACTATCCACCTCCTGTAGGCTGCAGTTTGACGTCTTACCCAGGACCAAATAGGCCTACCTGGTCTCTCTACCTTCTCTTGTGGGCTTCTCTTAGAGGTTCCGCCCCATCTCCTGGGCTGGTGGCTGTTGGGTTCTCTGAACCTGACTCCACCTCTCAGCTGTGGTCTCTCTCTGGCGAAATCTCTGGTCTCCCTGAGGCCCTGGCCCCACTAGTAGGCCAGTTGGAGAGCCAGGCCCTCCACAGCATTGGCCACCCCTCATGGTGGGTTTGTACCCTTTGGTCCTCTCCTGGGCCCTGGCCCCCAGCATAGGCCAGTTGAGGTCCTTGGAATCAGTGAATTGGCTGTCAGCCACCTCAGTCATGGGTCCTCCCTCTCAGGCCCCTTCAGCTAACTCCCCTGCTCCCCACAGGGTTCAAAGCCCCACTGAGATGGTCAGCCCTGCTCCCTGGGTACACTCTGGCATTGAGCTGAATCTCAGCTTCTCTGGCCCCCCTCTCTGGGCCCACTTGGTCCCTTTCTGGCCAGATGACCCTGGGGCCTCTTTCTTACAGACTAGCCTGGGTCTCTCCAAATTTCTACCCTCTCAACCCTATTATCCTAGGCTGTGGACCCCACCTAGGTCCTAAGGAACTTCCTCCTCCCCAGTAGTTGCTACCTTAAATCTCTGGGATGTTCAGATGGTCCCCAAGCTTGCTGTCTTCTGGCTGGTAGGTGTTGCTCCTAGATGTTTCGGCCATCTTGCTCTCCTAGCTTGGCTTCCATTTACATATAGATGTTAAGATAAGGTCTCTGAATTTAACCCAGCCCAGCTCTTCTTAAGTCAGGCAGACTCTGGGCAGTCACGCAGCTCTCCTAATCAGCGTTGCCTGCCAGCCCCTGAGTCTCCTGACTCCCGGATTAGGCCTGGCTGCACCTGCCACAGGCTTTGCAGGCCTGCCTGACTCCATAAGTGGCAGGCACCCCGGTGCCTTGCCACAAACAATCATTCGTCTCTGCTCTCTTTCAAGTCAGATATAGGCAATACTATTCAGATATATACTGCACAAAGATGCAGGTATGAAGAGAAGGCTTTCCAACTTAGTTTTGTCAATAAGCTAAAATCAGTACTCTCTGATTTTCTTAGTAAACTGTGTAGTTATCCTGTGCATTCAGCTAGGAAGAATCATGCTCTCAGTGACTTTTGTCTACAACATCATTGCCAAATCTACATTCTAATAGTAACTACTTGGAACTTTTGCTCCTTTTATGCTGTTTCCCAGTGTACAGAGTTTGAAGTTTCCTCAGATAACAGGCTTTTTCTGACAAGAAAATACTGACACATTCTAAGTGGTCACATACTTTTCATTCCTGACTACCATGCTAAATGTGTCATGTGGATATTGGGATAATAATTTGTTATCTTAATTAGGTGTGTCTTCATGACACATGTTTTGTAACAGATACAGTATATAGAAACTATTGCAGTGCCTTGCCAGGGTATCCTTTGAAATGAGAAACATGACTTAAGGGTTTTCTTCCTTTTTAAATAAATAAAAAATAAATGAACAATCACAGAGTCCAACTTTGAATCCTAGCATTTCCTGTTAAGTCCAAAAAATAGTGCAAGAAACATGTTTGGTCTGCTCTTTCTTAGGCTTGATGATGTGATAGGAAGAATGTTGTATTGTAACATCAAAGAGTGATGTTGTTATACCTCTGAAGCATGACTTCTGGAAATCCAAGTGAAATAATGTACACTAATTTTTCTCTTGAACAGGGCCAGTTTTAATAGGTTTGGAATCTTATCAGAAATGTTCCAACAATTTCCTTCATTGTGTTTTCATGTGTCTTTTTTGACTAGCTAAATTTCTCTCTCACTTCCCAAAGCCCTGTTAAGTGACTCCCCACTGGGTTTAGTTAAGAACACTGCTGAACAAATTGCAGGCTGCCAAAACCAGTCAACGAACCACTGGTGATGAGCAAATGTTTCTGTTTTTTCAGCTCATGGTAAATGCCTCCTACTTTTTCTTCCCAGCCCATGTTGTTAAAATGGAAAACACAAAGATCTGGCTCAGAAGCAGGCCCAAACTGTATCCTGGATCTGAACACACAGACTTTGGAAAGGTATCAGTAGGGATCAGACTTTTGCACCTGGCTTCCATTTACATATAGATGTTAAGATAAGGTCTCTGAATTTAATCTTGGCCCAGTGATCATCCATACAGTTTTTACACCTTGAAGGCAGCTGCATTTCATCAATTTATGAAATGATTCCCTTGGGAGTTGCAAATGAACATCTAGGGGCAGAGCCTATATTTTATTCTTACCCTTAAAAAGATTTTGAATTGTGATGAAAATGGTATATCATTGTAAAACTCTGAGAATAGCAATGAAGGGGAGACATACTCCATGACTGAACTTCAGTACTGGCCATGCTGTAATTCCAGCGCATCAAAGCAGACTTGATTAATCTGCCTGCTTCTCATGTATCAGTGTCCCTGTGCTTCAAAATAGCGGTGGGGGCACTTTATCTAAAGCTCATTTGATACACAAGATGCTCTTGGAGCCACTCTTAATTAAATTGCCCCCTGCCCACTCCCAGAGCATGTGTATAAATGCCCTTGGATACCAGCATAGAAATGCTTGTCTTTTCTTTAGGAACCATTGTTTGCAGACAGGCAAGTGCCAAAAACAGGTATGTCTGAGGGCTACCTCATTCTTCTGTTATAAACATAAAACAATTATATGAAAGGCAAAGCTAGAGTTCAATTGTGATGGAGAATGAATAGTTTAACATTATTCTAAGTTATTCTTACCTGTATTTTAGTCACTTATTTATCTTTGATTGGAAATACCATATTTTCTCACATACAATGTGTAAAATATGCACCTTATTTTTTGAAAAGCAGAATGAAGAAAAAAAGATCTTTCCTTGTAGTAAGTAACTGTGTAGCAGCAGCTAAAGAGCTGAGCCTATTTGTTGTTCTCCTCCCTGTGGATCAATGCTGACTTTACATTTGTTTTTGCTCAGTTAGTGGCACAAACTACTTTCACCACATTTCTTGCATATAATGCACACTTCAATTTCCAGCGCTGTTTTGTTAGAAAATGCTGCATGTTTTATGTGAGAAAACATGGTATTTTTAATGGTGGGTACAGCTGACTAGGAATCGAGGATCCTGTGTTGTATTCCAGGTTCTGCTACTGATTTCCTGTGTGACCGTGAGCAAGTTATTTCATTTCTCTGTACCCCTTCTATGAAAACGTCATATATTTCCCCAGTTATAGGGGTGCTTAATAACTCTAAAACCCTTTGAGACCCTTGGATGAGTGGCAAAATCCTGTGTGTTGTGTTTGAGGAAATACTGAAGAAATAAAAAGAAACCAGTGAAACTGTAGCTAACTTTTATACCATGATGAGAAATTATTCTACTATTTATTGATACAAACACTCGTATCTTAATGAAAAAAGGTTTTTTGTTTGTTTGTTTTTGTAATACTTAAAGCTTTTGCTATGTCTTGATCGGTAACCAGACCAAGAAACATACCTGCTGGATATGCTGTTGACAGGAAAGCACCAAAGGCAACCTGAACACATGTTAAACCTAGCAAATTTATAGTTACAGAAAATCTATTGCCTAAAGCATAAATTCCCGTTTAATTTTTTTTCCACATAACCAAAGCCAGTGAGCTGGTCACATCCCTAGATGTACTGTGGGAGATGCACATTTTCTTCAATGTATAAGAAGTCCTTGAGGTCAGAGGAAAAATTATTATTATACGTATTCTTTATTTTCAAAGTGATTAAATATGTTTGGTCATTGTCCTAATAGTTTTGTTTTACTGAGAAATGATTTTTTTCCCCATTTTATAAATTGTTTAGATTACTGAGCCCAAAATGAAAGAAACCATGGGGATTATTGACATAATTTCTCCCCATAATAGAAGGCCATGGAAACTTGAGGATTCTTTCCCTTTCCTCAGCCTTCCAAAATTTGTCTCCCACTCTCAGAGGCATATTGAAAGACCCTTCTCTTGGCTGAGGACAGTTGAATGTTCCTTCTTTTCCTTGGAAACCTACCAGTCTTCACTTTGTATCATTCAGTAGGGCCTCTCAGTAACGATGACAGTGTCTCCACTGTTTTCTGGCTGTGGACTGAAGGGGTCTGAGCTTTTGTCTCCATATTCAATCCTATGCATTATCTTGCACACTCATTAGCTGCGTGCTGAGGACTCTGCTGGGAATGGCAGTAATTTTTTAGCCTCATGGTCAGGGTACACACCTGAAAGTTTCAGGTGGTCAGGTTGCAATGACTGTTTTATTATTGTCCCTGCCCCAAATTGTTCATAGTCAAAGTCAAGAAGCAACAGATGGCTATAGAGAAGTTGGGAGTATAAGAAAATAGTGAGACATGATTTGCACAGTAGGTTAGTTGTTTGAGCATGATATTCATCTACTTGTCAAGTTTTTTATAGACATCGTGGTGAAAAGGCAATGAAATTTAACAAAATAGCAAAGGTATGTGCATCTTATGCAGCTCTTGAGTGAAGTACAGTCCTGTTGAAATCACTGAACATTGTTTCACAATTTATTTAAAATGTTACAAGAATTTTGCAGACATTGTTCTCATGCTTCAGTATGTGGAATTAGTTTTAACAAATCTCAATAAACAAATAGGAAAAACCTTGATTCCATTTGTAATTGCAGTTATGAACAAACTAAACCTTTCAATTAGGGTGCCGTGTGTCCCCCTCAGGGGTGCCACAACACGTGCTGCAGCTGAAGTAGCAGCCAGGTATACTGCCCTGCACGGATTCCTGCTGCATTAGAGCTGTGATCAGCCTAAAGTAGGCAGGAGCTGGGTTGCAATTGCTTTTGCAGTTTGGCAGTCCTACCTGCCCACCTCTCTTTCCAGGAGAAGCATCGATGGGACCAGAACAGGAGGGGCTACACAGCACAGGGCAGCTTTTGCCTGCTTTATGCTGATCACAGCCCTAATGTAGGAGAAATATGTGCACATGCCATAGCTCTTCCAGGCTGGCTGTTTAACAGTTGCAGAGTAATTTTTATCTGGAGGTAGTGGAACCTCTCTGATAAGCACTGAAGTAAGCTGAGGCAGTACTAGCAGTGGTTCTCTTGTGGTGGAGGGGTGCCCTGTTCTTGAAAAGGTTGAGAACCACTGAACTAGACAGACTCTATAGCCTGCTCCTACCAAGAATTTGATCATTCAGATCACATTCATATAATGGCATGCATAAATCTGTTTTTAGAAAAAGTAATTTTGGAGGTTTCTGGAACCTAAACCCCAGTTAATCAATCTTAACCAACAGGAGGAGAATTTTTGCTGTTGATCATGAAAATCTAGAAAAACAAATCTTATATATTATGTATGCTGTATTGCCTTGCTTATATTACAGACCTCAGTCATGTTTTATGATTGTCAGGGACTGGTTTCTAGGCATATGTTATTTGGAATCTTTATGCTTGGCCCTGATAATAGGTTAGAGCTGTGCATGCTGCTGGAAAATGAACCCATCTTTGAAACTGAGACTAATGAGGACACTTTTTCCTGTGATCTACTTCTCTCCTACCAAAAGGTAATCTTTTTTTTTTTTTTTTCTCCCCTTGTTTAGTTGATGTTTAGGTTGTGTGTCCAGGGAGGGAGCATTGTGACTTAAAACAGTCATTAATGCGTGTTGTTATGTAAGTACTAAAACAACATAATATAAAAAAGGACAGTGCAGAAGTGTCAAGTGAGGCTACCATAAAGTACAGCAGCTCTGGAGCAGCCCAGCATCCAGGAGGTGCACAAAACTGGAGGCAAGGAATGTGTGTATTTTAATCTTGGCTCTTACACAGGTTTAAGTCTACAGTTCCAATGCTTTACTTTGATTTCTGATCAGAAACAATGGGTATAATAATACTTAGTTTGTGCATGCTAACACCTTTGTCAACTATAATGTTTGTTTAAGGTTTCTAAGAACACTATGAAGGTGAAAAAAAATTGTAGAAGAACTAAGCATCAGTAAATGCATGTAATCCTTCTGCCAGGCACTGGACAGCACTAACAAGGGCTGGGTTCAGATTTAGTTCTTTTATACTAACCTTTTAAATTTAGCTCGTGCCCCCTCCCAAGAAACCTGGGAAAATACATTTTAATAGAGTGGTCTATGTAAACAAACTACCCCATGCACCAAGCAAAAGTTAAATTAACACCTGGCCTATTACAATGGAAAAAAGGAAGCAGGAATGTACCTTAAGGAAAAACTTAGAACTATTAACCCTGAACTAAAGCTTAAAGCAGAACACAGTCACAGTAACTAGCAAACCAATCCAGGGGCCCTAACTCAGTCAGTTGGGAAGGGAGTCTCGCTACCATCTGGGAGATCTACCAGCTACTCCAGCCAAAACAGCAAGTGCTGGTTGGGGAAGCCTACCCTGGAGGCACTGCTGCCCCTTGCTGCCAGGGGTTTCTGCTTTGCTGTGGGGGCTGCACTACTTACACCATGCTGAGCACATCTACACAAGCAGTTAATGTGACTGAATATGAGCTGGACTAAATAAATCCTGATGTCACCATCTAAATGTGCATTTAAGTACAAAAGCTTACTCTGCTGCTGGATACCACTTGTACCTGATGGGACTATCCAGCAGTGCAGTAAATTAGTCTACTGCACCCAAATTGCTGCACACATGTAGACAGTGATGCTTTACTGCACAGCAAATTAGTCTGCTGTGCAGTAAAGTGTCTCATATAGATGCACCTAGTGGGAAGCGACTCATGTAGACATGCTGCTATGGTGGGATGCTGAAATGCGCTTCTCTGGCCACCACATCCAGGGGTCTTCACTGCTCCTGTATAATGGTGTGGGTGTCTACCATTCTGCTGCCAGGTAGTTTCTGCTGATCCTCCCGACCTTTTTTGGTTGTTATGCAGCCCAAGCTCTTTTAAACTCTGCTCTATGTTAGTGGTAGGTTCAAGGATTTTTTCAGCTCTTTCAGCTATAGTGAGTCTTAGGCTTTCAGCTAAACCCAGTATAGTCTTGTGCTCAGAAGTACTTTTATTTTGAGGACTTGAGTGAAGCTATCTAAGGATTGATTTCTGCCTAGAATCTCTCTGTTCCTCCCAGTTGCATAGATCACAGTAAGGGTTGATCTGTCAATGACCATTGTATAACTTTGTGTTATATTTATGTGCCTACAAACTTCACACATTTGGAAAGGAGGACTAGTGGATGTAAAATGTGATCCACCTGCTCTTTACAATTGTACACTTTAACCTTAAACAGTATAATCCAAGCCTGCAAACAGTGAAAACAGGTGCAAACAGCCCCTCAAATATGCATAGTAATGAAGGTATGCAGATAGAATACACAGAGTTACCATTGTACCATTGACCAATCAGTCAAATATGTAGAACATAAGCAGGGTTACATATTAAAAAAAGGACCCGAGTGCAAAATTGGTAAAATAATGTGAAACTGCGGCATAGAAATAGATCTCAGTAGAAGAATTTTGAGCAGCATTTAAGGAGGCTGCTGAAAACCTGTCGTGTTATTGAGGCTTTGTCTGTGCTTAATATATTTTTCTGGCATAATGTTGTTGGTTAGAGGCCGTGAAAAAATCACCTCCCCAAGTCAACATATCTATGATGGATTAGGCTCTGATATAGAGACAGTCATAAAAGAAAGAAGCTCTTTCTGTCATTTGGGGGTCTGGTTTAAGCTGTACTAGAAAAAGAAATCTTAAGTCATGTCTGCTTTAAGGTGCTTTCTAGGATAGCTCAATCAATAGGCTAACTCCCTTTAAGCATAGCCAAGCTCTTACAATTGAAAGAAAAAGGTTTGGAAGCATTCAGTTCAGTATACTGCACAGAGAAGGGGAAATAGATTCTTGGCTATTCCAGATAACAGTGGAGAAGTTGCCTGATCCACCCCGGACAACCATGCTGCTGAATCACTACAGTGCAGATCCTCGGTATCAGCGACTCTTCATCAATCTGGTAAGGGTGAAGCCAACTCTAAAAACAAACATTTCCTCCACGAACAATGTGTTTGTTATATTTTCTCATTGTTTATGATGGCTGTGTCAGCCGCACTGATTTACATAAACACTGCCAATCCTAGGACGCTACACTCTCAACAAAAGTAGCTGAGTACAAACAGCATTCCAAAGTTTTAATTCATATTGTATAAACATAACAGATGTTGATAAAATGAGCCAACAAGAAAATACAACAAAGAAGACCATTTCAAGGGGGATTTTGATTAAAATACATTCCAGATTGACAGGATGATACAATGTTAATGGAATAGATCATTTAAATGTCATTATTTGGCTCCTATAGAACTCTAAAGCAAACATAAAGCAATGCTTTTGAGTTTTCAGTCTCTCTTACTGTACAGTCCCTATACATCAATGCATAAATAAAGTTCTTTCTCTTCTCTTTTTTCTGCTATGACATGACCACATATATGTCCTAAATACTATACAATAATACCATGACCAGAAGCAGCAATGTGTTTGGTGTACATTGCAAGGCCTGAAATAAATAAAATAAAATAATATGGCATGGCATGACATGACATAACATGACATAAAGCCAAGCCAAAGCCAGGCCCTGCCTCATTACAACAGAGGGAGATGTTAATAAGAAGGAGCATATTTAGGGGGTATTTGTTTAAAAAACAAATGAACTCTGCTGAAGTTCACCATGTGGGTATGATGGTGATAGGAATACTTACTGCTGATCCAATTCAATGGCCATCTAATTTGACAGCCTGTCTCTGACGGTTGGCCAGAACCCAACAGTTCAGAGAACACAAGTTCCCTATGGTAGTGTAGTTTGCAGTGCCTACCACAGTTTCATCATTCTTGCTGCCAGAGAGGGGCACTGCGGCACATGGAGGGACAGGATTTGCTCCAAGTCAAAATGATGTATTGACAGCAGAGCTGGTATAGAAACCCAGACATCATGATGAGTCTAAGTCCCAGTGCTCTATTCAGGAGACTGCAGTGACCTCCTAGTTGCAGTATTGCCCCAGTATTAGTATTAATTTCTAACAATATGAGAGACTGATTTAAGCCCTGAAGTACAAGTGTAATATCCCTTCCAATATTTTTATCATCATTAGTTATGACAATCCTGGACATTTTTTGGTATCTCTAAGAAATGCTCAATACCCTTTTTTTAAAGTTCTTGTTAGGGTCTTGATCTCAATGACATCCTGTAGTAATGAACTGCACAATTTAATTACATGCTATGTAGAAAAAGTGTTTCATTCTGAATATATCACCTTTAAATTTCTGTGAACACCCCCTCGGTCTTGTGTTGCAGGACAAGAAGAGCCGAAGTTCCTGACTTGCATTCTCTAAGCTATTAATTGCTTTATATATTTTTATCAAATCTCCATTTCTTCTCCTTAGGTAAACAATCTCAACTTCTTTGATTGCTGTCTGGGTGTTCTTTCAAGCCCCTGATCATTCTTGCTACTTTCTTCTGAGCTCCCTTTATTTCATCAATGTACTTTGAGATTAGAATGACTAGTACTACATATGGCGTTCTGCATGAAGCCATACCATTGGTTTACATAAAAGCATTATAATGCTCTTTACATTATTCTTAGTCCATTCTTTATGGATCCTGACTTCTTGCTTTTTTGATTGCAGCTGCACATTAAACAGATGTCTTCACTGAACTGTCTGCAGGTCATTATCTTAAGTTAAAAAAGTTAACTTAGAACCCAGCTATGTATATGAGTGATTTTAAATTTTTCCTGCCAATATGCATTACTTTCTACGTACAAACACTGAATTTCAGTTTCTAGTATGTTATCTATTCACTTAGCTTGTGTAGGTGTAGGTCTCTCTGATTTTAACTAACCTAGATAACTTCGTAATAACTGCAAATTTTGCAGCCTCAGTAGTCATACTTTCTTTCCAGATCACTAATACATATGTTAAGCAATAGGGGCCCTCATGCAAAACTTTTAAGCCACCCTTCTGTTAAAGTTTTGCTATAAAAATGACCATTTAATGTTACTCTGGTACTCTCAACTACACCTTTGTATTTCTCATCGGCAAACTTTTGATGCCAATGGTGTGAAATAATCCAAAATAGATGAGATGCACAAAATGCAGAGACACCATGCTGATTAACCTAGTAGTTCAAACAATGTTTGTTTGATAAGGTTTGAGTACCTGAAAACAGCATTTTCCTTTGAATCCCATATGCATAAACAAACACACTTAGTTTCTTATGTGGAGGAGGCTGTGAAGATTGGAAAAGATTATAACCTTATTTTGTCAGATGGCAACAAATCCCAGAAATGGCTGGTGTTAACATGTGGTCAGAGCGGTTATGAGGTACACTGATCTAGAACAGGAAACTCTCAAGGCCTCCTTGATACAATTATAAAGCTTTTCTGGTGTCAGTGTATTCTGCTTTGGGTATCACTGGTGCAGAAAAGTCTAATCTGCACCTTGTTATAAATCCCACATTACCTTGTTTTTTCCTTTTCAATATATTTTTGTAAAGATGTCTAACCATGCCCTGCCACTTGATTGCAACTCATCTGTTATCCAAAAATATCCCTAGAGGAGACTACCAGCTACTCTGATTTCAGCTGGTTATGGGCATTATACATTGATTTTCCTGGCACTTTAGTATGAAGCATGCATTTTTGCATGAAGAAACAGAATTTGATTCAAGAGATAAGTAAGAGGCTGTATAATTAGGCAAAAAGTAGAAACATTTGAAGGCATACACAAGAAGTAGTAACTTGGTTAACAACAATGTAAAATCCAAAACAACACTTGGATAAACAATGGGATTGACTTTAGCTGTGTTCACATCTAGCTTGTAAATGCCTGAGAATATAGTCTGTGATGATGAGAGTTCAATAGCTGGTAGACTCTTTGCTTTCAGAGCCTTGTGATTTGTTTTCTTGGTTCTCTCCCTTGCAGTATATATTTCTACATTACCTGATTTTTTTTTCCCCCCTAAAAGCATGTACTGCAAAACATTACAGGATGTCATAAATGGTTGTGTAATGAGATAGTGGCTATAAAACAACTTAGACTTAATAAATATGTGGTCCTATTTCCAAATAGTAACTCGGATAGTATCAATGAAACTCAGCTTTGCTGTTCCAGCCTGTGAAATTTGGGTATATTCCAGTCATAATAGCTTATTTAGGGTGAACTTGATTGCTTAGCAGAAAAGAGAAGGTTCATTACTGTGGAGTTTTTACAGTTTGAGGTACAATTGAGAAAAAGAAATAAAGTGTAGTATTCTCATCACCTCTCCTGCTGACCCCAGCTTCAGAAAACCTGCTGTGACTGGGATGCACACTTCTTTTCTTCTCTAACCCACTTCCTCTCTCTCTCTTGTAGGAGCCATACATAAACAAATCAGCGGTGTCAGTTCAGGCTCATTTCTCGCTGCAGCGGACATACATCATTTTTCGGACCCTAGGGCTTCGCCACCTGACAGTTGTTGACCTCCAGAACCGAGTTGTTGGGATAATCACCAGGAAAGATCTGATGCCTTTCCAGCTGGAGGAGAGGTTAGGCCTCCAGCTGGCATCACAAAGACTTGACTTGGATGAGTAGTTGTTAGAGTTAGGGAAAGAGAACAACCCACGATAGTGGTGTTTCTTAAGTTTTCCACTTTGATTTCCTTTCACGTATAGATAGAGAGGGGAGGAGGTATCCCATATATTCACCTGTCTTTGAAGAGCTCTGCTCTTGACTACATTTCTTTCCATGTTTGTAGCTATTAGAACAGATTCTCTTTCTTTACGCCCGCCTGGAATAATTAAATTTGCTGTGAAAGTCAGAGAACGCAAGACACAGAATAAATTTACTTAATAGTGAAGTAGCTTAATAAATTTTGGATGTAGTTATTTTGTATATTACAGCTTATTTGGAAAGGTTCTCAGAACACAATATAGAAGATGGCCTTATTTCTTCTTTGTTACTTGGTTTCAAATGGTACATGGTTCACATTTTGTTCTGCTGCGTAACAATTTCCCACAGAACTGCATATTAAAACTTGTAATTCACCATGATTACTGTTGTTTATAATGAATGAAAACTAAACATTGTTTATTGGTTGTTAAAACTTGCCAGAAATCTGAAAGGGGCTCTATGATACTTGGGTCTTAAAGCTTTTTGCTTCCTGCTAAATTAATTGGATTTTCTTTTATTTTTTCCTGTGTAACTTCTCTCTTTATTATTACTTTTCTAGCACTTTAGAGAATATATAATGCTTTAAAACCAGTGAAGTAAATGAGGTAAGAGAGAGAGTATCTTGTAGAGCGTCTAACTGGTAGGCAGCAGGGGACCTGTAGATTTTTAACCACCTATTGAATTGTAAAGGCTTAGGGCATGTCCTTACGTGCAGGGGGCGTGCATTTGCCATGGCATGAATAGCAGTGGCACATGTTTGTGCCTCTGCTTTGTGCCACAGTATATGCCCCAGCATGTGAACATGGAGCATGCCAAATTGTCCCTGGTGGGAAAATTGTCCCACCTGTGCTGGTCCCACCAGCCTTACCTGGGGTCCTGAGGGCCTCCTGGGGCAATAGTGTCGCCGATTCAGCCACACGGAGTCTGGATCCAGGATCCAATTTGACACCAGAATCTCTTGGTGTCAAATTTTGGCACCATGCTGCTAATGAGCAGTGCAGCAAATGGTTGCATGTGTGCTGCATCCAGTCTGCGGTGCCTCAAACAGCTCTGAGGCTCAGCAGACCACACGTGCGCTTGTCTGGACGCACCCTCAGTGACTTTGAGTACTGACATAGTCACTGTCATTGTTGACATTTTCATCAGCTACTTGAGGGATGGAAAATCTTTCTCAGGGGAAGGTTTAGGGATATGCTCATTCCCATGGTTCATGGATCTTTGTGTACTGGTCAGCAACTCTAATTTGGTTTCCTTTTTGAATGTCCCTAAAAAGCTGATGTTGAGAGTCTGGGTATGAGAATTTCATTGTCTTTCTTAAATTGAAAGTTAGTCCCATATCTGGATTATGTTTGTTATAGGTTTGTTAACCCTTGCTCCAGCTGGTGAATGAATTTTTTAGTTTCTGATGTATCCATTGTTATCCTAACAGGATTTGGTCACTGCTTGCCCACTGCAATGATATAATTCCTCTTCATCTTTCCACTGCTTGCATTTTAGATCCTCATATTAACTAAAGCCATGATCTACTGAACTGAGCATTGGGCTTGGATTTGGGTCCCATCTCTGTTACTGACTCAATTGAACAATTTCTCTGTGCCTTGATTAATCCATTTTGAAATTGGGACAGTAACTGTGAAAGGGTTTTGTGAATTACATACTAAATGTACTGTAGAAATAGAAATGATGATTGTGATTATTATAATAACTGCTTTTGTGCCATTGATAAAGTAGCTCTAATTTTGTAACAGTGCTAATAGTATGTCAATAGTGCTATAAACATGTGAAAGCTAACTTAATGTTGACGGCAGATGTTAAAAGGCAGAAACAAGCCTGTGAGCCCATCTGAGCCATAGATGACTTAGATATAGCCTGCAGCTCATAAGACAAATCAGTCAATGAGATACAAGATCATAGCTGTTGTTAGAGAACAAGAAAACCTCCATTGTTAAAACACGAAAACTGTGTTACTTTGGCCACATTATGAGAGATCCTAATTTGGCTTACACAGTAGTTCAAGAGAGAGTGAATGGAAGGAGAAAATGCTGATTGAGGAAAACATGGATAGATAACTTAACTGGTTGACAGGAGAGAGAACAACACATCTTCTTTACTCTGTTGCAGAATACAAATGATTGGAGAGAGGTCATAGTTGAGTTGTTATGATAGCGTCTTATGACCCTGGAGGTTATATGAAATTGACTGACTGGTCAATGGTATATCCTAATAAATATATTCCAAATCACCACAAAATCTCCTTTAATGCTCTGCTATCATATTATGGTGAGTTGCATTCTCCTTTACATTTGCCTAAAATCATGAACGGATGAGGCCTAAACTACAAATTATATAAAATGCAAACAAAATACTTGCATGTACATACCACAAATGGAATTCTTTACCATTTTTGAAAGATACAGTTTAAAGGGATGTATGTATCATGCACTCCAAAGCCAAATGGGCCTCATTATAAATAAACATGATAACATTCATGACACAATATATATGTGTTCAAATCAGCAGTTCCTGACGATCTCCACCCCAGAATGCTGGAGGAATTAGCAGAGGTCATTGCGGGACCCCTGACTTGGCTTTATGAGCACTCATGGTGCTATGGTGAGGTGCCAGAGGATTGGAAAAGGGCCAACGTGGTCCCCATTTTCAAAAAAGGGAGCAAGGAGGACCCAGGAAACCAAAGGCCTGTTAGTCTTACCTCGATCCTGGGGAAGCTCTTTGAGGAGAGGAACAGGCTGCAATCAGATCTGGACAAGTTACAGGGGTTGGTGGATGAGAACAGGATGGATTTCAGCACTGACAAGTGCGAGGTACTGCACCTGGGGAGGAAGAACCAGCAGCATACCTACAGGCTGGGGAACTCCCTTCTCATCAGCACAGAGGCAGAGAAGGATCTTGGAGTCACTATTGAATATTGATGAATATTCAATACTTGATGAATATTGGCTGACAATGTGAGGACGTGGTCAGGAAGGCCAACAGCACCTTGTCATGCATCTGCAGATGCGTTGTGAGCAGGTCCAAGGAGGTGATCCTCCCCTTCTCTGCGACACTGGTCAGGCCACAGTTGGAGTACTGTGTCCAGTTCTGGGAGCTGCACTTCAGGAGGGATGTGGACAGCATCGAGAAGGTTCAAAGGAGGGCCTCTCACATGATCAGGGGACAGCAAGGCAGGCCCTACAAGGGGAGGCTTTGGGACTTGAACCTGTTCAGCCTCCACAAGAGAAGGCTGAGAGGGGATCTGGTGGCCATCTACAAGCTGACCAAGGGGGATCAGCAGGCAATGGGAGAGTCCCTCTTCCCCCGAGCAGTACTGGGAGTAATGAGGAATAATGGCCATAAGTTGATGGAGAGTAGATTCAGGCTAGATATAAGGAGGCGCTACTTCACAGTCAGGGCGGCTAGGATCTGGAACCAACTTCCAAGGGAAGTGGTGCTTGCTTCTACCCTGGGGGGGTGGTCTTCAAAAGGAGGCTAGATAATCACCTAGCTGGGGTCATTTGACCCCAGTACACTTTCCTGCCCATGGGAGGGAGTTGGACTTGATGATCTGCTCAGGTCCCTTCTAACCCTACCAACTATGAAACTGTACAAGAAGATGAAAAGTGGCATCCTGAAGTCTGCATTATGTGAATTTTTTTCATCAATATATTGACTTATGATCCTCACACTTGGAAAGTCTCTTGAGTGGCACTGATGAGCCCCAACCGCAAAGGGGTGATACTCTTCTTGTTTTATTTTTATTTGAGGTGGATCTTTTGATACTTGTAGATGAATATATGCAAATTTATGCAAGCTGTTTCTATGTGGCAGATGGATTTAGATTAATTTTTTTTAATTGTCAACACACATCTCAGTGAAGATGACAGAGTGGTATTCCAGGAAAGCAAAATTTCAACTGAATTTTGGCTATTATTTTTGTACTCTTCATGTCAACAATCTTTCAATTTGAGGATGATCTCTGTCACAGCTCATTGATGGTCTTGAGGTGACTTGAGAGTCCAATCTTTGAACCACAGATCTGTCTACAGAAGTTGCAGGTGTTTTTGCAGGGGAGTGTAGGCTGTAGGCTCAGATTTCTCTCCTTTTCCTTTCTCTGTTCATCCACCTCTCTCTTCTCTGCTTTGAGGGTAATACTTTTTACCTTGAAGGAGGAAGCCGCTTGGTTCAGGTTGCATCAGCATTGGAACTGGTTAGCAGCGAGCTCCTCCCAGCTCCTTTATATCATCATCCATTTTCTTGAGATATGACTTCAATAGATTCATAGTTGGTAGGATCGGAAGGGACCTGAGCAGATCATCAAGTCCGACCCCCTGCCATGGCAGGAAAGAGTACTGGGGTCAAACGACCCCGGTGAGGTGTTCATCCAGCCTCCTTTTAAAGACCCCCCAGGGTAGGAGCCAGCACCACTTCTCTTGGAAGTTGGTTCCAGATCCTAGCCACCCTGACAGTGAAGTAGCGCCTCCTGATGTCTAGCTTAAATCTACCCTCTGCTTTCTTGTGACTGTTATTTTTTGTCTCTCCTGGTAGTGCTTGGGGGAACAGGGACTCCCCCAATGCTTGCTGGTCTCCCCTGACCAGTTTGTAAATGGCCACTAGATCCCCTCTCAGCCTTCTCTTGTGGAGGCTGAACAGGTTCAGGTCCCTTAACCTCTCCTCGTAGGGCCTGCCTTGCTGACTCCTGATCATGTGGGTGGCCCTCCTCTGGACCCTCTCAATGTTGTCCACATCCCTCCTGAAGTGTGGCGCCCAGAACTGGATGCAGTACTCCAACTGCGGCATGACCTGTGTCATATAGAGGGGGAGGATCACCTCCTTGGACCTGCTTGAGATGCATCTGTGGATGCATGACAAGGCCTTCCTGACCGCATCCCCACACTGTTGGCCCATGTTCATTTTGGCATCAGTAATGACTCCAAGATCCTTTTCTGCTTCTGTGCTGATGAGAAGGGAGTTCCCCAGCCTGTAGGTATGCTGCTGGTTCTTCCTCCCCAGGTGCAATACCTTACACTTGTCAGTGTTGAAACCCATTCTGTTCTCATCTGCCCACCCCTGTAACCTGTCTAGGTCTGATTGCAGCCTATTTCTCCCTTCTAGCATGCCCACTTCTCCCCACATCTTAGTGTCATCTGTGAATTTGAACAGGGTGCTTTTCACCCCCTCGGCCAAGTCGCTGATGAAGACGTTGAACAGTGCAGGCCTGAGGACCGAGCCCTGAGGAACCCACTGCCCACATCCCTCCAGGTCGAAAATGACCCATCCACCACCACTCCAGCCAACTAGTGCCCTATTTGACTGTGTAGGTGTCGATGCCACAGTCCCCTAGTTTTTTAATGAGAATGGGGTGAGAGACCGTGTTGAAGGCCTTCTTAAAATCCACTGCTCCTCCTGCATCTAAGGATTTGGTGACCTGGTCATAGAAGGCCACCAGGTTGGTCTGACAGGACCTGCCTTTAATGAACCCGTGTTGGTTGCCCCTAAGCATAATCTCCCCTGCTGGCCCCTCACGGATATGTGCCAGGATAACGCTCTCAAAAAGCTTACCCAGGACTGAGGTAAGACTGACTGGCCTATAGTTTCCTGGGTCCTCTTTCCTCCCTTTTTAAAAAATGGGGGCCACATTGGCCCTTTTCCAGTCCTCTGGCACCACACCAGAGCACCACGAGTGCTCGTAAAGCTGTACCACTATGACCTCTGCTAATTCCCTCAGCAGTCTGGAGTGGAGATGTGTGCTTGTAGCATTTCCTCTGGCCTCTGCAAGATCTCTGGCTGCAACTAAGCTGGGAATAGGGCACTTGTTTTGGGAGTTGAGAGTTGGGCACCTGCACTCACTGTCCAGTCCAGCCAAGTTGGTATTGAGGATCACCAATGCAATGCTGGTGACATTGGTTTCAGCAAAAGTGCTGGCATTTGTGCAGTGATGCGGAAGATTTTATGCAGGCATCTTTAGTGATGTGTCTCTGGGCACTTGAAATGATGATGGTAGGTCACCCACATTTCACATCCATAGAGGAGAGTGGGGGTGACTACATTGTAGATGTGGATCTTAATGTCTTTCCAGAGATTATGGTCAGTAAAAACACGGCAAAGCAATTTTCCAAAGGAGGTGCTTATGCACTGGATCCTGTGTTGGATCTCTTCATCAGTGTTTGTTCTCTGACAGAGGTGGCTACCAAGGTAAGGGAAGTGCTTTGTTATCTTCAAGGTCTTTCCCTCAATGGTAATTTGAGGGGTTGTGGAGTGGTGGGGTCTTTCCACCTCTTGCTGAGGAAGTCCTGCTGGAATCAATGTGGTTTCAGATAATTCCATGGGGCAATTGAGAAGATCTTTGTTGCTCACCAGCTCCAAGAAAAGTGTCAGGAACAATATCAGGGCCTGTGTATGTCTTTCATTGACCTTACTAAGACCTTTGATTCCATAAGTCATGAAGCCTTGTAGAGAGCACTGGTCATATTTGGCTTCTCCACAGCCAGATGACAGCAACTATTCTTTGTAGAAGGTTGGAGGCAGATCTATTTATCATTCAAACTTAGGGTCAAGCAAGGATGCCATCATCCCAGTTCTGTTCACCTTTTTGTTTTTTTTTTTGCTTGTCATCCTGGTTCTCATCTTCTTCTATTGTTGGAGTATAGAGGAAAGTAAGAGTCTCATATAAGATGAAGAGTTGAGAAACAGTCATTTTGGAACTGACATTGAATACCAAATGGATGGAGAGCATTTCAATCTGTGATGTTTTTACTCAAGGACCAAAATGTTCAAAACAACCATCCTTAACCTTCAATACACTGTACGACTGTGCCATCCTTGCATCTGATTTCTGGTCCACCCAAACTTTAAAATGAACTAGCTAGGGGAGGCAGTAGCATTTCTATTCAAGTAGTGCTGAGGGAGTCCACTGACTTCATGGCTCATTATAATCTACCTAATCCCTTCTAAACTCTTCATTCCACAGTTATTAATGACCCTCTCTTATTTTTAATGGTCTTGATGTTCCACCAGTTATGTTACCCTTTGTTTTGCAGTTCTGCTGTCTGTTGGCTGCTCCTTCCAACAAAGCTCTTAGTTCGCAGCCCTGCAGATTTTTTAACTCGTTGTAGTGAAATTGTATTTATTTTTGCTTCAATCTTAAATTGAATAATTTAAGAGCCCTAGCATATTAGTGAAGCTTATGGTTTATTTTTAACTAGAGAAAATGTGTGGTTGTATATGTGATAATTAACCTCATCATCTGCACCCTGCTTTTCAAAATTCTAGATCTGCCCATGCAAAGACTAGTGAACCTTGGGCCTCTCTCAACATTGAGAAGACTAAAGTGCTCTATCAGCCTGCTCCGGGCCCTGAATTTTTTGATTATGCAGACAACTGTGATACATAGTTACATGTCTTTCAACTTTCTGTGCTTTTATGGTGATTGTTTCACTTATTTGTACCTCAAAGTAGAATACATTATACAACTAAGATGACTTTTGTTTTGTCCAGGCTTGAAATAGGAAGATCAAAAACAGGGATGTTATGAGAGGAAATACCTTCTTTTTTGGATCTTTTTGCTAACACAGGTGAAATGGGTGACCACTACAAATCCTCTATGTCATAGAAAAAAATATACTGAGGTTTGTTTTTGTGATGAATCACTGTTTGTTTCTGCCATGTGTCTCATAGGAGACGCATGTTCTTATTTAGGTACATATACTATTGGTAGTATTCGTATAATTTTTCCTGTCATGTTATACTTATGTGATACATTCTCTGGAATTAGGTACTTACAGTGCAACTCATCCTAACATAGGACATTTTTTTAATTTCCTGTGCTTCTAAATGAGTTATTGGTTCATTATACTAGCATTATTGTTGTTATAATAGCCAAAAGACAACTCCTAAAGAGCCAGCAAATAGTTGAATTTATTATAGCCATTACAAAGTATCCGCTGCAAAATAGATTTCCGAGCCCCCTTCATCTTTATTTACTGTACCTAATTTTCCCCTCCTTCTATAGGTGGTGTCATTCCTGCTATAGTAACCAGATATCAGCACTTTTCTTAATGTAAAACAAATTATGAAAAACAATTTTTGATATTACTAGCAACAAAGAACCCTTTCTAAAAAAAAAAAACCTCTACCTAAAGGGATCCAACCAGAACAATTTTTAAAAAGCTGATCTGAATGTTGATTGTCCCAGCAGTTTTCAACAGTGCCATGTTTTGAAAATTTCATTGTTAGGATGAACTTTGCAGTTAGTCAGCAATATGATCCAAAAATAATCCTTATTCATTAACAACTCTGGAAGACGTAGGTCCCTAAAGACCATTTGTAGGGATTTTTTTTTTTTGGACCCATGACTTAAAGTGTAGGCTGTGGAATACTTGCTGGTGGTTGACTGAGAGCTAGGTTCTGTCCAGGTGGTAGCTTCTTCTTGTCTTCAGCTCTAAAAGAAACCCTAAATGCATTAAATATGTACCTAATATTACTTTTCTGTTTAATCAATTGCTGCAGTTCACGTCAGGAAGTTGTCATTGAGATGGGAGAAGTATTTAGTGCAATGCTAACCAGAGGAGAAATGATTTGTAAGACTGCTTAGTAATATATGGGTCCATGAATAAGCCCTTTCCTACAGTGCATTTGCTATTGATGTCACATTATGAGAGAGGGAAAATATCATTTAAGTAATGTTTTGACAGCAAACAAAGTTAAGCAAAGTTAGATTAGAGTGCTTCATTTTGTTTTGGTAAGATGCTGTTTTTAAAATGCATTGGTTGTTATGACTTCACTTGGTTGTTATGGCTAGACAGCAATCTCTTCAATGAATTAAAGCTGAAAAAAGATTCCTGCGAAAAGTGGAAAGTTGTTCACTGTACTAGGGAAGAGTAGAAGAGCATCACGTGGGCATGCAGGGAGAAAATTAGGAAGGCCAAGGCACAATATGAAACGTGCTTGGCAAGAGACATAAAAAAAACAATAAAAACAGGTTCTACAACTATGTCAAAAGTAAGGGGAAGACTATGGAAACCATAGGTCTCTTATGGAACACAGAAGGCAACTTAGTTACAGATGATGCAGAAAGGCTGAAGTATTTAGTGCCTTTTTAAATTTAGACTTCACAAATAAGGGGCAGCTACCAAATGAGTGCAACTGACAGCACAGATAGGGAAGGAAACATGCAGTCTAGAGCAAGAGTTTGCAACCTAAGGCCCATGGGACAGATCCAGCCTGTAGAACCTTTGGATCTGTCCCATGGATGTGGGGCTTCAGCAGTATTTGGTGGTGGGGAAGAATGTCAGTTGAGGGAGCTTTTCCTGTGCTGCTGCAGGGACATGCACAGGAGACTAAAGGATCCTAGGGTACTAAAGGAATTAAGGTCATTTCAGAGCCATTGGCCATCCACTTTGAAAACTTATCAAGGTTGGGTGAGGTCCTGGATGATTGTAAAAGGGCAATTATAGTGCAAATCTTTAAGGAAGGGGAGAAGGAAGATCCAGGGGATTACAGATCAGTCAGCTTGAGTTGGATACCTGGAAAGATCATGAAGCAGGTCCTCAAGGAATCTATTGTGAAGCACATAGAGGAGAACAAGGTGATCAGGAATAGCTAGATCATTGTGCTTAATGAGTATTCATCAATGGTCTAATGTCTGTTTGGGAGGTGGTATCAAGTGAGGTCCTTTATGGGTCTGTCCTGTGTTTGGTATTGTCTAATATCTTCATTAATCATTTGGATGATGGGATTGAATGCATGGTTAGCAAATTTGCAGACAACACCAAGTTGGGTAGAGTTGCAGACACTCTGGAGGCTAGGTCTAGGATTCAAAAAAGACCTGGGTAAACTGGGAAATCATTTTAATCAATCAGATGAAGTTCAATAAGGAGAAGTGCCAAGTCCTGTACTTGGGACAGGATAATTGCATGCACAAAGACACAGACTGGGGAATTACTGGCTAGGCTGCAGTACTGTAGAAAAGGACCTGGTGGGGTAAAGTGGACCATAAGTGGAATATGAGCCAATAGTGCCTTTGCTGCAAATGAAGCCAACAACATACTAGGCTGCAACTGGGCTGTAACAGGAATGTGACTTGCAAATTAAGGGAAGTGATTCTTTTGCTCGATTCAGCACTGTTAAGGCTTTATTTTGGAGTATTGTCTAGTTTCAGGCCCCATACTTCAAGGAAGATGTAGACATATTGGAAAGAGTCCAGTGCAGAGTGACAAAAATAAGTAGGGTCCTCAGAGGCAAGACTTATGAAGAAAGACTGAAAAGATTAGGGTTATATAGTTTGGAGAAGTGAAGACAGAGAGGGGATTTGATAACTTTGTTTGAATACCTGAGTGGTGATTAAAGAGAAGATGGAGATAGACTGTTCTCTGTGACCATAGTCCCAGGGGACAGGACTAGGTGCAGTGGCCTCAAGTTGCAGTTGGGGAAGTTTGGGTTGGAGATCAGGAGGAACTTCCTGGCTATGAGGATGTTCATAGCATTGGTACAGTCTACATTCAGAGGTTGTACACTTTCCATCTCTAGAAATTTTCATGACAGACACTTGACTGAAATAGTTTTGTGACGGGCTAGCTGGCAGTGACCTAGTTCAGGGGTTTTGAAAGGGCAAAAGATGATTGGAAGACTTGGGATTCCCTTTCCTCACCAATCTGGTAATGATTTGACCCAGGGGCTTTGCAGGGGTAAAAGATGATTGGAGGACTTGGGATTCCCTTTCCGCACTAATCAGGCCCCAGAGACTCACCCCCTTGTGTCCCGATTGGCCCTTTGGGTCACCTGGAGGGGGATAAAAGGGGCAGCGTGGGCTGACTCAGGGAAGAGACCAGCGAGGGACAACAAGGAAGGAGCTTCACAGAGCTGAGCCAGCGGGGCAGGAGCAGTGTCCCGGAAGAGCCTGAAAGAGCAGGACCTGCAGGCAGGAGTGGGACCCTCAACAGCACAGCATGCGGCTGGCAGGAGAAGCTCCCCACTGGGCTCCAGGATCCCCTCTGAGAGCCTGCAGCCAGTAGGAGAGGCTCCCCTCGCTCCAGGAAGGATCTGAGCAGTGACCTGAGGGGTTCCCAGCTCTGCTTCCAGCTCCTCCAATCAGAGGCCAGGCAGCTCGACCTGAGGCCGGGGCTCCGGGAAGGTCAAGACCTTTGTTGAATCCTGCCACCTTTGGGCATTGTAGTGTCCACTATACCCTCTGATTTATGCCTGTTATGTTCCCAGTATTAAAAGGTATATGGTTAAGTCCCCATTGGTGGTCTGGCTCTGCTCTATAGGGGGAGGAGAGTCCCTACACCTCCCACAGTGCTTGTGCACCTGCTTTGATCTCTTCAGTTGGAGAGGGGGTACCTCTTGGAGTACTGCCCAGGTTACGTTTTGGGGGCTCATCCGGGATTCCCGCGTAGCGGGTGCTAGAATATTATTCAAGTGCTGTGTACCCCTGTAGAGAGAGAGAGAGCCACCAGGAGACATGGCCAAGGCCGACCAGTCTGCCGTACCTTCTGGGAGTGATGGGACTATGCAGGGGGGAGCGGGGCAAACTGTGGGTAATGAAGCTACCCCGGAATGGGTGGGGGTTTTCCAGCAGATTCTGTGGGAGATGACCCATCCCTCCAGTGACCAGGCAGCTTATAAGAGACTCCAGAGTTTCTCGGGAACCCTGCCAGTCCTTGCAAGGGTGGAAGGATTTGACTCTTAGCTCTCCCATATTCAAGAGACTTTACTGACTTGGCAAATGCCTAATAAGGATAAGCAACACTGTCTGCTGGAGGTCCTGAGGGACTCTGCCTTTGGGGTTGTGAGGACTGCCAAACTCCAGAACCCTGCTATCACCACCCAGCAGGCCCTTCAGGATGCTTTTGGCCAACCCACAAGCTACTACGAATTGCTGGGAACTTTCCAGCGCAAGGGCAAGACTCTTTCAGCATACGTCCTTTGCTTAGAGCCCATGCTACAATGCCCGGTGACCCAAGGAGCACTTAGTGTCACTGATACCGATCAGATACGGCTCTGGCAAATTTGTATTGGGGCACGGTATAGCTCGGGCTTACTCCGGAACCTCAACTTAGCGGGGAGCAGGAGCAGCTCACCTGACTTCAGTCACCTCCTCTGAGAGATTCGTGAAGAGGAAGAGATATCCAGACTCTGAGAAACTATGTGGGTCCCAGAGGATGTTTCTCCCCCAGAGTGGACCCATGGGTTGGGTGCTAATGGTGGCTCCCCATGAGGACACCTTGTTGGGAGTGGAGGAGGAGCCTGTGGCTCCAGAACTAGCAGCTGCCATGTCCAGAACCCCCTCCCAGGGGTTAGCCCTTGCCCCATCCTCGTGCCTTGGGAGGACCTCGGCCCCATACCTGCTCTAGGGTCCCGGGATTCTGCTATAGATGTGGGGAGCCAGGACACATGTCTCGGGAGTGCACCCAGCCTGAGAACCCTGAATTGGTATTTGAAAGGTTAAAAGGGCACTGGGCAGCGGGAAACGGGGAAGGAGCAGAGCAATGGAGTCGGCTCTGCTCTGGACCCAGACAGACTCCCACACATTACCCTCAATAAATTCACTGCCAAAGGGGCTAGTGGGACCCCATGCAGGGGTCCCTGTGATGGTGAATGGTCGCCCATGCCGGGCCATTCTAGACAGCAGGTCCCAGGTTACCATACTATTTGAATCCTTCTATGAGGAACATCTGAGACCTGCCTTTGCTTCCCCTTATGGGGTTGGGACTTTGTGGCTTAAGCCAGGAACAGTATCCTTACAGGGGTTATGCGAATGTGAGGCTAAAATTCCCTGCTGAAATAGCTGGGGTGGAGGAAGAAGTGTCAACCATCACTCTAGTGTGCCCTGATCTGGGGTGGATGAAAGGGGCCACTCTCATTGTAGGGACCAACTCCAGCCTTTTCCTGGTTCTTGCTCGCTACTGTAAACAACAGGCTGGCCCAGGTTACCAACAAAGGTTAGCAATGCATGCCTTGTGCTCAGAGGCATACGACCTATGGGGAGCATAGACAGATGGGTCACCCTGAGGTTGTGGGGACCCTGCACTTCTCTGGAGCAAAGCCCCAGTGAGTCCCTGCACAGGGCCAGTGGGCTTTGTCTACTGTATGCAACTGGATTGAGAGGGATGAACAGAATAAGCTGCTGGTGGTGGAGACCCCCACCAGGAGAGAGAGACCTGGTGCGCTGAGGATCCCTGATGGTGTGATCGAGACAAAAGGGCTCAACCAAGACATGGTTACAGTGATAGTGGTTAACCCAACCTTGAAAGATATTGTGGTCCACCTGGGACAGAAGGTGGCCTTGATAAAGGAAACTGAAGTGGTGAACCCTGAGCAGGAGGGAAACCCCTCTCCAATTGACCCTTCGAGGTTCTTTTTCTGGAACTCTCCAGTGCCTGAATCCTGTAAAGCTCAGCTCAGGGACAAACTTGGGGCTCAAGCCCATGTTTTCTCCCTGCATGACTGGGATGTGGGGGAGGCTAAGGGGGTGGAGCATCACATTCCTCTGAGCAACCCACGACCCTTTCGTGAAAGGTCTCAGTGCATTCCCCTCACTGAGATGGGGGAAGTAAGACGTCATCTGCAGGGGCTCATGGACCACCACATCATCACGGAATCTAAGAGCCCTTGTGCCTCTCCCATTGTGATTGTGTGGAAGAAGAACGGCCAACTCCGTATGTGTATTGATTACCGGACTTTGAATGCCAGGACCATCACTGATCAATATACTGTCCCGTGGATGCAGGAGGCTTTGGACTGTTTAGTAGGGAGCAAATGGTTTTCAGTACTAGATCTCCACAGTGGCTACTACCAGATACCTCTGCGGGAAGAGGACAAAGAGAAGACTGCTTTTATTTTCCCTTTGGGATTCTATCAGTTTGAACGAATGCCCCAAGGGATATCCGCGGCTCCTGCCACCTTCCAGTGACTAATGGAGAAGATGATTGGGGATATGCATATGACCCAAATACTGGTTTATTTAGATGATATTATTGTTTTTGGAAAGACCCTGGAGGAACACGAAGAACGGCTATTCTGGGTACTCAGTTGGCTGGAAACTGCTGGACTTAAGTTGGCCATTGATAAATGTAAGTTCTGCCAGGCCTCTGTGAAGTATATAGGACATATTGTATCACAGGAAGGGGTCAGCACTGATCCGGAGAAAGTAAGTGCTGTGACCACCTGGCCTCAACCCAAGAACTTTAGGGAATTGAAAAGGTTCCTGGGATTTGCGGGTTTCTATCAGTGACTCATTAAAGACTATGCTACAATAACCAGACTTTAAATGCCCTAACTAGCGGACACCAGGTGGGAAGGTCTCCCCACAAGAAGGGACAAAACAATGGCTTAAATGGGCTTCCTGTGACACGAGGCCCCACCACAGCCTTTTAGTCCATGGTGGGACTTGGTGTGAAGATGCCTTCCAGGAGGTGATCCGGCAGTTGACTTAGGCACGTGTGCTGGCATATGCTGATCCCAACCGCCCTTTTATTTTGCGCACAGATGCTAGCCTGTCAGGACTGGGGGCTGTACTGTGCCAGGAACATGAGAGACACCAGTGACCAGTGGCTTTTGCCAGCAGGGGATTGTCACAGAGTGAGATGCGCTACCCGGTACATAAGCTTGAATTCCTGGCCCTTAAGTGGGCCATCACTGAGAAATTCCGGGGCTATCTGTATGGGACTACCTTCCAGGTGTGGACAGACAATAATCCTCTTACCTATGTACTCACCAGCGCTAAGCTGGATGCAATTGGCCAACGCTGAATCGTGGCACTAGCCAACTACACCTTCAGCCTGCACTATCGAGTGGGACGAAAGAACATGGATGCTGATGGCCTGTCTCAACAACTCCCCAGCAACCCTGGGAGTGTTTGGAGCCCCGAGACAGTGAAGACCATTTGCAACCTGCAGACACAAGACCCTGTGGGGATGAGGGAAAGTACTGCTTGCAGAGCTGAGGTGTTGGGGTTGCCCCCTGAGGGGATCCCACAGGCCTGGGTTCAGTACACCATGCTGACTCCCTCTTTGTTGCTCCAGGTCATGGGCACAGAATGGCAGACAGTGCAAGAACAGGACCCAGATGCGCAAGAGCTGCTGCATGCCCAGAGATCAGGGAATACCCGCCCCGTGACCCTTAATAATACTACCCCAGCAGCCCACCTCCTGTTGAGGGAGTGGAAAAGGCTTCACTTGTTTGATGGAGTGCTACATCGGGAGGTGCAGGACCCAGGATGGAAATATTAGCAGCTGGTCCTCCCTTGGAAGTATAAGGCCCTTGCGTTACAGGCTTTGCATGATGACTTTGGGCACATGGGGGTGGAGTGCACCCTGGCGCTAGCCTGTGAACAGTTCTTTTGGCCCAAAATGGCTGAAGATGTAAGGACTAAATGCTCAAACTGTGATTGGTGTGTACAGAGGAAGACCCTACCTGCTTGAACTGCCCAGTGAGAGGGAACCTGAGCCACCAGGGCCCTCATGGAGTCCTGCCCCAGACTGTACACCATGACCAAGGCAGAAGCTTTGGCCAGTCCATTGCTTCACCTGTGATGCCCCAGGGGTGCTGGGGGAGGTCCCCATCGCTGCTCTTTGGGTCCAGTAGTCCCCCAGGTGGAGACCTGTGCTTTACTGGGGATGTTGAAGGGCTTTGCGGGGGAGGATGTGATGGGCTAGTTGGCAGTGACCTAGCCCAGGTGTTTTGAAAGGGCAAAAGATGATTGGAGGACTTGGGATTCCCTTTCTGCACCAATCAGGCCCCAGAGACTCTTACCCCCCCATGTCCTGATTGGCCCTTTGGGTCACCTGGAGGGGGATAAAAGGGGCAGCGTGGGCTGACTCAGGGAAGATACCAGTGAGAGACAACAAGGAAGGAGCTTCACAGAGCTGGAAAGAGCTGAGCCAGTGGGGCAGGAGCAGTGCCCCGGAAGAGCCTGAAAGAGCAGGACCTGCAGGCAGCAGTGGGACCCTCAGCAGCACGGTGTGTGGCCGGCAGGAGAGGCTCCCCACTGGGCTCCAGGTTCCCCTCTGAGAGGCTGCAGCCAGCAGGAGAGGCTCCCTTCGCTCCAGGAAGGATCTAAGCAGTGACCTGAGGGGGCCATTGTTTCCCTTTCCTCCCCCTCCAGATAACAAGGCCCTATATTTCCTTGTCATTTCACATTTTGCATTTTGTGCCTTTTTATATTTCACCAACCGGTATTGTTTGTTCTGCTGTTTGTGTTTTATATTTTGTTAACCCTGTTTTTTGTCAATGATTGTAAGTGTCTAACCTTTGTTGAATCCTGCCCCCTTGGGGCATTGTAGTGTCTACTATACCCTCTGATTTATGCCTGTAATGTTCCCAGTATTAAAAGGTATATAGTTAAGCCCCAATGGTGGTCTGGCTCTGCTCTATAAGGGGAAGAGAGTCCCTACACCTCCCACAGCGCTTGTGCCCCTGCTTTGATCCCTTCAGTTGGAGAGGGGGTACCTCTTGGAGTACCATCCGGGTTACAGTTTAATTAGGGATAATTCTGCCTCGAGCAGTGGCTAGAGTATAAGATGATCTTGTGAAATCCTTTCCAGACAACTTGCCTAAGATCTTATGACTGGCATGTAAGGTCTGGCAGGTAAGGATGTAGTACACAAGTTGTATGAGGAGTGAGAGTCAGATATTGAGAAATGGATTTAGTAATCCTTCAGTTCCCATAATCTCCAGGTTTTTTCATAGTTTTGCTACAGTGCTATTTACTGTATTTTGCAGAGCTGTGTCCTTGTTCTTCTTGCTCCTCTATGCCTTTCTTATTTCATAGATTTCATAGATTTCATAGACATTAGGGCTGGAAGGGACCTTGGGAGATCGAGTCCAGCCCCCTGCCCAAAGGGCAGGAAGTCAGCTGGGGTCATAGGATCCCAGCAAGATAAGCATCCAATTTACTTTTGAAGGTGTTCAATGTAGGTGCTTGAACCACCTCCGCTAGCAGACTGTTCCAGACCTTGGGGGCTCGGACAGTAAAGAAATTCTTCCTTATGTCCAGCCTGAAAACGGTCTTGCAGAAGTTTGTGACCGTTCGACCTCGTCATCCCTTGGGGCGCTCTGGTGAACAGATGTTCCCCCAGATCCTGGTGGTCACCCCTGATAAACTTATAGGTGGCCATCAGATCACCCCTGAGCCTGCGCTTTTCCAGGCTAAAGAGTCCCATGGCTCTCAGCCTGTCATCGTAAGATCTGTTTTCCTGACCTCTGGTCATGCGCGTGGCTCTCCTCTGGACTCTCTCAAGCTTCTCCACATCCTTTTTGAATTGTGGAGCCCAAAACTGGATGCAGTACTCCAGCTGCGGCCTCACCAAGGCCGAGTACAAGGGGAGAATGACGTCCCGGGATTTGCTCGAGAAGCATCTATGGATTCACGCCAGCATTTTGGTCGCTTTACTAGCCGCAGCATCGCATTGCAGGCTCACGTTCATCTTGTGGTCAATGATGACCCCCAAGTCTCTTTCTTCTGTAGTGCTAACCAATGTAGCACTGCCGAGCCTATAAGGGTGCTGCAGGTTTTTCCTCCCAAGGTGGAGAACCTTGCATTTATCGGTGTTAAACACCATGAGGTTCTCGTCTGCCCATTTGCTGAGCTTGTCCAGGTCAGCCTGGATCACCCGCCTATCTTCTGGCATGGATGCTTTGCCCCAAAGTTTGGTGTCATCGGCGAACTTGGCCAGTCCACTCCTGACTCCAATGTCCACATCGTTAATGAAGATGTTGAACAGTATGGGTCCCAGGACAGAGCCTTGAGGGACCCCACTGGTCACAGGGCACCACGATGAGTGACTGCCATCAATCACAACCCTCTGGGTCCGACCACGAAGCCAATTTCCCAGCCAGCGGATCGTGGTGGACCCAAGGCCACAACTGGCCAGTCTGGCCAAGAGGTGATCATGGGATACCAGATCAAAAGCTTTTTTGAAGTCAAGATATATGACATCAATCTCTTCTCCCTTGTCCAGGTGATAGGTCACGTGGTCATAGAAGGAAATGAGATTGGTCAAACAAGACCTACCCGCAACAAACCCGTGCTGGCTGTCCCTTAGAATGTTAGCCTGGGCCAGTCCCTCAAGGATGGCCTCCTTAATAAACTTTTCTAAGATCTTCCCCAGGATAGAAGTCAGGCTAATGGGCCTGTAGTTAGCCAGATCCACTCTCCTCCCTTTCTTGAAGATCGGCACCACATTGGCCTTCTTCCAGTCTTCGGGCACTACACCAGAGCGCCAGGAGTTTTCAAAGATCCGTACCAGGGGCTGGGCTATGACGCTCGCCAGCTCCTTGAGTACCCTGGGGTGCAGATTGTCAGGGCCAGCTGACTTGAAGGTATCCAGCTTCACAAGGTGTTCCTTCACGAGGTCAGCATTGATGGAGGGTAGGGGATCCCCCTCACCCAGATTTCCCTGTCCCATAGCAGGCATGGGCATCCCGTGTGACTGATGAAAGACTGACGCAAAGTACCTATTTAATAGGTTGGCTTTTTCCTGGGCTCAGTTGTCATTTGCCCCATCTGGTTTAGCAGGGGTCCAACGTTGCCCTTGCTTTTCCTCCGGCTCCCCACATATCTGAAAAAGGACTTTTTGTTGTCCTTGATGCCTGAAGCTGGTTGGAGTCCAGTTGCAGCCTTGGCTTTCCTGGTTTGGTTCCTGCAGGACCGGACCAGCGCGGAGTAATCCTCCTTGGAGGTGAATCCCGTCCTCCATCCTTTGTAGGCTTTCCTTTTTAGCCACAGTAGGTCCGCTAGGTCCCTGGAGAGCCAGGGGGGCTGCTGTCCCTTCTTGCTGCCTTTCCTCCGTGTTGGAATAGATTTAGCTTGTGCACTGAGGATCGCTTCCTTGAGAAGCAACCGCTCTTCTTGAACTCCCATCACCCTGGGGTCATGGTCCCTGAGGGCCTGACCGACTAGCCTCTTGAGCTTGTCAAAGTTGGCTTTTCTGAAGTCAAGGACTTCTGTGTTGCTGACTGACTTGCCAGCTTTACGGTGGATGGTGAAGGTGATCAGCTCGTGGTCGCTGTCACCCAACTTCCCATCAATCACTAGGTCGCCAATTAGGTCGTCCCCCGTAGCCAGTACCAGGTCAAGCAGTGCTTTGTTTCTCGTTGGCCCATAGACTTCTTGAGTCAGGTAGAGGTCATCCATTCCATTATTTCTTTATCCTTAGTGGTGTTTGCATCTTTCTGATCACTCTGTAATGGAAACTCTATTGTTTGTAGTGGGAAAAATCTTAGGTAATTTTATAATATGAATGTGGGCATAGTAAATGAATCACTTTGTTTCAGCAGCATCTCTTTCTCACACTTGTAGTACAGCAGTTCTGCAGAGGTATGGTATGCTCTGCACATTTAAGATTTTCTACTGAGCCACCCTATGTGTTTTCATTGTGTGATAATTTATGCCTAATCAAAATAGTTGCATTTCATGCTCAATCATTTACTTAGCACTGGTTCAGATAACTGCGTAAGACATATGCCAGTGCATGGCCATGATTCTGAACATTGAGAATTCTGAGTTCTAGTTTTTCACCTTTTAGTGAGTTGGGGATAGTTTGCTAGTGTAAAGGTTTCTGTAGTGCAATGTTTTAGTTTAACTGCTGTTTATGATTTTTCCCTGTGATCAGTATGTTATTTTAGGTATAGACATTGACTAAGTACAGACAGTCAAAAAGCCTGAGGCTGAATCAGTTCAATCTAGGCGGCTTCCTCTAAGCTGCACACGCTGAACTGAAAACCAACTGAACAGCCAGCAGGAGAGGCTCCCCTCGCTGCAGGAAGGATCTAAGCAGTGACCGAAGGGGTTCCCAGCTCTGCTTCCAGCTCCTCCAATCAGAGGCCTAATTAAATGAATTCAGTTTTCAATTGAGAAAGACAGTGGGAGGCCTGCACTGACTCAGGCCAAAAGGTGGGGGTGCTAAAGCACATTTCCTAGCTACTGGCCATTGCCAGCCTAGCCAAGTGTCCCCAGACCCCTGCTGTTCCCCCAGCAGGGGGTTAAGGAGCCCCCTGTCCAGGTGCTGGCCCACCTTGTGGGAGCCCTCCCCCTCAGGGTTCCCAAGCCCAGGCAGCCCTGGGGAGCTGAGAGAAATTCCCCCCTCCCCCTTCCCCACTGCTTTAGCCACTGCCATAGGAGGGAGGGAGAGGCAGTCCTTTGGGCCAGGTGTCTGCCCATACAGCCCAGCATGGGGGCACTGGGAAGCCCTTGCCTTAGCTGCTGTGAGTCTGAGATAGCCCAGGGAGTGGAGGGAAATTCCTCTGCTTCCCACATTAGTTTTGCCCCAAGACTCAGCAGCTAAAGCAAAACTGGCTGGGGCAGAGCAGAAGAGTTTACCTGAAGCTGCCTGAGACTTGAAAGGGCTGAGGCAAGCAACTCTCCTGTTCAGGAGGCATGAATGCCACGTGCCTTGAGACGCTGGAGGGACACAGTGAGCTCCTGCAGGTGGTGGTGGCACTGTCAGCAGCAGGAGCATGTCGGTGGCAAGTGGAGAGCTCCTGCTGGTGGCTGCGGTGCTGTCTGCGGCACCACAGGGGGAGGAGGTGGCAAGGGCCGACCAGTGGTTGGTGACCACCCGCAGACACCACAGCCATGGCCAGCAGCAATTGGGGACCACCATCAGATGACTCTGGCAGTGTCGGCAGCGAGTGGAGTGGGGAGCGGGGTGGTGAGTGGCATCTGCCCACAGGTGCCGCTGGCAGTGTTGACAGCAGCTTTTTGCAGGGGGTGCACTGCCAAGTGCAGCGGGTGCACTTGCACCCATGTGCACACCCTATGTGTTGCCAGTGTTGGGAGGGGAAGATTTCCCTGAGCTCCCTGGGTTTGTCCCAGGCTGGGATGTGGGGAAGCCCCCCAAGGTGGGGGTTCCCCAATGCCCCCATGCTGAGCTGCATGGGCAGGTTTCCAGTCAGGAGGACTTCTCCCTCTGTCCTATGGCAGCTGCTGAAGCAACCAGCAGCTGGAAAAGGGGAGGTGAGAGGGGAGAATGCTGCCAGGTTCTGAAAAGCCACAGGGGCTTTCCCTTCCCCCATGTGCTATGTAGACCCTGGCTAGGAGGGGCTGGGGGGTCTGTTCCCTTGCCCCCCTATCCCTATGGGCTGACAGACACAGGCAGGAAGCAAGCTAAGGAGCATGGGGTGAGGCAGTCCCTGCTCCATTGGACCAGGCAGCATAGCCCAGGGCTACAAAGCATCCTGGGATGCTTAGGGGACTGCAAGTTAACTTGAACCAGGAAGAGCTGGGACAGAAGTTCCATAAACTTGTTTGACCTAAGTCAGTTAAGTCTGATACTACATCCAACCAAGTTTATTGTAAACCAGGCTTGGTAATTTTGAAAGCAGTTTATGTGCACTGAACTTCTGTTCTAGTACAGGTTTAAACCAGTTTCTGATCACTTAAACAAGTTTGTGTGTAACTTCTGTCCCTCACCATTGTGTTTGGAGTTCTGGTGTTTGTTCTTGTTGTTGAGGCCGGCCTAAAAATACTATATATCTAATTTGGGATTCCATCTCAATGATTTTGATTCTCACTGCCACATCATGTGTAGCCATACAGAAGTGATTTAGGTTTCTTTAGATCTGTTCCTCTAATGATTTGAGCTGAGTATACAGTATGGCAGAATATTTTTGGTATATCATGAGTAGTAGAAACTTTTTCTTCATCCCATTGGTTTTAGAGTCTTTACTAAATAAGAAATTCACAGTTGAGTTAATGACACAAGTTTTCAGATTTTCTGCTAGTAAAGAGACCTAAGGGGTAGTGTTTTTATGATAACATGTTATCTCAACATATAAAACAATTTAAAAAGTGCATATAATTATTGCCAAGCACAATTCACTCTGTGAATATTTATTAGGACTTAAGGCACAAAAAAATTCCTCAAGAAAATTATGAGCAATGAATTCCCAGACAAAGATATGGAGGAGGGAGAATATGTATAGACATAGTCTGTGGGGGGGCTGTGACTTCATCACACATCACACAAAAAGCAGGGTTATTCCAGGAGTCTGTAACTGGATGGGAGACTTGGAAGGAAAAACCTTGCAAGGCTACAGGAAGTGGTGTTGGTGATTCAGCTGAGGGCAGCCTTCCCTCAGAGTCGTCATTGAACCAATACCCCGGTGTGATACTAGCAAGATTTGTATTATTAGCAGTACCTGTATTTCAGATGACATTTAAAACAGGGGGGTAGGTGGGGGTGCAGGGATCATAGCCATTTGATGTCATTGACTGCCTTTTTGGTGCAACCACAGACTTTAGATCCACTCCACAGTTTCTGGTTTGGGTAATTACATTTTGCAGTCTAAGTCTTTTTTGCAATTTTAGCTGGCTACAGCATTCTTCATTTCCAGTCCCAAATTCCTCGTTTATGCTCTGTTTACTGTATAAAATGTTTGTCATGGTTCTAACTGGAGGTGGCTACATTTCAGTGATAGGTGAAGTGATTCGTCTTTTCCAAAGTGGTTTAGTACGCTTGCACAGTGTTTTTGGATTAAATAAATGCAATCTCTTATTAATCAATAGTATATTCCCACTCAGTTCCTTTCTCTGCATCAACATACTTCAAAAAGTCTAAGGAAGAGGGTATTTACTAATTACATGGGATCTGGCATATTCAAACCACTGCATATACCTGAATTAACTAGATATATGCAAACTTTATTCATGAACTTATGCACCAGTTCAGATTCCAATTTAGAAAAGGCAGCACATTCAGCGGTATGTGTGTAGGTGTGTGTTTTTATTCTTCGGCATTGAAATTATACCCCATTATTATCTATGCCTTCTTTTTGATCATGCAGCACTGAGTGGAAATGCCAGTCAAACCAGGGAGGAGACCATTCAGTTACAAAGTAAGAGCTTTGTACATTGACATTAGAGCTTGATGATCATGCTGTAGCTATATTCATGTTTTATTAATGGCAAATTCCTTCCTGTCTGATTTGCTTCTGACATGCCACGTCTCATTTCTCCAGAGTGTTTCACTGTGTATATGAGCTCAGAAGGATACACCCACCTGCTTCAGCGTAAGGTTTGCTGCCTCCAGCAAAGCAGTTTTGGCATGTAACCTGGTTAGGTGAAAAAGCCTAACCAGTGGAAGTCCTTGCTCAAGCAGTGGAGATTTTCTGGCTCAACTTTTTCTGGAGTGGTTGCTTTTCATTTATAGTTTGCTTTTGAAAGAGCCATGTTTATAAGCTGTCCATTGATCTTCTGTTTTATTTCACCTCCATAACCTTTCTAGAGAAAAGGTTTTTATCTGGCTCTTGAAAGTCAGCTGCTAATAAGAACCACTAGATGCCACTCTTTCCAATAGGTTCACAGCCTAGACAGGTCTTACTAATGAATTGAGTGAGTCACACACAGCCTGCCGTGTTTGAACAGAACTGTAGTACCACAGTATTGCAAAAATGACCTCAGTAGAAGTTTATCGTTTTTGGACCATTTTCAGCAGTTTTGTGCCAAGCTAGAATGAAGGCTAAAAGACGACTCAAAAAGAACTAAACATCCCAAGGTTTAGCTCTCGAGTCTCCTATTGCTTAATGTTTGAAATATTTTTTTTCAGAAAAATCACTGTTGAAAGAACTTGTTTACCTTTACACCATTTTCCTGAAGACAAGTTGTTTCATTTCTATAAAGAAATCTCTAAACTAGCCCAAGCATTGATTAGCAATGCTAAATGGAGAAAAATCAACTCACCCTTCTATTGGCCATTTGTATCATTTTGCAGCCTCAGTGATAGCTGCCTGGCAAACACCAAAGGCAAAATGATAGATTAGATATTGCACAAACATCCATGACTGAGATTTCCTGTTCATTTCTTTTGCTGGCTTTTAGCAGCAGGCATCTCCAATGACATCTTGACAGAAGTAAAAGGGAGCAAGAACACAGACTCATTGAAGGAAATAGTGAGGAAAATTAAACTACAATAGCAAAGCACTCCACTGCCTATTTTGTAGCTTGAAGTACTTCTCATCCTCCTTGCATTATTCCAACTTTGAACATTGGCTACATAGTACTTAGCACTAGCAGCACAATCATCAAAGCACATGACTGCTCACTGGTATCTGGCTGAGTAATTTACACTGGATTGAAAATATTCAAGGGCAATTAGTCCACAAGTAAAGATGACCTGTCAAAGGTGCCAGGGTCATTGAGATTTGGTGGGGTATACCACACATCTGTGATACTTGTGCAAGATAAAATGATAAAGAAAGGAAATGTCATAAAAAACAAAAGGACTGTGTATCTTAAAAGAAACACGTGCACATGCATTCATTAAGTATCAGTGTGAGATGGTCTGTTGACTGGGCTGCAGCAGTGCAATCATTTATATCCTTATGCTTAACCTGTGATATGGAGAAACCCCCATGAATGAAGAACTGGGGATAAATAATATAGAATTGTGAATCCTTCCCTTCTTGTCTTGGGATGTTAACCCAGAGAAACTTCCTGGCATCTCTGCTGAGACTCGCACACAGCTCCATCCATAACATGAACTAAGTGCACTAAACAGTCGGGCTGTGCGAAGCAGCACCGTTCCGTTTCAACTTCTATTTCAAAAGGACAGTGTTTCATTTTGAGTTTCACTTAGTTTCAAAACTGCTGTTCCATTTCATTTTGTCAAAACTGTTTCGCTGTTTTGATGTTTCACCCATAAGCTATAATGGGGAAGCACAAAACTGCCTATAACTTTGTCATTTCGTGCCTGATTTGGATGAAACTTGCAGGGATGGTAGCCACTTCACCTCAAAACTTGAAAACAAAACTCATGTCACATGTGTGTTAAGGCACAGGGGGGTGAAAACTGCAGGAATGGTAGCCACTGCTGAGGCCATGAAGCCTGCCAGTTTTCAAGGAGATAGGTGCAGGGGTTTCTGGGAAACTACCTCAAGCTGCTGACTAGCAAAACTCATGACCTGGGTGACACTGCGTGTGTTAAAGTGCAGCAGGATGAAAACTGCAAGCCTGCTAAGCCCTGCTGAGACCATGGAGCCTGCCAGCTTTCAAGGAGATCGGTGCAGGGGTTTCTGAGAAACTGCACTTCAGGCTGCTGACAAGCAAAACTTGTGACATGTGACTTTGTGTATCTGTTAAGGTGTGCCCTCACTGGTGCTGGGGCCTCTACATGACACGGTACTGTGCCCCAATGAGGCCTCTTCCCTTACAGCCTCAGCCTGGTCCACCACTTTAAATGACAACAGGCGATAAAATAACTTAATGAGCAGTAGCATCAGCAGCATCTCAGGCAGCCAAACTGCACCAGAGACTTTCTTTCCTCTCCTGCAGGAGCTTCTTCTCCAGTGTGTGTTAAGGCACGCCCTCGCTCTCTCTCTCTCTGTGTGTGTGTGTGTGTGTGTGTGAGTGAGAAAAGTGGTTTATAAATTCAAACCAGCACCAAACCTTGCTAACCTAACCTCACCCCCAGAACTCAAGCCAACTTCCTACAGCTCAACACACAAAACCTGCCAACCATCTCCAGTACCCCCACAAACTGCACACCAGAATCAAAGACAAGAATACCCGACTACCTGTGGGGGCACATTCCTCACAAAAAACCCACTCTGCCTCCAGTCTCAGGCCTGATCCTGAAAGCGAATTTACAAACCACTTTTGACAGCCAGGCCTATGAACTTCACTTCATCAGCCGCCTAGGTAGAGAAACTCATGGACTTAGTATAGACATTGGATTTATGACATACTGCAACCTGCCTTGCATCTGACTCCTGAGGTACCTCTGCACTTTTACCTGCACTGCTACATCCCCCTGATCCCTCCATTTCCATTTTCACTGACTGGCTTTTTTGCCTGCTGTGGCTTCTTTGCTATTCCTTCCATCCAGGAACAGTACACACGGCAACTGCAGGTGCTTCCTCAGCCTGATAAAGGGTTTTTCAGCCTGAAAGCTGGCACCCTGGGCAGCTAAGCTGAGCTCACCTGGAGCCTCACAACTCCACTGCAACCCGCAAGCCTCAGGCCTGTCAAAGACATGACAGCTTTGGGTTTTCCCTAGCCAAGATTGTGTGCGTGTATGTGTAGTTGGAGGTTATGGTGCCTCCTACCCCACTTTCACAAGGGGAATCCTCAGTACTGCCATTTTCTGGGGCTGCTATGTGATCAGCAGTCCCATCAGGACCCCCTTCTTCCCCCCCAACCCTGGCAGAGTGCTGTTTTAGTGGTCATACCTGGGACCTGGGGCCTTCTCTTTCCCCATAGCCCCAGCTCGTACCTCCAAGTTAGTCCTGGCATGGAAGCTCAGCCTGATGGTGGAGTCTGGTGCCTTTGGACCCTTACCATAGAAGCCATATTCTTTGGCTCACATTGGCAGCACCTGTGGTGGAGGAGAAGACTGGATGGTGTGCAAGCATGGGACAGTGGATCCCCCTCTTCCATGAACCCCCACCTCTGCTGTTCTGCCCCCCGACTATCTTTACCAGCACCTCTGTCCACTGATTCAGGGTTTGGCTGCTGCATATGCTGCCCTTCATCCTTGGGTTACACATGGTGGCCAGCATTTGGATCATACTGGACCACAAGGGATCAAGCCATTTCCTGATGCCCTCCTTCAGTCACCTCACCAGTGGTTGGATGTCTGGTGACAACAGCTTACCCCCTCTCCTTAGCCTGTCTGTGGTTTTGTAGGTGTTAATTGTTGCTAATTAACTTGCTACATTAGCTAGCAACTGTGTATTGAGCTGGTCCCTGAGTGAATCATGATTGATTGGTAACTGGTTACACAGTAGCTTAGCAGCCAGGCCTGCAGTAGTTCCACCTCCCTCCCCACCCGAAGACAGACACAGTTGCATAAGCAACTATGTCACAAGATTTGTCTGTCAGCAGCTAGGGGTGAAGAGCCCCAGAAGCCCCTGCCCCTATCTCCTTGACAGCTAGCAGCCTTTGTGGCTGCAGCAGGGGCCACCATCCTTGCAGCTTTCACCCCGCTGCGCCTTAACACACACAGTGTCACCCATGTCACGAGTTTTGCTTGCCCGCAGCTTGAGGTGCAGTTTCCCCCAAACCCCTGCACTTATCTCCTTGAAACTTGGCAGGCTTCATGGCCTCAGTAGGGGCTTCCACCATTACAGTTTTCACCCCCCTGTGTTGTAACACATATTCGTGACATAAGTTTTGCTTTCAACAATTTGGGGTGCAGTTTCCCCTAAACCCCTGATCAATCTTCTTGAAACTCAGCAGAGGCTACCATCCCTAAAAATTTCATCCAAATCAGACAAAAAACAACAAAGTTATAGCTATTTCATTGATTCTCCATTATACCCTATGGCTGGATCTCTGAAGTGACTCTGAAGCTTTTCTGAAGCGCTTTGGAAGCTCCTGGTCACTTCAGAATGCCTAACAAAGCCAGTGCTTCGATCTGGACATGCTGCTTCAGACGCCAAAGCTTCTGAAGCTTCTCCAGATCCAAAGCAGGGTCCAAAGCCTTGCATAGCCCTACAGCATCTCCCTTCCTATATAAATTAAATTAAATTCTATAGTGTAATATCTAATATAATTATAAAATCAAAAAGAATAAATCAATTAATATAATAATAAAATAAAAGAGTGTAGAAGAAAGAAAAAGGTATTCTGGAATCCCTCTTGCTAGGCTAGGCTAGCAAGTAGGAAATTATTCAGATCAATGCTAGTAGTAGCCTTTGTTGGCTAATGCTCCTGAGCTGCTGGAAGATAGCTCAGTAACTATCAGACCCCAAGGCAGAAAGCAGGCCAGTTCAAACAATGCTGCCTTTTATGCTGTTTTTCCATCCCTCTCCCAGAGCACTGGGATTGGAAGGGATCTCAGGGAAAGATCACAGTCACTGACCAGCTACACAGTCAATATGAGAGCAGTTCTTCTCCCCTCTTCCCCCTCCCTTTCCATACTTTCCGTTTCCCTGCAGGCAAGCCCAGCTTGAGCTCTGAAACTTGAAACATTTCAAAACTTTCAAAATGTTTCAACTACCCTCGTTTAATTTTGAGGCTGTTCTGAAGCCCTCTGTTTCATTTCGATGTCACTGTTTCAAGTTCAAAACAAGTCTAAACAGCGTCAAAATGAAACAGGCGAAGAAATTTCACACAGCCCTACTAAACAACTGCACTGTAACCACAGTTTCATTTCGAATAGGCCACTGAACAGCTGTCAGATGGGTATGCCTTTGGTTATTCCAGGTCTCAGCCAGTGTCCTGGAAATGACCTGTTCTATGTGCATTTATCCTTGTATGACTTTCCTGTTTTGGACTCTATCCTTTTCATCTCTGTATTTTCAATGTCTTATTAAGCTTCTAAACAACCCCCTAGAGATTTCTGGACACTATCCTCCCACACAGCTTAAGTAAATTAGACTGGGACATTGAATTTATCATATTTTTCTGAGGCAAGTTATTCATACTTAGATCACTAAGAGACCACTCATTCTTCTGTATATATCCTCTAAGTTTTCATCCCATTGCTAGGAAACTTTGTTAGTAGTTTTGATAGTACACATGCTGAACCAGGTTGTGTCCTAAAATCACTAGACTACGAAAAGAGGATTCGGATGATAACATCGTGAGTGACTGTAGGGTCATCAGAGCTGAGATTCCCAAACTGATCTTTCCTTCAGTGCATGGTTTTGCACAGTGCTTTAGAAATCCAGGGCACTCAAAAGTTCTGGGCTGCATGCATTGCCTGTCTTAATACAGAAAAAAATAAACCAAGGATTTTGAGGTAATTGGTTTGAAAAGCATGGCTCACATTTTAATATGGATTTAACACATTTAAACTGGGTTGAGCCATTGTTAGATCCACTGATGTCAAATGGGAGTTTCATTCTTGCTTGATTCTTGCAAGGTTAGGCCTAGAAAATATACAAGAAAAACATTGCAGTCCTTGTTTAAATTTAAGGAAGCAACCTTGTAAAAAGATAGCGCTACAGGGAGGCAGGCCTTGAAAAGGGCAGTTTGGCTTTTGTTTGAATGAATACCTAAAAGGCAGGATATTCATCTAAAACATTTCCAGGTTATCTGAACATCTTAAATTGGAGGAAACATTAGCTCTGCTGTGAAGCAGAGTTTACTACCTCAGGTGGAGCACCACACTAAAGTGGCCACATTGCTCTCAGTTCCAGAGTTAGATCATTGTACATCTTTGTACAGTGTTACCCTCCATTGTATAGACATTGCCACTGAGAGCAGACTGGCTTTCAAGACTAACAGCTTTCAGCTTCAGGAAGAACAAGAAATGACAACAGTATAGCCTTTCTTGTGGCATTATATCACTTCCACTTTCAGATCCACCTTTGCATATTTTGTTTAAACCTATATTTACACATCTGTAAATATAGGGTTAAACAGGATATGTGAAGCTGGCAGTGAAGGATTTTCTGCATCTTTAAATCTTAAAATCCCCTTTTTTGGGGGGAGAAGGTTAAATAGGTGTTATTTCATTTGTTTTTTTCAGGGGGAGGAGAGAAGGATTTATCTTCCCAAGATGCTACACAATTTTCTTTATAGAAGCAAAGTGCCTTTGAGCAGACATGGAAAAAGTGAAGAAGAATGGACCTTTACCAAACCTGTGTAATTCATTTAAACTCTGCCAGGTATCTGGCTGTAAGACTGAGGTCCCATTTTGGCAGCTCATATCCTTTACCAATAATACACAAAGTGTTTCATTATTTTGTATACTGTAGTTGGCACATGTCAGTTTACAGACAGAGTGATGGCTTGAAGTATTTGCTGATTCAATTTTTTTTGTTTTTGCCATGACATAACGTGTGGTGCATAAGAGTCAAAGGCACTGGAACAGGGTAAGCTATGTTTTCATTTCCAAGAAAATGTAGAAATCATAAACTGTTAAAGTAGCATCAGTATTTTGATTTTTGTCCCCTGCCAGGAATGCTAGGCAATCAAGATGAAACTCCACGTATCCCTAGCCCATCCCATTGTGCATAAGTATGGATGGTCCTGAGAGAACTGCTAAATAGCCTAGGTTCATTACAGTGATAATGTTTCACCTGCAAGGCCAAGTTTTCCAGAACTGGAGGCAAGCTTGTGTGTATACACACCCCTTCCATCTGACCAGTCCACAAGCTTTCCAAATCTCAACAAGTCTTCCTGCATGTAGAAAAATCAGGTAATTACGTACACAGGTAGGTATAGCAAGGGACACCTCACGTTTTCATGAGTTAAAAAGGCATGCATAAACTTCATATACATATAATTCATATAAATATAATTCTTAATATTTCTCTGCATTTTTCTGAATGCTATTTTTTTAAAATTTAAAATGATCTATAGACTTTTTATCTTATTCTTCCTCTTTCAGGCCTCTTTCAACAGAACACTGATTTCATTGCTTGGCTAGGTACAAGTAGAATTAAGCAAAATGCATCAGGTGTTGTAGAGAGGTTAACAAGTTCTTCATAATAGAGATGAGTTTGAGCTTTGCTCCAGACTCAGATATGTAAATAGGGTTACCTGGTAACTTGGAGTTATGGGAATCAAATGTGGTCAGACATGATGCTAGCCATACAGCTACCTTGCATGCTGCTGGCCTTAGAAACAGGCGTGCTTGCATGCTTTGCTGGTGTTTTTACGTGTTTTGCGTGAGTTGATGCTGGTTCTGATGATCCTTCAGATATCATTCACTTCACCTTTTCTTTCAAATTGAGAGAGATGTCGGAGTTGCACAATGTAAGAACAAGCAACTCAAAGATGGTTGATTTTTCCAGTTTGCTCATTGCATAATATTTAGCCAATTTTTAATGCAACACAAGGTAGATCATTGGCGAGGAAAAGGAAATAGGAAAGAAGGTAAGATGGGTGTATTTGCAAAAGAGGCTTCTATCATCAGAGCCGGTCAACTCCAATTAAATATTTCTTTTTAAATATCTGTTCTCTGACCAAAAGAGTCAAATGCTGAATGTATGCATGTTCTATTTTTAATGTTTCCTTGCTGTCAAAGAAGGTAAAAAGGCAGATTTCAGAACAAAAAAATAGTTTTTCTCCTGAATCAGGCAATTTATTGGAAAGAAACAAGGACATTTAATTTTACAACAAATATAAGGCTCACTGAACTGCCATGATATAATAATATATGTCCACAGGTACTGGGTTGAGACCTAAATTTACCTAATTTTGAGACTACATTAGTGAAGCCACTTGATAACAATGTTAGTAACTCAGTGCTACTGAAGCTGAGAGTCCTATAGAATCCAATTTGTGCTTTTGCAGTCCTCTACTTCCAACCACCACTGAAGGAAGCACCCTTGACCTGGCAGTCTGTATTGGGCAGCTGTACTGTAGGTAGCTTCCTATACCACCAAGGCCCTGCATACATTTAGGACCAGATTCAAGAAAAGATTTAGGTACCTAAATGTTAGGTGGTGTGGTGGTGAAGTTGTAGGTATCTCTTGGAGCTATTCTTTTTAATGGATAAATGGATAAATCTGAGGAACAATCTTGAGGTGACTTAAGTTTTAATACAAACTATTAAACTGAACAGTAAAAAGTCACCAGGGCTAGATGGTATTCACCTAGGAGTTATGTAGGAATTTAAATATGAATTTGTAAAACTGTTAACAGTAATATGCAACCTATCAGTAAAATGAGCTTTGATGTTAGAGGACTGGAGGATTCCCAGCATTACATCAATCTTTCAATAGGGCATCATTAGTGGTTCAGAGACCTACAGACCAGTGACTCCAACTTCTGTTCCTAGCAAATTGGTAGACTTTATAATAAAAAACAGAATTATAAATTACATGTGTAAATGTGATATGCTGGTGAGAATCAACATGGCTTTTGTAAATGGAAACCATTTTGTCAATCTGTTGGAATTTTTTGTGGATATCAGCCAGCTTCATAAGAGGATCCAATTGCTATACTATGTTTGAATTTTCAGAATGCACCTGCATCAGAAGCTCTTAAAGAGCTGTCATGGGGTCAGAGAGGAGGTTCTCTTGTAGGCTGAAAACTGGAGCATATCTGATCACATTTTTCACCTTTCCACATTCCTCCACCACAAAGATTAGCAAAAGCTGAGTTCATCATTAAGTTGTAGAAACTTATGAAGCTGCTATTGAATTAGCAAAGCTGAACTAATCAGCTATTTGCTCTAGCTTGCTAGGCCTGGTTAAAATGTTGTGATGATTAAGGTTGAACTAAAACTTTTAATCCTGTTTTTGGGGAGAAAGAGATGCAGCAAATATCACCTTGTATGGGCATGAGTGAAGTGTAATTGGGAGTGTAAAGGTAGAGTTTGAAGCAAATAGGCATAGAGAAGTTAACAAAGAGCATGCTTATGCATTAGAATAGGTAAACTAATAAAAGGTAAGGGTGTAGAGAGAGTGGTTAGACACCTTCAAGACTACTGAGGTGATATGTTGTCCCATGGACCCTAAGGGCTGTCTGATCAACACTTCCTGGGACAGAACATCCGCTTAGCAAGGTAACTAATGCATTGCTTGTTAATGCATTGTACTTATAAAATGCCTTTTATAGAATGAAACTCTTGACATTCCTTGTACAGTATGTCTCAACCTTGACTATGGCATAAGCACAACTGTTCAAGTAATGCTCCCAGAAACTAGAAATTGGATACAAGGTAGAAAGCAAAGAGAAGGACCGAATAGTCACTTTTTATAGTGGGCTGAAGGTAGATAGTGGGATCCCCTATGGATTTATGCTGGGATATGTGGTGTCTGCTAGGGCTGTGTGAAGCTTTGGTTGCTGATTTGATTCAGAGGAAATTCGGCCTGATTTGGTGGCTGAACCTCTGAATCCAAATTGATTCAGGAGACCCATTAATCTCTCCAAATTGAATCGGAAGCCTCTGATTTGATTTAGAGACATTCAATGATTCGGACATAGACACAACTTTATATGTTTTTTCTACATACCTCAAGGTACCAGGTGTAGCTCGTGAATGCTGAGATGGTGGGGCAGATGGAGCATCTCATGGGAGCGTGGGGGTGGGGGGAGTCCCCAGCATGCTCAGCGGTGGACCCAGAAGTAGAGCAGAAGCACTTCTGGTCCACTTCCAGGTCCATCATGGAGCATGTGGGGGAATCCTGGGTCTGGGGGGGCACCTGGAATCCCCACGTGGGTGGTCACGGAGCTGTGGGTGCGCGGTGGGGTCCCCTGCATGCTCAGCAGCGGATACGGAATTGGACCAGAAATACTTCCAGTCTACTTCTAGGTCCACTGCTGAGCATGTGGGGGGGTCTCCCTCGCCCTCCCATTGGCTCCATCCACCCCACCATCTCAGCGCTCATGAGATGCACCTGAGACCTCGAGGTATGTAGAAAAAACAAAAATGTCTCTATGGCCAAATTGCTCATTCTCCAAATCAGAATTACATCTTCAGATTTGGCTTTGGCCAAACCGAATCAGGACAGTGTTCTGAATCAACGTATTGCATCGCTGTCCCCTGAATTGGGCCGAATCTGAATCGAATATGGCCCGCTTTGCACACCTCTATTGTCTACCATTCATTAATTATCTGGAAAAGGGAATAAATGGTGAGGTGGGAATGTCTGCAGAGAATACAAATTTATTTCAGACAACCAAGTCTAAAGCAAATGGTGAGATTTACAGAAACATCTCACAAAACCAAACAAGTGGGCATAAAATAGGCAATGAAATTTAACATTGATAAGCCTATATGAGGAAAAAATAACCCTAATTGTATATCCACAGTGATGGGCTCTGAATTAGCTGTTTCAACTCAGGAAAGAGAAGTTGGAATTGTTGTGGGCATTTTTTTAAAAGCATCAGCTCAATGTACAGCTGTGCACAAAAAAGCAAATTAAATCTTAGTAAAAGAATTGAAGACAAAATACAAAACATTTTTATGCTAGTGTAGAAATTATGGTGTACCCATATATTGAATACTGGGTGCAGTTCTTGTTGTCCCATCCCAAAAATGTATAGTAAATCTAGAAAAGGTACAGAGAAGGGCAATAAAGATGATCAGGGTTATGCATAGCTTTCATACAAAGAAGCTATTCAGCTTGTAAAAAAGACAATAAGATGAGATTTTATAGGGGCCTATAAAATCATGAATGATCTGGAAAAAGAGAATAGGGAACTATTGTTCGCTATGTCTTATAATGCAGGAATGGGTCAGCAATTTTAAAATGATCAAAAGGAAGCTTTTCTTTTGTTTTTCTACACAATGCACAATTAACGTGTGGAACCCATTGCCTCAAGATATTGTGGAGGTCATTAATATAACCTCTTTAACAAATTCTTTGCTTCCATTTTTCTGAGCAGGGACCGGAACATCCCCCACACTGGGATCCCCGATGGACCCAGGGGAGGCACAGCCAGGCCCAGGGTCAGTGAGGGCCTAGTTAGGGAACTTCTGGTGGGGCTTGACGTGTTCAAATCAGCAGGTCCTGATGATCTCCACCCCAGTGTGCTGAGGGAATTGGCGGAGGTCATTGTGGGACCCCTGGCATGGCTTTACAAACACTCGTGGTGCTCTGGCGATATGCCAGAGTATTGAAAAAGGGCAAATGTGGTCCCCATTTTCAAAAAAGGTTCCCCAGAGGCAGGTCCTGTCAGAACAACCTGGTTGCCTTCTATGACCAGGTCACCAAATCCTTGGAAGCAGGTGTTGCAGTGGATGTAGTCTTTCTGGTCTTCAGGAAGGCCTTCGACACTGTTTCTCGCCTCATTCTCATTAAAAAATTAGGTGGCTGTGGTGTTGATGCCTACACAGTCAGATGGTTTGCAAATTGGCTGGTGGGCTGTACCCAGAGAATGGACAGGTCATTTTCGACCTGGAGGGACGTGGGCAGTGGAGTCCCCCAGGGCTCGGTCCTCGAGACTGCACTGTTGAACATCTTCATCAGCGACTTGGACAAGGGGGTGAAAAGCACCTTGTTCAAATTCACAGATGACACTAAGATGTGGGGAGAGGTAGGCACGCTAGAAGAGAGGGAGAGGCTACAACTAGTTCTGGACAGGTTACAGGGGTAGGCAGATGAGAATAGGATGGGTTTCAATACTGACAAGTACAAGGTATTGCACCTGGGGAGGAAGAACCAGCAGCATACCTACAGGCTGGGGAACTCCCTTCTCATCAGCACAGAGGCAGAAAAGGATCTTGGAGTCACTATTGATTCCCAGATGAACATGAGCCGTCAATGTGAGGACGTGGTCAGTAAGGCCAACCGCACCTTGCCATGCATTGATAGATGCATCACAAGCAGATCCAAGGGGGTGTTCCTCCCCCTCTATGTGACATTGGTCAGGCTGCAGTTGGAGTACTGTGTCCAGTTCTGGGTGCCGCACTTCAAGAGGGATGTGGACAGCATGGAGAGGGTCCAGAGGAGGGCCACTCGTATGATCAGGGGACAACAGGGCAGGCCCTATGAGGAGAGGCTCTGGGACCTGAACCTGTTCAGCCTCCACAAGAGAAAGCTGAGAGGGGATCTGGTGGCTGTCTATAAACTCGCCAACAGGGACAAGCAGGCAATGGGAGAGTCCCTGTTTCCCCAAGCACTACCAGGAGTAACAAGGAATAACACCCATAAGTTGTTTGGAAGTAGGTTTAGGCTGGACATTAGGAGGCACTACTTCACAGTCAGGGCAGCCAGGATCTAGAACCAACGTCCAAGGGAAGTGGTGCTTGCTCCTACCCTGGGGGGTCTTCAAAAGGAGGCTGAATAATCACCTAGCTGGGGTTGTTTGACCCCAGCATCCTTTCCTGCCCATGGCAGGGGGTGGAATTGATGATCTGCTTGGGTCCCTTCTGACCCTACCAACTATGAAACTATAATATAACTGAGTTCAAGAAGAGATTACACAAATTTATGGAGCATAGGTCCACCTGGGGCTATTAAACACACCAGTTAGGGATGTAACCTCAAGATTACATCCCTTAATCTGGGATTGCTGGTAATTGGTTGGGTATGACAGGATGAATCACTCTACATGTACCTTCTTTCTTATGCTGTTCCTTAAAGCATTTTTACTTGTTATTTTTGGAGATTAGTGTCCCAGGCTTCTGGATGGACTTTTGATCTTGTCCAACATGACAGTTATGTTCTTATTACACTAGGAGTGGAATCCAGGTCTGATTGAAGCTTCTTGTTTCCTGATGCAGTTAAGCTCTCAGTGGGATCCGACATAGGCAGTACACTGAGCAGGAAGCTGTCTAAAGTCAGTTTTCTCAGTATGCAACTGTCTGGAGCTAGCCAGCAGGGCAGTGGTGTAACAAGGTGTAACAATAAGTACTCCCCTTGCATATTGCAACATACGGGGCAACACCATTTGCCACCATGTTGATGGTATGATTATGTGGCTTGCAGTGACGGTTATTTTTTTTTGTGTCCTGCCCCTCTTCTACCCCCTTCCCCCCACAAGTTAGCACTTGGGCTGGCTGCCCTGGTTGCTCCACCCTAGTTATGCCCCTGCAATATGGAAAGGTTGAGGAGAGGGGTCAGTCTTAAAGTCCCTTCTGCCAGATAACTCACCCAGAAAGCTGGTTTCATCCACAGCCTACAATCTACATCCTTTCTTTCAACAGCCTAGGTAGAGACCATTCTCTTTCCTTTTAAAACACAGCTGGAGGAAGAGGGAGGTGGTGTTGGTTCTCTTATATAATACCCTAGTGGTTAAATCACTTACTCAGGATAAGCTAGGCCTAGGTTCAAATTTTTTCCTTTTCATAAGGAGGTTCAAAACCATGTTTCCCACTTCCCATTCCCCTATAAGTTAACCACCAGGTGGTTGGTTTTTCTGGATGGTGGCACTTTCCACCCATCTGATTGAAGTTGTGCCACACTGTAGGAAAGAATTCAAAATGCCTATTACCATAATCCGTAAGTCCTATAACCTCGTGGTTCTGGAATTCTCCTTGGAAGGGGAAAACCTAGATTTCAGTCTCAGATCTCCCTACAGAAAAGCTTTTTGAGAAACTGCTTACATCTGTTTATACAAACCAGTGCACTTCAAGTTTTCTGAAACAACAAATCTATTATGCCTAGATATCAGAGATGCTAATGACTTTTGAGCAGGTGGTAATAATCAGCAGGCATGAGATGATGACATTTGGTCATTCATTATTGAATGTATCTTGATTAGAACCAGTGACCAAAATGAGAGACTTTCTGTCAGGTTACCAGTTCTTTGACCCATTTCTCCTAAAGCAAAATTTCATTATAAAATTCCAGTGGGGAAAGACTGAGCAAGTATATAGTCTAAATCATTTGGAAATTAATCAGATTGTCTACTTATTTTTGTTTTCCTTTATCTTAAAACCAAAGCTGAAAAAGACCTCAAGGTAATTTCTGCTGAAGCTATGTGGAAAATTTTTAGTAGTGCAACTTGCATTGACTGTCAGGAATCCCAATGGCATAAAAAACATTTGTACCGAGTGGAGGAGGAAATTCTGGGTTTAGGAACCACAAATTTGTGACATACCTTCTATATGCTTTAGTTTTCATCCTAAGAAATTTGTGCATATATTAAAAATGATAAAGCACATCTGTATTTCAGTGCACATCAGTTGAGGTCTAGTAATGCAGAGGCTGAAAAAACTTCTTATGTTGAGTTTGAATCTAAAAAAAAAAAGACAGCTTTAGGGTCACTCAGTGCTCATAACAAAGTATACATTGCTGTTTCAGCAGAACTTGCATGCATTATTAGAAAAAGGCACGTATATAGTACCTACAACAGAAATGTTGACAGACCTGTCATTGTGGCTGGCTATTCAGCAAAAACATTATCTTATGTATCATTCTTATAGTCTTGGCATGTATTGTATGCTTAAGTATTTAATTTCCTTGGTTTTATATTCTACAGTCCTTAAAATCTGTCATACATAAAAAAATAAATCCAGGCAATTAAATCATTTAATAACATGTAATATCTTGAAAGGAAAAAATGAGTAGAAAACAGAACATATATCAGCATTTTATTTAGTGTAGTGTCTGTTATCTCAATATATATGCTCATAGCTCCCCATTGTCATTAATGGGAATTACACATGCTGAAGCAGAGCAGAATTAGACTTGTTATTAGCAGAGGCAGAAGTACCATCATTGTGCATTACAGACTAGATGTTAGTCATAAAGCACTTTTTTGGAAGCTCTATCTATAATTTTTAAATTTAAATATTATACTGTTTCTCATCTATTAATTGTAACTATATCTGGGTTCTGAAAGTATGAATATGCTGCATGGTAACCTCTTGTTTGCTTAATAAATCTAATTTTTTTCACAGAACATTATTTTTTCCAGTATTCTTTCTTTAATCACAGGTACAATGCTTGGGACCACTTTTAATATTGCAGTGTTGTTCGTTCTTCCTGGTTTTAATGTTCTGCAACTGGCCAGCACTAACGTTCAAAAGTAGGCCAAGAACCCAAGACCACCTGCGTTGTGGGGAGAATAGCATCTGATGACCTTCTGATCTTATATCCTGTGCTCCTGCTGATGCACAGAGATAGTGAACTCAATTTGGGTTTATTTATGAATGAGCTTTTTTAATAAATAAAAAGTCAAAGAAATAAATTGGTGTAGATCCCAGATGCCTCTTTCTAGCTCACGTTTAAGTTAGTTGCTGTAGTGCAGTTTCTGTAAAAGAACGTATACTTTGTATTTCCTACTAGGAATAAGCATGGGCTTATTTAATTTAGTGTTGAACACTTTTTTCCCATTCTTTTCCTTCAGCTTTGCAGTTCCAGATGTGCTTTACTGCTCAGGTGTTCTGCAGTTCCTGATTTCTAGAATATCAACTCATATTTTTTCTATGCACCTAGGACCAATCCTGCAGTCTTTACTCAGCCTTTACTGAATGTAATGCCTGCTCTCTTTGAAAGAAAAAAGCAGTTAAAATCACTGTACTCCTGATTTTAATTCAAATTCTTAAACTGGGATCCTCCTCGATATCTTCGCACCCATGAGATAGGTACTTCCCTTGCATATTGCCATTTTTAGGGGCCTACTTTTCCGGTATCTTTGGATGATAAACTAATTCCACCCTTTCTCATTTGGGGAGCTTACAAGGCCAGCATCACTCTCATACAAATTATTGCCCTACAACTTTTTGGAGGGAAAAGATATGTTGCAACCTATTTTCTACATAGTGATAAAGCCAAAACAGCCCATTATAGTCTGGTCTGTGCTGTTTTACTGTCAGCTAAGGTCTGTCCTCTTTACCACGACAGAATCAGTTGAGAGGAAGTGTCCTCTTCATACATGGCATTTACATATATATGATGCAAGATAGGGAAAATGAAATCCTATGCTGTTTTCTGTCAAAATTCTGATTTCAAAGCTCTTGAGTTCTCTCCTGGCGTTCCTCAAATGCAGCAGCATGCCTGTTTTGCAGGTGTTTGGCTCAAGTAACAATTTAGGAAGGAAGAAATCTTGCTCTGTTTTTAAAAAGCACTCTATCCACTTGTGGCACCATACAAGCAATTAATAATCACAGTGATTAATGAAATGCAAGTGATGTTATGGTTTTGATCTAGATCTGTATCTTTATTGAATGTGTTGGCAAAAGATTAGCTCTACTTCTCTTGTGTGATCAGCTGAAGCATTATTAATAAAATAGACACCACCATGGTGTTTTGGCTTTGATGATACCTTGATAACTCTTTACTGAAGAATTTGGGTGTGATCTGTTTCTCACTGCAGTATGGGACAGTGAGACAATAGTTGCTTGAGGGAAGCATGGGGAAATCAGGATTGGCATCACCATTACTCTGCACTCTTGTATTTCTGCTTGTTCCTCATATTCATCTCCTTTCTCTTCAGGAAAAAAAAAACATGGTAAAAGAAGAGGCTTATGCAGTTCAGTCTATTTAGCTTAATCATAAGGAGTTAGGATTCCTGTGTATGTGAACTGAAGGTGCTGACATTTGAGAGATCTCTTTATTTTAGCAAATGAAGGGATTGCAAAGCGTAGTGTCTAGAAAGTAGAAACAAGGAACACATTTTTAAATGAAGGTATGTGGGTGGACTATCCATCAAGACTGGATGCCCTTCTGAGTTATACGCTGAAACATTCTGAATATAGGTTGAGTATCTGACTGTCAGATATACAGTCAATTGACTGGTCAAAGATTGTCAAATAATGGTAAAATATTTTAAGCATTAGAGTAGTGCAGAGTAAGACTTCAGTTTTCAGTAGGTTAAAAACTTATGTTAATTACAAAAACAGTTTAACTGTTATTGTAGAACAATGAAATTAAATGTTATGAAATTGTAATGATTTTTTTAAAATGATCAATCTTTGGTAAGTGTAAATGTGAATGATATTTAAGACTGAACAGACTTGGCTTTTATCCCAAAACCTGAAGATCAGCATGAACAGTTACAAAATATAACAAAAAATGAAATGACACAGAAATAATACCTGCATAACAGCCATAAAAGACAAAAGTCAGTTTTTAAAATGCAGTTATGCTATGTAGGTAGCTGGCCAACTTTTCCAAGCATTATGTTGTTTGCAATTGGACATGCCTGAAGTCTCAGTAGATAGCCAGTAGGAGAAGTTCTTGTATGCTATTGGTTTTAGTTGTTTCTTTGGCAGAGTAGCTCCCGCAGCCCCACAAGTGGCTTAGTGGGGGGAAGACAAAAGGGGGCTAGAAGAGAAGGGAGCAGTGTGCATGTGTATGTGCACATGCATGTATATGATTCAATAAAATAGGTACACTGCTAACTACACAAGGATATTCTTGGCTTCATGGAATGTTTGCCAGTCTTTGATTGACATCAAATACTAAATGGTCAAGTTACCAGCCAATTGACATTATTCAACTGGTTAAGTAACTGGTTAGCCAACCCTACCTGAAGTCATGGCCTATGTTGTACAAGAGATCAAAGATCATATTCAATATTGGCAGGAATTGTGAAAGGTGTTATATTTGAGGCATTTTTGTATGTAAGTTTGGTAGAAAGAAAACCACAACACCCTTCCTTAAGTCTTAATAAGAAACTTCTCATGTATTTGGGAGCATCTTGGAGTAATCTCTTCTGCAGTTGAATTATACTAGTTGTCGTGATATATGAGATCAGTCTTTCTTCAAATAGTAAATGATAAAGAAAGCAGCTGGAACTTAGAGCCAACAATCAACAGGATTCTACACAATGTGAATTCCAGCATTATCTTTCCTTACTTACTATCTCCTATCTGAGACTCTGCACAGCACACATATAGTGGCTGCATAATAAAGTGCAAGGAAACATTGTATTAATAACATGGCATCTGCTTTCGTAGGCAGTGGGTGGCCATTTTAAATTTATTTTCTCATTAGAAGGCCTTGGAGAACTTAAAAGGGCACCGGACTAAGTACCAACTGGAGGGAACTATACTCCATGAAGATATTTTACTATTTTAGCAGAGATCTTGAGAATCGTTCAGTTATTTTATCAGTGTGTCTGGTTTGTGTGAACATAACCAGTAAAACAGCAGTAAACATATTGAAATATTTAGACAAAACTTCTTCCATGAAAAATCAATTCTGTAATTTAGGAGTCCTTTACACAAATCATCTCTCCAATCCCCTGCAGCAATGGGATTCATGGGTTCCTGAACCTGACTATGCTTGAAAAATTGCATGATTGATGCATCATACCAGAACTACCAAGAACACAATTGCAACTTTCAGGAAAGAAAATCTGGTGGAAGGCTCATAATAGTTACAGGAGTGCTTCTGTATCTCTCTGTATATTTCTCAAACAAAATTGTCAGATTTTATTATTTACTGACTTGATGTATAAATCCATTTTAAAGCCAGGATGTTTTTTATGCTTATAAATATTAGAGAACAAAGTATAGAGCGGGAAAATAAAAGCTGACAAGTATCTGTACTAGTTGATACCAGCTTTTGCAGATGAGGGATAAGGCCAGATGCATATTACCATATTTTCTCACATACACCACACTTTTCCCCTTAAAAAAAACAGCTGCTGGAAATAGTGCGCATTACGTGGGAGAAATATGGTAAGAATTTCTGCCTGTTACTGGGCAAAAAGTGAAAGTAAAATCTCCATGCACATAATGAGCAGAACAATGAGTAGACTGGCTCTTCAGCTTTTGTTACTTGGTTACTACAAGAAAAGATCTTTTCTTTATTCTCCCTTTCAAAAACAAATTACATATTTTTCTGGGGTGTGTTGTATATGAGAAAATATGGTACTTGGCAAACAAATATGTAAATTTTCCCTGTGTTTTATTAATATTGACACGAACTATCTTTTCTACAGACTTTTATTCCCTTCTCCTTTCTGTTAGTTAGTTATATGTAGGCATTTTAAATGTCCTTAGGAAGCCTTTTGAGTTTACATTTTACTGAGATAAAAAGGAAGTATTTCATACCTCTCACAGCTATTTTTCAAAGCTTCCTCACTTTTTCTGCCTCTGGAGATTCAGGCAGTTCCCTGAGTAACATTTGGATAGCTCAGTATTGGGGTCAGATTCAAAAAGATTTCTTTTCAGCCACAAGGGCTAGACTTTTTTCTAATGTAAGAATAGATTCTTTGGGCTCTTATGGGATGGAGACAGTTATTATGCTCTGTGCCCCATCTTTATCACTTGTAACAGGTTTAATTCTAAACCCTGAGCTTAATCACCCTCTCTTAAAGGTAAAAACTCCATTTCCATCAGTTGATAGATCTACAGTCATAACTAACTGGGCATCATTTGCCCTTGTCCCCAAATCGCACAATTTCAGGATCCCATTCTGTTCTGTCTTGCACTAGTGTCACTTGTAATAACTGGGCATAGCTGTTATTTCTTTGGACGTTCATATTTAGACTGCTGTAAATGACATCAGACTCTGGCTGAAAATTTCCAAACTGAAATATATTCTGTGCCAAAACAAAGAGAATTCAGTTATTGCATCTGAGCTCCAAAGGCCTGATGTGCGACTTTTAAACAGGCACTTGCTACATTTTGGGCAACGTTGATTGTGGCAAGAGGAGAATTGGGCAACAAAAACATGTTGCTAGCTCCAGAGACCAGTTTCCCCCTTTGAAAGGGAAAAGGACAGGTCCCTCAAAGGGCAGGGGAAAGGAATGCATGCATGCTAACAAGGAGTACCTGTCCTTGCTTCTCAGTAATTACTCTGTAACAACTTTTTCAATGTATAATTTTTATTTGACAGGAATTCCCAACCAGGAAAACTTGATCAGTTTAGCAATTGCTCTGTGTGAAAGAAAATAATAAAAAGGAAAGAATAAATTGATCCCCAATAAATGGTAATAGGAGTGTGGCAGTACACCTTTAGTGCCTGCCACTTTAAGGGCTGGAGCTATTGGAGCAGGCAGCTGGCAGGTGTCTGATTAAGGTGGCCATTTTCAAACTTAGGCAAGTGAGGCAGAGGCAGCAGTTGGCTGCCAGCGGCTTTATACCAGCAGTCGTGGCAGACGAGACTGGGCAGACTGCCCCATGTAGACAGGTGGGCAGACTGACGTGAGATCTTGGCCCCGGGATGGCCTCCTGTCACAAAGAGTAATCCAGGGTATTGTTAGTTCAGCATTAGTTACCTCTGTAACTTACCATAAATATTATGGTATTATCAGATATTTGGGGGAATTCTTCAGGTCTTGCTCAACTAATTTCCATGGAAATTTGGGTGAGTAATGATTCAGGGCTCAGTTCATATTATAGTTATGGAAGTAATTATCCTCATAAAAGAGGATAATTTTGTAGCCCTGGCTACTATCACCATGGATTTCTATGTATGCTCACTACATTCCAGTCTTGAGAACATCACTATAGCTGTTTCTGGCTGCTTTCCTTTTCTTGCATCCAAACAACATTGTATTTTGGGAAGGTTCAAACTTGACTTCAGTCTTGGTGCACTGACTTTTAGTAATTGCTAAGCCTATATCATACCTATTTAGTTTTACTTGTTAGCATTTCAAAACCCTTACGCCGTGGTCATCAGCCATGCTCTTCAGGGTCTGTTAAAGTTACTTCTTGTAATAAAAATAGACTGAAGAGGAACTCTTCCCCTCCCCACCCTGCCAAATGACAAAACAAATGCTTCAAAGTATTGCCATAATACAGCAATTTAATGCAGTTGTCTTGTACATCATCTGTTCTTCCTTACATATGCACAAACACTATAAATAATAAGCAGGAATTTGGAATTCAAAACTGTATGATGAAACATGCTGAGTTGTCCATTCTGCGATATTTAATAGGCCAATCTCAAGATAATGGCTGCATCACTTTCTCTTTCTCTGGCAAATGTCTACAGCAGGACAAAAGTTACCAAGCCTGTCCAACACTTTATCAGCTGTGGGCTGCATGCCCCATGGGCCTCACTGAGGAGCTGCACCGGCAGGGGCCATGCCCCTCCTCCCAGTATTCCCTGCTGCACTGAACACACGGGTACTCCCTACCCCTGCTTCCCCTGCATTAAGCATGTGGGCACTTTTCTTCCCCTCACCCCCCACTACTGCACTGCACATATGGGTGCACAGGCATAGGTTCCCTAGCCCCACCTCCACTTCCCTAGGCATGGGCTCATCTGCTCTGCCATGCTGTGCCAGCACCTCATGCCATGGGCAAGGCAGAAAGTAGAAGCCAGATGGAGAGGGGACCCTGGAACCTCTGGCTGCTGCTGCTGTAGCTAGAGAGATGGGAGAGTAGATTGAGGAGATTTTCTTTGCCCAGGGGATGCAAACTAATTCTTCATAGGCCACTGCAGCCTGCAGGCTGCCAGTTAGACAGGCCTGGTTTCCACAGTAAATGCAGCCCCCTAGTGGTGTGACAGTGACATAGGATGCTGAACATGGAGGGGCAGCAAGTAAACACAGCCTACTCAAGAAACAGACATGTATCAATAACAAATATGATTGCAATTAAACAATAAGACATGACAGACAGTACATTTCTAGGAAATTACACAATGCTTTGGGTGGAGTTAAAACCATAGGGCCAAAGACTGAATCAACCAAGAAGTGGAAAAAAAAATCTCGTCAATCTACTCTCTGGAGTTCTGGATGAAGTGAAAGTGTGATGATTTGGGCAGTGTGTACAACTTGGAAATTTCAGTTTGATTTTATAAGCTGTCTACATCCAAATGTTTGTGATCCCCTTTTACTGTGTGCTATTTCATACTCCTTATGCTGGCAAGATAGAGGAGTGATGCTGATGCATCTGTCCAGAACCTAGTGGATATTCAAAGGCTATCTGCACCTAAAAATATTTTATCTGGAGACAGCTACTTCTTGGTTAAGCCATTTTTTTTTGTAACCTCTCTGCATGAGCTGGGCGTGAAGGAATGAAACTTCCTCAGAAGCAGAACAGAGATCAGGTATTAGTTCTGGCTCTTAAATCTGTAGAAGTTCTGCGAGGAGGAAATGTTTTTAAGAATAGAGGAATTCTGTTCGAGAAAGAAGAGTCTGCTCTTATACCACAATGTCCTTGTAAACTGTGGGACAGGTGGGGGAAGGAAGGAAGCATTCTACAGAGTAAAAAGAGATGCTCTGTAATTTGGTGAGGAAACTGTGAGGAAAGATCCTCAGCAACTTTGACCCAAGGCCACAAAATGCTTGAGAGCAATGAGGAAACTGAGGCAGGGAAATGGTTGGAGAAGTTGTGCTGTTTTGTCTTGGTCTCAGTCTAGAGTGATTTGGTTTTGGAAGGCCTACAAAGTCCGTCACAAGGTAGGGTAGGACAGCATCTCACAGCCCCCTCTACATGAGATGCTACTGTGCAGTGGCTACTGCACATTGTATACTACTTGTATAAACAACTACTAAATACATATGCATTAACCTGAGTTACTTTGCAGTAGCGATGGTGAATACCATTTTTATGATGCTACTGTGCAGTAGCCTAATACTACTGCACAGCAGTGTTGTGTCATGGTTTTTGCTATGTGATGCTACTGTGCAGTAGGATCAGCTACTGTGTAGTCAGCATCTTATGTAGACACAGACACTAACTGGTTTGTACAGACTATGGACCATTTATAGCTGCTAGGAAAGCTTATGTCTCTCTAAACTAGTTAGTCTCTAAGGCAGTGGTCACCAACCACTGGATCTCGATCCACCAGTAGATCTTGGAGCTTCTTGGAGTTGATCCGAGGCTGGGGTGGGGGGCTGAGTGCCCACGTGCATGCACACGCATGCCCCAACCCAGCTGGTCAGTCTGTTGGGGAGGAAAGGGATGGGGGCTAGATCGAGGCCCCTGTGGTGAGGGGCAGTGCCGCAGAGGAAGGAGCAGGGGCGAGATTTAGTTGCTGGGGAGGCATGTCCTCAAATAATTTTTTCTCCTTCTGCCTCAATCTGCCCCCCCTTCCCTCCCCACAGACTTACCGGCTGGCGGTGGCAGATGCCCTGGCTGGGTGGGACTTACCTGCTGGGGAGGTGTACCCCCAAATATTTTTTTCTCCCTCTGGCTTGATCTGCCCTTTCCTTCCGTCCCCACAGTTACCTGCTGGGCAGGCAGGGGGGCAGGATGCGGTGGCGGCAGCACACGATAGAGCTTGTGTTGCTTTTAAATGCTAAAGGTTATCTCCTACTTAGGGTTGGAGACCACTGCTCTAAGGTTTCACACTGCCCTACAGTCTGTCTGACTTCAGATTAACATGGCCAGTTGACTCTTTTCAAAGCCTGTGTGTTGGCTGGCTTCTTCAATCTCATATCTCTGAAGAGGTGAGCTATACACTGGACTCCCCGCATAGCAGAATTCTGGGAAGATGCAAGCTAAAACTACCTGGAAGTCTGGGGATCAGAGCTGGTCCTGAGGGCAACTTGGTCAGACTTTGTAAAAGGGTTAGGCACGGGTGGTATGTCAGAGAAACAGGTCAGAAAAGCCAGACTCCAGTTAGACTGTATTGTAAGCTACTCGACCCAGGAAGCATAGGGTACATCTGTATAATATAGTGAGACCAAAGCACAGCAGCCTGTCCAGCAGAGGAAATTCTTCCATGGCTGTGACTGTGAATAGCAGGCTGGTTGGAATGGAGGGCTTGTGAGAAGGTGTTTTATTACCCTTGTAATACGAACAAAGAACACCAACACCGAACCTGTAGGGAATTACCATGATACCATATGGAAAGAAGCTGGATGTGACACATCTGCAAGTGATTCCTTATGTAGGCAAATCAGGCAAGGAATCTCATCGTGTTTGAGACTGTCTCCACGAGGGATTGGTCAAGTGTCTTGAGACGGAGGGAATTTCCTACCCTGACGTCGTAAGTGCTTATAGCAGAGCTAGTCGGGAATTTTCTGATGAAACATTTTTCAGTAGAATGTGCCAGTTCATTTAAACCAAACAGTTTGTGGGAATGGGATGGCTTCAACAAATATTTCAATATGGGAAAGACAAGATTCAAATTAATAAAACTTTTAGATATTTTCTAAATGAAAACTTCTTGCTTGAGTTCAAATGACTTTTTATAGAACATTAAGTTAATCATCGAAAAAGGTCAAAACTGGAATAAAAAGTTTAAAAGTGATCAAGTAAAACATTTTGCTTGACCTGCACAATTTTTTTCCCTTGATTTTTGTTTGTAAAAATTTCATGATTTATATTTTGCTTCTTGATTTGGGACAGGAGAAATGTTAAAGATTTTAACAGGGCAGGAAAGCTTTTACTTTTACTAAGCATAATGTACTCAGCCATTTAAACATGGATTAACCCAATGAAAAAAGAAGATGCTAATAAATGCAATAAAAAATAATCTATTGCAGCAATTAGTGTCCCACAAATACAACCAAGTTTACTGATTTTAGGTTTAAAATGATTACTGCTGATTGCAATGCACTCAAAATAAATCAAAGACAGATGGTTAACTTTGAGCAACATTTTTCTCACACAATATTTAACAATCAAGAAAGTCATAAAAGAATCCCAACTCGGTATTGTGCAGCATGTCCTGCTGATGTGTTTATTTCTGTTGCCTGGATTTTAATCACTGGGATGGATGTATTAATTTCAAATGTGATGCTAACCATTACCCATTTATTGTGTTGCATTTCCCAGGAAAGTGCATTCTACTAGCATGCAAAACACAGGATTGATTGTAGAGGAATCTTGTTGCTGTGGCCTTTAAAACCAAGGGCTCAATCCTTCAAAGCCTTAGGCTTGATTTAAATGTATGTAATGTAATGCAAGGTAAAGGGGCCTCAAAGTGGGTGTAAGATACAATTACTTCTAGCGAGTCTTACTTATACTAACACCACTTTATGCTGCCAAGGCCTCAGTATAAGAGAGAATTAGGTTCTTATAACCAGGTGCGATACTACCATGAATATTCTAGTAGAATTGAATGGCATTTCTCATATATTCAGCAATATGCTTAGTCATATCTGTAGGGCTGGCTTTTGAATTCCTGTCTACTATGTGTGGACATCCTATGGTGCGTTTCACAAAAGTAGTAGTTTGCTCCAGTGTTCTTGACTGTAATTATTGCCCCCTGCAACAGCTGCACAGAGTCAGGTGACTGCTATTCTCAAAGGTAGAAGTAGCTGTATTTCTGAAGACGTTTGGAACTGTTCAGAATGAAAGGTCTTATATCGTAAAATAGTGTTACTGCTATTGATAGCACCACCTGACACGTCACACTTTTATGGTAAAAATGTTTCCCATTACAACAGTGTGGTTAAGTACAGACAGTCAACAAGTCCAAGACTGAATCGATTCAATCTTCGCAGGTTAGTTTAAGCTGCCTAGATTGAACTGATAAGCAAGTGAACAGGTATTCCTTCTGATTCTAGAAATGCAGCCACGTGCCTGCAATGATACAGGTCAGAAACCAGGGGGTACTAGGGCATGCTTTTCTGCTGGCTACAGCAGACAGCTTGGGCCAAGGCTAGCCTGCCTGCCCTGCAAGGGGCCTTGGGGACAGGTGCAAAGCATCTTGAGATGCTGGGGGACTGCGAGTTAACTTGAATCTGGAGGGGATCTGTGACAGAAGTTCAATAAACCAATTTCATAGATTCATAGATATTCAGGCTGGAAGGGACCCCGAAGAATCATCAAGTCCAGCCCCCTGCTCCAGCAGAGGAAGTCAGCAGGGATCATAGGATCCCAGCAAGATAAACATCCAAATGCGTCTTGAAGGCATTCATAGTGGGTGCTTGAACTGCCTCCAGTGGCCTTGAGGGCTCGGAGAGTAAAGAAGTTGTTCCTTATGTCCAGCCTGAAACAGTCATGGAAGAGTTTGTGACTGTTCGACCTTGTTATCCCCTGGTGCTCTGGTGAACAGACGTTCCCCCAGATCCTGGTGAGCACCCCTGATTAACTTATAGGTGGCCATCAGATCACCCCTGAGCCTGTGCTTTTCCAGGCTAAAGAGCCCCATGGCTTTCAGACCGTAAGGTCTGTTTTCCTGACCTCTGATCATGCATGTGGCTCTTCTCTGGACTCTCTCAAGCTTCTCCACATTCTTTTTGAATGGTGGTGCCCAAAACTGGACGCAGTACTCCAGCTGCAGCCTCACCAAGGCTGAGTACAAGGGAAGAATGTTTTGCTTGAGAAGCATCTATGGATGCAAGCCAGCATTTTGCTCACTTTACTAGTCTCAGCATCACATCGAAGGCTCATGTTTGTCTTGTGGTCAATCATGACCTCCAAGTCCTTTTCATCTGTAGTGCTAACCAGCGTAGCACTGCTGAGCCTATAAGGATGCTGCAGGTTTTTCCTCCCAAGGTGGAGAACCTTGCATTTATCAGTGTTAAACGCCATCAGGTTCTCGTCTGCCCATTTGCTGAGCCTGTCCAGGTCAGCCTGGATCACTCGCCTGTCTTCTGGCACAGATGCTTTGCCCCAAAGTTTGGTGTCATCAGTGAACTTGGCCAGTCTGCTTCTGACTCCAATGTCCACATCTTTAATGAAGATGTTGAACAATATGGGTTCAAGGACAGAGCCTTGGGGGACCCCACTGGTCACAGGACACCATGATGAGTGACTGCCATCAATTACTACCCTCTGGGTCCGACCATGGAGCCAATTTTCCAGCCAGCGGATCATGGTAGACCCAAGACCACAATTAGCCAGTTTCGCCAAGATGTGATCATGGGATACCAGATCAAAGGCTTTTTTGAAGTCAAGATATATGACATCAATCTCTTCTTCCTTGTCTAGGTGATAGGTCATCTGGTTGTAGAAGGAAATGAGATTGGTCAAACAAGACCTACCTGCAACAAACCCGTGCTGGCTGTCCCTTAGGATGTTGGTGTCGGCCAGTCCATTAAGGATGGCCTTTTTAATAAACTTTTCTAAGACCTTCCCTGGGATATAAGTCAGGGTGATGGGTCTATAGTTAGCTGGACCCTCTTTCCTCCTTTTCTTGAAGATAGGCACCACATTGGCTTTCTTCCAGTCTTTGGGCACTACACCAGAGCACCAGGAGTTTTCAAAGATCCGTGCCAGAGGCTGGGCTATGCTGCTCTCCAGCTCATGTTTATCTTGTGGTACCCTGGGGTGCAGATTGTCAGGGCTGGCTGACTTGAAGGTATCCAGCTTCTCAAGGTGTTCCTTCATGAGGTCAGCATTAATGGAGGGCAGGGGATTTCCCTCATACTGACCTCCCTGTCCCGTAGCAGGCAAGGGTGTCCCATGGGACTGATGAAAGACTGACGCAAAGTACCCACTTAATAGGTTGGCTTTTTCCTGGGCGTCAGTTGTCAGTTGCCCCATCTGGTTCAGCCAGGGGTCCAATGTTGCCCTTGCTTTTCCTCCGGCTCCCCACATATCTGAAAAAGGACTTTTTATTGTCCTTGATGCTCACAGATAGTTGGAGTTCAGTTGCACCCTTGACTTTCCTGGTTTGCTCCCTGCAGGACTGGACCAATACAGAATAATCCTCCTTGGAGGTGAATCCCATCCTCCATCCTTTGTAGGCCTTTCTTTTTAGCCTTAGGAGGTCTGCTAGATCCCTGGAGAGTCAGGGGGGCTGCTGTGCCCTTTTGCTGCCTTTTCTCCAAGATGGAATAGAAAAAGCTTGTGCATTGAGGATCTTTCCCTTGAGGAGCAACCACTGTTCTTGAACTCCCCTCTCTCTAGGGTCGTGGTCCCTTAGGGCCTCACTGATGAGCCTCCTGACCTTGTCAAAGTCGGCTTTCCTGAAGTCAAGGACTTCTATGTTGCTGACTGACTTGCCAGCTTTATGGTGGATGGTAAAGGTGATCAGCTCATGGTCGCTGTCACCCAGCTTCCCATTTATCACTACGTTGCTGATTAGGTCATCCCCAGTAGCCAGTACCAGGTCGAGCAGCGCTTTACCTCTCATTGGCCCATAGACTTCTTGAGTTAGGTAGAGGTCATCCACGCACGAGAGGAAGCATTGCGACTGCTTGGATTTTGCTGAGTGATCCTCCCATGAGACGTCCGGGTAACTGAAGTCACCCCTGACAACCATGGTCCTGGAACATGCAGCCTCAGCCAGTTCCCGGGCGAACTCCTGGTCAAACTCAGGACTTTGGGTGGGAGGTCTGTAGTAGACTCCCACCATTGTGTCCCCTGTGCTGTGTTCCCCACGGATGGATGTATCCAGTCGTCCACCCTGGTTGCTAATATCAGCTTGCAGGGACGCGTAGCTTTCCTTAACATAGAGAGCTACACTACACCCCTGCCCCTTTTATCTATACGATCCCTCCTGTACAGGGTATAGCCATCTATACCCATGGTCCAGTCATGGGTGGAGTCCCACCAGGTCTCCATTATCCCTATGACATCATAATTGTTTGCATTAAGTAGGAGGATGAGCTCTTTCTGTTTATTCCCCAAGCTTCTGGCATTTGTGTACAGGCAGGCAAGTGTCCCCTTGGGGGCTCTTGCCTTGCCCACAGATTGTACCAGGGTTGGGGCAGGGGTGGGCTCCCTTAAGTGCCTTGGTCTGCTGGCTTTGCAAGGGTTCCTCAGTGGGCCAGCAGTGGCAGTAGTCCCCCCATCCCCCAGCAGGCTTAGTTTAAGCCTGGTGGAGCAGGTCAGCCAGCTTGGCTGAGAAGAGCCTCCTCCCCAGGGGGGAGAGGTGGAGGCCATCTCTTCCCAGCAGCTCGCTGCCTCTCTCGCCAAAGAGTGGGCTGTGGTCATGGAAGCCAAAACCTTCCCGATGACACCAGCTCCGCAGTCTTTGGTTCACTGTGTGGATCCTCCTCTCCCTCCTCACAGCCCGAGACTGGGAGGATCGACGAAAACACCACCTGTGCTCCCAGACCCGTTAGCTCCGCACCCAAATCCCTGTAGCACCTCATGACCTGGCTGAGAGTGCTCCAAGCCATGTCATTGATGCCCACATGAATAAGGAGTATGGGATGGTTGTCTGTGGGCTGGAGGAGCTTAGGGATCCTCTCCGCAATGTCCTGGATGCAGGCCCTGGGGAAGCAGCAGACTTCCTGGGCTAAGGGGTTGGGGTGGCAGATTACCCCCTCATTCCCCCTCAGGATGGAGTCTCCCACAACAAACACCTTAAGTTTTGTCATGGGGAGAGCAGGGGCGGTAGCTGCAGTTGAACCTGTGTGACCTGCGGGAGCTGGCATCTCAGCAGGCTCTGCTGGAGCAGCAAGAGGTGCGTAACTGTTGCTAAGCTCCAGTGGGGCAGGGGCCTTGGTGAGGTGGGCCGTAGGGCCTTTGAGCACCTTGGTCCATGCCCCTGACTGGACGGAGTGGGATGTCCCAGAATCCTCCTTTGTCCTGAGTAGTTAGTCTTCCATGACAACCATGCACTGGGACCATGTGGCCTCAGCCGGCCTCAGCCAATTCCTTGGCAAACTCCTGGTCAAGGTCTTGACCCTGGGTAGGGGGTCTGTATCAGACACCCACCATAGTATCCCTTGTGCTTTGTTCCCCATGGATTTTAACCCAGAGGGTCTCAAGTCTAACTCAATTAATTTAATCTAACTCAGTTAAGTCTGAACTACATTCATCCAGGTTTATCTTAAACTTGTTTCAGCCATTTTGAAAGTGGTTTATATGCATTGCACTTCTGTTGTGTTACAGATTTGAACCAGTTTCTGATAATTTATATGTGGCTTATGTGTATTTTCTGTTCCTAGCCTGTATGGTTGCCATACATTTAAGTAAAATGTCCAGTATAAATGCAAATGCTCATTTTATCAATAATAGTGGGCAGTTTTGTAGCACATGATATATATGCAAAGCACTATACAGATATGAACTGATTCCTACAACATCTCTGCACAGTAGGTGGCTAAATATTTTTATCTCTATCTTAAAGATACAAGCTTCAATTGAGTCAAACTGGTGACTTGCCTGAAGTTAGGTAGTGAGTAAATGGCAGGCCGTGATGGGTTACTAAACATGATCTTGTTAGAAGGAAAAGTCATATGACTATCCTAACTTTTCTGGCTTTGAGTGGTTTTAGCCTCAGCTGTGATAGTATATATTTTAAAGCTTCTGTAAGAGATACAAATGTAGAAGACAGGGCTTCTGCAATTTGGAAGTCATTATGCGAAGACAGAATAGAGGTTTTTTATCTACTGTAGGCTTTGAGGGTTGCACTTTGGGATATGCGTCATGGTGAAGGAAACAGTATGGAGCAGGTGCTACTGACATTTTGGAAGGCAGGGTTGCTGGGGGCTGAGGAGGACTAAACACCAGGGATCTGTGAATCTGAATAGTACTCTTGCTTGCTTGTAACTTTCTAGCCCAGCCTGTTGGCTCCTGTTGTAGATCACGTCAAGCCCTGTGCTGTTTCTCTGCATAGCCAAATTCAAGAGATGCATGACAGTAGGCCCACTTCAGCAGATGGGGAAAGGAGGTGATGGAAATTTAGGGGTGAAAGAGATCCATGTGGAAGGCAGGGCAGATGGTGCAGAGCATAGGTGGTAAAAAATGCCAGATTTCTAGCCTATTCATGCTGTTGATATTTAGGCAAAACCCCAGGCAGTAAAATTGCCTGGAATAGGGTTGTCTAACTTGAACTCCTGGAAGTCATACAGCACACAGGCTGCACAAGGCAAGATGGGCCACTGGGTTGTGTGCCACAGTGATACTCCCCCCAGTGGGGGGTGCACCGTTGGTACACTGTAGGACCCCAGGGGCTGCAGCTTAATTCTCCATGGGCCACCAGCCTTGGCTTAGAACATGAGGTTTGCCCTACTATCTGTTCACTCTGCAGCTTTTGCTGTCTTTTATTCTCAAGGGTGTTTTAATTTAGAGAACCTTAATGTTACTAATATCTTATGATGGGTGTGACTATTGCCTGTTATCAGCTACAAAGAATTTAACTAATCCAGCCACCAAGAGCAACAGATTGCAACCGATGCCTGCCATCCAGTTTGCCCTTTTCATCCATCTACCCTATGAGGTAAAACTCAATCCCCAACACCATTATCTAAAAAAGTAAAAGCTACTGTTGGTGGGCACTGCTAAATACAGGTGAAGGCTAGCTTGTTGTCTCCCTTTGCCTGTATTTAGGCACAGCACAGTTCTATTTTAGGTTGATAAGTGTTACTGGGCACATCTACACATTCATTAATGCTCTGTAGTTACTGTGCATTAAGTGTTGTACTTGTATAATCAAGTACTAAATTAATGTGCACTAACTGGTGTTACTGGGCAGTAGTGCTGGCACATGCCTTTTTAGTGATGCTACTGCCAAGTAATCTAATAATACTGCACAGTAGTGTATTAGCACCGTTTGTGTTGTGATGCACAGTATTATTAGGCTACTGCACAGTTAGTGTTTCGTGTAGACATGTTCACTGTATAGGAAACAAAACTTTTGAAGCATTTAGTGAAACATAGCACTCAGGCCCATGTTCATTTCAACATGATCCACAGCTATCTCCCCTGAAAATGTATATGCTTTGCAGGATTCCATGAGCAGATGGATTGTTTTAATTTGCAGAAAGGTTTGCAGGAGAGTACTCTTTCAAAATGACATTGCGAGAAATTGCTCCAATACAAGACATGCTCTGATTTTTATTTATGTAAAAGACATTGTGCTTAGATGGAACAAAACCGCAGTTTCACTAGGACAGGGTAACTCATTCTTCTATATTGACATGTTGTACTCTGTAATCTATTCAAGAGGCTATGAAAGCAACAATGAAGTAGCAGTCAAAAACAACAGTACAGTAGTCCTGAGCTGCAGCTAGTGAGTTTTTTTGTTTGGAATTTACTCACCTAACCTTCACCATAAAAGCTATCCATCTCTTTGAGGTATTTAATGAGCCTCATCACTGAATAGCGGTGTGCTTCATGTTCTTTCATTTATTTATTCTCACAACATGCTTATGAAGTTTGCAGCTGGGAAATGAAGACATGGAGAGGCTGAGTGAGTTGCCCAAGGTCACACAGGGGGTTGGTAGAGAAGCAGGGAGTTGAAACCAGATTGTCAGAGCCAAGGATAATGCCCTAACCATTAGAACATCCTCCCTTTCCTCCCCACATACTTACAATGATGAATTATGGTGAGAATACTGCTACAAAAGAAATACTAACAGCTGTCACGTTGAGGGTCACTTGGATGTTCAGGTGAGCAATGGGTTCCTAATGAATTTACCAATGTGGCCTCTTGTTCTCCTTGCAGAATATACCTATGAGCAGATCAAAGTTTTCTCTGATTTATTCATTATTTTAAATACTTCTGCAAATAATTTGCTATTTTTTAATCTGTGTGGATTGAATATGAACAGTCCAGTGTAAGTATTCTCTGCTCATGCTGGACACTATGCTGGATAATTGCAATTGTTCAGCTAGTTTCACAGTATTATTTTGGATTCCTGACTGGACAAGTTGACAGCAGTTTTCTGGCACAAGTAATTGTGTGTGAATGTCATGTTTGCTTTCTTTGACTACTCAAGCAGGTATGAAATGTGAAATGCACTTTTTGCATGTGTTCACAGTAGTAAAACCTGGCTGTTCAAATACTGGGAAGCAAACATTGAAATAGGGGCACAGGCTTGGACTGAATGAATTCATGCAAAAATGAAAAGAATATTAGTAGAAAATATAGTTTTTCCCCTCTGTTTGCTCAACTCAACCTTCAGAAAGTTTACTGTTCTATGGTGAAAGTGCTTCCCCCCACTATTGCTTTCACACGCCCATTACAGGAAAATATTCAAAGGCAGAGCTGAACAACTAGATCAATAAATATATTTATAAATATAGATGTATGTTGGCAGTGATTCCTACCAGTGAGGGAGTAAGACATTGGAGTTCCCAAATCCATGTGATATGAAACAAATGAAAAATCAGGCCCTGGTTTGACCATGATACATGTGATGGAAGGGGAAGCAGATGATAACAAAGAGGTACTAAAGGACAGACTTTAGAAAACATTTAGACACTGAACAATGGAGATAGGGGCCTAGTGAGATTTTCAATTTTTTTCAGGCACCATACTTATTCAGTGGTCATACCCTGTTCCACCTATTGGGTGTCTAAGTGGACTTAGGCACCTAAGTACAATTCTCTTCCTCTGTGTTCAAGTCCCTGACAATCCATTAATGCATCTACTTTTCTAACACACAATCACTTGGTCCTTATGTTTGAATCACGAGAAAGCAGTGAGGAGGATGACTGTTCTCTCTGCTCCCCCCCCCCAGCCTTTTGTATTAATTTTTCAGGGACTCAGGCAGGGTAGAATTTCACCATGCTTAGGTGCCCCAATACCACTAGTGTGGCTAATAGGTGGAAAAGAATCTGGCCATTAGTGCGCAAATGCTTTTGCAAAGCCTTATAGGTGCCTATTTAAACCTGACCCTAAGGTTATGCCCACACCATGACATCAGAGTGTTCATTCTGGCACTGTGCTCAAGACCTGGGTTTCTGGTGTGCTCAAAAGCAATGGCTTGCGGAGCCACTAGCTGTGCTTATTATTTTTAGTACTTTCTGAGGTTGACACACGTGGAGTAGCACTGGTGGATGGGACTTATTTCCTTGGTGATGAGATTAACCTTAACTATCTCTGTGGCATAGACAAACCCTACCAGGCTTGTCCATTGCCTATGCCCAGTGCCCACTAGAAACTTGACCCCAGGGTAGGGTCCAAGGCTCTCAGTCATTGCACTGTATTTCCTTTACTCACAGTGAAGGATACTCACAGTACTCGTAGTAGCTTACTCTGTGAGTAATGCTATTAATTTGAGAGGGACTAACTGAGTAATAAGACACTAGGCACTGCAAGTAATGGTGGCAAAATCTAGCCCATCTATAGTAAATCCTTTTTAGTAGTTGAGTCTTTCACATTGAAAAATCTGGCATCTTCATAGTACATAAATCTATCTCCAGCTGCAGATGCTGGACTAAGCAAATTGAAGATTTCATATCCAGCTTCATTGCTCTTGGGCTAAAAAATGCTATTTAAATGGGATTCCTATTTATATCAGCCTTGAAAAGGTATGTGCTTTCTCTGTGTAAAAGCCAAAAGATCAGAGAAGGTTAAAAAAAACCCTCCAACAACAACTCCAAAACAGTGTAATACAAAGGAAGAAAAAAATAATGTGTTCAAACGAACCCTATATCTTTCTCCAGCTTCCCACCCCCCTTCCTCCTCTTCCTTCTGTCTCTGCCTCTAAGGGTTAAATATGCAGAGGGAAAAATTGCTAGACTTTATGTCTGTGCTTGGTGGGAACTATTAAATTACGGCTGGATGTTTTTAATTATGCCACACATAAATGACTGAACACAACAGCATTTCAATCCAAATGTGAGCCTCATTTATGTGTGCTCTGTGTTCACTCTGAAATGCACTGGCTGGCACTTGTCTGTGGTGGCCCCTTTGTGGCACTGTAACAGCATGGCTTTTTTTTTTTTTTCCCCAAGTGCGAGGATGGGAGCTAGTCCTGGCAAGGGAGAAAGGAAATGGGTAATAAAACAGAGAGCTAAGCGGCTCACTGGAGCCAGCGATGCTGGGATCTGGTTAATTGCTCCAAAATGAAAAAGATTCGGGGGTTTTCATGAAATCCCATAGGTGCACTTGCCAAGCCTCAAATATTAGATTGAATTACAGTTTCTAATTCCTCCCCCACTTTACCCACAGCCATGTGTCTTATTTCTTCCAAAGGTTCCTCTGCATTTTCAAGCAGTGAATAGAAGGGGAGCTGCCTGCCTGCCTATTATTTATTTTACACCTTCCTTTACCCACTTCCTTCTAATCCTGCTCTTAAAAAAAAAATTGCCTTTTTGTCTCTTCAAATCTGTGTCTGTCCTAGCCTGTGTAGAGAAATGGAGTTGAATGGTGCCTACTTAGACCTCCCGACGCTTAAGTGGGTGGAGGATATATTAAGAGAAGCTCCTTGAACCTTATTACTTTTCACACCTATGTAGCTGCTGGGCAAGCACAGTTCATTTTCTCTCTCTTTCTCTCTGGCCTATGCTGGCTGATATATACGGGACTCTGACATGGCCTCTAAATCTGGGGGTATATTTTTGCACTGGCAGTTAGTTTTTACAGTTAACTTTGAACAAGTCACACAACTAAGGTACTGAAGGGCCTAACTTGTGGATGCAAAAGGGATGTTGGGAGGAAATTACTTCTTTAGGGGGAATGATTCTCCTTCTCAGCTGCCTCTAGCGTTCAGTCCTTAAATAGTGTAGGATTTGGGTCCACAAGAAAAGGAAGCCAGTGCTGCAAAACTGTATCTTCATGTTGAAATCAAAGTCATTGTCTTGTCAATTGTTCAATTTGGTTTACACAATGGATTCTCTCAGCCTGGACATTTGGATGCATTAAGTATGTCAAATGGGCAAAACATTTCTCATATTTTTAGCTAATCTGTTCTTAAAAAACTCAGCATTACAGTTCTGTAGCTATCTGCCCATGACAGATCACTCCAGTTCCTAATAACTGAATATTATTTTTCCTGTTTAGTCTATTTTTTTTCCAATTGGATATACACTGCTGTTGCAGCTCTTTGCTGTGCTGTTCTCAGATGTCTCCAGTTTTCCTTTAGATGATTATTTTCTAAATACCTGTATACTGGTATAGCCCATTTTATTCATGATAACTATCCGTGGAAGAACCCTAGGAAATATGTCTGAGGGATTTGTAAATCATTTACATGTGCATTAAGAATAACATGTAAGCTCCTCCTTTCTACCTTTCCTCCCTTCTACCTACACATTTTACATTTTCATTTTAAGTGTGTCCCTTTCCAACCTCAGGTAGGCATAAGGGATTCTGGTTCAGGTAACCATTTAGCAGCCATGTAGAACTTAAAAATGAAGTCTCTCTGCCATGGCTACCCCACTGAACCACACTCTCTCTGCCTACAGACTATATCCCAGGCTGGCTAGTTTTAGAGAACAAGGCAACCAAGGGAACACTCTAGCAGAATACTCTTTGATAAATCTACTATTTTCTTGTATGTGATTTCATGATGCAATGCTATGGAGAGATCCAAGTGTTCTGCCAAATCCCCCTTTCAAGAAATATTTTAACGAAGGGTTTTAAAAAAGGATGTGGAGATGCTTGAGAGAGTCCAGAGGAGAGCCACGCGCATGATCAGAGGTCAGGAAAACAGGCCTTATGATGACAGGCTGAGAGCCATGGGGCTCTTTAGCCTGGAAAAGCATAGGCTCAGGGGTGATCTGATGGCCACCTATAAGTTTATCGGGGTGACCACCAGGATCTGGGGGAACGTTTGTTCACCAGAGCGCCCCATGGGATGATGAGGTCGAATGGTCACAAACTCCTGCAAGACCGTTTCAAGCTGGACATAAGGAAGAATTTCTTTACTGTCCGAGCCCCCAAGGTCTGGAAGAGTCTGCCAGCGGAGGTGGTTCAAGCACCTACATTGAACACCTTCAAGAGTAAATTGGATGCTTATCTTGCTGGGATCCTATAACTCCAGCTGACTTCCTGCCCTTTGGGCAGGGGGCTGGACTCGATGATCTCCCGAGGTCCCTTCCAGCCCTGATGTCTATGAAATCTATGAAATCTATGAAATTGCTAACTTGGGTGCTGCTTTTTTACTGTCTATTTTTTGGTGATGGGCCTCAGTCACTAGAGACTGAAGTCTCCATTGATAACCCAACATCCCTAGTAATCAGAAATCAGGCATTTTTATTGAACCACCATGCTATTCTTGGCCTGAGTATTTCAATTGTTATTTCTCACCCAATTCCCTTTGGATTGTTAGCCAAGGCCTTTTCACCCAGCCCTTACCCCATAAGGTAAGGAAATGTGGCTTCATCTATGACATTAATACAATTGTGTGAATCATTAGTGGATCCAGTCCTTAGGGGATCAGATGTTTTGCAGACCACTAGAGAGAAATTCTAATATCAAATATGTGCCGTGAATCATCCCAGATGTAAAAAAAAAAAAAAAAAAAAAAAAAAAAAGACACTACCCCATTTTCAAAACCAAATAAACCTCATATACTAGCCAGGCTAAGTCATAGGCTTAAAAGGGCAGATTTAACAAGAGCATCTGGTGAGGCTCTTGGCCACCACACCTAAAAGTTTCTCTCTCTGTCTCACCCCAAAAATTCTTCCAATGGATATTTTCCCTCTAACTAGCACTTTCCTGTCCCCTCTTCCCATCCCAAAACTTGCATCTATACAGAGGGAGAATTCCCAAACCTCTAAGTGGCTGTTGCCTTCCCCCCACACTCCAAAGAAAAGAGTGAGGGGGAGTGATTTACAAAAAGACAAAACTGAAGTTTTGTTGTGAAGGGAAGGAGATAAGGACCTCAACACCTGCTACTCTTATCGCAGTATTAATCCTCAGCACTCTGGGAGGCTGCTGTTAGTTCTGTCTCTTCAGTCTTGTTATACTACTGCTTCTGCTTTGCCTAATACTGTGAAATGAGTGCTCAGTGTCCTGCACAGCATATAGCGGGTATGAACTGCAACTCTGACACCAGCATTTCTGATAACCAGAGTACTTATTTGGGTGTTTGAAAGTGGATGTAGATATCTAACACTGGGTACTCAAGTTTGGAAATTGTACCTTACTGATTGTAAATGTATAAGTGCGCATAGAGTCTTATGCAACTGGCTTTTCTTACAAAAATACGGAAAAGTTCAAAACCATTTACACTGTGCTATTCTGAAAGTGAATATGGGCAAAGGAAAAATTGTGGGAAGATCAGAGTTTCTTGTTCAGAACAGGCCATATTTTTTTGTTTATATCCTCGGAAATCCCAATGAAATCCTTTAATGAAATGGAAACAAATGGTGCTGGAAACAAAATTCAATTTTTAATTGTTTTCCTAATGGGGACTATTTTTTTTCCAGATATGAGACTTCACAGAAAGAACACTGAAATTATTTTCACACTGAAAAGGTAATTAGAGAGAGAGAGAGAGAGAGTCCTTTTAGGATCCTGATGATCAGCACAGCCAGATCTGTTACTTTTTAATGTTCCTTCCGGTGATGCTATAGTTGAGCATGGGTTCTTAAAACAGTTGCCAAAATCTCTTGGAAAAAATTAGGATCTCTCCATTGAGATTCCTTTCCACGTAAGCAATATTTTGAAAAAGATAAACTGCCAGTCCCAGAGAATGATGGTGGTAATAATAAGGGATCATTTAACAGTTTAATTTTATCAATTATATATTGCAAGCTTGAAGGAAGGAGTTACTCTGGTTTCAACTAAATGTATGCAACTACTCTCTGCAGAGTAAGCCTGGCTATGTGGAGGTGGAATTCTGAAACTTTGTCTCCACAAAGACAATAAAGCAACAGGAAGTGGATGAGATGGAAGTGAGTAATCTGAACAATATCAGGTAAAACTCCAAACTTCCAGACTTCTCCATGATGACATCTGGAACAAAAAGAATCTGTAAGCTTTCTTTTGAAGCTTATTACTGCACTCGCATTGTTAGCTCTGTGGTAACTATTAACATTTTGCCAGTAAATGATGTCAGACTCAGAATTAAAAATATGTGTAGAGCAGATAAGATAAAAAGTGCCTCCCCCCCGCTTCTGAACACTGAATTTTTTTGGTTTTAGTTTCTTGGACTCATTGAAGTTTACTTATGATAACATTTTTTGGGGGGGGGGGGGGGGAGGGGGGGAAGCGGGGAATAATCCTTAAAGCAAAACAATGATGACAACTTAAAAAAGAAAGAACTCCTTCCCTCAGTTTGAAACAAACAACACGTGTAAGATTCAATGACTTCCCTATGTGTATGTGTGATTAAAGGTTACAGGTACAGGAAGAAGAAAAAAAATTAAATATTGCTAAATGGGTGCATGAGATTCAAGGCCATTTGAATGACAGATCTTTTTCTCTGTGTCAGTGCTATTTCAAATCTGGAGAGGCATCAAAGGAATCCTTAGCTCCCTATGTGATTCCTGAGAAGTTAGACATTGACCTGAGACCAGGATTATGATTTCTGAGGCTATGAAGTTTAGATAAAAATGGGGCTGAGAACAGCTGTAATTTTTAAAAATTACATGGATACTATCCTGAGTGGGATGCTGCTTTTCATACATCAAGTTGTCTAAAATGTAGTTTAAAATGATGGAAATATAAACAGGAGCCAAGACATTCTCAAGTGATAGCTTTCACTAATAAGGTACAAGATAAACAGACTTCAAGGTCTCTGAGCCTGGCTTATCAAGCAGAGGCTTGCTTGATAACTTAATAATGTTTCTAAAAGTCCTTTTGAATCAAAGGACCCAAAGCAAGACCTATTAATGGGAGCTTTCCCTGTGACTACAGTGGGAGTAGGATCAAATCCCAAGGAGATTATTTTCAGTACTGTTGGGATTCTGGGTCTCATTCAGCATCCACTGAATGGAATAGAAAGATTCCCAATGACTGATACATAAAGGGATGCTGTGTTTGCTCTCAAACCTATCACACAATAAAGAATAAATCCAGGTAGAAAAAGAACAGCTTTGCCATGATGACTGATGATAATAGCAATCATGAACATTTTTGCAAAAATACCCCATCATAAAGGAAGAATAAATCATAAGTATTCTAAAAGCTAATGGAAATATTGGGTGCCTATACACATGCTCCGATGTGTTCTAATTAGAATACATTGGAGCAGAGAGATTAATTCAATCTGTTCCACGTTTTAATTAGAATGCTCTAGCACTGCTGCAGTGTCGCTTGTATAAGCCTCTGTGGGTTTAAAAATGGCCACCAGGGTGCTTTAACTAAATCTCATCAAATGACCTCATCCCAAGGCCATTTTTAAACATGGTGGGGCTTAATACTTGTGATGCTATGGCGTTTTAAATAGACCAGCTCTCTGGGAGCTGCTTTAATTATAAAACGCCCACCACCCACCCTGAGCGCGTGTGTAGGCACCCAATGTCTCCTACACAATATGCACAATGAAGAGGTGACTGATGCCATAGAAAGAGCTGTGAAGAGGGGGAATGATGTCATCTAAGGTGAGAGGATGTTCCCTTCTACCACTGTCTTTATAACTGCTTCCATACCAACTCTGCTTAAGAGAAGGAAAGCAGTGTGGTGGGAGGAGCTGGGAATTTTTTTCTTAAGCAATATGTCTCTTTTCTAACACAGAGGAATGGACATTTAAAAATAAAGCACTAATAATACTAATAATCCCTAAAGCAAAACAATGACAACAACATAAAAAAGAAAGAACTCCTTCCTTCAGTCTGAAACAAACAACACGTGAACCGATTACATCTGCTAATACTGCCATTGGAAGTGGCTGGTTTTAATTCTGAGGTGAGAGAAACACCAGAATCCTTCAGCCTGAGAGGAAAGCATCCAAACCAGTTGAGAGAAATTACAACTTAGCTATATACATTTGGAGGACCAGAATGGGTGAAAGTCATAAATAGCTCCATTGAAGTCAATGAGTAACATTAGTAGCACTATTTAAATGGTGATTGTTAAACGTCATACAGTGAGTGCTAGCTCAGATCTGCTTCTCTGATTCCTGGGTTGCATTCATGAAATGCAGAAAAGAAGCCAAGTTAGCCCTAACTCTGTTTTGTAGCTATCTTGTTTTCATGTCTAGAACTTTGCTTTTTCTAACTTGTCTTTTTTGTGCCTTGAATATATTTTATCATTCAGTAACAGTGCTGTTCATTTTCTGACTTGGTTACAAATTAGAAATATTACTCTCAGTTATACATTTGATTTTTTCAAATTTCTTTTAATTGTTTTTATACAATTAGCTAAGGTTTTTATCAATTAAAATTTGACGTTATACTTTTACTGCCTACTCAGGGAATATGTGACTTTCAGGATAATGAAGACCTCTCCATTAATTCAGTAACTCATTATGATCTTTCTCTCAGCCCCCAACTCATACTGTACTGAGACCGTCACAGTACAGTACTGTTATTGATTAATTTTGTTTAATCTTTATTTTTGTATGATTTTTGTGTGTTTATATTTACATATACTATAGATATGGCAGGGAGCAATATGTGTAATTGGGGCTAACTAAAACTTTCTATAAATTGGCGCTTTCAATTGTGTGTAACTGTTAAAATGTGAGGCTAGAGACTGTTATAAGTGATTGGAAACCAGTTCAAATCTGTAGCACAACAGGGCTAGGGACAGACATTACATATAAACCAATTTAAGTGACCAGAAACTGGTTTAAACCTGTAACAGAACAGACGTTTAGTGCATACAAACCAGTTTCAAAATGGCTGAAACTAGTTTGAGATGAACCTGGTTGACTGTACCATCAGACATAACTGATTGAGCTCAAACTGGTTTATGCAATGTCTGCCCCAGACCCCTTCCTGGTTTAACTTAAGCCAGAGTCCCTCAGCATCCCAGCATACTCTCTGAGCTGGTCTCTCTGCTCCAGCCCAGCAGGGCTGGCCCTCCCCCACTGTCCAGGTGGAGCAGGGACAGGCAGGGGTGGGGGACTGGCAAGAGAAGGCTTTAATTCCTGCTTCTGTGTCTCACTGGCAGGGACCTGTTGGGTCTGCTGGCTGCCCCCACCCCCTTGCTGCTGCAGTGGTGAGGGGGGCGTTATTCCCCCCTGTACCCTACTGCCCCTGAGGGACAGCAGCCAGGTCTGGCCAACCCAACTGCTACTGCTGCTTGCCCCCTCCGGTCCCCTCCACTGGATGCCACAGGGAGAGGGAATAATTCCTGTGTCTGCTTCCCCGCAAGGGGCCTTGCTGGCCAGCATCTGGCCAAGCCCTCACCCAGCCACTGCAGCAGGAGGGGGCAGGGCCCTTGATGGGAGCACCAGCCCCTGTTGGGGAGCATGACTCCCTTCCCAGTGGTGGAGAGGGCACTGTGGGGCAGGCAGAGCTGTGGTGGATTGTGTGCAGCAGCACCAGGGCTTGTAGGGAGCCAGAGCCCTTCAAGTCCCCCACAGCAGTATGGTCCATAGTATCTTTCCCTGCCCCACAGCATGGCCTCCCTGCCAGGAAGAGGCTCATGCTCCAGGAAACCATGAGAGGAGTGTCAGCACGCACAGCTTCAGGTCAGGGGCAGGAATCTTCAGCACCGCTGCTTCTGCCCTGTGCATGGAGCTCCAGCTATGGCTCCTGGATGCTTTGGAAGATGGAAGGCACCCAGGGGATGCAGCTGGAGCTCCATGAGAGGGGCAGAAGCTGCTCGGCTGAAGTTTCCTCCACCCCCACTGCCTCCTGGAGCTGTGCAGGAGTGGCAGGAATGGGAAGGGGAGCAACCACTGGAGGCAAGGGGAAGCTCGGTTGGCCTGCCAGAGCTGCTGTTCTCCCCTCACCTCCAGCTGCAGCTCCTGCTGCTCCACGCAATGCCATTTGGGGTTGCTTCCTTCAGCCCAACCGCTTCGACCTGAGCTAGGCTGAAGAGTGCCCCCAGCCCTGAGGTGCTGAGTGGTGTGGCAAGAGCTACAGCTGGAGGTGAAGGGAGAAAAATAGCTCTGCCAGACCAAACCAGCTTCTCTTTACCTGCAGTAGTTACTCCCCCTCCCATTCCTTGGGTGGCAGCTGGGGGAGGGGTGGTGGTGCTTCAGCTTAGAGGCTTCTGTCTCATGCATGGATGTCTGGCTGCAGCACCCAGATGGAAGCCTTCCACTCGGGCACCTTCCAAGGCATCCAGGGGCTGTAGCATGGGGCAGAAGCTGCAGGGATGAAGCTTCCTGTCCGCCCACCCAGAGTGGCATGGCACCACTGTGTCAGTGGCAGCTGGAGGTGAGGGGGCAAAACAGCCCCTGCATCCTGGCCAGCCCACAGCTGCTTGTGCACCTGCAGCCCTGGGTGCTGCACAGGGCAGGGAGCATGGCGGTGGCAGCTGTCAGGCTTGAGTCCTGCCAGCATCTCTGAGTTGGCCTGGGAAGTCTGCTCTCCAGCCAGCCCCCACCTGGCAGGCCCCTTGGGGGGACAGGGTGTGGAGTGTTTTTCCCCTCTACTCCTGGGACACTGCAGTGGAGTCTGTCTGCCCTGACTTCCACTGTCACCACTCACTTGCCCAGGGCAAGTGGTGGAATAAGCCCCCTCCAGGCACCAGAGGAAGGGGGCATGAGGGGGCTTATTCTGCCACTTATCTCAGCTACACAGTGAATGGCAGCAGTGGCAGTCAGGGCAGGCAGACCTGGCTGCAGTCCCCTGTGGGCAGTGGGGGTAGAGAGGAGAATAACCCCTCTCCCTGCCCCCTCTGCCTCATGGGCCATGGTGTCCCTCTGCTGCAGCAGTGAGAGGGGAGCTCCTGGAAGACCCAGCTTGGGTCCCTGCCGGTGGGACTACGTGGGTGGGAGAGGAATTAAACCACTCCCTGGCCAGTTCAGCCTGGACTGGCCACCCTGCCGCCCAGCACAGCTTTGTTGTAGCTGAGGCCACACTCTAGTACCCCCTCAGCTCCTGGCCTGAGCAACTGCAGGCGTGTGCCCACATTTTCTCAGGCCAGAGGGAATGTCTGTACTGTTACAAACTGGTTCAACCTAGGCAGGTTATACTAACTTGTAAAGGTTGAATCAATTCAGGCTCTGTTTTTTTTAATGTCTGTTCTTAGCCCAGAAGTTCAGTGTGCAGAAACCACTTTCAAAATGGCTGAAACCAGTTTAAGATGAATCAGACTGAACTGATTTAGGTTAAATCAGTTTATTGATCTTTTGCCCCAGATCCCCTCCAGATTCATGTTAACTCACAATACCCCAGCATCCCAGGATGGCACTTCTCCTTGCAAGCCGTTCCTTGCAGGGTGGGCAGGCTAGCTTTGGCCCAAGTTGTCTGCTCCAGCTGAGCAGGGAGGCATGCTTTAGCACTCCTGGCTTCTGGCCTGAGTCACTGCAAGCATGTGGGTACATTTCTGGAATCTAAAGCGAATGCCTGTTCACTTGCTTATCAGTTCAATCTATGCAGCTTAGATTAACGTGTGAAAATTGAATTGATTTAGCTTTGTGCTTTTTAACTGTCTGTACTTAGGCTTTAACTGTTTCAGCAGAAATCTTCTACCTTTCCTCTCTGCCACCAGTTTTTCTTCTTCTTTTTTTTTTGTTTTAGTAAAATTGGTTCAGTCATTCCCAGAAATGAAACTAGTGGTAGTAACAGGTAGTTTGGGCCAATTTAAAGTTTCCCCCCTCCCAAAATATTTTCCTCTGAAGATCACTAGGACCTTTATGCTCTAAGAAGGGACTTGAAACTTGCTAGGGGGATGATTTTGGAATCAATAAAATGTTTTCTCCTGTCCTGGTGAAAATGTAGCCAGGTTTGGCTGCGTTATAAATTCTGAAAATTACTATCTTCACATGTTTGCTAAGGGACTACTGCTAAACTCGCTGAATATTATCTGCATTGAACATTCTTTGGCTCGGAATAGCTGCCTACATGCCAACTACCTGGAATAGGTTTAACACTGTCGTTCTTAGTGCTCACTGAAACTTCTGGAGCATGGTAGACACTGAGCTAGGGTTTGGAACAGGGGAATTGCACACTGCTGGCTTAAGAAAAGATGCATTTGGATAGGAGCTAGAAGGAGATTGTAACTTTCGATCATAGTACTTCTGCTGATACATGTTTCATAATCTTGTTCAGGAAAGGCCTTATGCTTACTATTAGTTTACTAATTTTATCAATATGTTGAATGAGAGGCTACACAAGGTCACTTCCATAAGAGCTGGGGATATCACCTAGGTCTCTAACTTGCAAGTTTCTTTCCCTTTGCCAAACTGCCTTTCAGAATGAATGTGCCAAACCTATGGACTGTGGGTAACCAACTGATCATACCCCCAGTGGTCATGTTATTTTGTCTTTGGGACCCAGGTTGATTCAGGACATGAGATGTTCAGTGCATGAGGCAAGAGTGTTACAGAAAAAGAAATTGGGACACGACAGACTTGTGATTTCTTTTCGGTTCTGGCACGACTTTGTAAAACAGAATAGGCGAGATATATGAATTAGTGCATCCCCTATAAAAATCAGCAGTGCTGTGTACTGTGTGTTCTAGAGATATTTCATTACATTATTGCAAAATTAAGCATTGTAAAGCCAAGAAATGCAATCTTAATTCTACCCTGATACAGATTCTCCAAACTTTTCATACAGTTAAAACTCATTGAAATATTATGTGTAGGATATTCCTGAATATTAATGATATCATTAATGTTGATATCCCATATTATTCTTCTTAACTGATACTTTCTCTTTCAGCAAAAACAGTAACTCTGCTCTATAACGTCACCATGCAATTTTAAAAGTCATTGTTGCATTTGATACAGATGGATCTAAATTGACAGTTAAAAATTTTCCCTCGAGTTACTATAGAGCAGTGTTAAGTTTGTTTTGGTATCTTAACTGTGCATTTCTTTACCTAAATGTGTTTGATTTCTTTTTAACTATGGATTTCTTAGGTTTACATGGATATCTTAGTTTTGTGCTGTATTTTATATTTTATTTTATATTGTGTTTTATCACTTAGCCCCTTGTGAGCTCAGATCATTTGCATTGCACTTTAAATTACTGATATGTGCTCCCAACTGTACTTGCATTCTCATACTGTGCTTGGGAGTGTGTGTGTGTGTGTGTGTGTGTGCATGTGTAGGTGTGCATTATTAATATTGTAAGACTGTCTACTTCTTGCTGTTTGTGTTCCACTAGGGCAAGAAGAAATGGATCTTTATAATTTTAATGCTAGATTTAATTCTGCATTGTGGCTGATTTGAACTCCTCTGATGTCAAGTACTTGTAAACCTGGCTTAGCCAGCTAGCTAAACTGGGTTACAGTTGCCTTACATCATAATGTGGATTAAGGAGCCAAACATACCAAATGAATCTGGTACAAGATTATAAATTTTTTAGTTCAGTGGAAGTCATTGTTCAGTTTCTTTCATGAAGCAGTTTCACTCAAGGTTGAGAGTGACTAAAACTGGAAGAGTTGCTGTTTTTATGCTGCAATCCAATGTAAAAAGTTAGGACTTTTGTTGAACTTCACTGAACTCTGGTACACTACTGGGCAAGTCTTTCCTTACTTGTTCACATGAGCAACCTCACTTGGAAGGACTGAGCTTCACAATGACTATGGGCTGCCAGTACAGTACCTACATCTGTTTTGCCTTAGCATATCTTGAAAAAACAGGGGTTTATTTTTCAGTTCCCTTTTCCAAATACACAGCAACACATATACTTAAAGCTGCATTGCAGGATGGAGCTATCATACTGTTTTGAAAGAAGCTGAAATGAACAGGTAGAACTACCCCAGCTTGTGTTGTTTTTGCAGATCCTCTTTCTGCAACGTATATGCTCCTCCAAAGGGAAGTGCTTGGATTGATTGGATTGTTCATGACCTTTGATAACTCTTTGCTTGTTTTGCTCTGCTGTTCCACCATTGCTACTGCCAAATAATGGCTAAGCTGTACGATAGCTTATCCTGTAGTGGATGAACTCCCGACTCTAATGACTTGCTACAAAAATAAATAAATAAATAAATAATAAAAATACACACCAAACACTCTCTGCATACAATAGCTGGAAAGTGGGAGTGCAGTGGTGTTTTCCTCTGTCAGTGGGTCAATGTGTTCTATAAGCACTTCCATCCTGTCAAGTCCCTGGTTGGTCTCCACCTGCTAGCTGGCTGGCTCTAGAGGCAGTGCTGACCTGGCCGCTCCCTCATTTTGCTGGCGCCAGCGGCTTGATGGGCCTTGCACTTTGATTATTTGTGTTAACAGTTAATTTAGCACCGTGGACACGTGTGCCAAAGCTGCCTCCACTTCCTGCAGCCTTCCAACAAATGGGACTTTTATGAGATGCCTTTCACAGCTCCCCCACCTCCTCCAGTTAGGCTCCTTCTCCTCCTCCCCTCCCCTCCCCTCCTCCCACCTCTGCCGCCTCGAGCTCAGCTGTAATCTTTTCTACATCTTGCAGGAAAAGAGCTATTTCTGGCAGCTCTGTCTCTAACACTCGCCCCACTCAAACTGATTTAATGGAGATTTATAGACGCATGACTATGTAGCTCTGAGACGCTTTCCTGAACAGTTTTTCTGTGCCTGCGTTGAGTATGGAATATATTTATTTAATGTTTGGTGTTGCAACTACACTGTCAATTGCTAGTGTGACAGTCCACATTTTTTTTGCACAATAATTCCAGTGAAATCCTGTTACACACCACATTTCTGATCCAACTCATCCCAGCTGCTAACTTACCAAGCTAAAATCTGACACCCAGGTCCAATTTCATTAAACCCCAGTTGGCATAGTTCTTTGTGATAATGCTGTCTCTCATCTAAGGCAATATATATTTTGGCTCTCAGCTGCAAATAAATCCTACTGTAAGCACCTTCTTCCTAGTATGCAGCATACTGCAACAGTCCAAAAAATGTAGCTTCTGTAAGAAGTCATGGAGAAGAGAGACTATTATAATTTATCATGATTTTCCAAGTAAGCTCTCTGCTATCTTAAGAAACTGTGTTCTCTAAAAATAAATTAGAGCTGGAGTTGTATATAACACTAAAACTGCTGTTGCTGCTGTTATTCCAGCTTTGATTGATGCAGAGAAACCCAAGCCGGTATGTATGTGGCTGTGTATCTAAATTCCAATACACACCACATGTTTTTCCCCTTCCCTACATCCTCCTGAAGTACTAAATTAACATTAAAATGTTCTCAACTGAGCAAGATAAGGGGCAGCATTAAGGAAATGTATTATTAAAACTGATTCCAGTGCTCTTCTTAGTTCACTGGTTTTTACATAGGTGTTGAGGGGTTTTGAAATATATGTGAAATGCACCCTTCTGTGATTTTCCTGTAAGGACTATGTCCATTGAAGTCCTGCTTAATCACTAAGTGATGCTTAGGCTTTGCATGAGCCCTCAGCATACAGGTGAATTTCAGCTCATCTGTTTTTCCCTGTCTGGCTCAGTAGTGGAATAGGAACTACAGACACAATCCTCCTGCTGAGTATAGGAAATTTGCATCTAGATCTTCTCTTTATGCCACAGTTGTGCAGGGGGGGTTGTGTGGTAGTACCCCCATTCATTTCACTGGGTCTCTGGGCAGGTGCAGAAATATTTTCCTGCACAGAACAGTTTACAGGACATAAAGCTGTTTCTTGGCAGCTCCTCAAAAATATCCCCTTTCAGATCACCAAGCAAATCAGACTGAGTTTAGCATAGTAGGTAAAATTCAGTCTTATAAGGAGTGCACACAAAATTTCTATGTTCTCTTACATCTGGTATTAACCCTAAAAGTGAGAACAATGACTCCACTTTTTGACTTCTCCTGGTTATAATCACTAGAGGTTTTAAATAGTATATGGTATATTTTAAGGTATTGACACTATCAAGCTTTTACATGGTAGTTTAACATATCTTTTTATCTCCATATTTGCTTTTTTATTTGTCTGCATTTGAATCTATGCTGCCATGTTTTTGGAGGTGGGTTTGGGTTGAGTGATGAGGTTTTTTTTTGGCCATCCTTGGAATAGTCTGAAACAGAGATACTCCTGGATTTATTGTGATTAGGCACCTGGGACAGGTTTATATGGTGTCCCCAGGTCTCCTAGGAAGAGATTTACTTGAGCAGGACCTGCTTGCCCATTCTAGCCTGAATGTACCAAACCTGGAAAAATGGTAGTGAAGCTGTTCTGGGGAAGTATTCCATAGCTGCTCTGGAGATCTCTTGTTCTCTGTTGTGCTTGAGATCAGCTGCAGGATATACTCCCAGAATGGCTCTTGTTGAAATCTGTCCCTAGTTCACTCAGCTATTAAGGAGTATCTGGACATTAGGTATGGGGAAGCCAAATTGGTTTAGTGTGTAACTGTTACAAGTTGTAGGCTAAGAACCCTGGTGTGCCTTCACTGTGATAGCTGGATAGGTCTCTTAGACACAGCCAGGCCTTTGTTTTCCACTGTATCAGTCACTCTTGCCACCATTATATCAATTGGAATAATATTTTAATGAACTCAAACTTGCTTTAGGAAGAACAAGCAAATCGATGGGGAGCAGAATAAAGGTAGATCACCTGTCCTTCATGATTTCAAGCACTGGAAAATAAAAGGATTTTCCTCTCTGCTCTGTGGTCTAGCATATTTTTATTGAACACTAGGGGACTTAAATATATTCTGGTCAGTCCTAGTGTTTTACAAAAGACCTAGGAAGTGTTGAAATTGCTAGTACATGGTACCAAGTGTTGCAGTAACATGGTATTTCAACACTTTGTACGTCATAAACCTGTAATTTCAACACTTTCTAAGAGTCACCAGAGTGCCTCAGGCTAAACTATAACATAATTTACTGTTCCCTTCTGAACACTGAATTGTCTTTTTTCCCTCTCTAAAAATAATTTAAAATACCCTTTGGCCAATATTAGGCAGTTTAAGATTATTTTAGTAACACAAAAAAGACAAAGTAAAGGCTTGGGACTTATAGAAAAAGTTGGACTAAAATGGGAACAGGATTGGGGCCTACTGCTAGATAAATACAGTATTTTGTAATTGCAGCTTGAATTACGGATTTGTTTGTGAGAAATGAAGCTGATTTTAGAAGTCACCTGTGGCTGTGCTTCTGCCTTGTGTCATTATACACCGGGTTCCACTATCAAGTTTTTAACTCCTGCAAATGAATCTGCTATCACTCCAGCCTCTGGGCTGGATCTTACACAGGCATTTTCAGAGTGGTGAAGAGATAAGCAACTCCCCTTTGAACACAACTTCAAGCAAGTTGGCAGCATTGTGGAGTCCAATGTTGCAGTCTCCAGACTTTATAATGGTGAACAGTGTTCTCTTTTATCTACTTGGAAAAAACCTCCTCAGCTTCTGCACCTCTACTGAATAAGTTTGCCATATTGAACTAAAGGAGCCAACTGATTACTGCTGGGATTATAGGAGGGGCAAGCTCTGTATTCCCTTTTGGAAATCATAACTGGCTAGAGTTAGGTATTTGCTGAGTGACCTCTTCAGGGGAAGATAATGCCTAACAAAGATATAGTACTTTGCATCCGTGTATTGGAAGTATTACCAAGGAAGAGAAGCAGCCTTATCCCAACAGAAACTGAGGCCCAAAGTGATTAAAATGACTTGGCCAATAGGGACAATGGTAGGGCCCAGGAATAGAGCCCAGTTCTCCTGAGCTGGAGAGGCAGCCCCTTAAACACTTCTGGGCACGTCTACACATGCATTTACTTGTGTAATTTACTGTGCAGTAAGTGGTTTTTATGCCAGCATCTACACGTGCAGGCATTAAGCACAGTAATGCTGTGTGTATGTACTGACTTGGGACTAAAGTTAGTGGTCCACACACGTGGTGTTGCTGTGCAACAAGGTGTCTACATGTGCCTTACTGCTCAGTAATTACTTGGGTGTAAATTTGCTACCTGCATCATACGGGGTGTAAGTTGCCACAGTTGTTGTGCACTACGGGTGCACACATGTACACATGCAGCTGTAGTGTGCAGTAATTTTTGGTTACTGTGCAGTAACTGTGCACGTGTAGATGTGCCCACTGTTTCCGTAGTTGTGTTAGGGCCCATCAACACGATAAACATAAGTAAGTAATGTGAATTGTAACTGAGACATAACTTAACATGTCCATTGTACTCTTCATTATATTTCTGGCCACTTTATCCGTATGTCATTTTTGTAACCTTTTGAAGAGTCATAGTTTTTTTTTCCCAGTGATATGTTTTTATCAAGATATGGATAGCAAACAGGTTTCCCCTCTAACTTTAGCAGGTTTTCACCTTCTTCCCATTATTTTAACAGAAATATCAACTGAGAAACTTCCCATGCCAGCCCTGGGAATCAGGACAACAAGCAGAACAGGAACTTCTGGTGAGGTAAAACAGCTTGTGTAAAATGAGCAATGATGAGATGGGCTGTGAGAGTGGGAGAAGAACTGTTGGGAATGGGCAGGATTTCTCCCTGTTGCAGGCCATACTGCTGAGAAAGCACAAACCAGCCACAGTGGTGAAGTCATGCAAATGCAATGCTCCCAAAGGCCACAGGAATTGTGGAAAGATTTGTGTAAATATCTCATGCATTCTTGTGCTCTAAGGTTTATGGAAATAAAAACCACAGTCACAAAGCCAATGCCACATTTACTCCCTCCCTCCCATCCCCTTCCTTTTCTTCCCTATAATAAGTTTGTAGAAGATTTTATGAGGATCCAAGAACATGGATCATTTCTGTTTTATTACCAGGAAGGTACAAATAGGAGTACAGCACTGATATGCATAAGGTTAAACAGGATACAAGGCAAAGAGGAGGCAGGTTTGTTTGTGCTGGGTGAATCTTTTTCTGTAGTAATGACTGGAAAAATTTATGCTACACACATGTTCCCTAAGTCATTTAAAATTGTACTCTACCTATATTTTGCTAGACCTGAATTGTACTCTACCTATATTTTGCTAGACCCCCTCTTTTCTTGGACTCTGACTGTGCTGTGGACTGCACAGATGATCCACCCACATTTGGAGAAAGGGAGTCATGAACTTACCATCCTGTTCCATTCTTTTAATGTTTTATTATTCTCAGTACCATGTCCCGCAGTACCTGGACTAGACTAAACGAGCCCTGTTTATTCACTTGCCAGCGTCATTCCCCTGTGTTTTCGAGCTGCATCAGGGACGCTTCTCCCTGCTTTGGGTGCACCCTATCATTCCAGATAGGGGTAGTCTACACAGTCTACACAGAAGCCACCCTAGCACTGGAAATAGTTCAGGAGCCTGTGGCACCTGCTACAAGAGAATAGGAGGATTGCCCCTCCTCCTTTGCTAGACTATAGCCTTTGAGGTAAAGTGTGGAAAGAACTACTTATCAGCCTCCTTTTCCTTGAGATAACACATGTGCTCTTCCACAACCAGGCATGAGCAGAAAGAACAGCAGAACTGAGTCCAAGATGAAGAAATTGGCAAAAGGCTCTGTTGCAATATAGTCTCTCCTTTAATTATAAGAGTATCTTACTTGTGCATACTTTTTGTCAATTTGACCAGAAACTAGAGGCTGCAGATGAGAGATGAAGAAAATTTTATCAGATGTTCAAAAATACAAGAAAGCAAGCTGCAGATTGTGTGGTCTGCCAATGAATTTTTGAATGAAAATTTGGTGGCAGAAATGAATTATAAAAATGCCCTTTACTGAATGATGAGAACACTTTCATGTCTCAAAACCATTTGATTTCTTGCCTCTATCTGCATTAGTAGTGGAAGCATTGATGTACAGTTTTGTGACCCCCAAAATCTGGGTAAGCAAGTGACAAACTTTTCCAAGATCTTTTTTTATTTACATGGAGGGAATGGGAATAGCACAGAGAGTACTAGAAGTAGACTACAGCAATAGCAACTTGACCAGTAATTTCATTAAATATTGTTGACATAGTCATGCCTTCAGTGAAAAATGGTCTGCTTGCTAGATGGCCCACTGGATTAGTGTGGTTTAGGCATGAATTTCCATAGCCAACAAGGAACGATGGGGCTACTAGCATCAGTTTCATCTTCCATTAACTCCCCTGTCTGGATTACCAGGGACCCAATTACAGATGAGGCAACCTGGCCTTTAGCACTAGGTGGAAATGAAATTCAAACATGCCTCCTGTATTTACTCCCACCCATTGCAGTCCATCTTCAGTAGGAAGCCCCCAGGAATAATTATTAGATGGATCATCAGGTAGTACTGGTGATTCAGCAGATGGCACTCTTCCCACTGAGTCAATTCTTCCCAGTCATGGTGGCAAGTGGTACTGTGATGCTGTTGGTGTTTTTCTTTCAAATGAGAAATAAAATGTAAGTTCTGACCATCTGTGGTCATAAACATTCCAGAAAGCTTTTCAAAATAGTAGGGGTACTAATCCTTGTGTTTTAGCCAAACTCCTGTTTGGATAACCTTCTTTCTCCACAAAATTCTACTTACAGTTTCACTTCCTTTCCTGGGGGAACACACGCAAGGTTGCTAAAGGGATTCCTACTGCATACAAAGTATTTGGGGATTTTTTGGCATGAAAGGTACCACATGGATTATTAGAAGTGAGTTCATACCAATTATTATTACAAGACATAACCTGCAGATCAAAAATGAATGGGCATTTAAGGGCAGAGGATAAATAGCCAAGCAGTTCCTAATCTGGACCATTTTCCTGAATTTCACTGATACAAGCACAAGAAAAACAGGAAATAAAATACTCTGCAATGTCAGCTATGTAACTTTTATTAAGTTAGCAACTTAAATGTATAACAATACACTCAAGGCCTGCTTCTACAATTCCTCGCGTCAGTGGGCTTTATTTCCAGTATTTAGATCTTGGTAACCATTCTAAAGGAGTGTAATAAAGTCAGTGCTCCTTATTACGGACTGAGCTGTGACTAACACCTATTTGACACAGCTCAGCTCAAGTAATTCATTTCCTTCTATCAGTGCTTGTTCTGTAGGTTCAAAGGCAGCCTGCATCATTAGAAGTTTATTTAGATAGAGGTGATATTTTTAGGTGCTGATAAAGGACTTCATTGTTCTTTTTTTTATATGGAAAAGCTTGCATGAAACTACAGTGCAAGTTAAAAAAAATATGGTGCAGTTTGCTATCTGCATTCAAATCCATTCCTGCTTTTCCACCCACTTCTCTGCTGTCAATTCTATACGAAGGACACAGAGTGCTACTGACCCTAGTGGAATGCTATTTGCTTATTTTATCTCAGAAAACAAAACAAATTTCTCTGCGTTTTGTTCTATTTCCTACACGATAGAATCTTTTGTTTTCACTTGCAACCTTTGCAGCTTCCAAGAATTTTTACTCCTTGTGGTTTGTCGAGACACATACAGTTCAATAGTCTGCCACTAGGCCCTAGCCCAAGGTTGAGGATTCCCTCCTTTTCCTTCCCAGTATTGTCCTGCATCCTGCAGGGCCCTTCTCCCTACATTGCTGCGGCTGCCGTGACAAAGGGGACTGGCACCAGCCATACTCCTGCTGCCACAGTGACAGCTGCTGAGCACTTGCCAAGCTCTAATGACAATAGCATGACCTCGGATACTTTATTAAGACAGAAAAGACTTGAAAGGGAGGGTGTACTTACAGGCAGACAATAACACCTCATCTCAGCACAATGCATTGTTTTTGTCAGCCCAGGATGGAAACTGATTAATAGAATTCTGTCCTTTTCTTTTCCAGCCTCCTCCCTCCCCATATTACATCCACTTGCACACACACCCATGATAGACTGGAGCTGATGCTATTCAAATATTTCTGACAAGTCCAAATGCTGAGCCAGTGATTCTTAGCCAGGGTGCTGTGGCACCCCAGGGTGTCCTGAGATCCTTTCAAGGGTGTCACATAATGTTAGCAGCTTTAGTTGAATAAACATGAATCAAAAGATAAATCTGAAGATTTCAAGTAGGAATCCACAGTGTTAGAAGCCTTTTGGCTTGTTTAGCTCTTTCTGAGTTCTTTGCAACAGACGAATCACTTTGTTATTTTTCTGCCATCAAAAAATGAGTGAAAACAAAAAGCTGGCCTTTTTCATGAGTGCCTTGAGTCTATCAAGGGATGCATGATGAGAGGTGCCTCAAGTCTGAAAAGGTTGAGAACCACTGCACTGAGTGCTAGTGGACTAAACCTGGGGTTACAACTTACAGCATCTGAAGAGGTTTTCAGTATTGTTTCTGCTTCACTCTGACTGCAGTCGAGCTACTTATCTAATTTTTATCTATATGATAAACTTACTATATCCAATAGGCTGTGCCGCTCCATCTGAGCTGCCTCCTAAACTACAAGTTATGGAGTTTTGTTTGCTGCTGAGTGAGTGGGCCAATTAGCCCACTCCTGTGCTAATTAATCTGCCTGTGGCTCTGCGCAGGTCTGACTACACTGCTTCCTGTTTGGGTGGCAGTCTGGATGGAATGGTATAGACATGGCTTGAGGTTTCTGATCTGTAAATGGGGGGCTAATGATACTTTACTCACCATTATGAAAGGTTCTGAGCCAGGAAGAAAGCTTTGAGCATGAATAAATGTCTTTGCCAAAGGGGAGAGGGGGTGTAAGGGAATAGAACTGGTTAGAAAACCTAATAAAACGGGCTTGCCTTAGACTTTTCTGATTTGTTTAAATCAAAGCATTCTGTGGAGATGGTTCAGTTTTGACACAGTTTCTCCTCAGACCAGGAGGTGCTTTAAACCTGATGGCCATTCACGTTTTGGAAGCCTGCATAATTTCTTGCCAGTTAACCTATGTGACACCTCAGGAGCCCAGCAGATGCTTCTGCTGTTGTGAAGCCTGGGTTTGCAGATCCATCAAGTGAATTTTTTCCATCTTGTAGGCTTAGGGCTTTCAAGTCTTTCACGTCCCTCCAGGCACAAATCTCAGTTGCCACTGTGGTTTCAAGCCCATCACAAAATCCTTGAACTCCAGGTGATTTCCTCACCTGCAGTGCCCCCAGTCATGTCTCTTAACAAAAGATGAAGGTAACAGACAGAAGTGGCCTGAGTTATGAATTGCTAGTTTTAATTCTGAGGTGCTTTACTATGAATTTGGAGGTAGAAAGTCTGATTTTTCTCTTATATAGTTTTATGCTAGTAACTCCATTGATTTGTATGGAATTATCACTAATTTGCCCTAATGTAAATCAAAAAAGAATACAGCCCAGAATTCAGTGTATTGTTATATGACTATCTATATATCTTTAACACATAATGAGACCCATAAAAAACCCCCAGCTACTGTACTTCTCCATTTAAGACCATGGAAACAGGCTGTTTTCATAGGATGTAGATGATACTACTGATAAATCCTAAAGGAGAGAGAGAGAAAAACAGGGGAAAACCAGGCTGGCCCTGGTTCTTCTCAATTTATGATCCCTCCTATTTTATCCCCTGCAGCTGGGTTTGTGTGTTTGTGTGAGGAAGGGCTATTTCACATTTCCCATGATATGTTTTGTTTACAGTTGTGATGGCTTGATTCATAGTGCATGATCCACAGCCCCTACAGGGCTTTTTCTGAGCATGTCTTCATGGGGGGAAAAATATCTGTTTTTTTCACAGAGGACGTTTCCAGTATCAAGTGTAAACATACTGTATGGGAGAAGTACATACTGTATGCCATTCCCATCTGGTCTGCCCTGGTCCAGATGTGCTTCCTGGGGACTGCCAAACTTTTGGGAACATGGAGCAAACTGAAGAAACAGGACTTTATAAAAAGAAACAGACCAATTACCCCCAGCAGCCCATTTTTTTGCATACCACTTATTACTATATTAATTTCTAAAGCACTCCAGTTCGCAGATCATCTAGTAGAGCAACAGCTTATCCCTTTAAGTATACGTTAGTATTTTATTATCAGACATAAGGTAATCTTTTAAGTAATGTGTTTATGTTAGCTCTTAGTTCTCTCCCTCTGTGCCTCCCCCTGCCCCAACGGTTTTGCTAGGGTTTGTGTCTTATCTTTATCTGCCCACGGCATTCGTTGCTATAAGGTCTAAAAATCATATTTCTTTGAGGGACATCAATGTTGTAAGGACTTGACAAGAGATCAGAAGCAATGCTGCATCAAAGTTGGAAAAAAAAAAGCAAGGCCTACAGTGCTGAAAGCTGAGGGCTTCCCATCCAGCAGCCATCTGTGAAGTACTCGGGGACAGTGCCTAGTGTCTGAGTCATCAAAATTGGCAGTCACTTACCCACTGCTGTTTCCCTTGGGGAACTATTTATTGGGGGAGAAAAGGAATGGTAGAAAGAAGGAAGATAAACTGCCCTTTTGCCTCTTGATTTATATTCCGTTAGGGTACCCCTGCTCTATTTTCTTTCACTTGGAATGTATCTTGTACATGTTTTTTCAATATGAGACAATCAGCTGGGCTCTCTCAGGAATGTCCCTGGAGACTAGAAACAGCCTCCCAGTAGGGTAATATGTTCAGCAGAATTCTAAGATGCATTCTCGAACATCTGCATCCTATTTATGCCTCCGGAATAGTTCCCATCAGCATTTAGGGATTCAAAAGATGCTGTGTGAGATGGCCACCAATTCTCCACGCTGCATTGTAACTTGCAGAAACCTTGCCTCTTTTAAAATTTCCACTATAGTGATGTTGTAGTTCTTTTTTTTGAAGAGAAACTATCAACAGAAGGGCATGGAGGTGTATGTTGAACAAACTCTTCGCACATGGCTTCTGAAATAGTTGTATTCTCTCAGATATGAAAGATCCAGGAGTCACCATGCACAGCCGGATGAGTTTCTGCTCTGGGCTTTCAACAAAGCAGACAAAATGTTATGTAGCAGCAAAAGAGGACTAACATGGAAAATATTGTATGTTACATTCCTCGTTTTGATTGCTGCATTTGGTTTTGATAACTTTATCTCAAAAGAAGGAGCACTGATCCCAAGAGAGGCAGTGAAAAGTATTAGAAAAATGGCAGAGAGCATGTTCCATGTGTGGAGGGATTAAAATAAGCAAGGGTTATTTAATTGTAACAGGGTATGCCTGTTCATTTAAGGGAGCAAGCAGCTGGAGGGGCAACTTGCAGGTGGCAAAGGAAGTTAATTAAGGACTTACCCGACCAGCAGCAGGCCGTTTCAGCTATATAAGCCCTGAGCCTAAGCCAATCAGGCAGTCCAGCCCTGAGAAACATGATGTGAACAGCTCCTAGCAGTAGAGCTCCTAAATAGGTTGAAAGGAAGCAACTCTGCAATGCTGAGAAAAAGGTAAGGTACCTGGGGCAGAGTGGAGTTTGTTTATACAGGCAGGTGGACTTGGTTTTGTGTTATAGCCCAGAGTTGCTGCCGGAGGGTGCAGGTGCTTGTTATTAAGGGCTCTGGAGTCCAGAGGCTGGCTGCATGGGTGACCAGAGGGTCCGAGAGCCCAGAGTGGGGCAGAGAGCATTGAGGAGCCCAAAGGAGTATAATGAACACCAGGTGACCTAACTGAACAATAACACTTGTGAGGCATGGGACATGGAGTAGGGGAGGATGGAGACGCACAATGGCTGGATCAAGAGGGCCTATTTAGCTTGAGGGCAGAGCTACGACTAAGGGGATTCAGATGGGGCCCAGTGGTGGTTTGTACAGACTCAGGCTCACTCTAAAGACCACGGTCGGCCTCCCTTACATTATCTCTCTAATTAGGACAAGGTGTGTGGGTGAGCATTCAAGGGGGCCACTACATTAGAGCCTGAGCCAGGCAGGGGCTGCCTGTCCACTAGGGCGCAACATGGCTACCCCTGTGGCCAGGACCTGCAACATTAATATTGAAAGTAAAAGAGCAAAAGGAGCTATAACAGAGGTGCCTTCTATGGAATAAGTGAAAGGATAGAGAATAGTCGATTAAACACTCATATTTATGTTTTCCAATTATATAAGAATAGATAAAAGGAAATAATATTTACTCAATCTATAACTTATCTGTGGGCATCATTTTTACAGAATACTCCTGCAAAACAGGAGATGGCTGGCAGACAGACTCAAAAAAGGATTAGAGCCTTATAATAATCTTCAAAAAAAAGCAGCATTTGCAGATGGGATAAAAATAAGAACCACCAAGACTAAGAAACAGAGACAAGCAAGAAACTTTCCTAACAGCATAGTATTGCCAAAGCAGGTGAAGTCAGAGCAGGGCTGGCTTCTACCTTCTCATGAAGGCGATGGATTGCAGGATACGTGCTAGTGTTCTCTGAACAGCTGTTTTGTTCATGTTCTGTTGGCCATGGGTTTCTAGGTAGCACCTTTCATTAAAGGCAATTAAAATAGATGTCATCTTTTTCCAAAGTTACGTTGTCATCTAAACAACTGTCCTGGATGCTATAGGGAGAATTGTAGAATTTCTCTATTAAAACATGAAAAAAACTACTATTTGGGCACCTCTATGCTAACACAGTATGAATTGGCCAAGTATGGAGACAGGCTATCAAATGTGCATCCTAGTGCACTCCATCCAGTTCAAAGCATGAAGAAAGCTGTAGCTCTCCCTAGTTATCTGAACTCACAGCTCACTGCTCATCTTTTACTAAGATCCATGTATATGCATTAAATTAAAGCCAAATAAAAAAAGCAACAAAGAACAGAAATCCCTAAACAAACAGTGAGGACTTTGACTTGTAAAACTATATTTGCATATTTGTTCTGAAGAGGTTCCCATAGCCCTGCTCTGACTCTTTATCTATTCCCATAGGATGTACTCCTACACGCTTTTTTCCAGGGTCCCATGCTTCCTGTGGGTGTTCCCACAGCTGCCAGTTCAGACGGCTTGAGTCTGGAATAGACTTCTTATGAGCCTGAAGATGCTGTTCTCTCAGTGAGTCAAGTGATTCCACACAAAAAACGTGGCAGATGTTCAGCATCAAGAATCAAAATAGAGCATTCACACCACACAGCACATTCTTCTTTCCCAGATACCTTTCATTTCCTCTCTACTGGATGTGGAGCAATTTTCTTCTGCTGCTGCCATTCATGAGAACTCAGGCTTGTGTTAATTTTGCAAGGACACTTGCATTTCTTGTTAATATTCTCAGAGAGGAAACAGGGGTTGCTATATTCATGGGAAATGATTCTTTGTTTTCCTAGCTAAAAGATATATATGAGGTTTGGGAAGAGATAACGGCAGTGGATAGGCTTTTTACTAACTGATTGGTCTAAAATGATTTCCAACACCTGAAACATGACACTTCTGTGAATGTGATCAGTATGAAGTAGAAGTCAGTTTTCATTTGGAATAAAGGTGTCTGTTCATTGGATTGAGTTGTCAGCAGGGAGACTAACAGAATTCTGCAAATGACACTGGCTGTGTTGAAGCTGTGACCGAATACAGCCAAATGCCCTCAGGAGACAGATATCTGTTTTCTGATAGAACCAATGGCTAGATTCAAACCAACATTTCAGCTGTCTGTGTTCAGGCATGATTTCATGGTGCTTCTTATGAAGGCATCTACCACCTTGCTATGTAATCTGCCCAATCTATTTATATTGACCCTTATCACTATACCTTCTGAGTATCTAAAGAAGGTGTGCTATTGTCTGGGTTCTGGTTTCATCTTAACTCAGATAATTTACATTCTCTGATCTGCCTGGAGGCCCTCAGCAATGTCTATTAGCCACATTACCATTTTATACTTCCTTGGATTTACCATTCTCAGTATTTCTGTGATGCATTCTGTGAATGCATGCCAGATACAGTTTATGGACACATCTCAAGTCTGAGAGGGACAAAACTGTAGAAAAGCTGTGCCCAGCAGCAACCATACCAAATAGAAAGCCAGCAATATTCATGTCTCTTATGGTCCTTCATCCATACAGAAATATTATGTTTTCTCTTCATCCTGTTCTTAATAATGCCATTTTTTGTGTTAAACTAACAAACCTACTAAAAATGAATATACTGTGAAACTAATTGTAAAAAATGTCAAGGTTCTCATATTAATTCTTCAAGCCCATTAATAAAATTATGTCATATAAAAATGACACAACACTTTGTCTTCTCTTAGAATCACAGGAAAGCAGGGCTAGAAGGGACCTCACCAGATCATCTAGTCCAGCCCCCTGCTCAAGGCAGGATCATTCCAGCTAAGTGTCTGTCCAACCTGCTCTTGAAGGTTGCCAGGGATGGACGTTGGACAGCTTCTCTAGGTAGCCTTACCAATGCTTGGCCACCCTCATAGTCAGAAAGTTTCTCCTAATCTCCAACCTGAATTTCATCTGCTGAAGCTTGAGGTCATTGCTCTTAGTCCTGTTCCCTGCAGTCACAGAGAAAACCTCATCTTCATCCTCTCTATATTTGTCCCTCAGGTATCTGAATATTGTTATTAAATCCCCACCTCAGTTTTCTCTTCTCCAGACAAAATAACAATGAGCACTTTTACACATGCTCCAAGGTGGGGGGGAGAGAGGGCAGCACTTTAATTTGAGTGGTTCTGAAAGTGACCTTACAGTGGTGCTCTAATTTGAGTGCCACAATGTCTCGTGTATCACTGTCCCTGCACTTCAAAATGGTGAAGGGGGACTTGAATAGGGGCTAATTTGATGAGCTTTAGTTTAAGTGCCTCTGTTGCCATTTGGAAGTGCGGGGATGCCGATACATGAGATACTAGAGGCTGATGGACCACAGTAATCACCATGCTCCAGCAGACATGATTAATTGATTCTGCTTTGATGCCCTGTAATTGCAGAGCATCAGAGCATCTTCATGTACAAGCACCCTATAATTCTCTCAGCCTGTTTTCAAAAATCTTCTCTCTCGGGTCCAAATCATTTTTGTTGCTTTGCACTGGACTCTTTCCAAATTGCCCACATCCTTCTCAAGTGAGGCCCAAACTAGACATAGCACTCCAGGTGAGGCCTTACCAGTGCTGAACAGAGAGGATGAATCACTTCCCTTGATTTGCAAGTGACAATCCTGTTGACACAGCCCAATACGCTGTTGGCATATATATGTGTGCGTGTGTGTGTGTATATGTATATATTTTTTTAAATGTTTTAATTTTTTTTGCAACAAGAGCACTGTTGGCTCATATTCAGTTTATGGTCTACTGTAACCTCCAGGTCTTTATCTGCAGTACTGCAATCTAAGCAGTTATTTCCCAGTCTATATTTGTACATGCAGTTATTTTGTCCCAAATACAGGACTTATCCTTACTGAATCTCATCTGATTGATTTTAGACCATTTCTCCAGTTTAGCCACATCATTCTGAATTTTAGCTCTATCATCTGACTTGATTTGGGATAAAACCCTGATTGGAGACAGCAATGTATCTCACCTATCCCAAAGCATGGAGTATTTTTGAGTCTTGCGAATTAGTATGACACCATAACTGTTTACCATATGCAGTTAAAGTTTTTCCTATTCAAAGCACGGTAACCAGCCCATGGTTATTAGGTCTTTAAAGAATCTCATTTTCACAGCTTCTGATCAGTGTGAAAACTGTGGAAGACATTTTATTTTGAGCCTCCACAAGTAACAACTAGGTTTTGTTGAAAATTTTCCACTGAAACTGTCTTTGATTGGAAAATGGAATTTTAAATTAAATGAAACTTTTCATAGGAAGTGGCTGCTTTCTTTGAAGATACTCAGTTTTTCTTCCCCCCATAAAGCTGAAAATGAATCCTTTTGAGCCAATCCTTCATTACCTGTGGTTTTATGGCTGACCTGGAAAATAATTATTTTTGGGTTCTTATTTTTTACTGAATACCCTTTTTATCATCTTCTACTACTACTACTACTACAACTATGCCTACTACTATTACTAACTGTAAAAAAAAATTACTACTACTACTTTCTTCTGTAGGATAAAACAATATTTTCCAAATGGCTCTAATAGTAAGGTCAAACTTTCACCCCTTTTCTTGCATTTTCATTGAATCCTTAGCATAAACTACTAAAACCCAAGCTAATTAATCATAGGGTCTCAAGGGTCGAGTATTTCAACCATCTGCATTAATGTAGGATGTGTAATTTCTAAACTACTGCAGACAGATACGTAGCTAGCTTTTCTCAAAAACTTCCAGTGAAGGATATTGTTGCAACATTTGGGGCAGCCTGTTCCATTATCCTATTGTTCTGACAGTAAGGAAGTTTTCTTTTTTTCTGAGATCTAATCAAAATCAGTGTTGCTGCAGGTTAAACCCATTTCTTCATGTCCTAGTCTGCTGCAAGGGAGAGCAATTATATCAGCCTTTTAAATATTTGAATGCTGCTATCATGCCCCTCCATCCCCTTTAATCTCTTTTTCTTTCAACTAAACGCACCTAGTTTTCTCAACCTTTCCTTGTACAGGCTGCCTTCATTTTCTTCCCTTATCCCTGGATCCTCCCCAGTTTCTCCATGAACTTTTAAAAATGCAGATCTGAAAACTGTACACATTATGGCAGCTGAGACCTAACCAGTATTAAGTAGAGTAGTACTGTCATCTCCTGTATCTATCATTCCATCCACTGTTAATGAAGGCCAAAATTATATTTGCTTTTCTGTGACTACATCCGTTGCTGACTTAGGTTGAGGCTATGATTTACCATGACCCCCAGATCTTTCTCAGCAACTCTACTGCTTAGGTAATTATCTTCCATTCTGTATTTGTGGAAGATAACCTGAACTTTTCAGCTTTTTCCTGACCTTACCGTGACAACAAGAAAATCCACAATCCAAAGAAGCATTAGCTTGTATTGCCTGGCTGTGAAAGCTTACTCCTATAATAGCAAAGTGGTCTGTTGGACAGTCAATGGGTACTGGGTAGAAGTCCTAGGGTGGAAGAGGGTGGGAAGGAGTATGTGAGTTTTTGTTTGTACTGCAACTTTTTGGACCTGGTTTTCCAAATTAGGATGTTTTTTCTAGTTATTCTTGTATTTTTTTTCTCTCCCATTCCAGGAAATGGAAGAGAGCTGCTATAAAATGGATACACTCCATCTGAGTATTCTCCTAGAGCAGTGATGCTCCACTTACATAGCCCGTGGGCCAGATGAATAGTGCAGAGCTGGTCTGTGGGCTGGATCATAGGTGTGGGGTCAGGACCAGGTCTAGTGTGGGGCCAGCCCATGTAGTTGATTGACAAGTGCAATCCAGTGCACTGGCCCAGCCCATGTGCCCACATCTGGCTGCATGCTGGCCCAACCCTGCCCCTCAGCCCCAGTGGCTTCAAAGAAACATTATGCACTGGTTTAGTCCCACACTGATTCAGTCTAGTGCACAGGGCCATGCCATCTAGCCTGTTGGGCTCCCCATAGATCTGAAAATTTGAGAGAGGGGATCTCCCTTGCTGCCAAATTTCCTGGAAAACCCACAGGCAGGATCTGGCCCATGGCCCAGGGGTTGAGCACCACTGTCTTAAAGTGCTGGTGGCCAACTTTTCGGTGGATATGCCACAAGTTAACTGTGCCCCCTTCTTGAGTACCACCCTCACCCCATTCCCCTACCCTATCTACTCCAGTGCCAGACTCAGTGGTTGTCTGTGCTACTTGGGGCACAGAGACTACGGATTGGCCACCCCTATCTTAGAGAGTTGGGAATTCAAAGTTGCCTTTGGGCTGTTTTGAGTTACTACCACATCCCTAACCCTCGAGGGAACTGGAGCTAATTTTTATGAACTAGACATATGTGAAACAAAGCAAAAGTGCCCAAAAGGCTTTAGGAAGAATCTCTAGTGCTAGGCCTGTATCTGTCTGTGATCCCTACATGTTTCCCCAGATGATTCTTGCATTCCTTCAGACTTCCCTAGAGCGTGTGTAGCTCTAATGTGATGAACAGCATGTCATGTGCAACAGGAGGGGAACCAGGTGCTATTCTCTATGCCTTTCTTTCCTCAACTTCCAAATAAGATAAGAAAAGATGTGAAAGGTGGGGTATATTTGAAGCAGCTGAAATTGTAAAATCACATCCCAACAGAAGCACCAGTACCCAGACTGAAAATTACATTTTAACACACCGAGTTTCCATACAATCAGGGAAATGTATGCGTTTAAACTCTATGTAATCAGTCTGTAATCTCTTCGACATCTGGTAACTGCTGCTGTTTCTTAGTAATAGTCACACATGCATGATATGACCTAAACAGATAACTTACTGTTTCCTAATGTGATAGTTTTTTTGTTTAATTTATTAAAAAAAATATCCTTTTAGCATTATTTATGCTATGTACCCATTGACTGTCCAACAGACTGCTTTGCTATTATAGGAGTAAGCTTTCATGGCCAGACAATACAAGCTAATGCTTCTTTGAATTTTGGATTTTCTTATTGTCAAGACAGGTCAGGAAAAAGCTCAAAAGTTCAGAGGAGCCTATAATATTCATAAAAGCAATTGCCTCTTCCAGTCTTCCTGAGTTTTATCTGTTTCTTTACTTATTCTATCCAATCACCAAAGGAAAAGATTGTCTGAGAGGTCTCTGTTCTCTCTTACTTGCGTTAAATAAATGTTAATGGGAATTTTCCATATTCTTTTCAGGCTCTGAGGTATTAGAATGATGACAGGCATTTCCCACTTTCAGGAGGGTTTCCCTCTGCCAGTCTTCATGCACTATATTTCTCCATTTAAATTACAGTTCAAAGGCAGAGATTGTAGGTGACCGTATTATTAGGGAACAGAATGCCAAGCACAGAAGTTGTAGTGCACATAATATCCATTAACACCAAATTTTCTTCTTACAAGTCAAAAAGTGCCACATGGAGCTTTGGCAGTTTTATGACACTTCTGTTCTGACTTACAATATGGCAGGCATATGTTCTGGGAGTTTACTGGCAAAATGGAAATGTATAAGAAATACAGGCAAGATTGCAATCTGTAAAATTAAATGTCCATATCTCAAACTGTTCTTTTTTTCATGGCTGATTTTTCAAGATGTGGAGAAATATTTTTAAATACACTTAAGTTAAAAGGTTTCCCTATAGGTTGATTTCTGAATAGTCAGTATGTGGCATGAATTTCTCTTACTGAAAATGTTGTTGCTCTAGTTAATTAATTCATTCTGTTCTAGACATTTGCCCATTGTGGTTACGTATAGTGAAAATAAGCTAACAAATGAAAAAAATACAATGAACAATAAAAAGGGAGCCTCATTCAGCACTTGGAAGGAGAACAATGTTCTGTTTTAATGCACTATGATATTTATTGCTGAATTTATTTTTGGCAAAAATAGTTTACCTGGAACTTTCTTCCCTTCTCCAGAAAAAAAGTTTTTACCCTTTATCCCATTAATATTCACAGTTGTTATGAGCAGGAGAATATAACTCTATTTAATCAAGAGCATGTGAGTGTAGTAGGTAGAGCTGTGTCTACCTTTGGTATTTAATAACACTATGAAAATGTCAGCACCAATTAACTCAGCCAGCTATCTGGTTAACAATACATGCTTACCTAATTGCTAAACACTGCCCTTTGTTGCATGTGGTGCAAACTGACACTGTCCCAGTACGTGCACAGAAGACATTGTGCTTCATTCTTTGCCAATCTCTCTTGTGAAGAGGCAGACTACTTAAGAGTCTTATTGTATACTCTTTATGACCTGCCAGTGGTTCCTGGAGAGAGAACCTCCCCAAAATAGGTAGGACATGCCATGGACCTCCTTCTTTTTGTTTCTTCCTACCCACTCTGGGGTGCTTTCTCCCTAAGGAATGTTAGTATGGAGCAGTCCATGTGCTTGGAAGAATGTAGGGAGCTGATTTGAGAGAGTATGAACCTCTTGACCCCTTGTTTCAGGACTCAAAGATAAGCCATGACCTCAGCCTAGAGCATAAAGGCCTTGGTGGTGTATTTTATAAGATGGGAAAAAGTAAATATTACTAAATAGCAGTGATGCCATAGAAAGAGCAGAAGGTTAAAATATGAGTAGCTGGAGGCAAGGATGATGCATACAGTGGGATGGAAAAACTTGTATAATAAATATGTGGCATTCCACTGTTATGGTATCAGAATTTATGACAGCAGAAGGCTTTCTTTTTCATAACAGTTGGGAAATATTCACTGCAATGTCTCATAGACCTAACAAGTATTTCTTAGAGAGATCCAGTATCAGTGCTTGGTAATGTGGATTAGGTGATTATAAGCATCTTAAAAAAGGATATTATTTAAAGATCCAAAATTTGATCCTTACTTAGAAATGTATGAATCAAAGTAGAGTTGAAGGAAGCCACCTCATTCAGGGTTTGAATATGTTTTACTCAAACCTTTTAGCTGGAAGCTTAATTCTGATTTCTGATGGAAGAATGCAACTACCAAGATTTTATTTGTCCTGTTTTGTTATCAGGTCTCTGACCTGTTGTGTGTCCTGAATCACTGAAATTCTTAATCAACTTTATTTCAAGTAATGAGCTAGTAGATGTAAAAACATGGAATAGATTCATCACCTGTTTTCTTTATCTGGGTGTCTCAAAATCATGGGCTAAAACACATCTTCCTAGACTAAGTGATTTGAAACTGATTCCTTTTGGAGTCTTTGTCATCCAGAAAAGAAATGCCTGGTTAGATGAAGAAAAAAAATTGCATAATGTTCTTTTGGTGGTTCTCTGACTGCATGAAGAAATTAACTTTGAATACAATGCATTGCCTGACACAAGGTACTATGCACTGAGTCCTACACTTGGCGGGGTGGGTGGGAGGAATCGGAGGTAGCCTTTGTCCTCTCTCTCCACCAGGGAGATGGGCATTACCTTGGCTGTATTTCAGCTGGGGGAGAGCGGAGGATCTGCAAAAATAAGGAATTATCAAGTCAGTGAACTTAGGTGGATCCCACGGTCGGTAAAAATTGGTTAGGCAGAACTTTGGGGGCATGTAGTCAGCAGTGCAGTAATCCAGCTACACTTCTAGCATGGGAGCTAACACGTGGAACAGGCAGACCTGAGAGTGTACGCAGATACCAAATACTGCAGTCTGGGGGAGGATGCTTTGCAGACTGTTTGCATTTCCTATGTAGTTCTCTCCCAAAAGCCCATTCACTCCATTTGGTGCATTGATACCTGCACTGCAATAGTAATGAGCTTCAACAAATGCTACAACATTTTCCATTTTCAGTCTCTGTATTTTTCATCTCTATCACCTGCTGCCTGGCATGAGCAGAAAACACAGCCCCTTGGCTTTTCAGAACTATTGGTTCAGACAGCAGTGCGGATAATACAGCTTTAGTTCGTCAAGCAAAGCAGGCTGCCAGGACTAATCTCCTCTGTGCTAAGCTAGTGGGCCTACATGTATGAGAAACATGAAAGTGCAAGTGTCTTCCAACAAATGATCTGACGAAAATTGCAGCAATGAAAATATACCAAAGGCCATTTCTAATCAACTACACTATTTATATTTGCCTGCTGTTTGATCAGCTAAGATCACACAAACATGCCATTGTCAAGACGTGTGAATATATACAAACAGACTCTGAAACAGGAACAATGTAGAAAATGAAAAGAATAATTAAACAGATGAGCATATAGCACCTCTTTAATTCTGAGCATTTAATAGAAATTCAAACAGAGGCCTCCAGTCTTGTTGCTCTCTTGAGCTCGAGCTATAACAAGAGAAGTTCTAGCTTTTATGCGAGTTCTAGCATTACCTGTGACAAATGCATGCCTGACTGGTTACCATAATCCATTTCCCTGCCTCCTGGGGAAGAGCAGCCAATCAGGACTTTTGCAGGAGATAGACACAGCTCTACCTCTAGTTTAGGAGCAAAGAGGCAGTAGCAGGCACAAGTATAGTACGAGGTGAGAGAAGGGAGAAGAAAGAGTCCAACAGCTTGGGTCAGCTCATGTCCATAGTCTTCTCTCTTCATGTAAACAATAAGTCAGGGCTTGACTACGTTGGGGTGTTCAACTGGCAGCCCACACAGCCTTTGAGCAGTTAACATATGGGCATGAGTCCCAACAGCTGCCTCTCTCACTACCTCATAGCAGGAAGATGTCTGGAGTTTCACATATCACCTGTGCAGCCTGCCTGGTGGGGGGCTGTGGGTTGTTGCAACAGCAGAGGCATCAGTTTGCAGCCTGCATGGTGTGCAGTCCCTGGCTGTGCCAAATATGGACAGCCCTTATCTACTTTATGGAGCTGCTGCTGCTGTACTGATGCTGGCACAGCTGTGTTGGCAGACCCATCTTGTGGGGATATAATATATGCCAGGCAAATGGATTTCTCAGCCAGCCACTAGTGTAATGAAGGAGTGGGGATCAAGGCATTGACCCTATGGGGGGTACAAAAATAGCAGCAGCTGCACTGCTGGCCTGGTTGTGGGTGCACCACCAACACCACCATGTATGCTGCCCATGCATGGCTGCCATCCAGGGCACTCAAGCACCCAGTTAGGCCTCTCTAGCCAGTTATATTATACTGCCTCTTTGAATGACATCAGTTAATTCAGCAGACACCTCCATCTGTCTAAAGTGCAATATTGTGACTAGGGTTTTTCCCGGTATAGCTATGTTGGCTGGATGGGGAGTTGGAGGGAGGGTGCATGATTTTTTTTTTTTTACTTCCCTTAGCTAAGATAGCTATGCCAGCAAATCTTCCCAGCATAGACCAGACTTTCTGTTCTCCTTCTCATCCCCAGCCCTGTGAGACCTGGCTTGTGGGAGGGAAGGAACAAGGGGAGTGTTCTGTGTGTAGCTGCTTCTTCAGGCCTATTTGTAGATAAAAACTGGGAACTGATTCCCAGACCTGGAGATCTGAGAAGAGGGCTAGAGAGATAGGAAGCAAAAACCTCTGCCACTACAAGAAGTGTGCTAAGCAGAAGTGTGCTAAGCAGTAATGGGTAGGCAGAGTTGGTATCTGGGTTGGGGGATGCCAAACTAATGGCTATACTGGGAAATAGGTAGCTTTGGGGGCAGGAGGAACTGAAAGGATGAAGAGTCTGGGGCAGCAAAATGGATGTGAGGCCTGCATAATTAATTTCTTGGCTGGGGTATGGGTAAACATAGGATTATTAGACATGAAACTTAGAATATGGAGGATTGAGAGAAGCTGGAAGCAGCCAGTCAGAACTTCTGCAGTGGGATCTCAAATCTCTTATGCTGGAGAGTGGGCAACACTGGAATAGCCATAAACCTTGGGTGATGGAGAGGGAATTAAAAAAATCAAATAACAGACCAAATACCACATTATGCTTTTCCAAATGAAATTTTACAATTTTGGTACAGGTCTTGTAAATTTTGGGGTTTTGTTCAAGGTTTTTTTAACTTCTCAAGGTGAATGTACAGGACCTTTCAGCTGTACTGTGCTGTGCATCCCCTGCTACAGAAAAGAGGTGGCCAGGAGCCAACTGGAAGGAGGGAGAAGTTTGGTCAGTGTTATTTTCAAAGGAGAGGGGTGAAGAGTTAGCAGATTTGGACCTGAGCAGTAGGGTTATTTCTGCTCCCTCCCCTCTCCAACAGGGCTGGCTGCTTCTCTGCACTCTCTGTGTGTTCATATCCTATTTAAAAACTTTGGTCACCCCCACTTGCCACCTGCTGATGTTGTCTCATATACAGGCATCTCTTTGCTTCCTACAGAGAGGGGGACAGACAAAATAACCCATGAGCAATGCAACAAGAGAAGGACGAAGATCATCAGATGCTCCTACTTCCTAGGGTGGCAGTGTGGGGAGCAAGAGTCACACACCTGAAATAAAGGTGGGCTTGCCTGCATTGATGAGAAGGTATAGCTTGCATAATGGGAGTGTGGGGTAGGCAGTCATTTTCTTTGAAACAGCTGTCTGAAGAGAACGGTTGTGTGCCCCTATTCGCCCACACACAGTCTGAACAGAATGGAGAGGCAACCCGGGCAGCATTCCTGCCATTTTGTTTAATTCCCTCACCTAACAGTGCAACAAAGAAATCCATGTAGAGACTTTACTTTGAACTCCCATCCTCATCCTGAGCAAACTCCTAGGCTTGACAAATGGTAAACTTGTAAAGTACCTGTGGCATGTGTCATGCCCTGATTAACAGAGAGTAATACTTCTAAGTATACCTATTTTTAAATGAAGTTTACTCACAGTGGAAGTCAAAAACGGTGGATTTGCTAACAGCTAACAGCCCTTGCTTTGGTTAAATTACAGAATGCTGAAGTAGCTTATTTGAGTCATACAGGAAAGACATTTTCTTAGAAACTGTTACAAGCTCTTGGTCTGTTGCTTTAGGGTACACAACAGAATACAGGTGTTCCACATTTTCTTTGTCAATCACGAGGTTTGATGGTATCTGTCACACACTGACTGTTCTGATGTTTGAGAGGGATGGTTTGTGTTGTAAAGGACGTGCTTAAAAATGCTCTGGAGGCATTCATTGGAGGCACACGCTGAGAGCAACAAAAGCCCTTTTCATCCTAGCTCATCATATTATTTTAAGCAGTGCAAAAGGAGTAGAAATCACCCAAAAATTCCTTATTAGGAATTTCTCTAGAAGGGGGAGTTCCTGTTATAGTGTGGGGCCAACATATCTCTCTTCTGTGCCAATCTTTCTGCAACCCCTGCCACACAAGGCATGTTGCAGGACAACATATGGTTCCCTGGTGACTATAGAAGGCTGGCTGAATTTCAAGCAGCTCCCTTAACCAGGCAAAAAAAAAAAAAATACAAAAAAATAAAAAAACCCAAATAAATCAAGAAACTGTATTTCTTTCTCCCCCCACATTGTCTGTGCTGTCCTAAGTAGCTGTGTGACAAAGGAGGCATCCTCTGCTCTTGCCCCATCGGCTCAAGTACAGCCAGTTGAGCTCCTGTTCCATTTCTTCTAGGGGGTTCCCACTGCCCCCTGTAAAGTAGTGGAATAGTCAGAACTGCTTTTTTCTCCATTCCCTAGCATTAAAGTCATTTAGTAACACAAGTAGGGAAGGTATAGTAGCTGCCAAGTACTCCTTGACCACAGCAGAACTGCTGTTGGGCTTCAGGGGAAGTGATGGGAGACAGCTGAGGAATTCAATGTCCTCTACAGCCTTCCTTTACTGACAGGCCATATTCAAGCACTTCAGTTTAAAGGTGGCTGTGGGCATCTCTGGGGATATATTTTCAGTTCATAATCAAATGTAGGTGCAGATTTACATAATGAGGTAAACAATCCTGAGAGTATTCAGGGAGAAGGCACTCATTTTCTTTTCTTTTTTTGTTTTTCTTTTGCCTAAAGATTTAAACATCTGTTCTTCTTTATGATACCTGGCACTCAGTTGAAAATTCATATGTGATTTTAAGTTAATATATTCCTCTTGTGTGAGAATAGCATGGAGGAGGCTTTTCCTTATCTTTCCTATACCTATTATCCTATGAGGAAGCTGGTCAAGTGACTTGGCTGTCTGAGCAACACATAATACTGCTTTGTCTGTCAGCCAGAAGATGCCACCCATGGAGTGGAGCACTGGCGTAGCATCTCCATGCACTTGTCATCTCCAGATCCATTGTGTCATAGTCCTGTGACAACTTCTGAAAGTGTCTATTCTTTTTAACCATGCACTGTTACTACCGCGCCCTGAGCCAACACCAGTCATTGTTTTGTGATGAAGGTAGCACTTAGGATTTTCCAGCAAATGAGGGCTCTGGACAAATTGGGAGGTTTTTCAAAGTGAAACTGCTGGGTTGCATGAGTCCTTAAGATGGATATTGCCATGAAGAAACTGTTGTGCTTGATAAATATATAAAAATGTTATTCTTCTTTAAGACCCTAGCACATATTGCTCAGTAGTCCTGTGCAGTGCAACAAGTATTTGATTTGGCTTCGGATTTGGCCGATTCGGAGGGACAGTGACTTGATTCGGTGATTTGAATCACTGTCCCAATTCTATTTTGCAAACTCTGGATTCGGAGATTCGGCTGCCAGATCAGGCTGAATCTCCTCTGAATCGAACAGGCAGTGGCAGCGGTGAGCAGGGCCATGCTCCCCCAGTCCCCACCATGGCTGCCCTGCCCAGCCCCAGCATCCTGGCACTTGGAGGAAAAAAAAGCCCTGCACTCACTGGCTGCAGCAGCAGTGACTGGGGCCTCTGGGTGCTCATGGCAGAGCCCTCTGCACAGCGTGGGGCAGTGGGGATGACTCCTTCCTCTCACCTGGCACCTGTGCAGCAACTGTCACACCATGAGAGTGTAGCATGGCTCAACAGGGCACTGTGGGGCTCTATGTGCAGCACAGCTTGGCAGGATGCCGTGTGCTCCCCTGGGAGCTGGGGCCTCTTGGGCTGAGCGCTGCCAGTCTCCAGGTGACTGCTGGAGCTGCCCCAGCTCCAGGACAGCACACGGCATCCTGCCAAGCCATGCTGAACCCTTGCTGGTGCCAGGTGGAGTGGGGCAGGGTGGCGAGCCCCTCATGGTCCCCTCCCTCCTCCTCCAGCCTTCCCTGCCCCCTACATACTGGCATGGAGCCCGGGTCCAACTCCCTGTGGCAGTGATTGTGGACCACCTGAATCTCTGAATTGATTTGGAAGCTTCTGATTCAATTCAGATCTTTTAATGGGTCTCCCAATTTGATTCAGATTTGGAGAATTGGCCCCTGAATCGGGACGAATCTCCTCTGAATCAAATCGGCTATCGAAGCTTCACACAGTCCTATTGCTCAGCATGTTGTTTCTCAGATTTAAATCTATAACAGGTCTGCTGCCTTCTGGAGCTTGTATCTTGGATGTTGCAGAGAGGATCCTCAGGCTCATCCATCCCTATGACTACTACCCCATGCTCCTCATCCATGTGAACATGAATGATGTAGCCAGGAATAATCTGAACCAGGTCATGAGTGACTACAGGGCTGTGGGGGCTGGACTCAAGTAGTTTTTTCTTCTGTGCTCCCTGTTTTAGGCCACAGGCCCAAGAGGGATGGCTGTGTGGAAGAAGTAAACAGATGCCTCCTACTGGTGCTACCATGAGGGCTTTGGTTTCTTCCACCCCAGCACGCACTCCAGGGAGAGAGGACTCCTGGGACAAGATGGCATCCACCTCATGTGCAGAGGAAAGTCCCTGCTCTCAGCTGGTCTATTAGACAGGGCTTTAAACTGACTTTGCTGGGGGACAGGGAAACTGAGTAGAGCATGCCTGGGGGCTGGCACACAGGAAAGCTCCAACATGAAGGACACCGACATAACTGTTTTTGAAAATGCTAATGGAATGGTTCTTCCACAGCATCTCAGGAAATTGAGGGTGTCAGTTGTGGGCCTCAGCTACCTGTACACCAGGAGCATGGGGAACAAGCAGGAGGAGCTAACTCTTCTGCTTTCTAGTGGGATCCCAGAGACCTGGTGGGACTCCTTGCATGACTGGAGCATAGCTGTAGAGGGCTACACCCTGAACAGAAGGGTTCAAGCAGGGAGAAAAGGTGGAGGGGTAGTTCGCTATGTGAGGGAGCAGTACATCTCCCTGGAGGCTGACATTGGCTCCAAAGATAAGCAGCTTGAAACCCTCTGGGTCAAGCTTAAAGTGGGGGCGAGGTGAGAGAGACCTAACTATGGGTGTTTACTACAGGCCACAAAACCAAGGGGAGGAGCTTGATCTGGAGTTCTCTGAAGAACTGACAGAGACCGCACGTGCAAGGGACTTGGTTGTCATGGGTGACTTCAATTATTTGGACATAAATTGGGAGGAGCACTTGGCTAGGTCAGATCAGTAATGTAGGTTCTTAACTGTAATCAAGGAGCTCTTTTAGACCTAAGAAGTCCAAGGGCCAACCAGAGGCACCTCTCTCTTAGACTTGGTCTTGGCCAAAGGAGATGATCTGGTTTGGGTAGCCTGGGTGACAGCGATCATGAGCTCATCAGGTTCACCGTCTATGACAAGGCTGACAAATCAACTAGGAGGAGTGAAGTCCTGGCCTTTAAAAATGTGGACTTTGACAGGTTCAGGGCATTAGTAGGGGAGGTGATGTGGGACCAGGGGTGGAAGGTGAATGGGATGCACGAAGAGTGGTCATTCCTCAAGGACACGATCCTTGAAGCACAAAAGAAAACCATTCCCATGAAGAAGAAAGGTAGTAGAAGGGCTGGCAAGCCCTCCCGGCTCAAAAGGGACATTACAGTCCTCTTGGAAAAGAAAAGAGGCTAGGAACAGTCCTCAAGGAGGACTATACAACAGTGGTCTGCACTTGTAGGGAAATTGATTAGGAAAGCTAAGGCAGCAACTCAGTTTAAGCTAGCCATGGGAGTCAAGGACAATAAAAAGTCCTTTAGGTATGTATGGAGCAGAAGGAAAACAAATGGAAGTGCGGGGCCCCTGCTTAACGCCTTGGGACAGCTGGTAATGGACACTCAGGAAAAAACTGAACTCCTGAACGCCCACTTTGCTTTGGTATTTCACCAGACCAAGGGAACGACAAGTGAGATAAGGATCACAGGGGGCATGATGGGAATGATAGCCTTCCTGCTATGGATGCTGAGCTGGTGCAAAAACAACTAGAAAAGCTAGACTTTTGTAAGTCAGCAGGACGAGGTGGACTTCACCTGAGAGTGCTGATAGAGCTGGCTAAGGTCATTGCAGAATCCCTGGCAAAATTCTTTCAGAAATTGTGTCACACAGGGGAGATCCCTGAGGATTGAAAGAGGGCCAACATTGTGCCCATCTTCAAGAAATGAAGAGGGAGGACCTGGGCAACTATAGGCCAATCAGTCTAACCTCCATCCCAGGGAAAGTCCTGGAAAAACTCATTAAAGAACTGTGTGATATGCTGGTTAAGGGTAAGTTTCTGAATGACAGCCAGCATGGCTGAGTTGTGGGTAGGTCTTGTTTTACCAATCTCATCTCTTTCTATGAACAGGTCTCTCACCACCTGGACATGGGAGAGAAGGTCAACATTATATACCTAGACTTCCAAAAAAGCTTTTAATCTAGTATCTACTGATATCCTTATGGAAAAAATGGAAGATTGTGGGCTTAACTGCTCAACAGTTCAGTGGGTGGAAAACTGGCTGCATGGTAGGACCCAGAGAATGGATCTGAATGGATCTGTGTTGTCCTGACAAGAAGTGGCCAGTGGTGTTCCTCAGGGGTCTGTGCTTAGACCAGTGCTTTTCAACATTTTTATCAGTGATTTCATCAGTGGATGTGGGGGTGAAAAGCTCACTGGCCAAGTTTGCAGATAACACCAAGTTATGGGGGAGCACGGCCATGCCAGAAGATAGGTTGCAAATACAGGCAGACCTGGACAGGCTGGAGAGTTGGGCAGACCGGAATCACGTGAAGTTCCACATTTAGAAGTATAAGGTGCTCCATCTGGGGGTAAACAATCCCCAACATACCTACAGGCTCATTGGCAACAATTTGACTTGCACCAAAGCCGAAAGGGACCTAGGGGTACTGATCGGCCATCGCATGAACATGAGCTGGCAATAAAATGCTGTGGCATGCACAACACACTGGCATGCATTAACCATTGCATCTCATGCAAAACTAAGGAAGTGAAACTCCCACTGTACTCTGCACTGGTGAGACTGCAGCTGGAGTACTGCATCTACTTCTGAGTGCCACACTTCAACAAGGATGTGGAAAAACTTGAGAGGGTCCAGAGAAAAGCCACCTGTATGATCAGGGACTTGCAATATAAGTCATACGAGGAGAGGCTGGGGGACTTGGGCCTTTTCAGTCTACAGAAGAGAAGGCTGAGAGGGGACTGCTACATCAGGGGAGTATATCAAAAACTCGGTGAACAGCTGTTCACCAGGGCACCTCTAGGGAAGACCAGAAGCAATGGATACAAACTTCTGGAAGGCTGCTTCAGGCTCAATTCCAGTCAGGGTGTCCAGGCTGTGAAATAAACTCCATCCAGTGGTGGTACAGTCACCTACCCTGCAAATCTTCAAAAGGAAACTGGACAGTCATCTTGCTTGGGTCATTAGACCCCAGTTGTCTTTTTCCTGTCTGGTGCAGGGGGATTGGACCCGATGATCTACAAAGTCCCTCCCAGGCCCTAACAATCTATGAATCTATGAAAAACAGATATCGCCATATGAAAAAAAAACGGTAAATATTGTCTCAGGTTTGATGACCTCAGTCTAGTTTATTAATCAATGTGGGATCCCATTACAGAATTTCCTTTTGCATAATCTGTGGGCCAGCATTATAACAATAATATATGAGATATATATCCTCCTGGCAGTCTTGCACCACTCCCATTAGCCTTAATGGAAAAACTGTGCATGTATTAACAGAAGAAGCTACTCCTGCTTTGTCTACAATGGAGAAGCACTAGTTTAACTTGTCTTTAAAACTTAACAGTTCCTACCTCCTGCCATCTAGCCGCAAACACATACTTTATGCCAATATGAAGTAAAAATCAGAACAGACGCAGTCAGTCTTAGGAAATAGTAATATAGGTTTGAGGTCACAACAGTAGCTTAACTCAAGAAGCCAAGTCAAAACACTTTTCCTTATTTTTTTTTCCCTGAGAACTCTTTTGGAGTCTTGTTTTTAAATCATCACATTTTCTTGGCATCCTTCTTCTGGATTTCTTACATGTGCCAGTTGAAGAAACACCATGCTTCTGTGTCTCCAGCTGCTTTGTAATGTGATCCAGTTAAACATTAAAGACATTAAAAATTCATTAAGCATGTCAGTATCACGGTCAATAAGATCTCTTGTTTATAAAGCATTTGCAACCAAATAAAATGCCTCTTGTTAATGCATATAGTAGACTTTACGTTTTTAGAGTTCTTTGTGCATAATTTCTTTTTCTTAGAGAACATCATGGGGTATGTTGGGTAACGCAGATTGGAGCCACGAGAAACATCTCATAATGACACCTATGAAGGTCCATTAGTCTTATGTCAGAATGCACAGACAAATGTTACAGCACATGGATAGTACCCAGCACTGATATTTATGAATTACAAAGGCTTTGAAACTTTCCAACAGCATGGTTTCTTGGGTGTCTGGGAGTCTGTAAGCAAAACTAGGCAGTAGACATTGGGTGAGATTCTGTTCTGAGATAGCAATGGTCCTGCACAGTTGAGAGTTGTATTTGGCTGATTCTAGATACAGTAAAAGCTCTGTTATCTGGCATCCCCTGGGAACGGGGGATGCTGGATAACAAAATATGACAGTTAATTGAGCAGCCCCGGGCGCCGCTTCTTCCAGTGTGTCTGGGGTGTCCCGCTGTCCCTCCTTCCAAATCGCTGCCCATCCTGGGGGGCCTGCATGCCCTGTGGGACAGGGAGGTGGGCCCCACACAGCCCCACGCAGCCTGTTATGCTCCTGGGCTGTGGGGGCTTGGCTACACAGGCTGCTTTGCCCCCGGCCGTGGAGGCTCAGAGAAACTGGAAGTGCCGTGGTGGGCACTTCCAGTTTCACTTCGTATTACATGCTGGCATGCTGGTTAGTACAGCATGCCGGCTTATAAGATGCCGGGTAGCAAAGCTTTTACTGGTATTATAAGAGCACAAATGATTTTGACATTCATTTCTGATACTCCAGGATTGGCCTAATAAGATTTCAGAACCTCTGGCTAGAAATAATGTTCAGTTCCCAAATGAACCTCTTATCATGCATATGAGTATACCACAAAAGAAAAACTTAACCTAATTCTGGCTTCAGACCTCTGATACCCTGTGCATAGAGTTCTCGGATGTAGTACATCAGTGATGAGCAGAGGTTTTTAGGAACAGCAAGGATGGTGCAAGATTTAATGCAGAGTGGGAGTGATGGCTGCTCAGCTGATATAAAGCCTTATCCTGCTCCTATAAAGCTCCTATTGAACTCAGTGGTAGTTTGACTAGTAGAATGACTGCAACATGACCCTTACATAAAGCTTGATCCTACAAACACATGCAACACTAACTTGACTAGCTACCATATGTGGAATAGTTCTGCAGCTACATGTTTCTGCCTGCTTCCTTTGTGTCACCCCAGTGTGGATACTCAGGGTGGGCCAGGTAATCAGATGTCAGTCATAGTGGCCCACTGAACTCTAAAGCTGATCTATTGCATTCTGCCTGAATTCTTTATTGTCCATTACAATAATCCTGTGTTGATGTCCACATTTGTAAAAAAAAAAAAAAAAAAAAAAAGTTACAAATGGCTTGATGCAGGTTTTCCAAAAATTAAATCTTTTGATAGTCTTGTTTGAAGAGATGTGTTACTTGCTCCAAAGCTGTTTGCTGTGTAGTATCCATCTAAACCTGGAAGACTGAGGACTCATCTGTATTTGGGAATTTGCAGCATTTTAAGGTTTACATGAAGATATGTATAGCATTTTAAAAAAAGTATACTTAACCTGTGAGATGCAACTGTGTTTCCCCAGTTGTTTTACATACAGTTGAACAGAGAAGATTCTACTAAATAATTTGATGTTCAGCTTGGCAGGAAAAACTTGGAGAAAACTCTCCTGAACAGTGGATTCTTTATAAGGAGTGATTTAGAGACTATATTGTCTTTCATGCAGGCAAAGTACAGACAATCAAAAAGTCTGAGGCTGAATTGATTCAATCTTCACAGGTTATTTTAAGATGTGTAGATTGAACTGATAAGCAAGTGAACAGACATTCACTTTTGATTCCACAAATGCAGCCACATGCCTGAAGTGGCCGAGGCCAGAAGCTGGGCAGCACTACAGCACGCCTCCCTGATGGCTGAAGCAGACAGCTTGGCCAAGACTAGCCTACCCACCCTGTGAGGGAAGAGGGGGTTTGCAGGGGAGGTGCAAAGCATCTTGGGATGCTGCAGGGCTGAGTTAACTTGAATCTGGAGAGGATCTGGGACAGAAGTTCAATACAACTGATTTAACCTAAATGAGTTAAGTCTGATGCTACATCCATCCAGGTTTATCTTAAATTGCTTTGGGCCATTTTGAAAATGGTTTTTGTTCACTGAACTTCTTTTGTATTACAGATTTGGACTGGTTTCTGGTCACTTATACTGGTTTATATGTAATTTCTGTCTCTAGCCACAAAGTCTGAAAAAAGCTGCTAGTCCTAAAGTAAGACAATCTATACATGAAGGATAATTGGACACTAGCATTTTAAATGTGTCCTAGTAAATACCCCATGGGACAAGAAAGATGCACAAAGAGGTAAGAGCTATTCTGTCTGTACCCTTTGCATTCAAAACTTTATCTTTTATAAAAGGTTCTATTTTAGCCAAAACTTTATTTGCATAGGAATGCAGACATAATAAAATGCTGTCAGTAAGAAGTTGCTTTGGGTAGAATTTGAATGCATATCTTATAGCAGCATAATTAGCAAACCTTATAAAAATAAAAGAGAATCTGGTCTCTCACACACTAAGTAATGTTAGTAGATCAGGGTGGTAATATCCTGGAAAGGAGGTATGTAAACAAAGAGGTGGCAGTGTTAGGTCTGTGGTGAGCTGGGCTTGACAGCAACATAAACAGCATGAAGAAGTCTTCTAAACAAAATCTCCAGCTGATCGGTGGAGCCGACCCACCACAGGCCTTCAGAGCTGCTGAGAAGATAAGTTACTTTTCCCGAAGACACTGGTGTGTTCACAGCAGCAGGGGAGATGGGTTTGATGCATCACAATGTAATCTTCAGTCACTGTTTGTGCTAACAGGTGCAAGCCTCTTGACAGAATGGGGCTTGGAAACTCTAGTTATATTTTACTATGCTACCTGGCACAGAAGAGCCTGTCCACATCTGTCTGGCTTCTGTGGCTACTTATATTGTGAGGAGGGGGATGCAGCCACTCCGAGAATTGTCTCTAGTTACCAGGTAGGCAAATCAGGCAAGATAAAATCCACTTAAATCCATGGAAATTTTATCATTTGCAGTAGCGAAACCTATGGTCACATCCAGATGAGTATGGATGTGTGGTATGTGGCACTGCAGACCCATCTGTGGTGCCACACATCACACAGGGAGACATTCCCTGTGCTGCTACCTTGTAGGACAGGTTTTTTTTTTTTGACTGCAGGAGTGGCACAAGGTATACCACTGCTACTTGTCACTGGGGAAACAGATGTCCGTGCTCACCTGGATGTGGCCTATAATTTCATCCATAGATTGTTAACTGTTGATTTTTGGTATCAATTTCAAGTCCCATTTTTTCCCCAGAATGTTACTATCTCTTTTTCAGCATGGGCCACATGACTAGCATCATACTCAATGGCCAGGTATCGACATTACACCTTTACCAGTGTACATGTTTGGAAGCTGGTCTATACCTGCAAAAGAACAGAAATTTAGCACACACAACTGGTCTATATCCATAACAGAAACCATGTTTGACACATATAGACTGGTTTAAAAATGGCAGAACCCGGTCTAAGATTGCTATCCCCCCTCCAAAGGGTGAATGTGTGTTCAGTTTGCTACTGATCTAAACTATGCTGCTTACAGAAAACCACGTAACTTAGATGGATTATGCCCTGGGCTTTTTGAATGTCTGTATCTGGCCAATAACTGAGCAGCATAGCCTTCAACCAGTAGGACTATGTCTGTGCACTGAGATAACCTAAAAAGGGAGAGAGTGAAAGAAAGAAATATGATTTGAAATGAATCAAGATGTACAGCTTATAGGCTGTGGTTAGGAATTCTCAACTGAGTGGGTGTGCCAGTGACTGAATCGCCTTTTGACCTAACTCTATGCTTGGTTCACATCTGCTGATTTGGGAGTATATCCTCAGCTGGTGTAAATTATTACAGCTCTACTGAAGTCAGTGTAGCTGAGGATTTGCCCCTTGGCCTCTAAACCCAACAGACGTGCTCTTTCCTAATGAAGAAGAAATAAGGAGAATTTACAGAGCCCTTGTAAGTTGAAGGTAGTGGGAAGGGATCCCTGCTGCTGCCTAACATTTCATGATTGCACTGATGTCCATTCAACTTGGAAAGGATTTTGAGTGGGTTTCTGAGAGAACAAATGAGTTAATCAGATCATGAGAAAATTATTTTTCTGATGATCAGCTCTTGTTTTGTATGGCGATAATACATACATACCAGTCCCAATTACTGAAATAACTTATTGCCACCAGCATTTATTAAATCCTAAGTTTTCAATTCTATGGAGCAGTGAATTGCAAAGGCCACACTGCACTTACAAAGAATAACAGAGGGGCTGAAAGGAAACCATTGTTACTCCCTACCTACTTGGGTTTTGCAGAGTTTCTGCAAACATTTTAAGCTCTCCGTAGAGTTTTTAAGTAAATCCTTAGAGAGCAATAACAAAGCTCTAGGAAAAGTAAGCAAAGGAAAAGATGGGACTGTTTCTGTCAGGATAACTGCACTTAGTAGGAAGATCTGCTTCTGATTAACATGCCAAAAAAGTACTTATGCTGAAAGAGAAATTGAATGGACAGATTTAAAGGAAACTGTTTGGAAAAATGGCATGTAACTGACCTCTGAGAGAGATTTGAAAAATCAATATTTCCTTTCAGTTCATTGTGAGGTTTTCTACCTTTCTTGACTGCCTTTTACTCAGTAGTGCTAGTGATGATAATAATAATATTAACACTTACTGCACTGCGGCACTCTCAACTTCAGAGAACTTTATAAACAATGGGGTAGGTTTAGCTTGCATTTAGCTCTATTAATATCTATTTTTTGTGATATCTTGACTCCTTCATACTGAACAGAAAAAAAAGTCTCAGTAACCTCACCTGGATCATCAGGATTTCATTTACTCCTTGGCCTAAGGGCCAGAAAAATGGAAAGTCTATCAGGGAGGTGTGTATGATGGCAGAATATGGCTCCAACCTTACCTATCCTGGAGAGTACTGTACAGCTTCCTAACATGGAGGTGGGAGATAGCACATTTAGAAAGGGGTAATGCCGGGAAGAATTCCTTACCTGGTTCATGATTCCTATTCATCCATTGTCCCGTCTTTCTACGGATCATAAGATCATCAGAAAGTAGGGCTGCAAGGGGCCTTACAAGCTCATCTAGTCTAGCCCCTGCTCAAAACAGGATCACCCCTGATTAAATAATGCCAGCCAAGTGCCTCTCCAACCTCCTTTTGAAAATTTCCAGAAATGGAGATTCAACAGCTCCTCTAGGTAGCTTGTTCCAATTCTTGACCATCTTCATAGCAGAAAGTTCTTCAGAATTTCCAACCTACATTTCCACTGCTGATGCTTGAGGCCACTGGACTTAGCCCTGTCTCCTGCAGCCACAGTGAAAAGTCCATCCCCATCCTCTGTAATCTCTTTTCAAGTATTTGAAGATGGTTATTAAATCTTCCCTCAATCTTCTCTTCTGTAGACTAAATAATGCTAGTTCTTTCATCCTTTCCTCATAATTTCTGTTTCATAGGCCCTAATCATTTTCATTGCTCTGCACTGGACTCTTTCCAAACTGTCCACATCCTTCTTGAAGTATGGGGCCCAAAACTGGACACAGCACTTTATGTGAAGCCTAACCAGAGTTGAATAAAGTGGAAAAATTACTTCACCTAATTTGGAACTGACAGTCCTGTTCTTACAACCCAGGATGTTGGCTTTTTTGTTCAATAGGAGCACACTGTTGGCACATACTCAAATTATGTATTTTCTGACGTACTGAAGTCTAGCCATTCATTCCTCGGTCTGAATTTGTGCTTGTGGTTATGCTATCCCAAGTACAGAACTTTGCACTTGTATTTGTTGAATCTAATCTAATTAGTTGCAGGCTGTTTATCCAGTCTATCCAGGTCATTCTGGATCCTTGCCTTGCCCTCCAGAGTGTCTGCAACTCCACCCAACTTGGTGCTGTGTGTGCACATATTAATGAAGATGTTGAACAGTTTGAGACTCAGAACCGATCCCTAGGAAATCCCACTTGATACCTCCTCCCAACTAGATATTAAGCTATGGATGACTATTGATACCTCCTCCCAACTAAATATTAAGCTATTGAACACACTGTTCTAACCAGTTATGTATTGACCTTGCAGTACCTTCATCTAGTCTGTATTTTCTTAGATTGTTAATGAGACTGTTGTGGGAGACAGTGTCAAAAGTCGTATAAAAGCCTCATATACACTGCTCAACCCCTGTCCACAGAGCCTGTCAACTTACCATAGAAGGAAATTAAGTTGGTTAGGCATGACTTGCTCCCAGTGAATTGATGCTGATTCTTCCTGATTCCTTGTTCTTCTCTAGGTGCTTCATAATAGATTCCTTGAGGACCTGCTTCATGATCTTTCCAGGCCTGTATTGAGGTTAGGCTGACTGGTCTGTAATTGCCTGAGTCATCTTTCTTTCTCTTCTTAAAGATGGCACTATATTTACCCTTTTCCAATCATCCAGGACCTCAGTCATCCATGAGTTCTCAAAGAATGGCTGTTGGATAAATGGCTAATGTCTCTTAAATTATTTCAGCCAATTCCTTCAGTAGCCTATGGTGCATCCCATCTGGCCATGCTGACTTAAAAGCATCTCCAAGTAATTCCTAACCTGTTATACCATTACTTTTGGCTGTTTCTCTCTTTCCCTATCTTTGCTGTCAAGTGCATTCTTCATCTGGTAGCTGCTCCTATTTATAAAGACTGAAATAAAAAAGGGATTAAATGCTTCAGTCTTTCTTCTCTTTGTCATCCAAACTAGATTGCCTTCTGCATTCTGTAAGGTACCTATGGTTTCTTTGGTCATTCTCTGACTTTTGACTTGCTTGTAGTGTGACTTTTTATTGCCCGATATATCTATTGCCAGTTGCATCTCGAATCATGCCTTGGCCTTCCTAATTTTCTCCATGCATGCCTATATGATACTCTTATACACTTTCCTAGTACTATGACCAAATTTCCACTTTTTATAGGGTTCCTTTTTGAGTCTCAACTCATCAAAGACATCACTGTCTAGTTAGGCTGGTCTCTTGTTGCATTGGAGTAGAGGGTTTTTGTACCTTTAAAAGGGCTTCCTTAAAGTACAGCGAACTCTCCCAGACTTCTTTTGCCCTCAGACTTGCTTTCCAGGGTATCCTGGCCACCAGTTCTCTGAGTTTGTCTGCTTTCCTAAAGTTCAGTTTCTTTATTCTGGTTCTCTCCTTCCTTCCTCCTGCTAGGATCTTGAGCTCTATCATTTCATTGTCACCTTCACCTTCTCAACCAATTCCTCCCTGTTTGTGAGCAGCAAGTTGAGGAGAGATTCCCCTGCTAGTTGGCCTGTCTATCATCTATATCAAAAAGCTACATGTGCTGCTGTGTTTCTCTTGTAGCAGATGCTCTGGGATTAAAGTCCTCCATGAGAACCAGGTTCTGCATTTTGGAAACTTCTGTCAACTGCTTAAAGAAGGCCCCAGTCACCTACTCTTGGTGTGGTAGACTGTAGCAAATGCCCACAATAACATCTCCCTTGGTTCTGACCTTTACCCAGAGGCTTTCAACAGGCCTGTCTTTTTACTTTGTAATGCATTTAAGAACACATTGAGTTATATATGGGGCACCTCCTCTTCCTTTTTCTCCCTTCCTATCTTTTCTGAACAAGCTGTAGTCATCTATGACAATATGTGATAGCCACATGTGATGACGAGAAGCCCCCACAGGTCCCGGGAATGCCAGGGACAACCTCTGGAGTCCCTGAAGGCAGCTGACACCATCACTGCAGGAAATTTAAAAACCCTGCCGGAAGCCAGCAGGGGGGAGAGAAACTGGCCGGAAGCATGCTCCAGGAGGAGAGACTCCATGGGCACTGCCCAGCAGTGGTTGAGTGGGAGCAGTGGCAGGCAACAAGCTGGGGATGGGCTGTTCCCAGCTTTGTCACATTAAAGAAATCCAGCCAGCTGCTCCTCTCAGAGAGGATGCCTGTCATCCAAGACTCAGACCCTGAAGCTAGGGGGTCAGGGCTACGGCACAGTCTCCATCCAGATGATGAGCCAGAGCATAACCATTGATGCTGGACCCCACGGTCAAGGGGCAGACATCATGTTGAGACGCAGACCTGCATACTCAAGTGGTTGGCATGTGGATGAAGTGTAGGGCAGGCTGAGCCCTGAGGAACACAGTGGTGCACCTGTGAGTACCCTACCCTGGGACAAGGGGGGAAGAAAGACACCACTGAACCCTCTCCTTCTTTACATATACCATCAAGAAATGGCAGGCGAGTTGGGGGAACCCCAACCTTGGGGCAGAGCCAGACTCATAGTGCCGACTCACATGGTGTGATAACATGTTATGTAAACTTGTTGCCCTGTGGGGTCAGGCCAACTCTCAGGATCTCAATACTGTGCTGTTACAACAGGAGGGTGTGACACAATTGCATATATACAAATGCACAAATCAATTAGGTGCATACACACACACACACACACATACTACCAGCTCAGGCACATACACATCCAAACCAGCCTAGGCACATGCATACCTATCACCAGTTCAAGCACATACATGATACATCCCAAAAGTTAGACACAGATCACTAATTCGTATATCATGTACACAATGACATATATATATATACACACACACACACACACACTCACCAGTTCACACACATACAACCCACCTTTAACACACAGGTAAGTTCTTAACTTGGATGGTACAGTGTGTATGTGTGTGCTTGGGGTACCTGGGGGGAGTTTCAGGTGAGAGAGAAGCTGGCTGAAGAACTAAGGCTTGGGTTTACTTAAGGTAGACTGGGGCTGGAAACTGAGGCAGACAGCTGAGATATTAGTGGGGGGCGCAGATAAATGGTGGCAAGGAGGAGACAGCCAGGAAAGAAACTGAGGCAGGAACCTGGTTGCTCAGGGAAAAAGGAAAAGGCAGTGGGGATAAGACAGTGGCAAAGAAACAGGGGGTTTGCAGGCAGAGAGGAGCATGGACCAGGTGTTGGAGGTGGCAGTGAGCCAGAAGCAGGAGAGGGAGAAATGAGACAGAAGTTAGAGGGGCAAGGAGCAGAGATTGGAATAGGGCCAAACCATAGTAAAGCAAAGCCCAACTTAGGGGTCCAAAAAACTGTTTTATTACACAGCCCCATGAAGTTATAGGTTCACACACACACGCACACACACACACTCTGGCAGCAAGAGAAAGAGACTCAGTGGAAAGGTTGGAGTCCACGTAGGGTAGAGAAGCAGAGTTCAAGTCCTTGGTTGAAGAGAGGGTGGGGGGTGATAGCTACCTATCTATGCTGGAAAGGGGTTCTTGTCCAGTAGGTGTTGTCCAGAGGGGGGTTGCCAGCATGGCTTCTGGGTGGATAGGTGGTGTGGCATGGTGCTGGTCCAGATGGAGAGGGCATCCCAAAGAGTCAGTCTTCACTTCCCCTTTTATGGGGCTGACTACCTCTGATCTCCTATGGGGAGGGCCTGTCCAGCCAATGTCAGTCCTGTTCCAGAGGGCTCCCAGTGTTCTTATTGAGCATGTGCAGTCTGGCACAATGGTAGGTTGTCTTATCTTTTGTTTCTTGAATGCTGAGGGTTGTTCCAAGGGCTGGGTCATTGGTCCAGGTATTGGTATTGATGGTTCGGTCATTCAGAGGGATCTATTTTTAGACCTACTGCCATTGTCTGTCAAGCACCCTCATTCATCCCCATTCATTCAGGAACCAAGTTACATAGGTGGGGTAGGTGTGAGTCATGGGTTACACAACCAGGCCTGGGGACAGGATGGAGACTTGACAAACAAAATAGAAACTTGACATGACTTATGCTAACTTACATATGTAGGCCTAAATCATATAGTAAAACAGTAATATAGAACAGTAAAAATCAATATAAACATAATTGTACAGTATAAAGAAGGAGAAAAAAAAAGCAAATCCAACTTGGTACCAAAATGAAATGCTGAAGCTAACCCTATGTCTTAGCTCACTTATACTTATCTATAGGGAATAGAGAGGGAAAGAAAAAGTCAGAAATGGTTGGGGAAGGGAAGGGAATGAATTTTAAAAGAAAAAAAAAGAAAAAACTGGAGGTTTTGCTACAAACTTTACCACCATGTCTCTGTAATCCCCATTACATCATAATTCTGTGATTGTCCTAGGACCTCCAATTCTTCCTGCTTCGTATTAGTATATAAACACTTCAGTTATCTGTTTTTTCAATGTTTTCCCTGAGAACATTGCTAAGGCTTCTGCTATTCCTTTCCCTTATGAAGTTTTTATACAGGTCCCCAAGCTTTTTACTTGCCTCTGGGCTTTTGTCTCCATCCCCCTGTGAATCTAATTTAAAGTCTTCCTCACTAGGTTACCAAGCTTTTATGTGAACAGGCTCTTTCTTTTCCCTCTTTTTGTGAGGCAATCCCCATCTCTTCCCAGCAGTCTGTTTTCTTGGAACACAACTCCATATTCAGAGCAGCTAAAGCCCTGCTGGCAACACCATCTATGCAGCCAGCTGTTGACCTTCTTGATGCATCTGCTCATAGCTGGGCCTTTTCCCTTGACAGAAAAGATTGACAAGAACACCATCTCGGCCCCTGTCTCTTTCTCTCTTGAACCCAGTGCCATGTTGTTACTTTTGATCTTCTCAATGGCTTGGTAATATCATTATTTCACACATGAATGAGCAGCATGGGATGGTATTCATAGGGCCAGATGAGTTTTGGCAACTGCTCATATGTGGGCTCCTGACAAACAGCATACATCTGGGGCCACTGGGTCAAGCCAGCAGGTGGTTGCCCCTGAGCCTTGCAGGGGTGGGGTTGTTGTTAACCAACTCCATCCATGACTTCCTCTTGGAAACAGTGGGCTCCATTTAATCTGATGTTAGGGCTTCATACCCATTCTCCAGCTGAACAGTTTTGCTTCTCTTTTCCTGATGGCTGAATAAATGTTTATATGTCCTCTACTACATGAGCCTGGCACTTGCATAAGGATAGTTATAAAAATAGAACTATATGACCAACTGATTCTATTTATTATGAATGATATCCCTCATGCATAGAGGGCCCAGAAGGTAGAGGAGATGGGAGTCCACGAGGGATGGTCATACCTTAAGGGAGCAATCCTCCAGACCCAAAGGATAACAGTACCTGAGAGAAGCAAGGGGGGTAAGAGTGCTCAGAAACCTCTTTGGCTCAGCAAGGGCATTCAGCAATGCCTGAGGACTAAAAGGGGGGCGTACAACTAGTAGAAGGGAGGAGCTATCACCAAGGAGGAGTACTCCTCCTCAGCCCATGAGTGTAGGAGAGCTATTAAGAAGGCCAAGGCAGAGATGGAACTCAGGCTAGCATCCAGGATTAAGGACAACAAAAAGTCCTTTTTCAAGTACATTGGGAGCAAGTAGAGGGCACCAGGCAATGTAGGGCCCCTGCAAGATGCAAATGGTAATCTTGTGGCTATGCCAGAAAGCTGATATTTTTAACAGTTTCTTTGCCTCTGTTTTCTTGAACAGGGATCAGGACATCCCACCTACCAGAGGTAGGGCCTTCAGTCAGCGCAGATGTAGTTAGGGATCTTCTGGAAGGGCTAGACATTTTTAAATCTGCAGGTCCAGATGCCTTCCACCCCCCCCCCCCAAGGGTGTTGAGGGGGAGCTGGCAGGGGTCATTGCAGAGCCCTTGGCCTAGCTGTATGAGCATTCATGGTCATCTGGCCAGGTGCTGGGGGATTGGAAACTGGCTAATGTGGTCCCAATTTTCAAGAAAGGGAGGAGGGAGGACCCAGGTAACTATAGGCTTGTAAACCTCACCTCGGTCCTTGGGAAGATCTTGGAGAGAATCATTAAGGAGCACACCTGTGGGGGGCCTGCAGGGGAGATCATGCTCAGGAGCAGTCAGCATGGGTTCATCAAAGGCAGGTCCTGCCTGACCAACCCAGTTGCCTTTTATGACCTGGTGACTAAATCCTTGGATGATGGTGTTGCTGTGGATATAGTCTTTCTAGACTTTAAGAGGGCCTTTGATGAGGATGGGGTCTCTCACCCCATCCTCATCAATAAATTAAACGACTGTGGCACTGATGCCTACACAGTTGGATGGGTAAAAAAATGGCTGATTGGGCACACCCAGAGAGTAGTGGTGGGTGGGTTGTACTCATCCTGGTGAGATATGAGGTGGGGTACCCCAAGGCTTGGTCCTCAGGCCTGCACTGTTTAACATCTCAATCAGTGACTTGGACGAGGGGGTGGAAAGCACACTGTCCAAGTTTGGTGATGACACTAAGATGTGGGACCAGGTGGACACACTTGAAGGGAGAGAGAGGCTGCAAATAGATTTAGACAGACTACAAAAGTGGGCAGATGAGAATAGGATGGGGTTCAACGTAGAGAAATTCAGGGTGCTGCACCTTGGGAGAAGGAATCCACAGCATACATACAGGCTGGGGAGTTCCTCTCTTGCAAGCACAGAGGCGGAAAGGGATCTTGGAGTCATTATTGACTCCAAGATGAACATGAGCCACCAATGCCAGACCACAGTCAACAAGACCACCCATACCTTGTCATGCATCCAAAGGTGCATCTCAAGCTGGTCCAGGGAGGTGATACTTCCCCTCTATGTGACTTTGGTCAGGCCGCAGTTGGAGTACTGCATCCAGTACTGGGCACTGCACTCAAAAGGGATGTGGCCAACCTGGAGAGTGTTCAGAGGAGGGCCACCTGCTTGTTGAGAGGGCAGCAGGACAGGCCCTATGAGGAGAGACTGAGAGACCTGAACCTGTTCAGTCTCAGCAAGAGGAGGCTGAGGCGGGACCTGGTGGCTGCCTACAAACTCATCAGGGGAGATCAACAGCAAATAGCTAGAGCCCTTTTCTCTCCAGCACCACCTGGGATGACGAGGAACAATAGTAATAAGCTGGTGGAAAATAGGTTTAGGTTAGAGATTAGAAGGTAATATTTTACAGTTTGGGTGGCCAAAATCTGGAACCAACTTCCCAGGGTAGTGGTTTTCACCCCTACCTTGGGCAAATTCAAGAAGAGGTTGGATGATCACCTGTCTGGGGTCTTATGAACCCAGCATTCATTCCTGCCTGTGGCAGGGGGTCAGGCTAGATGATCTGTTCAGGTCCCTCCTGACCCTAGCTACTATGAAACTATGAATTCCACACATAGCAGAACAGTATAATAAATACTTATAACAATGTTTTTTAAAAAATATGTTGGTAATTTTGAGGCATGTTGGCCAAACTACTATCACTCTCCCAATTAATTCCAGAGCTAAATTCCTCAGATACTTATGCAGGTCCTGATTTTTATTTTACCTGCTAGATCCATGCATACTCCATATGGCTCTTTGACCATTGTTACATAGAAGAGATTGTTGGGGTGTCTGTGTAAGTACTGAATAAAAACTTAATAATGGCCAAGTTTTGGATCCAGAGAAAGCACAGTCTTTTTTTTTTCTGCGACACGTTGTGTTTTATGGCTCAGCCAGGAAGGAGTGCTGACGTAGTTGAAGAGTCAGCTTCTTTTTTCCTCCTCAAGACTAAATCCATCATTTTTGAAGTAGTCTGGAAAAGTCTCTTTCTAAACTTGAGCTTCACAGACATTGCCATGGCCTTGCACTCTCCTTCAGTGCCTCATCATTGGAACAGCTGAACTAGTTTAAATTCTCAACAGCATTGAGAAATTCACCAGAGACAATAAATCATAGACATCATGAACTTCTGAGTAGTGTGAAGTCATTCAGATAAATATTTCCCATCAGATCTCTGCAATCTGTGTTATTCCCATCAGGTGATTAATACATTGCTAGGGTGCAAAATTCATAACAACATAGAAAACCAGGGAAATAGAGAAGATAAGGAGTACAGTATGAGTACATTTCAGGATATTTCCAGAGACTTGTGATGACGGTGATGGCTTGCAATGAGTTGCAGAACCTTACATCTGTTCACAGTTTTGAGTTTTAATATACAGCTGGCCTCTTCAAGACCACTGGAAATGTGTTAATATGGTACTGGAAGTACAGGGATGCATGTAATCACGTGCATGTATACAAATTAGAGCAGTCAGCATAATTGGCATAATTTAATTGACTTCAGATGTATGCTTTTATTATAGCTCTAGGTTATTTAGGGTTTTTTTTGTTTTTATTTTGGAAAAGCCTTTTTGTGTGTTATAAGTAGATGGCTGTAATATTGAAATCATCTATTCATTCTTACTATTTGATTTAACCTATGAATCCTTCACCCAAAATTCTTGATACACATAGGAAAATTTAATAAGTAATGCAAAAAGAAGTTGCTAACAAAACTCTTTGCATGCCTTTACTCCCTCCCATATCCACACCAGTTCACCTCACTTAGGGAGAAAACATCATCTTCAGCCCTCCTCAGATCCCCAAGTGAGCCTTGAACATGAGAATGTTAACTAAGTATGGCTATAGTGTACTCAAGGGGGTAGAAGCACATTGCACTGGGAAGAGACTGTCAGGCAGAAAACTTTCTGGTAGCTGCCTTTCAGTGTACTAAGGAATATCCAATTGAAGTTTCATCTGGGCTCACCTATCTGCAGCATATAATGAGGAAAGATGGGGAGAGTCTTCTGTAGACAAGTCCCAGACCACTTGGAATTTTATAGGCTAAAATCAATCTCTAAACTCTCCTTGGTTGCCAGCTGGCAGCCAGTGTATAATTAAGGATACAAGTTTGATTGGTTTACAGCCCATTATCTCATATATCAAATGGGCAGGTGGTGTAGGCATAGAATGTAAAACTAATTTAGCTTGGAGCTGGCAAAGGTCAAATCTTGGTGACATAGTCTAGAACAGAGGAAAGGCCAAAACATCCAGGTCAAACACCTGGATACTTTAGTTCTTCCTGGGCATGTCTACATGTGCATTTATGTAGGCTTAAAGTTACTGTGCAGCAAGTGAGAATAAGCTGGCATTTATACGTGGAGGCATTAAAGCACATTAACTCCGTGTGTGGACTGACTTGTGACTAACTTTAGTCCCAAGTCAGTCCACATACACAGTGTTACTATGCAGTAAGGCATCTACATGTGTGTTACTGTATAGTAACTAATCGGGCATAAATTTGATACTTGCATGATGCAGGTACCAAATTTATGCGCAGATCAGCATAAGCCATCATATTTACTATGCAGTATGGGCATGCACATGTAGACATGCGCCCATACTGTGCACGTGTACATGTGACCACTGTTAGGAAAACAGGCTTTGTCACATAGGATCAGACCCACAGTCCATCTTGTCCACCTGAGACAGTTACCAGTAGCAAAGGTTCTAGTGCAAGAAGCCTTGCAAAGACAGTTGTGGGATAACTTGCCCAGAAAAAGCTTTGGTCCAACCCTTAATGGTTACAACCTGCATTAAACTCTGAAGTATGAAGGCTTGTGTCTTCTCTAAAGCTCTTTTTTATTATTTTGTGCTTATGATAACCCTGGATATTCTTGTTATGTATATACATATCTATTTTTTTTTAATCCTGCTAAACTCTTTATCTCAATGTTCTCTTGAAGCAATGGGTTTCACAAATGAATTTTGTGTATTGTGCTATTCACATAACTGCCATACTTGGGTAAGGCCATGCATGTCTAGCCCTTATTCTGTCTCTAAGTGGCAAATAGTGGATATTTTACAGACAGAATATAAGGAATAGTGCTTGTATAGAATGATCTAACCTGTGCCTTCCCATCCTTGTCACCAGCAGGCATAATTTTAAGAAAGTCCTGAGCCTCAGTCCATAGGGAGATGATAAGCTACATTGGTCACGAACTTTGAACATATAGAATGGAGAGTATAGTGGCCACCAACTCCTCTATTTGCTTTCCCCAAGCTCCTTATCAGTAGATTTTAGTGAATGCAATTTATATTGTTCCAAGGAGAACTGCTTTTTCATACATTTCCTCAGACATAGCCATGGTGTTCATAGAGAAACTGAAGAAATCATCACCATGAATATTTTCCCAGTTATCTAGGTCAGTTCCAGGCCACAGTGTGAAACAATTGTGAATGTCTACTCAGAAGTGACTCAGTGCTGAAACTTCAGTGGAATAGTACAGATTAAAAGGTTTTAAACTGAGCAAGGTACTGGACACTACCAACATTTCTTCCTCATGGTTCATCGCATTATTTTTAACAGAAGAACAAAAACAGACACCGTAGAAAAAGTGTTGGACTCTATAGTGACTGTTGGGGCTGATCACACTGACACTAGTGCGAGTCTTGAATAGCTCCACTGACTCTGGATTTATATTTAGGTACCTAACTTCAGCTTCTGGTCCCAAGGTCTCTGAGTCTGGCTGCAGAGGTTGAGTGGTTCCTATCAATTGAACCTGTGTGTGTGGTCCATTCATTCAGTCACCATGATGAAGTAAAATGCCTGTCTCTGAGAAAGCCGGAAAAATTAAATACAGCAGTTTCCTATTGCAGCTGCGATTAAATAATTCCCTAACTTTTGTGTACACTGAGTTGTGCAGCCCATCTTTCAGGATGCACAGTGCTCCCACTGTATAATAATGCTAATGGATTGCAGCAGCATTATGTCTGCCAACTTCACCAGAATCTGTGACAAACTTCCATTTAGGATGTAATATCATTTTGCACAGTATTTCTTATCTAAAGATCTTGGAGTGCTTCCTACGAACTAATTAGCTAAGTTTAACTAAGTATTTCTGTGATGTGGGATATTTTATAATCCCTGTTTTATGCCAGTTAATTGATATCTCACATGCTGAATCAGTAGCAGAGGTGAGAACTAAACCTAAGGGGTTTGACTCCTAGTCCAATGCTTTGAGCACTAGAGCTTTAAGTCCTTACCTGGTTACATATGGAGAGGCCTCACTCACCCACATGGATCCTTTTACAGGATTGCAGCCAGCTCACTTTCATATTGTGCACATGCTGAGTCCTAGTATCAGGAGCAGCTAACAGAGAAAGAACAAAGTAAAAGCTGTACATTATAAAAGCATCACACACTCTTCCCATCCCTCCTTTTTATTTTCAAAATAGTGTGTTCATGGGGCATTTATGTATAATTATAATTGATTCAATGGCATCAGTGTAGTACTGTGCTTTGGTTTTAAAATGTAGGGATAAAGTTTACCTGTTGATACAATATATAAGAAGGTTTGTTCATCTGGCAAAAAAGGCCTTGGCATGTTTACATTCAATTGATATTTTTATAGTGCATTTAGACTTCTGGGAAAGTATTAAACTATGGCACCTACAGTGTTTATATAATTGGGGTAAAAAGAAAAGTGTGTGAATGTAAAAAAATATACTTGTCTTAGGATTATAGCTATTCTTTTGGTGAGATCCCTTGCTCCAGTAATGTAAATCAGAACCGACTAAATTAGTTTTGGTGAGCTAATGAAACCCACCACGTTAGAAAGCTGATAATAAAAAATTTTTTGACCTATAATCTATTGCCAGACAGCCAGTTACCTGCTAATCAAAGAAGCTGAATGTGTGTGAACTTTCTCTGAAACATTATGTCGTTACAAAAGACAAGACAATGGCATTTCTCTGTACATGCTCAAACATGACACTCTTGCCTTGTTGCAATAGATTGTGCAAATGAAATAACAGGTACAATTAGCTTTTTTTGTTCTTTATGTTTTTCTGACCTACCGAAGTGAATAGCACCTTAGATAAACAGAAGCTGGCTAGAGGATAAGCTAACTGGTTTTCCTAGCAAAAAACCCAATTTTTGAATGACAATATATTATTAATTCATAGATTTGTTCTCCTTTAATGAAGCATGGTGGTTTTCCAAAGTTACTCTCTATAATAGGCTGTGAAGAGACCTTCCATATAACCTCTAAAAGAAAGGTATCATACCCTGTCTCATTCTCATTGGATCCTGCTGAAAATATTGCCTTTGCATGTTGTACCTCCTATCAGTGCTACTGCAGAACGTCTTTAACTCCTAAGAGAAATATGAGCGTTGGGGGTGTGGTACAGCCAGGATGCAGCAAACATGATTCATTTAAAAAAAAAAAAACAAGACGCTCTCAGATCTTGGACTTGTTCTATGGAATTCCCACATTTATAATGTGGGAAAATGCTGAACATATTGTATAAATTATACAATAGATACTGTATGGTATTTCTCTGTGTCAAGCAATTGATTACTGCAGATATTTAGGTCATAATTATAATGCAAGTTATATTTTATCATAAGAAGTAAGATATTATATAATCACTCAAAACAAGTATGTGCAGATTACTAGAGAACTTGGAAATTCCTGTACCTATTTTGATACAATATCATTGTAACTGATATTTTACATAATTACTTGCTGCTTTGAAAAATAAAGGAGCAGGTCCTCAGCTGATAGGCAACAGAGTATCTCCATCAAGGAAGTTATGTCTATGTATACCAAATGAAGCAATATCCCTCTGTGGTAATCACAGTGTTTCCACTTTGAAGCATTTTTTGCAGCAATTTGTAGTCTTACTGTAATTTTTTTTGTTGGGTATGTGCAGATGTTACATTTAGATGAATCTAACCAAAGTTAGATTCATCTAAATGCCAGTCAGAGCAGATCCCAAATTACTTACACCAGGTTCCTCATGTGGCTCCTGGAATTGGTGAACACCTGTATGAGATGCTCCCAGTCTATGATCACACAGGTTAAAGTTGTCATGTGATTGTAGACTAGGTGCAGAGAATGTTTGTATGTACCCTTTGTGTTTAAACTTTCTATGTGGCAAAGTTAAAGAACCCATGCCACTATATAACATCTGAGGATATAAGCCAGGGATTGTCATTTTCTTTCTAATAGCCATTTGGAAGAGATTATTTTTGAACTTGTTTTAATATGTACTTTTGAGCAAATTGCAATAGATTGGGTGATTATAGAGGGTCAGTATTCATATTTGTTGTATTTTGAAATGCACTTGTGGAAATGCATTTGTGTCAATGGAAAGATATGTATGTTGCAGTTGATATATTGCATGAGTAGTTGTTCCTTAGCTGATGAGTATGGGCTTTTAATCATGCAGATGAGTACCCTGGCAAATATGGGTGCATATTTAGGCAAATCATTGGAGATTCATATCTATACATATCAAAATAGGTACACAGTAAACTGTGAAAATCCACAGGGTAAGAAGTTGAGAAGTGACCACAGAAAAATAAAAGCAAGATCTTGCAGCAAGATCCTTTCAAGTTTTATGTTTTCTGTTTGGGAGAAGCAGGAGATGTTGCTCCACAGCTGATGAATCTCTACTGATGAGAGGTTATATCAGTGTCACTGTAAACTCCCATTGCACAGATTTCTGAAAAAAAAGCTTTTTTTGTCTTTATTTTTAATTCAAAATAAAAAATTGCCCTGCCCTACAGAAGGAAATAATATTAATGTTTAAAGTGAGGGATTCTGGGCAGCAAGTTCTGTGTTAAACTCTCCTTCCTTTTTGAGGCATGTGAAGTTACTATTCGGAATTGCACCCATAGAGTGTTAGTGGTGCATAAAACTCTAGTTGCAAATACCTTAAACTGCTTAATCAGTGCATTTTCCCATGTTACAAACTTGACACCCTGCTTCCCCTTGTGTTGTGCAATCTATTTGTTGGGAGTATTTCCCAGACCTGCTCTGGGTGAGTATTTCCCATGGAACCCTGCCCTTTATATTAGAGGTGAATAATTAGATCATTGAGTTTAATGTTGTTATGCAATCTGCCAAGGTTTTGTATACTATCCCTTGCTAAGAGGTGTTCTCGGTCACCCTAGTGATTCTAAAGCAGTACTAAGTCCTTTATTTTCCCTTGGGAATCAATTTGAGGGTGGCGTCACTCATTCAACTTATGACTTTTTTTTTCTGTGTTTAACAAGCCTCACCACAGCCAGAAAGTTGTATTGCTAAACCAGACCAACAGAATCTCGCACACCTTTACAAATGGGTTCCACTCCTTTTTGCTTAAAGAAAAATTAAAACAAAGCAAAAAACCCAAATGGGATTTCTCAGTACTATAAGGAAAAAAAATTTATTCCAGGAAATCTCACTCCTTTCTCATAGAGATTTAGTGACATTTGTATGGCACCAAAACTGTGTTTTGCGCATATTGATTTTAATGGGGATTATAGGACTAGACCCAGATTGAAAAGCTTTTTGTACTAGGACGTGAGCTGTGAAAATAATTGTTTCCCCAGTCTGATAGCAATTGTGAAAATTAATTAACCCCCCCCCCCCCCAACCCCCCCCCCCAAACAAACCATAAAGAAACTTCTCTTGATTTTGACAGCTTTCTTGGAGCAATGAATTGGAAGGAAAATTTTTAATGAAGGAATTTTAAATAAAACACTAAAATATTTTATTTAAAATGTTGAAATGAAACATTCTGACTGCTTTGGGTGTTTTCAGAGTGAACAGATGGGCACAATGATCATAAATTTAAAAAATATTGCATTGTCCTTAAATCTGTATTTTTTTCTGAAAAAAAGTTTGACAATTTTTTTGCCCAGCTTCAACTAGAATTATCTAAATTTAATACCACATCAAAGAGCAAGATATAAAAGCAATGGAAGTAATATATTTTTCTCAATTTTCTGATTCTAAATGTCACTGGCATGCATGTGAGTGAGTCAGAGGATTAAACGGGTACTAAAGACATTGAGTGCAAAATCAGGGATATCCTTAAAATTAGTGATGGTTGTGAGCTACAATATCAATGCTTGTCTTTGCTCTAAGTAATTCATGATAAATATCATAGACAAGAGAAGGCTGAGGGGCAACCTGGTGTCCATCTATAAACTTACTAGGGGGGACCAGTGGGGAATGGGAAAAACCTTGTTCCCCCAAGTGCCTCCCAGAGTAACAAGGAATAATGGCCATAAGTTATTAGAGAGTAGGTTCAGACTAGACCTTAGAAGGCACTACTTCACAGTCAGGGCGGCTAGGATCTGGAACCAACTTCCAAGGGAAGTAGTGCTGGCTTCTACCTTGGGGGTCTTTAAGAGGAGGCTTGACGATTACCTAGCTGGGGTCATTTGAGCCCAGTTTTCTCTCCTGCCCAGGGCAGGGGGTCGGACTAGAAGATCTGCAAGGTTCCTTACGACCCTACATCTATGAGTCTATGAAAGAGGGAAGTGGTTGCTTTCTTTAAGTAAAAAGTTAATTATACTTTAATAAAATGTCTGGTTTTGCCCTATAATCCCTAAATGCCTTGGCTTATATATGTGAGGGAATACCTCCTCTCTTATATTCTATCTTGACCCCTAAGATGAGCTGAGTGCAACCTTCTGCAAGTACCATCTATGTACCAAGTTCGCACGGTAAAAAAATGTGGAAGGTCAGTAGTCGTTCTTCAGTTTTTCAAACTCCCTCCCTCTTGAGGTTAACCAGAGCCTGAACCTGGGCATCTTTCAGGTGTGTTTCATAGTTTCATAGTAGGTAGTGTCAGAAGGGACCTGAGCAGATCATCAAGTCCAACCCCCTGCTGTGGGCAGGAAAGACTGCTGGGGTCAAATGACCCCAGCTAGGTGACTGTCTAGCCTCCTTTTGAAGACCCCCGGGGTAGGAGCGAGCACCACTTCCCTTGGAAGTTGGTTCCAGATCTCAGCCGCCCTGACTGTGAAGTAGTGTTTTCTGATGTCCAGCTTGAACTTACTCTCAGCCAACTTACGGCCATTATTCCTAGTTACTCCTGGTAGTGCTCAGGGGAACAGGGTCTCTCCCATTCCCCGGTGGTCCCCCTTGGTAAGTTTGTAGGCAGCCACCAGATCGCCCCTCAGCCTGCTCTTTTGGAGGCTGCACAGGTTCAGGCCTCTTCTCATAAGGCCTGCCCTGCTGCCCCCTCATCATGTGAGTGGCCCTCCTTTGGACCCTCTCAATGCTGTCCACGTCCCTCTCGAAGTGAGGCACCCAGAACTGGATGCAGTACTCCAACTGCAGCCTGAATAATATCGCATAGAGGGGGAAGATCAGCTGCTTGGACCTGCTCGTGATACTTCTATGGATGCATGACAAGGTGTGGTTAGCCTTACTGACTGTGTCCTCACATTGGCCACCCATGTTCATTTTGGCATCAATAATGACTCCGATATCCTTTTCTACCTCTGCACTGATGAGAAGGGAGTTCCCCAGCCTATAGGTATGCTGCTGGTTCTTCCTCCCCAGGTGTAGTACCTTGCACTTGTCAGTATTGAATCCCATCCTATTCTCATCTGCCCACCCTTGTAACCTGTCCAGATCTAGTTGTAGCCTGTCCCTCCCTTCTAACCTGCCTACTTCTCCCCACATCTTAGTGTCATCTGCAAACTTGAACAAGGTGCTTTTCACCCCTTTGTCCAAGTCAGATGATGTTGAACAGTGTGGGCCTGAGGACCAAGCCCTGGGAACCCCACTGCCCACGTTCCTCCAGGTCGAAAATGACCCATCCACCACCACTCTCTGGGTGCGGCCCTCCAGCCAATTTGTGACCCATCTGACTGTGTAGGCATCGGTGCCACAGTTGCCTAATTTTTTAATGAGAATGGGCTGAGACACAGTGTCAAAGGCCCTCCTGAAGTCCAGAAAAAAGACTACGTCCACCACGATGATACAAGACCTTCTTATTTGGGCAGGCTTTTAGCAAGTATGATTTAAGTTTTTGGGTATTAGCTGGGGATTTTTAAAAATCTGTTTTTATTAATTGGTTTTATTGTAAGTCACCCTGAACATTTTTGGGGTGGATAGCATAGAAGTAAAATAAATAATTCAGTATTCCATAGGGTTTTCCTGTTTCTGATAGGGTGGTTTGTTGTGTTACCACAAGCAAGAGTTCAGGGGGTTGGTCTCATTTGGGTTTCCTATCAGAATCTTTGCTACTGGCAGGATTTTCCTCTTTCTCTGTATGCAGAAAGTTAGTGGGAGGCCTGTAGTTGTAAGGAACCAGAAGGTTGGCGACCTATTGCATATCTGGATATTTATAATGTAGACCCATGTAGACACATTAAAAATACTTTGTACTGCGATATCCTGATCTCAAACATTTTGCAAACAGGAATTTAGTCCCAACATAGTAAATGAATGTTATCCCTATTGTATAGAAAAGCAAACTGAGGCATAAAAAGGTTTAGGACCATATTGTTTCATAGCACTCTTTAATTTTGCATTGATTTTTTTAGACCTGTATGGTGAAGCCCCAGCTACAATGAAGGCCATGCCATTGACTTGGGAACGTAGAACTGGAAGGGGCTGCCAAGGTCATCCAATCATGAGCAACCATCATATCATGAGATCTGTTTAATAAACAGACAAAACTCTTCTCTTTAAAATTAGTAGGGCTTGTCCTATTTCTGTTGGAAGAGTGTTTCAGAACTCCACTTCCTCTGATATCCAGAAACTCCTGTTCTAATTTTCAGTCTAAATTGACTTCTACAGGGCCAGATTTTCACCTGTAGATTGTCATTTTCAGTTTGTGCACCTGCAGCCTCCAGTTTCAGTTCGTTTGTTCCCTAAGCTTACACCAAATGGAGGTAATCATCCACACTGATATTGAAAGCTTGGATATCAAAAACTCAGAACTGAAATATGATACATTACATTTCCTATGTTTAGTGCTACACTGAAGTTAGGTCCAGATGTTCAAACAAACTGAGGTGGAAATGATCTAAGTTAACGTGGTTTTCTGTAAATTACCCTTTGTGTAGTTTATCCTCTGGTTAGGAGGGGGAGCAAATGTTACATTGAGTTCTGCCATTTTTAAACCAATCTGTGCACTGAATGTCTGTTCTGTTATGGGTACAGACTGATTTCTGATCACTTATACCTGTAGAAGTGTAATGTCTGTACTTGGCCTTAGACCAATAAGAACTCACACTATAGACAGTGACTTCTAGGAAAATTTGCTGAGTGAGTGAGATGACTGCATTATGCAATGTATAGGAACTATCTGCTATATAATTAACCCCTTACTAATGTAAATTTTTTGGTTGTAATCTCCTGAGAAATATTTCTATAGGCATGACTGGAAGGTATACACCTCTCTGTCTCTGGTACTGCATAAAGATTTAAGCCAAGTTTTCCTTGCACACATTTCTATGTGTAATTTGTAATCACTGTAATCTAAAACCTGACTAAGAATGAAACTGCTCACCCACTGGCAAAATGCTGGACTAATTAACTTCCATAGTTGGGAGGCTGACTTGTCTGCCCTCCTCCATGGTCATCCAAAAGTCAGTTCTGGTGGTGGAGTATTGATTCAAGCTTTTTTATTTTTTATTTTACTTCATTTTTTTAAAATGACCTTGATTTGTGTTGATTCGTTTGTTTCATGTAACAGCATAAATGCTCTACTCTCGTGCCCTGATCATGCAAATATTCATACCCATGAGCAGCTTCCATTTTATTCACCAGCTTTAATATTTGTAAGGTCAGCCTTTACTATACAGTTGTAAAACTCAAGAAGAACCATGAGTAGAAAAGAATGTGCAACTTTTCCCTTATACTTAAAGGGTTTGGCTCCCAATTACAAGGCTTCTTGTTCTGACCTTGGTGCAGATGAGAATCAGTTGTTGTTCCCTACACATTAGTAACAATCACAGGCTGCAACCAAAAGCAACGTGAACCTCATTCCCCACTTTTCACTGACACTTTTTTCTTACACTCATTTTCAGCTGTGTATTTTTCTTTGGGTTAGTCTATGTCTTTGATATTTAAATGACTGAACATGAGTCTAGAAAGCCAAATAATTCTGATTGTTGCTAAGGAAAGTTTCCTTAAGAGATGTCTTTGTATTCAGGGCTCAATATTTGGAGGTTCTGAGGACCTCCTGGACTGTGCTTCCAGTGAAAAGTTGAAAATATGAGAAAACTCCCTGGAGACATTGAGCATGCGAGTGTTCAGAATCAGGCCCATAAACCCCCCCCGCTAATTTCTTTGTCTTTGTAAATTATCTTCAAATGAGCATTTAGCAGTGCTATGCTCTGGTCAAGTGATGACATTTTCCAGTCAGTCACTTGTAGTTTTCCCAGAGTAAAGCAATTTTTATTAACCTAGACTTTCTTAAATATCATTGCAAGTGTTTAACGAGCACAATAGTGAATGGCTGATAATTATAAAGAACCAAAACTGACTGCCAGCTGCATGCCATTGAACTAACAGCTAAAAAAAATCATGAAGCATAACAGCAGTTTTACATTCAAAGTGCTAAGCAATAATAATATGTAATAATACATATTTAGTGTTTATATGTCAAGTCTCATCAGTGTCCAAGGTCTGCCTGAGCCCAAATGGCTGATTGAACTACTGTGATTAAAGTACACCAGTTTCTAAAGCCAATGACACGTAAGGGGAAGATGTGGTTAGCATTACATATGGCCACCTTAGACTGAGGTAGTTAGCCATGTTAGTCTGAAGTCAGGCAGACAGCACGGTAATTATACACATTATAGACTAACTAAATAAGATTATAAACTCATAGGGAATAAGCTTATAGAGAACATGAGCTTTTGTGAACTTGAGTTCACTTCATCAGATGCACTGGTGTGAGCTTGATTTCATAAAAGTTATATATCTTGGCTCCCCTCTACGTGTTATATTTATTGCACCATTGTCTTGTCAATGGTGCAATAAATTTAGACTGGCTACACGTGCAAATTAACTATCCCACTGTAGAAAGGTCCAACCAGCTATAAAGTTATTGCTTGAAAATGTGTAATAACTTTACAGCTGGTTTCCATCGAGCTTTAATTCGTATGTGATTTTTAGGGAATTTGTGGGGAGACTGCAGCTGCCGTGATCTCCCAGGTACTGAAGAATACAGTGCCCCCCTGGGGCTGGGAGGCTGCAGTTTCCCAGCTGCAGGCACTTGGGGGAGCTCCACATATACCTGCAGCTGGAAGACTGTAGTAGCTCCGTACAGCTGTGGGGGCTGAGTCCCATAGCTTACAGGGCTCTTAGTCCCTGCTCCACCACACACAGGAGAGTCCCACACCTGACAGTTCTCAGTCCTGGCTGTGCCACATGGAATGGTATGAGCCCCATCAGGTTCAAGTCTCAGTCCTGGGTGCCTGTGTTGTGCAGCCAGGACTAGGAGTCTTATCAGGCGAGGGATGCCCAGCAGTGCGTGGCCTCAGGGCTGGGAGCCCCCTCAGCGAAGGAGGAGCCTGCATCTTGCCATGGAAGGGGAGCCAAGGATCGGACTCCCCTTACACCAGCAATAAGACACAATAGGATTTAATGCGCAATTGCACAATTGCACCTCCTGCCATGCCTGTGTGGCATGGTAGGAGGTGTGATTTTGTGGATCCAGCATTAGATCCAATCACACTTAGAATCATAGATAGAAAATTAGGGTTGGACCGGGTCTCAGGAGGTCATCTAGTCCAATCCCCTGCTCAAAGCAGGACCACCCCCAACTAGATCATCCCAGACAAGACTTTGTCTTCCTGGCTCTTAAAAACCTCCAAGGATGGAGCTTCCACCATTTCTCTGGGTAACCTGTTCCAGCGGTTTATGACCCTCCTAGTGAGAATATTCATCCTAATATCTAACGTAAACTTTCTTTGCTGCAACTTGAGACCATTGCTCCTTGTTCTGTCAACTAGCATCAGTGAGAACTGTCTAGCTCCATTCTTTTTTGAACCTCCCTTCAAGTAGTTGAAGGCTGCTATTCAATCCCCTCCCAGTCTCTTCTTCTCTAGACTAAATAAGCCCATTTCCCTAAGTCTTTCCTCATAAGTCATGTCCCCCAGCTCCTGAACCATTTTTGTTGCCCTCTGCTGGACGGTCTCCAATTTGTCCACATCCTTTCTGTAGTGGGGTGCCCAAAATTGAACACAGTACTCCAGATATGGCCTCACCAGTGCTGAATAGAGGACAAGAATCACTTTCCTTGACCTACTGGCAGCAGACCTACCAATGCAGCCCAGTATGCCGTTAGCTTTCTTGGCAACAAGGGCACACTGCTGGCTCATATTCAGCTTATTGTCCACCGTAGCCCCCAGATCCTTTTCTGCAGAGCTGCTGCCCAGCCAGTCAGGCCCCAGTCTGTACTGGTGCATGGGATTATTTCGTCTCAAGTGCAGGACTTTGCATTTGTCCTAGTTGAACCTCATGAAATTTCCTTTGACCCAATCCTCCAATTTGTCTAGGTCACTCTGAATCCTAGCCCCACCCTCCAGTGTATCTACTACGCCACACAGCTTGGTGTCTTCTGCAAACTTGCTGAGGGTGCACTCTATGCCATCTTTCAGGTCATTGATGAAGACACTGAACAAAACTGGTGCTAGGACTCACCCCTGGGGCACTCTGCTTGATACTGATTGCCAGCTAGACATGGCGCCATGGATTACTTCTCTCTGAGCTCAGTGCTCCAGCCAGTTTTCTATCCACCTCACAGTCCATTCATCCAGCCTGTACTTTCATAGCTTGCCTATGGGAATGCTGTGGAAGACCATATCAAAAGCCTTGCTAAAATCAAGGTACACCACATTACTTGCAGGGGCCTGAGCAGCAGCAAGAAGGCAATCTTCAGTTACTTGCAATCCCAGTTTGGCACCACTGTCTGATTGGGGAACAGGGCCCAGTGGTTGCCTACAAAAGCAGAACCCTTAACAGCAAAGTGTCATCAGTTTGCTACAAGCTGCTGAAAGAACAACACCTGGCAGATCTGCTGCTCATGGAACATCCTTGGGGGTAAGGTCTGGGGCTATGGGGAAGAAGGAGACCCCATGGTCCTGGGTGAGACCTAAAACTGCATCCTGCTGGGGACGGGTGGCCTGGTGGAGCTACCTGTGACAGGGTAGTTCCCCAGAAATGCCAGGCCAGTCACCTCCCCATTGAAAGGTGAGTATGGAGCACCTTCTAACTCCAGCCCCACATCCCTGGTGGGTGAGATCAAACAGGGGGAGCCCAGACTCACTAAGAGTACTGAGGCAGGGCTCAGGTTGGTGGAAAGACCTGTGGCAGTGCCCAGACTTTGCAATGAAGGTCTGAGGCTGCATATAGGAGCTAGAATGAAGCTCTGGGGGGTATGGCCTTGAGCCTTGGTGAGCTCTTAAGGAAGCTTCTGGGGCCAAGGATGAGGGCAGAGCCCGGGGTAGGGGGGCAAGGGGACAGGACTTGGAGCCCCAATCCCATGAGGCGGACTTGGAGGCACAGAGCATGTGGACTTGGAGCCCAGGGTGTGGGGTCTGGGGCCGTGTGTGTGTGCGTGCGTGCGTGTGTGTGTAAAGAGAGAACCCAGGGTGAGGATACTGGGACCATGAGCTCCAATAGGGAGTGAGAATCCTGGTAAGACTCCGGAGCTTGAGTCCCAGTGTGAACCACTGGAGAAAACATCTGCGAGGCATGGGGCATGATAAGGTAAGGTAGGAGTTGTGCGTAAGGCCCTTGTCAGCTGGGCAAGTAAATAGGCAGCCTCTCACCTGAGTAAGATTGTAATTATTATCATCAGGGCATGGCAGGAGACCTAGGTGGGTGATTTGCCTGGAAGCAAGGGGGTGGGCCACCAATTGACCGACCCCGGGATGCCCACTTTTTACACACATCCCCCAGTCTCCCTGCATCCACAGGGCCAGTCACCTCATTATTAAAGGGAATCGGGTTGGTCAGGCATGACTTGCCCTTGGTGAATCCCTGCTGAATGCTTCTAATCACTTTCTTCTCCTCCAAGTGTTTACAGATAGATTCCTTGAGGAACTGCTCCATGATTTTTCCAGGGACTGAGGTGAGACTGACTGGTCTGTAGTCCCCTGGATCCTCCTTCTTCCCTTTCTTAAATATGGGCACTATATGTTTGACCTTTTCCAATTATCTGGGACCTCTCCTGATCACCAAGAGTTTTCAAAGATGATGGCAGTGGCCAACTCCCTGAGCATCCTTGGGTGCATCCCATCTGGCCCTGGGGACTTTCACCACTGAGGGCTGGTCACCTCCTCTCCAAACTGTGCTACCTAGTGCAATAGTCTGGGAGCTGACCTTACCTGTGAAGACTGAGAAAAAAAGGCATTGAGCACTTTTGTGCATCCTCTGTCACAAGTTTGCCTCCCCTATTCATTAAGGGACCCACACTTTCTCTGATCCTCCTCTTGCTACTGACATACTTGTAGAAGCCTTTCTTGTTACCCTTCACATCCTTGCTAGCTACAATTCTAAATTCTCTTCCTGACTTCATCCTTGCATGTCCAAGCAATGCTCTTCTATCCATCCTTAATTATTTGTCCAAGTTTCCACTTTTTATAAGCTTCCTTTTTGTGTTTTAGTTTACTGAAGAGTTCCCTGCTAAGTCAAGCTGGTCTTCTGCCATACTTGCTAGTCTTCTGGCGCATTGGGATGGTTTGTTCCTGCACTCTCTGTAAGGCTTCTTTATAGTACAGCCAGGTCTCCTGGACTCCTCTCCCCCTCAGTATGGCTCCCCAGGGGATCCTGCCCAGTTCCCTGAGTGAGTCAAAGTCATCTTTTCTGAAGTCCAGAGTCCTTACTCTGCTGCTCTTCATCCTTCCTTTCCTCAGGATCCTGGACTCAATCATCTTGTGGTCACTGCTGCCCAAGTTGCCATCCATTACTACATCTCCCACCAATTCATCCCTGTTTGTGAGCAGCAAGTCAAGAAGAACATGGCCCCTACTTTGCCACTCCAGCACTTGCACCAGGAAGTTGTCCCCAGCACTCTCCAAAAACTTCCTGGGTTGTCTGCACACTGCTGTATTGCTCTCCCAGCAGATGTCAGAGCGATTGAAGTCCCCCATGAGAACCAGGGCCTGTGGTCAGCAAACTTCTGCGAGCTGTTTGAAGAAAGCCTCATCCACCACTTCCTCCTGGCCTGGTGGTCTATATCAGATCCCCACCATGACACCACCCTTGTTGCTCTCCCCTCTGACTCTAACCTAGAGACTTTCAACAGGCCTTCAAAAGCTCCAACTTCATATTGGAGCTCTGAGCAATCGTATGGCTCTTTTACATAAAGTGCAACTCCTCTTCCTCTTCTTCCCTGACTGTCCTTCCTGAAAAATTTATACCCATCTATGACAGTGCTCCAGTCATGCAAGGTATGAACACAACCTGACCCTTAGACTCCCTCACCCCTCATGACAAGAGTGCAGTAGACACTTTTGATCTGCTTAGGGTTTCCCTTGGCAGTATCATTGGTGCCCACATGGATGAGCAGCATGGGCTAGTCATCAGAGGGTTGGATGGGCCCCAATAGTCCCTCCATGACATTTTGGATATGGGCTTCAGGCCAGCAGCAGACCTCCTGCCCCAGGTCATGTCGGCAGATGGCTCCCTCCATCCCCCACAGACAGGAATCTCCAAGCACCACCACCTGCTGCTTCTTTTGGTGGTGGGTGTCTCAATCCTTCCCACTTTGGTGAGGCCTGGCCTGTTTTCTTCCACCAGTGGAACGTGCTTCTTCCTCTCTGCTGCTAGGGCTGCATACCTGTTCTCCAGACGAACCATTGCAGGTGGAGGTAAAGATCTCTGCTTGCTGCCAGAAGTCACAAGCCTCCAGCTTCCTCCTTCTTGGGTGTCTGTCTTTTCTAGTGCTACATCTGGCATTTCTTCCTTTACAGTCCCAGAGGTCTCCTCCAGCATTGAATCAATGAATGCCTCATGGCAGAGGATGCTTCGGAGCCTCACCACCTCCTCCTGTAGCTCTCTTGCCTGTTCCCTGAGAGACACCGCCAGGAGGCACCACTCACGCTGCAGGTCTCCCATTGCTACATAAATGCTAAGACACTCTAGGAAAATTAAACCTCAAAGCACATTAATATTCAAAGCAGTGGATATGGATCCAATAGCATTCTTCTGCTTGAAGATATTTATTTCTATTTACAACTTTGCTTGTGGGTGTAATGGAGTTATAATGGTAAAATAATTTTGATTTTTCTGGGAGCCAGGTGTACAGGATAATATGCTGTAGTTAGACAGGGAGTTAACGAAAATGTAGCATAATATAATTTTTTTAATGTAGGTAAATAGCTGGAGGGGTGGTTCAGGTACAAGACTAGAAGCCAGGAACTTTTGCATTCTGATTGCTGTTCTGCCACAGACTTCTTCTGTGAACTTGGGCAAATGCACTTAACTTTAGGCGTCCCTCTAATCAAGTCACTTATCATTTATGGTGCCAGATCTTGGCTTGGCTTGGACTCTTTTCTAACAACTTTAGCTTTGTTTACCCAATGTATAAAACAGAGGATGATAATACTTATAGGCCAACTTCAGAAGGGCAGAGTGAGAATGTGATAGTCAGGCCAGCCAAAGCATTAAAAATGGTCAGCTTTCCCCTTCCCATTTATGATATTTAAAACAATGAGGGGGCCTTTATTTTTTAACTTTTATTTGAGTGAACTTGGGTCATCATTTCAGGCCTTTCTCTGTAAATACACGTGCTTATACAAAAAAAGAAATCTGTGATTTGCATATATTCACATGACTCCAGGAGTTGGAACTACAAGAAAAACACCGAATAAGGTGAAACTTCTAATAAAATCCTGTGACCTGGGAGCTGTGCAGTATAAAACAGCATACATTATATTACAGATGAGCCCTAAAATTTGGATCGGATTTCACAAAAACCAGGTTTAAGCCAGCCAGCTAGGCAACCAACTGATGGGAATTGCCTTTTTAAGTAGGTAATTTCAAGAAAACACTTTTCTTTCTATTTATTTCACATTTTACTTTATTTTCTTATTTTTATCAGCAGTTAAATAGTTATGTGTTACTGTGTGTTTGAATGAGAGTTAAAAGGTCTAATTTTTAAATCTAATAAATGGTCTAATTTAAATAGGTCTAGTTTTTCTCAGACCTATTCTTTCAGGCTCTCTGCATATTCTAGCAAGTACTGTTATAGTGGCATCATGTTTTGAGGCATCTCTGAAATATCTGGTGTTGCTCTACGTTGGAAGTCAGATTGAAAAGCAGCCTGATTAAGTTTGACAAAGTCTGCAGCTTTTCACTATTGCCTATGGTCCTGTAACACTGATATGGAGAGTACCTGCACAATAGGGTGGTGCGAAGTTTCGGTTGCTGATTCAATTAGGTGGAGATTTGGCCCGATTTGGTGGCTGAATCTCCGAATCTGAATCGGATCAGGAGACCTTTTAATCTCTCCAAATTGAATCAGAACACTCCAAATTGATTCAGAGAGATTTGGAAAGATTTGACAATTTGGACATAGATACAGTTTTAAATGTTATTTCTACATACCTCAAGCTACCAGGCAGCTGAGATTGTGGGGCAGATGGAGCATCCAACAGGAGCACAGGGGGGTCCCCAGCTCACTCAGTAGCAGACCCAGAAGTGGACTGGAAGGACTTCTGGGCCACTTCTGGGTCTGCCAGGGAGCATGCTGGTCCACCCCGCCCCGCACCTGCTTGGCTTGGCGACTGGTGCCTCCTAGGTCTGGGGGGGGGGCACCTGGGGTCCCTCTGTAGCTGATCGCTGAGCATGCAGGGCCCCCCCCCGTGCTCCTGTGGGATGCTCCATTCACCTCACCACTGCAGCGTTCATGAGCCATGCGTGGTACATTGAGGTATGTAGAAAAAAGATTGAAAGCTGTGTCTAGGGCCGAATTGCTGATTCTCTGAATCAACATTGAATCTTCAGATTTGGATTCAGTCCAATTGAATTGGGGAGAGTGATCCAAATCAACAAATCGAATCACTGTCTCCAATCTGGGCTGAATTCAAAATGAATACAGCCCATTTCACACACCCCTACTGCACAGCCGATAAAGGGTTTTATTTTTTTAAAATGAAATCTTGATAGTCACCAAATCTTGATGGCATTTGTTAAGAGCACAACATCTATGCTATGGATTAGAACATTGTAACTTTAAAGCTAATCTTTTCACTGGTCTCACAGCCAGCTCACACTGGTCTTAACCTCCAAACCAGTTGCACTAATGTCTACAGTGTGGTTATTTTTAAGTTGGCCACTGATTGTGATAACTTAAAACTAGAACAAATTGGTATGGCTGGGAACTGAAATGCAGTTGGATTTCTTTAGGTAAATATTGGACCAAGATTATAACTATTCTATTGACAAAACAGAATGCTGTAGTTGAGATGGACGGTGCAGATACTGCACAACTGCAGAAGCCATATTTATCTTTGTGTGTAGCAGTATTTTTTTCTGTACTGGAGAACTCCCTACTGGAAAAACAGTATCCCAAGATAATGTTATTCTATCATGTGAGCAGTATGGGACGACATTGGTGTTTGCAATGGAGGCTTCTACTAAATGCTCAGAGTGGTACAGGAATTCATATTGGTAAGAAGTATTCTTTTTTGTTTGAGGTTGGTATTGCACCAAATAAGTGCTGCTGGAAGTGTCATATTTTGGATGAGACGTAGTGCTGAGATCCTGAACACTCTTAGTTATTAAAGATCACACAGTAATTTCCTCAAGCACAGTGATGTCAGTTCTAATTTCCTGGCAACATTTTTATTTGGATAAGTACATTCTATCCACCTATAATTTCCCTCTGTCATTTCATTTGGATAACCAATTTTGTTGTATTTCCTGCCCTAACCAGTTGTATAGTTCTGCTATTCTAGCTCACAGATTACTGTATTGCACTGATGACAAAGAAATCTCAGTTTGTATATAACTTCAAGACCCAGTTTCAGGGAAGCACTTGAGTATGTGCTTAAATCCCTATTGAGAATAACACATACTCATGACTTAAAGTCCAATCAACTTCAGAGAAAGTTAAGCACATGCTTAAAATTAAGCTCCTAGAATCAAAGCATTTGGAGGCAAGTCAAGAGTCATTCAGTCCTGTTCAGATGTAGGATTCACTGCTCGTAATTGGTCTTCCGAATAGGTATGCATTCACAATGCAGGGTCTGTGTTTGTAAAGTATGTTGGACATTTTGGGGATGAAAGGCCATATAACTCATATTGCACTCTAGTTAATCCTTTGGGCTAAAAGCCATGCTATCAAATAATAAATAAAAATAGCAGAGAAATCTATGATTTTTATGTAGGCCTAACAGAATGTCTGAGGTCCAACAAAGCTTTTAGAGTTTAGTGAAAGGTTGGAAAATGTTGTAGAAAAAAATACCAGAAATGGGTTTATATGGTATAGGAGCTGGCATGGTATGTTGGGAAAATCATATTAATTTAGAAAGTCCCATTATGAGCATTTTCAAAATGCTTATTTAAATACAGTTCTACAAAAAGGAACTAAAATCATAAAAATGAATGCTTTGAAGTTGAGCAAATCCTCCTTTCAGCCTCCATCAATAAAGTAGTGCTCTGGCTCTGGTTAAAACAGACAAAAGCCAGGAAGTTGAAAGCTGAAGCTGTTATTAACTCCCACTGACATTACTAGGTGTTGCAGCTGATGTATATCAGTGAACCTCAAAAAGCAAGCACCTTTCGAGTGCATACGCACCACAGTAACTAAGATATAATAGGATCAATACATAAATAGAGATTCAGCCTAATGTCTGAACTGCTTGCCCTGTAATGGTTTGTGCCAGAGTCTTATCATTAAATATGAGGCATGGTACACTGGGATTTAGCCACACAGTTACCGACAACTGAATCCTGCTGTGTGTACACAACCATCCCATCACTATTTGGCAGCCTCACTGTCGCAACTTTTTCAGAAGGTAAGTGCTAGGTGTTATGGTGCTTCTGCAAAGAAAATGATGTGTATAAAGTTTCAAGTGTCCAGTAATCCTATCTTGGAGAGTGGCAGCATTATTGTAGGAGGACAGTAATGCATACAAGAGCTTTACTCAAATGATCTCATAAACCAGAGGAAAACGGAAAACTCAGTTTATCTTGTTTGAAGTCCTGAAGAAACCCTGGGGACCTGATTCTCCTCTCAGCCTCGGGTTCAGTAGGAGTAACTACAGAAACCCTGTGGCCTGATGCTAGTTTAAGACTGCTATAAGCGACGTCAAATTGGACTGAAGCATATGCCATACTGAGTTAAATTAGTTTTATGTGTAACTGTGGCGATTTTAAATAGGATTAAAGTCTGGATGACTTGAGGTTTATGCATATGCGTGAGTGTGTTGTGCGTGTGCGTGTGCAAAGCCAGAGTGAAAGAGAACTGACGTAAACTTCCTGTGAGAACTCTGTGTTCTGCGGCCAGGCTTTGCTGAGTAACAGAGAAAGGAGTCAGAGCTGTGATTATTTGCACTGACCAGAGCTTGTCTGGCCGGGCTGCGCTGTCTCCGCACAGTTGGACTAGATCATGCTTGACACAGTTAGAGAGGGAGAGAGAGAGAAACTGTGGCTCCAGCATGTCGGGCCCACTCGGCAGGTTGATGAATGTTCTGAGCTTTAAGAGCTTGCCACCCAGGCCAGTTCAGCCCATCCACAATGAGTTACAGTTTCCCGATCTCCCTCCCGGCACCTCCTCCCCCTTCCTCCCTTTTCCACCACTGCTACTCACTACATAAACACACTGCTGCTCTATCTTCAAAGCTCAGTCATCATGTCACTGTGTCAGTTTAGAGCAGTCTGGGATCACCCTGCTGGAAAGCATGTCTCTTGCTGCTCTGGCGTCCACAAATAAACAGGATTAGACCATACTTCTGTTTTCTTACCTAGAGACCATTTCCCCCGTGGTGCTTAGGGAATGTGTCGAGTTTTAATTAGGTATGGGACAATGCAAATTCAAATGAGAAGTTTCACTTGGGAATGTGACACATTCTCAATTTATTTCTCTTCCCTGAGGTTATGTTCCACCTCCTCCTGCGAACTTTTCCACAGGGGAGTTGTCTGTCTGTGGGAAGCCTGAAGGAAGTGCACAATGCTGTCATCTCCAAGGGAAAATGTGCTTCAGTTCAATAATGTTCCCACCAGCTTCTCTCTTCCTTTCTGTGCATCTGTTTTCATTTTCTTCATATTTATCCTTTAAAGATGATTTTCTCCCATCCACATCCTTTCCCTTCTTCCCTGCTCCCCTGGAAGATGAATGTCATCTGTCTCTCAAAACAGAGTAAGAAACATTAAATGTTTATGGGTACTGGGGGTAGGAAGGTTGAACTATAAACCACAACTTATCCCTTCATCTCTTATGCAAGGAGTAAGCATTGCAACATTTACATTGAAAACCCCACAACATTTTTGTTCTGTGAAAATGTCATGTCTTACACACAGTTAATGGAGCAAAATACAGCTTATTCTGGGCCAGATATGGGATGTGGCCTTTTAACTGTGTGAGACAGGGTCAACATTAAGTCCAGTGAAAAGACGAAAGCAAAAGGTCTAGTGATGTAGAAATATGCAAATAGCAGGTCAGGATTTATTTTAATGAATTATTTGGTGTTTTAATAGTTTATTTAGTAGAGACAGTCCTTGACCTACAATGTTTCGAGTTACAACATTTCGCACATACGTTTCTAAACTGACACCCTGTTTCAACTTTCTGATGTCAGTTTTGACTTAACAACACTTGATCTGATGTGATGCCATGACAGCAAACAAGTTGCTGTGTCACCTGTCTCCCTGGAGAATGTCTGTCCAAACTTCCTTGGACGCTTTCTTTAAGAAAGCAGACAAGACTCCAGAAAAACCTACAGCCGAGACTCCTAAGAAGAATCCAGCCAAGAGCCCTTCAAAAAGTCCAGCAAAGTCACCTCAAAGAAGTCCTTCCAAATCAGTATGATTGCTATTTACAGTTTAAATACATTGATGTAGCTATATTATTCATCTATTATTGATTGAGTACAAAATTCTGGACTATTTTTGGTGAAAACAGGGTATCGGGCTTTGGCTCAGGAACCAATCCCCCATTTATAACATTCTTTCCTATGGGAAAATCAGTTCTGAGTTGCACCTTTTTGATTTAAGATGTCAGGAGCCAATCATGTTGCAAGTCTGAGGACTGCCTGTATCTTTATCTGTATATTGTATAGATAAAGACAAATAAAGCTATTCCAGTATATGAAGCACTCAAAGGTTCTATGTCCCTGAATAAATCCTAGCAAGGGAGGTTTAAGTTGGATATTAGGAAAAATGTTCTCACTAGGAGTGTGGTGAAGCGCTGGAACAGGTTACTTAGAGAGATGGTGGAACCTCTTTGGCGGTTTTTAAGGCCTGGCTTGACAAAACCCTGACTGCAATGATACAGCTGGGGATGGTCCTGCTTTTAGCAGGGGGTTGGACTAGATAACCTCTAGATCAGTGTTTCTTAACCTGTGGGTCATGACCCAAAAGTGGGTCACAAGAATATATGAAAGGGCTGCGAACAAACTTTAAAAATGGATCAACAAATTTTAGAAATGGGTGCTTCTTTAAAGGAGAACAACATGGGAAACTGTGGCCTTTGTTTTGCATGCTGGCAGAGTTCCAGTCTGCAAGGTGCTGCTTGGGGCCCCATATGCCCCACACACCAGGGGGTTAGGGCCTGGGGGTGAGGGGCAGCAGTTTGGGAGTAAGGGACACTGTGTCGGGACTTACCATTGATGTTTACAAATGGGTCCTGGTACAAAAAAGATTGAGAACCACTGCTCTAGATGACCCTTCTAGGCCTGAGGTCCCTTCCAACCCTAATTTTCTATGATTCTAAATTCATAATAATGAAAGGTTCTGCATGGATTCCTAGAAGTCTAAGTAAAGATAAAACTCTTATAAAGGAGCATAGTTTATGTTAGGTATGAATATAAAAGCAGTGTTAAGTAGGGATTTGTGTTATTGGTGACAAGCAGAAACAAAGGAGCCCTTAAATGATCTAATGTTCCAGATGTGGAAGGAAACTGCACTGAAGTATCAGTCAGTGTTCAGGGTCCTGTCCAGCAGTGAAACCATGTCACTTAGATACAGGGTTGGGTGTCAGATAGATACACAAGGCATCTTTGCTTTAGACCTGACTGCTTTGGAGTCTGACTATATATATAAGGCCTTGAAGACTGCCCTGTAGCTATTATCAAAGCATTAGGATTTGGTGGCCTAACTTCCACTTGTTTATTTTTCTTCCTTTCTAATCTCACATTCCTATAAGCTCACGTTCCTATAAAACAATTTTGGAAAACTGCCAGGACCTCTCTCTCTCTTTGGCTTTTTAATGATCCCTTTAGATCCCCAAGAACACTTCAAGAGGCTGATTCTATCTACACTGAAGTCAGTGGGAGTTTGATGTTGATTGACTTCAATGCCAGTATCAGGGTGTAAAATCCCATTCCCTGTTCCAGTGAAGGAAGGGAAAAGATGGTTTATGCAGCCAAGAATACTCAGAAGGTGTTAAGACAGGATAGCTCTTTATCACCCACTTTTGGGTTTTGCTTGTGTAGGAACTGCATGGCAGCTGAAGCCACAGCATTCCACTGATCCTAGATGAGGGACAGTTCCTAAGGAACTGTTATCACTGCTAGAAGTTAGACCAGTTCAGCAATTACTCTAACATGTACTGAATGAGGTGCTTCCAAGATCAGGTAGGTGGAAAGCTATGTATTCTTAATTACTTTCAGATGCACCTGAAACTCTTGCCCTCTGTTTCTCTACCCATCATTTTAGCCATGTCAAAAACATTCAAGAATCTTTTTGCTCAAGATCTATTTTTCATAGTTCCATACCTTGGTACTTCCATAGGCTTAGTTATTGCAAAATGACCAAACGCAGCTACTGAAATGTTTAGAATGTCATTGTCTCCTTATAAAATTAATAACAACGTGTTTTTAGAAAATAGGAGTCTTGGGGCCTTACTAGTTGAGGATGGGGAAATGGCCATGTGTATGGATACCATAATAACATGGACATAAAAAAAAATTCCTCCAGGGTTCCCATTTTACATTCTTTTTCTCATTGGGACAAATGTAGCTAACATTGTGATCAGTAGGATTACTACAGTGGTGAACTTGAGAAATTGAAATGCTGAAATAATTGAAAATTATAGGCAAAATACATGTCTGATTCTGTCCATTGCCAATCCACTGAAGACTGTAAAGTCTCAGGATAAAATTTGCTGTCTCTCTTGACTGAAGTATTTTTATCCTGGCCATTAATGGTGACCACTAAACTACTAGCAATACTCAGCTGTCTGCCTTGCACAGCAAAACTTTGCAGGTTCACTAGAGCTACACAAAAAGTGGAGATGTGCATACAAGTATATGTGCATAAATAACAATCATGAATAACAAAAAGCACCCTTTGAGTTATTTTTGCTATAAAAGAGCTATTTACAATGTTGTGACCATTTTAAGACTCTAATTAAGGTTTTACAAGTAAAAATTGTTTGGCTCTGGAGCTCTTAGAAAGTGTCTGGATATCTGCTGGTACAAGATCTGGGACTGGTATATAGTTTCAGATATATTGACTTTATGGCTGCACAGTGTTTGGTGGGAGGGAAGGGGAGGAAAAAATAAAAATAAGAAATGTCACACAGTCCTCTTAAATACTGTTCATAGGAGACTTTAGAGGAGTCAGAGCTGCTGGGATTGATAGGACTAGCCCCAGGATCTGAACTTACAAGTGATACCAACAAATACAAAGCAGAAGTTAGAAAGGGCCCAATCTAAACAGGCAGTTGTTACTCTCTGCAGTTATTAACCTGAGTCTATTTAGATATTTGGGTGCAAGGATGACTGAAACAATTAGGAAATTGTGAAATGAAAGTGACCTGACTGAACCCAACCCAGATTACTAAGAAGTAATGTAAATGAAATGAGCTAGCATTTTATTTTAGTCCAAGAGACCAGTTTTTGTTTAAAAAAATCAATATGGTTTACTGGGATATGGAGACTGAATTGACTTTTAATCCATAAAAATCTTTCAAGAGAGAGAAGCATTTTTAAAGGCAATACAGGGAGTCTTCACTTCTGCTGCTTGGTTTATATCAGTTCTATGGATAAGTACAGTGCTGTAGCAAGGGGGGGGTGGTGAGTGGGGCGACCGCCCCTGGCACTGAAGTGAATGGGTGTCAAGAGGCACTGCCCAGTGTGGGAAGGAGCCACAAGTGGCTCATTTGGTGTGGGGGAGGGTGGCTCCTGATACCGTGTGCACTCCCAGGCAAGCATGACGGGTCGTATGCCCCCTGGATCTGTGTGTGGGGCAAGGGTGGGTTGACACTGTGAGCTTTGCCCTGGGCACCAAACCTCCTTGCCACAGCACTGGATAAGTAGAGGACAACCCATGGACTAAAGTTCCTGTATGAAAGACTGGCTCCCTGAATTCAAACACTGTGGTATTTGGAGGTGAGCAATATTTTAAAAATCAACTCCAAAACCAGCTCCTAAATTCATGACTAGGGACTACCTCAGTCCAAAGGCAATTGAAGTCAAGAGAAGGGTGTAAAAGTCTAAAAGTATAATGTGAAATCTAAATGTCCCTGAATTTTGACATGTTTTGACGTTCTCAAAGTTGCACATGACTGTGTGTATATGATGGATATGTTGTATCAAAACTGTGAAATGATAGTTTTCACTTATTTTTAAGGAAATAATATTTAAAAGCCTAACCACAAAATAGTAGCTATTGTTATAAGTGTCTTTCATGACTTAATAGGCTTTTTAAAAATGAAAGAAAAAAAAAACATAAATGAAAGCAGATTTTATTCAGGTCATAAAAATCCCCTGGAAAATTGTCATTGAGCTAGTGACATGAGAATCTGAAAATGAAACTGACTTTAAACAGAAAGTGAAACTCCTTGCTATAATTTCATGAAGGTGAGCAAAATGTAAAGAGATAAAAGTGAAGGCATGAAAATGAATGTGTGGTTTTAAATTATTGTATATTTAACAATAACAGATATCACAAAAATACAGGCAAAATATTTAATAAATATAGGATTTTCCCCCTTATTTTTTTTCTTCAAGACTAATTCACTGATAATTTTTAATAGGAATAGAACCTGTTTATAGTAATGTCCTATCTCCCACTATTTGTGGAGAATTGACGTAACACAGGCATGGACAATTTAATACTAAAGCAAAGGAAGTAAACCTCTGTGATCATCATTTTTCAGGAGGAGAAAGCTCAAAGTGGAATCCTACAGGGATCTGTGCTTGGTGCCATTTTGTTCAACATTTTCATCAGTAACCTGGAAATGAGAGCTTTCACACAGTGAATTCTCCAAAATTGTGAAGTCCACAGATTGATATTTTGGTTACCCTGTTTTAAGATGATGTCAAATCTCCCAACTAAAAAGGAATGGGCTGGACTAGTGCTTTAAGTCCCCAAATTGCATCTAAGTGCTGCTGTCAGCAGTTCTGTATGCCTTTATCAGACTCAGTACTAATGTCTCAGCAAGGAGCTTGGAAATACTGCCATTGCCATTTATGATTGAAAAGCTGTCAAGGGTTCGTTAACAAAGAGTAGGGTTGCTAACCTAACCCAAGTGCCCTTATCCATTTCCAACTAGGATTATAATGTTTTGCTTAAATTCCTTCTAGATTTTTCAACAGATGTGAAGTATTCTCTGCTTTCCATTCTAAACTCTTGTGTAGTGTACCTGTGCAGAAATAATTGTGTTTCAGCAACAATATCTCTGGGAATCTCAATTAATTGGTGTTTATAAAAGAATTCTGATCCCTGGAAGAAAAGCACTAAATTTAGTTCATCTGCCACTTTTTTGGCTCACTCAGGGCATGAACAAGTATTGGCAGGACCTAATTTTGATTTAGGCAGCTTATTTTAAGCTGCCTAAACCGACCATGGGAATGGCATGTGCAGATTCTTGCTGCTTGCTAGAAGCAGCATGGTTAGCCTGAGATAAGTAACATGGGAGGTGGGGGAGTCTGTGTGTGTGCGTGTATGGGGGCGGGGGAGACTGGGGTATGCAAGGTGGGGTTGGTGAGTCTGTGTGGGGTGCTGTCCAGTCAGGGGGAAGGGTAGGAACAGTGCAGCCCTGCGGCTGTGGTGAGTATCTGAGCTTTGCCAGCCCTGGCGCTAAGTTGTGAATGCGTACAGGCATTTGTTAGACTGGGTTAACCCATTTTGGACCACTGAGCTTAGTGAGATGTTTCTGCAGCTCCTCTCTGTCAGCTAGGGATTTGACTATCCAGAATAATTTAGTATTATGTGCAAACTTAGAGATTTCATTGTGTACTTCTATTTCCAGATCATTGATGAAAATGTTGAACAAGACAGGATCAAGCACAAGTCCATGTAGGACCCCACTTTTGACTTTCCTTCTCCTGAAAAGTGACCAGTTAACCCCTCCCTTTGCTTTCTGTCTTTTAACAAGCTCCCAGTCAATGAAAGAGACTTCCCTCCAATCCTATGACAACTTTTTTTTCAAAGTATTTAGTGAAGGACCTTGTTGAAAGGTATTTGAAAAGCCAAACATATTATGCAACTTCAGCCCCCTTGTCCATGTGCTTGTTAATGTCCTCAAAGACCACCAGCAGAATTGGCAAGGCAGATTGGTAAGGGAGGATCATGGATCATGCTAAACTTGCATATTGTGTGCAGTTCTGGTGTCCACACCTTAAAAATGATGTCATAGAATTGAAAAAGGTACAGAGTGTGAGGTTTTGGCCAGGATGCAGCTGGGCCTGAGGTAGGCCACTAGGAGTAACTAGGGGGTCAGCAAGGTGGGAGGACATATTATTTCGCTCACTTCTCAGATTACGTCTGTTGGATTTCCCCTCTCAGCTCTCCTGGGCTTTGGTCCCCACATTCTCTGCCCCCCGCTCTATACCCCAACCTGATGCTATGTGCTTTCAGTTTGGCAAGGAGAAGGCTGAGATGGGACACCAATGAGCAGGAGACAGTTTTAAAAGAAACGAGAGAATATTTTTTTATACAATACGGCTTGTGGCTATGCTACCTACCTCCTCCTGTTTATGCTATCTACTACATAGCCAGGTTAAAAACAGGACTAGACACATTCATGGATGATAGATCCATAAATAGTTACTATACAGAGCAGTCAGGGATCTATCCTCTGGCATCTCTGAACCAATGATGGATACCAAGAAGGGTATGACAGGAGATGGATCACTGAAGATAGACCCTGTCCACATGCTTTCCCTCTAAAGTGTCCACTCCTGCCACTGCTGAAGACAGGAAACTAGGCTAGGTGAACCACCTGTCTGACTCACTATGTCACTTCTTATGTTCTTAAATGTAAAATAATGGATATAAAATGATTAATATTTTCTTTTTGTTTACATTCCAATATTGCTGACATAGCATGCATGCTATGCATACACACAGAAAGACAAAGGGCCAGGTCCAGAAAGGTATTTGATTCCAATGGAAATGTAGGGGTTTATATCCTTTTGTATATCTAGACCTGAGTCCAGGAGAGTCACTAACAGACTTCACATGCTTAATGATAATGGCTAGTGCTTTGCATGGTCCTTGCACCATTCAAAAATGTAAACATTTCTTAACCACAAGAATATCATTGAGAAGTAGGGCAATATAGTATGTTCAGCTGGGTTAAATAGGTTAAATGCAGGCCATTGGCATAGTTGGAAATAGAACTCACTTGCCTGGTCATCACTCTGAGCTATGGATTCTAAGCTATCTAAGGATATATCTGTAAAGCGATCTGATAACAGTGTAGCGATATCTGAGCCAACATGAAGGTAGCTTGGGTATCAGCATAGTCTAGATATGGCAGCAGCACAGAGCTCAAAAGGGCTTAATTTAATGAACTGAGAAGTTAACTTGGGTATATCTGCACTACCCTGAAGTCCTTTCTGTAGACATGCACTGAGTATTGCTTCCAGAAGCATAAAATGACTCCTGAGATCCCTAGATGGCAATGATGCATAGGGCATAGTTGCTGGCTGTGGTGCCAGCAGCACAGCAGCATCTGGTCTGACAGCATAGCTACTTCTATTTTTTCACTCTGCATCCAGGGCTGGTTCCTTGACCCCTGCCCTGCCCCCAACTTTGTTACAGTATTGATTGCTTCTGCTTACTACAGTACAAAAACCATCTAAACCTTGGGCAAAAAACTGTCACTATGCTGTGCAGCCACATCATCATTTTTCAATCAAGTCAAGTTTTGTGAGCTGACCCTATGGGTTAATGGTAACCTTTTTGAAGGGTCTTCCCTAGAGACCATATCTTTGAGATTTGGGTGGAAGATAGGCAGAGCTTCACCCACTGAAGACGTTTTCTTTAGTAAATGAGTCTACTTACAATGTGATGGAACAATTCCAGATTCAAGTGATGCATTTTCTGTGTCCTAATTTGTCGTTACTGCTCTAGATAAACCCACCCTGAACGCAGCAGCCAGAGGGAAATGGATCCATAGCACATGCTGAAGGCTTTGAGGCTTGCATAACAGCAAAAGAATTGGATTGAGATGCATATGAGAAAGGGTTCAATATCTACATAAGAGAGGTCATAAAAGGGAAAGGAAAAAAGCCAGGGATTGGGCTGACTCAAAATCAGCTTCCAAGTTCAGTATTTTTATTTAAAAAGCAATTACAAAACTTGTTACAAATACTTATGAAGGATCCAGTAAGTATTACAGTAAGCAATCATGTCAGTTCTGGCATGGAAAAATCTATGGCAGCATGTTGATATATCTATGAGGTTATAAAGCCCCAGCAAACAATGATAGGAAAAATACTGCTTAGCTTTGCAGAAAGGATCACTGCAAGGAGGTCTTGGTTAAGAGTAAAAGTCACAGGCTAGATAGCTGGCTAGGAATGTGTGTGAAAGATTTAGGGAAGAAGTTAAGGGTAGAAGTCGGGCCCAAAACAGAGACTATTTTGATTAGGCTTCGGTAATGATGGGAAGGTTGTAGGAGCAGGGTACTAAGAAAAGGAGAAAACTGGTCTAAAATTTTTCAGCTATTTTATTTACATACACACACACACACACATGCGTGCGTGCACGTGCACCCACTACGTGTGTATTGGTGGTTGTATTTATCAGGTTATATACATAATGTATATGCATACTGAAATTAAACGGGACATTTCCATTATAAGAAATCAACAATATATATCTAAATCTCTTAGACTATTTCTGAAAATCTTAGCTTTACATGCCCATTGCATATGTACATAAGACTATTGTCTCTCTTTTTATGTACTGTGTGCTATGGGAAGGTATTTGGCATGGTTTGATTTTATTTGCTCGTAACATCTAGTGTTTTGTTTTGAAACATTTTGTGATTTGATTTTGGCCAAATAGTTAATATTTTAGAAAGCCTGTGCAATATCCAAGGGAAGATGAGTGGGTGAGTGTTTTAATCTTTATGTGTTTTAATTGAGATCTGTATTCATATTGCTTTCTTTATGAGGTGAGAATTGTGTAAGAAAATAGACATGAAATAGCTAATAGAAAGGAATAGGGCACTGCTTCAGTGTCCAAATGCAATTAGACCTGACCTGGGACTGGAATTCACTTCTCAGCAGGTCTGCCTAATGATTAGTTTTATTGTTTCTTCATCACCCCTACTGGGGGTTCATTTTTACTAGTAATGGAAAGAGACCATTGCCCCTGTGTAAAGCCAACCACAAAAGACAAAGGACTGATTGAGCATTGCTCATGTCCTCAGGGCCCTGGATACCACCTCTCTTTTAATCTCTTAGGTGGAGGCAAGAAGAGTAGTGAAAGGAGTCAAACATTAGCTAGCCTTAAAGGAAAGTTCCTTCATGCTGTACACTGAAATTAGGAGTACACATTTTTATTTCTGGTGCAGTTCTGTTATTGCTGTAAGACACCCCACAAGGGTAAGACGTCTTTTCTCTTGCAAGATATTTTAGGTACCAGACATTATTAATTATTTTTATGTATATTTGAGCTGGCAAGCATTGTTAGCTATATAAGTGTGGTTTGCAAACACCTGCTCACACTCCCACACCTGGCATGCAAGTACAAGTAGATTTCCAGCAAGCACAGGTCAATTTCCCAACAGCTGCGACAGGTAAAAACTGGTATAATTCCTTGGCACGACTTGAACGCTAAACTGTCTTTCTCGCTGATACCTGTTCGGAAGTGTTTCCAAAGGGATTTATTATAAGCTCTGGCATAAACAACAAGAATACAAATAGTTCTTGTGTGTTTGCTTTAGGTCAGTGGGTACATGGGCCATGCTGAATGACTCATGGTTTGGATGAGACTGTGGTAAGGTTGCAATGTGTTTACCCTGTTGCACTATCTGATAATATGAGGCATAACAGGTGTCTGAGAAGGCAGTTCTGTCCATCTGGAAGGAGTGCTTCAGGGAATTTAGGTTGCTCTTTTGTGCAAGAGCAATATGTTTTATACTTGTGATAAGGGGTGAACTTTCAGAGTCTTAGAGCTGGAGTTTATCCAACCTCAGTAGCTAAACACCTGAGTTTGCAAAAAATGTGACTGAAAGTCTCATATGAATGGACTTAAGCCTGGGGATTCTTGAACCTGTTTTGCAAAAAAACAGTGATGTCATTTTGACCCTTGACTGCATGGATCTGAAAGGGAGAAATTATAAATCTGTTTAATTTTGATGCTACAGGCAGAATATTAATACCTTTCCACTGACCTCAAGTCAGATGGATGTGCTAATATATTGCCAGCTGAGGACTGGGCCTTTTATGTTTAATGTTGTTTAATGTGAAGCCTTTGTTTTTGTAGTTAAGCTGTAGGAGAGCAGGAAAGACATCAATTTAATAATGTATGTAACAACTAGACACAGGTTAAGTTAAGCACCTGTTGCCTTTAATGGGTGGCTTTGCTCTAATTGTTGTCCCTTTACCAAAATGGAAATGATGGCTATCTTTTTCAAACTGTAGGAGCTGATTTTCAAGCAAATTTTGATTAACAATTGTACCAGCAAAATGCAGAGTCAACCATGAACAATTTTTTTCACAAATGTTGCTGACTGACTGTTTGTAAATGTGATTTTCCAGTTTACATGTGCAGTAGCAACCTGTATACATTAGTGCCCCCATTGTGCATGCATAGATATATTTAATTAATTTGAACCCCTGTATTGGACAGATATCAGAGTTACCCCATAAAAGCTAGATGTGAACTAGCTACAGTATAGTTGTGGTAGCTTGGGCTCCATGCTGAGAAGTGCATTGTCCTGTACTGCCATGGCTAGACTCCTTCCAGTACCTGAATTAGGTCATTTAGATTTGGCTTGAGTACACTTGTACTATACTCTAGTATGAAATGCTGACACAACCTTCTGCAGTTGCTCCTTACTGCTCCTTACACTTACATGACCCTATCCCTGGAGCATATGAGCTTAAGTTAAATCAGAGTCCTCTAGCATGCTCTTTGGGCAGGGCTCTGCTCTCTGCTCCAGAGCAGGGCTGGCCTCGGGCCTCTGCTCTCTAGGCTGAGCAGGTATGGGACATGGTGAGACACCGGCCAGCATGGCCCTGTTAAGGCCAAGTGGACAGGGAGGGGGTTAATTCTTCCCTCCTTCCCCACCTCCCCCACTACAGCCAGGGCCAGCCTGTCTGCTGGGGAGCAGAAGAGAGGGGGCTGTGGTGGTGGTCCCTGTGGCTGGCAGACCCCAGCTGCAGGGCAGGACGGAGGGAGGAATTAACCTTTCTTCCTGCCACCTTCACCATGCTGTTAGAAATGGAATATTGTTAGAAATGGAGTATTGTTAGAAATGCACAGCTTGCATCTTGCACCTGATAAGAAAGAAACACTGCCAAGGACTTTTTTCCTTGCCCAGCCTTGCCACAGCTTTTCTTATACTAAATCGCAGACTCTCCCCCAGCTTCTCCCTAGCCTTTCTCATGCAGATTACAGAAGCTGGAATTCAACTGACTGTGTCCTTGAAAGGGGGGGGGGGTTAAACTCTTGGTGACCTATAGTACTCTCTGAGCATGCTTAATTAGCTGATGCATATTTACCTCTCTGCCCTGCATACTTAAGTAGTTAATTATACTATACATGCGATGTATGTAGTGATGTAACCACATGTATGCTTGTATGAAATGGAAGTGAGCTGTAAGAGTTCCTGTTTCTGCACATGTGCCCAGGAGGAAAAAGATAAATACAGCCTGCAAAATTCCTTGCAAAATTCCTTGGTGGGGGGGTTCAGAGTAATCTGAGTTTTTGACTCTGCTCTGACCCTATTTGCAAATACACCTTTTGTGCCATCTAATGAGTGTGTGTCTGTGATTTTGGTGGCCTCCAGAGAAACGAACCACTTTAAGCATCAATGCTGGGGCTCTGTTCCATGCTGGGGGGATGCTTCCCTCTCCTCCTCCTCCCCCCATGGTAGGGGGGCTCTGTGCAGCGCTGGAGGGGGTCTCCTGCTCCTCCTCCCCCCCTCTGCCATGGGGTAGGGAGGGGTTTCTGCAAGGCTATTCAGCCTGAGAGGGGGACTCTATCCCCTTCTCCTCCCCTGCCACCATGGGGTGAGGAAGGGGGCTCTATGTCAGCCTGTCACATGGTGGGGCCAGGCCAGACCGTGAGGGTGGGACCACACCTGGCAGCTGCGGCTCAGTGACAGGGATGCTGACCCTTGTCAGTGAATGCAGCTTGGCCTGGCCCAGTGTGTACAGCCAGTGGCTGGCCAGGCAATGGGCTAGCCAGGCTGGCTTAGAGGTGCCAGTAGGCCTGCAGCCTGGCAGCTGCCCACCGTGGAGGCTTGCTGAGGACTCCTTCTCCTCATCCCCTGCCACAGCAGTCTGGTCATGCTCCCTCTTCCCCCACCCTATGAACCCTGCAGAACAAGACCAGGTTTAAATCCCTCCTCAGTCTTACTCAGGCCTTCCCAGGCCTGACTATGCTGCTCTGCCCACTTCAACTCAGCTTCCCTGTGGAAGGGAGGGCTACTCTAGTGTCCCTGAGTTTCTGGCCTGAGCCACTACAGGCATGTGCCTGCATTTCCAAAATGAAAAGGGAACGTCTGTCCACTTGCAAACTGGCCCAATCTCTGTAGGTTAGATTAACCTGCAACCTTTTTGAATGTCTGTCCCTAGCCTGAGGCATCAGTGAGATATATAGCTGGAGACTGGACTCAGTTCCAGGGCCTTCAGGCAAGCATTTTAAGTACATCCTTTCTTAAGCTACTATAGGCTCTTCTGGGTGCATCTTTATAGGAATGTTCTCCTTTTAAAAGGGCTCCAGCTGTTCATGTGTCCACACCCTCAGTGTGAATAAGTGGTATAGGAGTCTTTCCATGGCTGCTCCAGTTCGGTCACAAGCCTTTATTGTGGCAAAGGACCTTAGATGTGGTGTTCTTCCTTGAGTGGACTGCACTCTAAGGAATTAAATTTATATCATTAGTAGGCATGAATCCTGCGTGTCCCTGGAGGCTGGGGGGAGGGGAAGGGGCATGATGAGGTCCTGCAGGTGGCTGCAGCACTGTCAGTGGTAAAGACAAGGGGTAGTGGGGTGGTGAGCGCCAACCAGTGGTTGGTGACCATCAACAGATGCCATCAGCAGCCAGTGGCAATAGTGGACTACCGCAGACACCGCTGGCAGTGTTGGCGAGTGGCAACCACCCACAGTCGCCAACGGCAGTGTAAGTGATGCCTTTTTGCAGGGCATGCACCACCATGCCCAGGGCATGCACATTCACCCCCTACATGTCACCAAAGTTAGTAATTGCAAAAATTTATATATAAATAGTAATTGCTAAGGAGAAAACTTTACTTGCTGACTTAGCATGGATTTCCTTGTACAAAAGAAAGCAGAAAGTCACAGCATAGGGTGGAGTGACTTGGCTACCATCACTGTCTTTTTCTGCAAGCAAATTGAGAAAACTGTATTTTTTCATACTAGGGGCAGGAAGTCAGAAAAGAGTATTGAGAGATTAGTCTAACCATGTTTCTGCCTGGATCAGTAGTCTGGACTATATGAGATCCTCCTTTATCTGAGTGACAGAATTCTGGTAAAGTTCATTTCTCGGTGCTACATGCGTGATGGCAAGTCTTGAGATCAGTGAGGCCTCAAAAACTATTAGTAGAACAGTATTACAGTAGCTAAAGCAGAAGTATGGGAGATATTTGGAAATATTTGAATACAAGATCAAAGCTGGGAAGCTTAATTCCCTAACTCCATTTAACTGGTTGCTGCATATTCACTGGAATCTTATATTTTACCGTTATTGATGGTCTGCCCTTAGGGTTCCCTTCCTCTGGTCTATGCACAGAGCTGTCAGCATTTCAAAACAGGGCATGATGTGAATTATATACATTCTGCAATTATGCAGCTCACATTAAGGTGACTCTGGTGGGTGTTGGGGGAGAAGGTCTGAGTGGTAACTTCCTCCACTAAACCAATGGCATTTATATGTTTATGAGCACACATGGTGGTTTTATGATATCCTGCAAGAAGCAGACAGGGTTGCTGGTCATTCAGAACGTCATTTTCCTGCTGGTGTCACATAAATCTTTTGCTGTTTTTTTTGCCTCCATACATGAGAACCACCATGCTAATAAAATAGAGGACGATGATAATGTGCTATGTAACCATATTACAGTGTTTTAAGCAGGAAAAAAAAATCCCAGAATGCTAAAGACATGTGGAGATGGAAGGCTAACAGTCAAGCTTGAAAACAATGTCTTTGCGTTGTGACAGTTTTGTTGCTGGCTGACCACTTTATGGACAGAATCTAGTATTATGTTAGTTATCACTGGCCCTTCATCTTGCTGCATCTTGTAACAACATCTACATTTAGACCTGTTAGTTTTTTATATTGCCCTTTATGTTTAGAGACAGACTGATCACATACAAAACAAGGCACTACTCAATGATGATATGAGAAACTTTGTAGTTCTCCTTCAAACAGTCATTGAAGATATAGCATATCTTCTGAAATATATTCCAACTTACTCAGACTTCTTTGGTCTGAAAAGCAGGCCGGGAACTGTGCAAAACTTTGTTTTGGCCAGGTTGGAAACGCTTCAGGAAGATACCTCATGATTTTATAGTATTTTGGTTTCAAACTCCATCTGAAAGTGTAAACTGACCATTTTAAAAACACTCTTGTAAACTTTAAAGAAGATATAGGGTCAATTTGGTGTATATTTGGGGCAGTTTTCATTTTATGCAGAACTGTTCAACACCCTTATTTAGACTACAGCCTTAACTATGTAAGAGAGAGACTAGATTTTCTTGTGGTGACACCACTATAGCAATAAGACCACAGCAGATAAGGCTCTGCTGACACCAAAATGTTTCTGAAAGAAGGAGCCTAACCCAACAGTTTCTTAGTCAGGAATGGGAACCTTGCTTGGTTTAAGGATCATAGAATTGGGACTGATAAATGATAACTTAGGTAGAGTAAAGGAAGTAGCAATTCAACTATGCATTATTATTATTACTAGAATTGTGGTAGGGCCTAAGAAGCCCAGTCATTAACTAAGAACGCTATGTGCCAGAGAGTAGACTTACCCAGAATCAGAAGGCCTGCCTTTTCAGACTCTGGACCACTGTGATTCCTATGAAGTGAGAGTCAAATTCATGCCAGATACCATGAGAATAAAAAGACAAAGAAGCTAAAATTAAGATAGCATTTTGATTTTCACTCTTTTCAATAGCTTATTATGTCCTTCAAAGTTCTCTTGGTTTGTCTCAAATAAAAACTGTATGTTATGTAAAATTAATAAAAACACAATTTGTCTTTTTTTGAATAATTTTTAATATGTCTAAGAGACCCTCCATAACCCTTTTATCTGTTGCAATTTTTTTTCAGATGATCTTTCCCTCCCTATTTGACTGACTTAAAAATATATTTATTTGCCAGTTTGACTTTGCATGTGTAGCTCTGTGCATGCATTGTTTGCAGATATTTGGGTCTTAAGTGACCGCATTAAGAAAATTAAAAAAAAAAATCTTAGCATAAAGAGCATTTTATTAACACCCAAAAGGCACACTGGCAGGTACTCTCTAAATGTTTACAAGTGTGAATTTCTGAAAAATCACATCTACCAATCTCATATCATTGATTTCTCTTATTGTAAGACCTATGTGCAAGTTGCTTGTGGAAGAGTGTTAAGACTACACAATTCTGACTATCCAGACATTCACATACTTAAAATCTCAACATTAATGGGGCACTGACATTTATTTTTGCACATTCATATTTATTTGAGAGAGAGTCCAGACAAATAAATAACTAGCATTGAAATTCCAAAAGAATTACTATCCCAGGCTTTCCACCTATTTAATAATTAAAAAAACAAACCTAAAGAGTTTATGATCTAGATAGAAATGAGAAGCAAAATAGTGCTGGTGCAGGTCTTAGAAAGTGATTCATGGAGAAATATACAATAACCTTTTGAATTTCTTATTTAATTGTTCCCCTTAAAAAAGTTAAGTTTGAAAGAAGTGCAAGAGTTATTTCAGCAAGCAGCAGGCATACACAAAATATATATATGGGAAAGGGAAGAGAAAAAGAGAAAATAAATCACTTCTGAGAGATACTAGCTATTGGCAAGTCATAGCATTCTTCTGCTATATTTGTCTTTTAGGCATTGGTTTAGCTTGCATAATTACAAAACACTTCTGTAGTAAAAGCACTGTATTTGTTTTTTTTTTTGCAAAGCTTGTTGTCCTTCTGTGTCATTGCAATTTATCCTTTGCTCTCCTTTTCCCCAGTGAATGTTACCTCAGCTCAAGGGAACTCGTGTTATAGGAGTGTCTACACAAGACGCTACTGCACAGTAGCATTGATGGGTATTAACCGTGATGCAACGCTACTGTGCAGTAGTTATGAGCTACTTCATTGCAAGTGCACAGTAGCGTCTGAAAAAAACCATGCGGGGATGCTGCTGCACAGGAATGCCGGTTACTGTGCAGTCATTTAGTACTTGGTTATACCAGTACTAAATGACTGCACAGTAACAACCGCGCAGTCTGCTGCTCATGTAGACACAGACTGTGTGGCATAATGCAGTCACAATTAGGAAGGGTTGAATTCTAGTCTTTTTTCAGAGTGGTCCTAAAGGAGTCTCTGAAAACAAATGGGGGTGGGAGTGGGGGAGGGTGAAGCCATCGAGGACAATTGGTCTGATCTTAAGAGTAAACTGCTGCAGGATCAGGATCCAAGTGTCACTTTTTGTGCTCTTGCTACTTATTTTAGATTGTTAAGTTACTTAACAAGTATAACAAATAACATGTAAATTAAATAATCTGAACAAACAGAAGTGCAAAGAGAGGTATAAACGGCTTATGTTCTATCTGCAATGTTTCCATCCTTGAAAATCATTGTACTCATTGATTCACATATTGGGATGTGTGGAATATCTGCTGTCTTCCTATGGTTGTTAGCTGTATGTTTTGCTTGGTCTGTTCTCTGAAGATCAGAGTGGACTCCCTCTGCTTGCTTTGGGTATTTATTCCTCAAGCCATCCTATTGCTGTTCACTTCACTGCAAGAAGAGTGGCAGATTCTGCCCTGACATATTTTGAGGCTCATTGTTCCTTCTAGCAAAAACTGTTTTTATAAAAACTATGTCTGGCTCTGGCTGTTTGTGGTACATGCCTTTCTGCCACAGGTTGGAAAACATGGTCAGAAGTATGACTAGATGCATGGACAGTCAGTGAGTCTGAGGCCTTGTTTAAACAAGGAGGTGTGCTAGTTTAACTGCACATGTACTGACATTGGTGAAGACCCCAAAGGGGCAGAAGCTGATTTGAGAATACCTTCTGTTGATTAAGCTTTTGTGGGTAGATGAGGCTTCAGTGAAATATATACCTTTTTAAAGCTTCAGTTTTCTTCCTTGTTCTGTCTATAACAATTCTTTTTTCCAGAAAATTTGCTGATCTTTTTCAGTCAGCAGGAATTAACCAGCTTCAGGTTATATTTGCTTGAGAGGTGAGAGGCAGAAGGTGGGTACTACCATTTCTCCCCTACTTCTTCCTTCAAACTTTTCCTGCTTGCTCTTACAGCAGTTGCACAGGGAATAGTTTGCACAACTCTGTTGCTGTGTGTTTACAAGGACTGTGGTTGCCTGTGTTGTCTGATGTGTTTACACAGCAAAATCTTGTAAATAGCTTTTGTTAGTTTGCTATAAAATACAACATTTTCAGTGGCTTAGGGGTTGCTTTTCACTCATGAAAAATCCTTCCATGCGGGGGATTGACTGGGTGTCACTGCAAGATGACCTGAACTCTCATGAGGCCTGTCCTTACATTTGGAAATTGGTAAAAAGGGAAAAGCGTATCACAATGCAGAAAAACTGAACAAATATTTCCCACATAAGTTTGAAGGAAGCTGTCGGGAGGCTCAGACAAAGAAATATATTTTTAAATACAAAGAATATACTTTCAAATACTTGCTGCCATAATCATTCCTAGCACTCTTGGCAAGACTTGATGATAACTATGGTAGATACGTGTCTAACAACCACCTCTTTTGTGTGGGCTTGCCTGTAAAACCACATGACTTTCAGGTCTCAAAGAAGGTGTGGCTTCTAAACACAGAAATTACAGCAGCTAGCTGAATGAATGACTCCCCCTCCCCTTTGTAATAATAATGTCAGGGCTGTTATTACATTTGGCCCAGTGAGCAAATTGGAAGTGTTTCTCTGAAGGGAAGTGCTTCCAGCTCCATGTCTCTTTCAAGAGTTCCATTCCCATGTTCTTGCTGGAAACCTTTCAGGAAACCACATTCCCTTTCTTGTCCCCATTCAGCAATGTGAGCTCTCCCAGCCAGAATAGTTCTCAGACCACCTCATCAGCTAAGCCTGGGAATGGAATGTGACAATGAGGGGGCAAAAGTGTTGGGGTTTAGAAGCTGTTCCTATGTTACTTTTAAGGACCGATTTCTTTTTCTTTTGAAAGGACTTTCTACATCCATAAGCATGTTTAGAAAGATTTTGCAGTCTCTAATTTTCCAGTACGTGGCAAGGGAGGAATGTGGCTTTGAGGGAAACTGTCCCATGGCTACATCCTCAGCTGGTGAAAATCAGCTTAGTTCTACTAAAAGTGTGTGGTGTTGTGCTGATTTACACCAGCTGGAGATCTGGCCTCCTACTTTGAATTTCCTCTCTGAGTTGCTGATGATGGCTTGAGATGGCCCACAGTCTCTGACAGCACAGGAATCAGAGAGACATCAGGAGGTACCATATGAAAAAAGCCCTGCAGCTTTGCATGAGGTTAGTTATTCTGGCAACCACAATTCAAAAGGATGGGATATGGAGATATGCTGCTCACAAGACATGTTGCAATACAAAATTAGAATGAAATTTTATGTAAAAGAAGACAAGAAGGAAAAACCTAGGAACACAGGACAGGAAGGGGCCTCCTGGGCCATTGAATCCCATCCCCAGGAGGGGCTACAATGAACTGTGAATGACTTAGAAGACAGACTGACATTAGAAATGTAAACATTTCTTACTTACTGCACAAAGCCTGGGAGATGTGCATTTCTTTTTGATGAGAAATATTCTGATCACTATGGTTTTTGCTACACCAGGACATCTAGCCTGGATCTAAAGCCAGTCCCCTTCCCCTCACCCCCTGCTTTTCTTTCCTCCTTTAAACTAAACAATTCATTAAAAGAATACAGGCCAGGATAATTCAGCCAAGTCTGATAGGGAGTGGGTTGTTGAGCAATGCCATCTTCACATACAACAATCACTCCTCAGCTTTGGCGCCACAGGAACAGTCAGGCTTTTTCATATCAGTGTATAGTTATGGTGCTAAAATCTTTCTGCTGTTTTGTTTTTTCATATTTTCTAATGATTTTATTGTGTTGTGCAGGGGTAGTGAAAGCTGATGACAGTTCATCTTCAGGAAACAATGGTGTACTTAACCTTTCTGACTTAACCTCTTCTAAAATTGAGACAATATTGTGTATCTTTGAATATGAGGGTAAAAATCCTCTTCCCCTGATGTCAATGGCAAAGCTCTTGTTGATCTCAGCTGGCCAGGATTTCATCTGAGATGCTGACAGCCACAGGAAGATGGACAAGTTGGATATGGGGAGAAGGGGTGCAGTTGCACTCCCTTTGATTCCTGCTCCACCCAATTATTAAAAACAATTGCCTGGGAGGGGAAGTGGCATTTCTATTTAGGCAGTGCTGAGGGAGTCAATTGACTTCATAGTGTGACGGGCTAGCTGGCAGTGACTTAGCTCAGGGGTTTTGAAAGGGCAGAAGATGATTGGAGGATTTGGGATTCCCTTTCCTCACCAATCAGGCCCCAGAGACTCCATGTCCCCTGATTGGCCCCTTGGGTCACCAGGAAGGGGATAAAAGGGGCAGTGTGGCTGACTCAAAAAAGAGACCAGCAAGGGACCACAAGGAAGGAGATTCAAAGAGCTGGCAAAGAGCTGGAGCAGTTGCCCTAGAAGAGCCTGAAGGAGTGGGACCTGCAGGCAGCAGTTGGACCCTCAGCAGCGCAGCATGTGGCCCGCAGGAGAGGCTCCCCAGCTCCAGCAAGGATCTGAGCAGCGACCTGAGAGGTTCCCAGCTCTGCTTCCAGCTCCTCCAATTGGAGGCCAGGCAGCTTCTGTAAGGTCAAGACCCCTAGCAGCCAGGAGCAGTGCCAGTGTTGGTGGCTGTGTGGTTAAAGCCCATGTGGGAGATCTGAGTTTAAGTCACAGCTGGGTTGACTTGGGGTGAGTGAGCTAACAGGGAGGAATTCCTCTTGCAGTGGAAAGGGGCCATAGAGTTTTCCACCTGTTTCTCCCTCCCAGTACCTAGGCCGTATATTTCCTTGTAATTTGACATTTTGTATTTTGTGCCTTTTATAATTCACCAATGAGTATTGTTTGTTCTGCTGTTTGTGTTTTACATTTTGGTTAACCCTCGTCTTTTGTCAACTGGATGAATATGTCTGTGATTGTAAGTCCCTAACCTTTGTTGAATCCTGCCCCTTTGGGGCATTGTAGTGTCCCCAATACCCCCTGGTTTATACTGGTTATGTTCCCAGTATTGTTCTCTCATTAAAAGGTATAATGCTTAAGCCCCACTGGTGGTCTGGCTCTGCTTTATAGGGGGAGGAGAGTCCCTACACCTCCCACAGCACTTGTGCACCTGCTTTCATAGATTTCCTAGATTTCCTAGACATCAGGGCTGGAAGGGACCTCGGGAGATCATCGAGTCCAGCCCCCTGCCCAAAGGGCAGGAAGTCAGCTGGGGTCATAGGATCCCAGCAAGATGAGCATCCAATTTACTCTTGAAGGTGTTCAATGTAGGTGCTTGAACCACCTCCACTGGCAGACTGTTCCAGACCTTGGGGGCTCAGACAGTAAAGAAATTCTTCCTTATGTCCAGCCTGAAACGGTCTTGCAGGAGTTTGTGACCGTTCGACCTCGTCATCCCTTGGGGTGCTCTGGTGAACAAACGTTCCCCCAGATCCTGGTGGTTACCCCTGATAAACTTATAGGTGGCCATCAGATCACCCCTGAGCCTACGGTTTTCCAGGCTAAAGAGTCCCATATCTCTCAGCCTATCATCGTAAGATCTGTTTTCCTGACCGCTGATCATGCGCGTGGCTCTCCTCTGGACTCTCTCAAGCTTCTCCACATCCTTTTTGAATTGTGGAGCCCAAAACTGGATGCAGTACTCTAGCTGCGGCCTCACCAAGGCCAAGTACAAGGGGAGAATGACGTCCTGGGATTTGCTCGAGAAGCATCTATGGATGCAAGCCAGCGTTTTGGTCGCTTTACTAGCCGCAGCATTGCATTGGAGGCTCATGTTCATTTTGTGGTCAATGATGACCCCCAAGTCTCTTTCTTCTGTAGTGCTATCCAACGTAGCACTGCCGAGCCTATAAGGATGCTGCAGGTTTTTCCTCCCAAGGTGGAGAACCTTGTATTTTTCGGTGTTAAACACCATCAGGTTCTCGTCTGCCCATTTGCTAAGCTTGTCCAGGTCAGCCTGGATCTCCCGCCTATCTTCTGGCGTGGATGCTTTGCCCCAAAGTTTGGTGTCATCGGCGAACTTGGCCAGTCCACTCCTGACTCCAATGTCCACATCATTAATGAAGATGTTGAACAGTATGGGTCCAAGGACAGAGCCTTGAGGGACCCCACTGGTCACAGGGCACCACGATGAGTGACTGCCATCAATTACAACCCTGTGGGTCCGACCACAGAGCCAATTTCCCAGCCAGCGGATCGTGGTGGAGCCAAGGCCACAACTGGCCAGTTTGGCCAACAGGTGATCATGGGATACCAGATCAAAAGCTTTTTTGAAGTCAAGATATATGACATCAATCTCTTCTCCCTCGTCCAGGTGATAGGTCACCTGGTCATAGAAGGAAATGAGATTGGTCAAACAAGACCTACCCGCAACAAACCCGTGCTGGCTATCCCTTAGGATGTTAGCCTGGGCCAGTCCCTCAAGGATGGCCTCCTTAATAAACTTTTCTAAGATCTTCCCCAGGATAGAAGTCAGGCTAATGGGCCTGTAGTTAGCTGGATCCACTCTCCTCCCTTTCTTGAAGATCGGCACCACACTGGCCTTCTTCCAGTCTTCAGGCACTACACCAGAGCGCCAGGAGTTTTCAAAGATCCGTGCCAGGGGCTGGGCTATGACGCTCGCCAGCTCCTTGAGTACCCTGGGGTGCAGATTGTCAGGGCCGGCTGACTTGAAGGTATCCAGCTTCTCAAGACGTTCCTTCATGAGGTCAGCATTTATGGAGGGTAGGGGATCCCCATCACCCGGATCTCCCTGTCCCATAGCAGGCATGGGCGTCCCATGGGACTGTTGAAAGACTGATGCAAAGTACCTATTTAATAGGTTGGCTTTTTCCTGGGTGTCAGTTGTCATTTGCCCCATCTGGTTTAGCAGGGGTCCAACATTGCCCTTGCTTTTCCTCCGGCTCCCCACATACCTGAAAAAGCACTTTTTGTTGTCCTTGATGCTTGAAGCTAGTTGGAGTTCAGTTGCAGCCTTGGCTTTCCTGGTTTGTTCCCTGCAGGACCGGACCAGTGCAGAATAATCCTCCTTGGAGGTGAATCCTGTCCTCCATCCTTTGTAGGCTTTCCTTTTTAGCTGCAGGAGGTCTGCTAGGTCCCTGGAGAGCCAGGAGGGCTAATGTGTCTTCTTGCTGCCTTTCCTCCGTGTTGGAATAGATTTAGCTTGTGCATTGAGGATTGCTTCCTTGAGAAGCAACCACTCTTCTTGAACTCCCATCTCCCTGGGGTCATGGTCCCTAAGGGCCTGACCAACAAGCCTTTTGAGCTTGTCAAAGCTTTTCTGAAGTCAAGGACTTCTGTGTTGCTGACTGACTTGCCAGCTTTACAGCGGATGGTGAAAGTGATCATCTCATGGTCGCTGTCACCCAGCTTCCCATTGATCACTAGATCACCGATTAGGTCGTCCCCCATAGCCAGTACCAGGTCGAGCAGCGCTTTGCCTCTCGTTGGCCCATAGACTTCTTGAGTCAGGTACAGGTCATCCACGCATGAGAGAAAGCTTTGCGACCGCTCGGATTTTGCTGAGTGATCTTCCCACAAGATGTCCGAGTAATTGAAGTCACCCATGACTACCAAGGTCCTGGAGCAAGCGGCCTCAGTCAGTTCCCGGGCGAACTCCTGGTCAAGCTCAGGACTTTGAGTGGGAGGTCTGTAGTAGACTCCCACCATTGTGTCCCCTGTGCCATATTCCCCACGAATTTTTACCCAGAGGGTCTCTAGCTGTCCATGCTGGTCGCCAACATCAGCTTGCAGGGACGTGTAGCTTTCCTTCACATAGAAAGCTACACCCCCGCCCCTTTTGTCAACACAATCCCTCCTGTACAGGGTATAGCCCTCTATACCCGTGGTCCAGTCATGGGTGGAGTCCCACCAGGTCTCCATTATCCCAATGACGTCATAATTCTTTGCACTGAGCAGGAAAATGAGCTCCTCCTGCTTGTTACCCAGGCTCCTGGCATTAGTGTACAGGCAGGCAAGTATCCCCTTGGGGGCTCTTGCCTTGCCCACAGATTGTGCCAGGGCTGGGGCGGGGGTGGGCTCCCTTAAGTGCCTTGGTCTGCTGGCTTTGCAAGGGCTGCTCAGCGGGCCAGCAGTGGCAGTAGTCCCCCCATCCCCTTCTATTGGAGAGGGGCTACCTCTTGGAGTACTGCCTGGGTTACAGTACTTTACTGTAATCTACTTCAGTCTGGGGCATTCTTTGGCAGGCATGCTGCAAATTAGCCTTGCACCCTCCTTGAGTGCCACTCTCATCTCTTTCCCTTACCTGATCTGCTGCTCAGCTTTCTGCTCCTTGCTTTGTATTCCCTGGCTAATCTGCTACTCTGCTTTCTTCCTTCTGCCCTGTTCTTCCTGCATAATATGCTGCTCTGCTTTTTGTTCCATGCCCTACGACTGTGCTGCCTGACTCCACCCCAATCTGCCCTCTGCTACACATAGAGGCTGTCCAGGCCATTAATTTGATGCCCTAGTCTACCTGAGTGAGTAGATTTTTTGCATCCAGTATAAGGTAGACTGATTCCTGTTAATCTCTTCAAGAGCAAAGTCAGTCCATGGCTAACCAGTTGCAGGAGGAAAAGAACTGAGGACTTCCTATGTCTTAGCACTGTATTTATGTCCCTTCGACCATCTGAGTTTCAGAGTGGCATTTGCTTTTGCTTAATTTGGAAGCAGCTGCAATGTGAATTTATGTAGTTATTAGGATAGGTTGGAAGGTTTAAAATCCTTTAACCTAAATAGATTTTGACCCAGTATGCTTGGTCAAAAATATCTTTTCTTGCTTGCCCGAGATCAAAATATAAATGAATGAAAAATATTACAAAAATGTTTTCAACAATTTCTTCTCTCTCTACTAGCCATAATGCGCACCTGTTTCTCACCATTAGTTATTGGTTCTCAAACTGAACATCATTAAATGGTGTAGTATTTATCACCCTTCACTGTTGTATTTTACAGCTGCACCATGACACAAAAAATGGAGTAAAAGATAATGGCAGGTGGACATTGAAAAAATAAAATGTTGTTACAAAGAAAGAGTTTACCTAACACTAATAATGTCATGGGAGAAAATAATGAATTAGAAGATAAAAATTAAAACTTTTAAAGGTCTGGTCTCCCAAGAACATTTATTTTCCAGGGACAGTCATGACGCTTTTTCTGACTTGCACTGAAGAAATAGAATGGAAGATTCTGAATAGACTGGAGATCACCGATTTAGCATCCCTGACTCTGAAATGCTTCTGCACTGAGTCAAATCCTGTTGTTAAATATGCCATTGATACACTGTATGCCTTTGGCCAAGTCAAATAATTTAAAGTGACTCCTTTTTCCTTAGTTTTTCATTAATCAGTTTAAAGTACCCACAATTAGTGGCCACTTTTGACAATGCCTTAGGTTTCCTTTCCGCAAAATTGGCCTAATGATGTACAACTGCCTCTGTAAAATTATTTGACATCCACTGGAAGAAACAGATAATGTGGGTGCTAAGAAGTTATATTGCATCCAGTATAAGGTAGACATCATAGGCCATATGGTGACCACCTAAATATTCTATGAAATACCACACTAGCAGCTGAGTGCTCCCTTTTCATAAAGCTATCTCCCAGCCCGAGGAAACAGAGAGCTCAAACCTGGGACTTCTGTGCGGATAGACAGTTTCCTAACCCTTAGTCATAGGGCATCCCAAAATGGTGCTTTAATTCCTAGAGTCATTCATTACAGCTCTGGAAGGTGAATACCTAAGTTTCTGGCCTACAGAAGCTATCTTTACACTCATTTTCTGGAATTCATAGAATCTGGGAAGACAAGTTTGTCCCAGCTTGCATAATATAATAGCAGTTGTGAAGGGACAGAGATAAAGGATGTAAAACAATAGTGTACATGTAAACATGGGTTCACATTTATAATGCAGGTAATTTCCATAAAGTTTAAATGCTTAGACTTTGTAAAAACTTGCCATGAACTAACTTTAACTGATCTCAAAAGTAGAGTAGTAATCACCCATATTTGCAGTATGATGCAAAACAGTATACTGAGTTTCTTTTTAAAGATGAAGGAGGATTATTTGCCAAAAAGGTGTAATATAGGATCTGGTATGAATCAGTCCCTATAAAGATTAGTTGACCAAAAAAAGTTAGGCCATTTTAACCAAAGCTGAGTGTAAAGTAAGCTTGTGTGTTTTTCAAGCTTGCTTTCTGGCTCAGTATATCCAGTAAATTGGGTTACATTTAAATTTTTTTTTTCATATTAAATCCCGATAGTACAGTTGCTCCTTTAGGCTAGGTACAGACGTTACACTTATTGTGTTATAGGCAGGCAGAAAGTACTCTGCAGTCATAACTGAAGAAACAGTCAGGGCATGTAGAACACTATAAAAATGGCAGCTCTTGCTTTAAGATAACCCTGGACGGATGTAGTATCAGACTTCAGCGCTGTATGTTAGAATGCTGTAGTGAGCACCTGTACCAGATCCCATTGCAATTCATGGTAGGTCGCATTACATTGACATCCTATGGACCCTGATCACCCCTCCTCTCAGTGGGGGAAGGACAGGGGAAGAGGGACATTGCTTGGGCAGCCTAGGTTTTAGGTAGCAGTGATGCAGAGTTATAGGAGCCCATGGCAGGAGACTTATAGCTCAGTGCCAAGGTGTGGGCACTCAAAGCCCTCTGGCCCCACTCAATTGAGGAGGGCTCCTGATCCACATGGGCAAGGAACTAGTTCACTAGGGCTTCACAGATTAGGACAGACTGCTGTGGTGCGGGGCTGGAGCCACAAACATCAGTGGGGGGGCGGGGGGTTCATCCTCTTCCCCATTCCTGTGCCATGTGTACTCATGGTGCCAGGCCTGGTCCATAGTTGAAATGCTCCTTGTGGTAGTCCAGCTTCCCCCCCGTACGGCCTCACGATCTAGGGCAGGAGAGGGTAGGTTGGGCCCTGAATGAGGATTGTGGTCGGGGGGAAGGGGTGATGTCACCAATGACTAAATCAGGGACCACAGGAGCATAGTGCCTGCTCCCCATCACCCTGGGGAATGGGGAGTTGCACAAGAGGTGGGCATCATCCTCATTGGCCACATGAAATTCAGTGGCCCAGTCGTGCCCTGGATGCCCGTGTTCTCTGTGTGTGTGTGGTGCACAGACACACAGACAGAACCCGGGTATATGGGACAAGCACACACGCACAAAACCCAAATGTCCAGGACATATACACACTTGTTTGGCTCAGGACATAAAGTTCATAGACATTATGGCTAGAAGGGATGCTGTAAGATCATCAGGTCCAGCCCCCTGCTCAAGGGGCAGGAAGTCAGCTAGGGTTAAAGGATCCCACCAAGATAAACATTCAAATATTTCTTGAAAGTGTCCAGGGTAGGTGCTTGAACCACCTCTGGGAGGAGTCTGTTCAAGCCCTTGGGGGCTCAGACAGTAAAGAAGTTTTTCCTTATGTCCAGCCTAAAATGGTCTTGCAGGAGTTTGTGACCATTGGACCTTGTCATCCCCTGGGGTACTCTGGTGAACAGGTGTTCCACCAGATCCTGATGCACACCCTTTGTGTACTTATAGGCTGGCACCAGGTCACCCCTGAGCCTGCACTTCTCCAGGTTGAAGAGTCCCATAGCTCACAGCCTCTCTTCATAAGGCCCTCGAACCATGCATGTGGCACTCTGGACGCTTTCAAGCTTTTCCACGTCCTCCTTAAATTGTGGAGCCCAAAATTGGATTCAGTACTCAAGCTGCGGCTTCACCAACGCCGAGTACAGTGGGAGGATGACATCCTGAGCCTTGCTTAAGATGCATCGGTAGATGCAAGCCAGAGTTTTGTTTGTGTTGCCAGCTGTGGTATCGCACTGGTGGTTCATATTCATCTTGTGGTCAGTCATGACCCCCAAGTCTCTTTCGGTTATGGTGCTAGTGAGTGTAGTATTGCTGAACCTATAAGTGTGATGTGGGTTTTTATTCCTGAGGTGGAGCACCTTGGTCAAGCACTTGTTCCTGGTTTGGAGGTCTGTAGTAGACTCCTACCATTGTATCCCCTTCACTATGTTCCCCTTGTATTCTAACCCAAAGGGTCTCCAGTTGTCCTCCTTGGGTGCTAATCTCAGCTCGTAGAGATGTGTATCTCTCCTTTACATAGAGAGCTACACCTCCACCCCTTTTTTTCATCAGGATCTCTCCTGTACAGGGTATAGCCATTTATACCGGTAGTCCAGTCAAAGGAGAAGTCCCACCAGGTCTCCGTGATCCCTAAGAGACGATAGTCATTTTTGTTTAGCAGAAGGACCAGTCCCTCCTGTTAATTCCCCAAACTCTTAGCATTAGTGTATAGGCAAGTAAGTGTGCCGTTGGAGGCCTTAGGCTTCCTTGTACTCTTGGAGAAGCTCTGTTCCTGGGCTAGGGTAGGAGTGGGTTCACTTGAGCACCCTAACCTGCTGGTTTTGTGGTTGATGCTTGGTGAGCTTGCACTGGTGGTTGTCCATCCATCCCCTGGTGAGCTTAGTTTAAGTCCGATCAAGCAAGTCAGCCATTCTAGCTAAGAAGAGCTTCAGCTTGCCAGCTTGCCCACCCAGACATGCTGGGAAGGCAAGTGCAAGACAGCCAGCTGATGGCTTATGGCCATGATGAGCCGCTGCCACATCAGGTGGATGGCTGTGATACCTCCACAAACCAATCGGGGTGGCTTGGCCATTCAGCTCAGGGAGTCTATGGGACATGCCCGGATGTGTGCGACAGCCCCTTCTACCACTGGGTTGGGGCTGTGCAGCCAGGCTTTGGGCTCCTATGCACATGTGGGGAGCCTGCTCCAACATGCTGGAAATCCAATGTGTTGGAGCAGAATTTAGTCTGCTGGAGCATGGAAATTGATGTGGTCTGGCAGCCTCGCATATCACATGCATCAGGGTTGTTTCGCTTCTCTGAGCTGACAAAATGGTGGCAGTACGCTTTGAAATAAAACATGTCTGATGAACTTTAGTTCAGAGTGCCCCACCACCATTTTTGCAGTGTGGGGGACATGTGGCAATGCTGGTACATGTGACATGCAGGCACTTTTAATTAGAACATGGCTCTCTAATTAAAGTGCCTAGCGCCATGTCCGGCAGCACATATTAAAATGCCCTCTGAGCCTCTCTTCCACAATGGCTAATGTGTGCTCTGTATCCTCCTGACCTAAATAGGGGTGCTTAGGGTAAATCTCAAAAGTTAAAGTGCCTCTGCTGTGGGCTTCTTAAATGCCTGTACTTAGACTTAATGAACCAAAATGTCCAGATTTTACTGTTGGTCATTCCACATAAGATGGGACCATCTTCCTAACAAGTCAATTGTTCTTTACCAAAGAAGTGAACCTCTAGATCTGTCTAATACATATTCTCATTTAAAAAACTGGAATTTGTCATCAGGCATAAGGAAGTGGGGCAGGGATAGGATACTGACCAAGTGCTCTGTCTAAACCTCTGCCATTTGCTGGGTAATTTCATGGATGCCTTTAATGTTTGTGTGTCTCTGAAACACTGTGTTGGAGACTGTGTTTCTTTCTGTCTCGAGTGGAGATTTGTGTCAAATAGGGATATTGAGCCAAATTTAGTTTCTGTTGGAGTCAATTGTTGATTACTATTAACTCTATTTAGACTTGATCAGGTGCTTTGAAATCTTTGAATTAAAAATGCTAATGATTATGTACAGTATATTTTCCCCCGTTTTTATTTATTATATTTATGTGGCATCAGCATAGGTCACTCTTCCCTGCTGATATGCATCAGAACCTTGAGCTACCGAATTTTCTTTGTATGCCTCAATTACACTAACCTTTTGGTAAACCTCTTTTTTGGTTTGTTTTATAAACATTTTTCCTTTATACAGTATTGTAAAGACATAGTAACAATACTTTTTGCACACATATAATGCAAAAAACCCCAGATTATAAAGGAAATTCTCCTTTTATGAAATAGCACATTAGTTGGTATGATCTGGAGAGGTACAAGTGACCAGTTGCTCTGAGTAATACATAAACAAATCCCTTCATGTGGATGGTACATGGAGGCCTTTATCAGATGTGAACTGTTTGTCATCCCTTCCTTATCAAAGCATAAGTAAAAATGTCTTGGCTCTAGGAGAAAATAGTGTCAGGTATAGACAGGTATATTCACAGGTCACAAATGCAGAAGGGATGGCCGTATTTAGGGAGGGTTCTAGTTATGGTAGCCTTTAGATTTCAGGTTTTGTTTCACTTGTGTTGGTTAGAGAAAACAGTGCAGGCAAAACAATCTAAATTTACAGGAATTAAAATTCTGTCTCCAAAATACACACATGCTCAGGTAGGCTTACAGTAGAATTCATGGATCTGGGCCTTGGATTTGGAGTTAGGAGTGCATACCTCAACATACATGTCTCAGTTTCTCCAACTGTCAAATGGGGATATCAGTCCCAGTTTAGTTTCCCAATAGTGTGCTAGTCCCACTGTGGGTCTATGGACAAGGGGGTAGGATCGGCAGGACTTGGCTGCTGTTGTGTCATGAGAACTTTTGCAGTGCATGAATGGACCTGATTAGCTGTTTCAGACCCCTTTATTTAGTCTTAATCCTTTACAGCAGTGGAGCTCAACCTTTTTGATCTGTGGACTGGAAGATTGGTAGAGGGTTGATCTGCAGGTCAGATATGTTGCACAGGTTTGGTCCATGGGCCTGATTCAGCATGGGGGCATGATTTTGGGCATGGTCCCAGCCCCATGTGCTATAAATCAGGCCCCAGTGCCATGCGCTGGGTTGGGTCTGGCACCTGTCCCCAGCCCAGCCCTATATGTGGCAGATTGAGACTAGGGCCAGGGACAGCCCCAGTTCCAGCTCTGTGTATAACAGACTCAGCCCATGCCCCAGCTAACATGGGCTGGGTTTGGGACTGCCACCCATGCCTGATCTGGCATGTGGGATCATGTCATATGACCACAGGGCTTGGAAATCTGGCAGTGGGGGAGTGGTAGATCTGCAGGTCAGATATGTTGCACAGGTTTGGTACATAGGCCTGATCCAGCATGGGGGCTAAATTAATGCTGCTAAATTAATGCTGCTAAATTTCTGGATGTGTGGGGAGTCCTGCAGACCAGATAACATGGCTCTGTGGACCAGATCTGACCCATGGGCCAGAGGCTGAACACCACAACAGTATAGCAACAAGTAACTGTGTTCCACAAAGGGATACATTTACAACCAAAGAATATACTGTGTTTATAAAGCAGGGTGGAAAATAGGTTAATGGCACATGAAGACAGGCACCTTTGCATATTAATGCGTATAACACTTTATTTAACATACATAAAACCTGTTTGCATGTGTATTCATGTAGTCTACAGCAGAGCTGAGTTGCTGCAGTTGAAATGTAGGTCTTAAAAATTACAACTTGCACAACCTGTACAGGGTTTTATGTATCATTTTGAACATTAGGAATTTAGGACATTTCTAGTGATAAGTGTCTCTTTTTTGTAAGTCTCCACTGTTTTTCACTTAACTTTTTCCCTTTCTTAAGTAAGGCAATGTGAACTGCATGAGGTATATTGGAATAATCAGTAACTTGATCTGTCTGGACTTCAGGAGATAGGCCTGCACTGTATCAGCCAACAAAGAACAGACAACACCTAAGAATGCTTTCAAAGAGACGAGTTCTTTCTATCTGTTAAAGGAAGATTCCCACTGTTGTCTTTATAGGAGGTCACATTGTTGGTCAGCCTCCTCCAGAGATGGAGAAATTCCTCAGAAGATCCCCTGAATTAAATTTCTATTATTGATCAGGGTACTGGGGTAGGGCCATACTACTTTCAGGATACCCTGTGGCTTCTGAGAGGTGACATGGCTTTGGAATCCTGGTCCCAGGAAAAAATAAAGCACTATCTTGGCTGTCTAGGATGGAGAATGCAGTCAGAGGCACGCCTAATTGATTTAGAGAGGATCAAATGCTTTGTGCAAATAGTGTTTACCCAATGTTGTCTTCTCACAAATTAGGCATCCAGAGGAATGCGTTAATCAGAAAGCAGCTACAGGATAACATCAGTCTTTGGCTAGTAATAGCTACAGATGAGGAAGTGTTCACAGTAATGTGATGTTTGGAGGAGTTAGGGACTTTGTTTTCAAGTTTCTGATTCAAATGCCTGTATTTGGGATCTTAAATAAGTATTCATATTTTCAAGAGTGCTGCTGGTTGCTATGAATTTGAAAAGAATTTCAGGTCATTTTAAAGACCTTTAGAACTAAACCTTGGTAGCTGTTTAAAAAAACACTTAAGCTTTCACTGTCAAGAAAGAGGGACAATATTACAGATGTTCAAGGGAATTACTAAAGATGCCAACACAGTTTTGCTCTAACCAACCAGTTTACAAATAGGAGAACTGAGGCACAGAAATGTCAATCATACAACTGTCTTGGGTGTGCAACTCAGTGAACTTCTATCTGAGTAGGGTATCTTGATTCCCAGATTAACTCACTATGAATATGTTGCTTTCCAATGCAAATGACAATTTCATTTATAGACAACCAGTGCGGAATATAACATTAACTTTGTGGATGAGTATGGAGAGGCCAGTTACATAACTGGGCAGTCAAGGCCCCTAATTGTATGACTATCACTAATTATATGTTTGTATAGCAGGGCTCAACTCAGTGGAGCTCAGTTTATAGCATTTAGAACTTATTGCAATATACACAATAAATAAAAGTGATAGAGGCCTATGCAAAGCCATACACAGCCTCTGAAATTTTCTTCTCTAGCACAGAATCCAACTAGAATCTGAAAATATCAAATTTAAAAAGCTGTAATCTGAACACTTCCAAACATTAAGGATCCATATTTGCATCCAGTTTTTGAAGATACCTGCAGTCTTAATGACAAGCTGATCAAAACCCCTGGATCTCAAACCATGCCCCAGCTATATTTAATAAAGTGAACCCATATATAGCCAAACTAGAGAATGCTAATTTTATTTTTTGCTCTTTTAACAATTTAGAAGAAAATGTTCTCCAGCAGAAATCTCAGAATTGCAAACTGGTTGAAATGAAAGCATAGCCTATATATGATCATGCAATGAATCCATGAGCCCACAACTATTCCCTCCTCATTTAAAAAAAAATTACAAGGCAAGCATAGCAGATTGTAGTCCAATAAACACAAATATGTAAGTCTGGCACTTGAATAGTCTTTATTATTTTTAACTGCTTTTGTGTAAGATCACAAAGAGAGAGACTAAGTAAAGAACAGGATGTTTTGAACATTGAACTCAGGTGCATTACATAATATTGCTGGTACAGATTTAATGGAAATTGTCTGCAGGTGTCAGGAGCATCACAAAGAGCATATTATTAGGGTACTGGACAACACTTAACGTGTAAGAACGATAACTCATTTATGAATTGCCATACAATCTAAAAGTTTAAGCCTGTTGTCTATCTAAGTAATTCTCAATCAAATGCAAACTTGGTCTTCTAGCAAATCACTTTAAAATACGAGGGTGGTTAGAATATCTAGAGAGGTTATGAAACCTCCAGCCCTGGAAGTTTTTAAGTGCAGGTTGGACATGTTTGTGGGATGGGCAGGGAGCTGGCCTAGGCGAACCTGGGGTCCTTTCTAGCCTTATTTTTCTAGGATTTTAAGAAAGATCTTGGTCAAACAACAGAAAAAGTTGCACTAGAAACTTTGTGTCATCACAACTTGACATCTGGAGTGAGCAATCCTTTACTCCTTACTATTGTGTCTGACCTTTGCACAGAGGTTCAGGATGGAAAGGGAAGGGTCTCGTAGCTACACTCTCTGACAGATCTCTGCAGTCTGGTCCTGAGCTGCTGGTTTCATTTTAGTCCTCACTGGAAGTTTACAGATATAAAAATGAATACTGACCTCCAACACCTGGATTATTTGGAAATCTTAAGGAGCCTTGGCAGAATTTTGTATGGTATATGCATGGTATTTGCCTTAGACAAAGCTTGGTCAGTGCTGTTTTTCCTTTTGTTTTCACAAAAAATGAAATATATATATATATAAAATATAAAAAACAAGAGAACAATTGATCCAAGGTTGTGATGCTAGATTAAAAAGGGGTTACTACCAGCTGTATGAAGAATTCTTTCTTTTAAAGGCCAGATTTTGAAACACCAATTCAGGCTGAGGTAGTATCTCATACCTTGAGTGGCCCCATTAAATGTTGTGAAACTATTGGGCCAGACTTTCAGAAAGATTTGAGTTGATCACTTCCTTCCAGCTGATCACATCTGTGTATGGAAGCGTACATCTTGTGAATACAGATAGCTTGTTGGGGCAAATATGCACTCATACTGGCCTTAAAAACAGGAACTTGGTTTTGCATGATGTCTTCTTTTTGGTTTGAAAATAAAAATAAAACAAAGGTGGAAGGAAACATTCATTGTTAGTTTGGAAAAAAATCTGTTAGCTGGGGGTGTAATATAGAGAAGGGAGTCTCTGCTTTCCTAAATGAAAGGTTAGATTATAACCACACCAGGCAGAGTGACATTGGATCTTTGCTCTTATATTCGCATCTTGCTCAATGATTAATTTTCAACACTCTCTTTATGCTCTGCTCTCTCTGTGTCCCGGATACTAGATACATTTTTCTATGGTCACTTAGCACTGTCTTGTCTCATTTTACCAGCACACACTGTTCTTTGCAGGCAGTCATTATCAGCTGTATGCTCACTTATGCTCAAATTAGTGCCATTATTGCTGTGGATGAGTTAAGAACATGCAGCTTCTGTCTCTTCCTAAGTATCATCTTTCCCTAGAACTGATGATTCAGGACAGGGTGGGAAAATCAAATTCCTAAATGAACTGAACAAATAGTTAATTTGTTGCCTGTCTTCAGAGAAATGTCAGCGGTTTAAAACACCTGTTTGGTTCCGCAGTTCATATTTCTGCTGATATGAGGCTAGATATTAGTATACGTTTACTAGTTCTTTGGCTAGTCTATACTTAAATATTGCAAGGAAAGGCAACTTTGCTGTTTGATTTGGTACATGCATTTAGCAATTATTCTGTGCAGATGTTAACACTACATATGGTTACACTGTTCAGGCCTTGCATGGTTGCACAGAGAGCAGCCCTACCAAATGAGATAAAAAGTCCATCTACCTCAGCAGTAGTGTAATTAATGATGGAGGTGGGAGATCAGGGTATCATTAGCTGCTGCACTGTTGCTCCATGCACCACCAAAACCTCAGGCACAGAACTGCCCAGTGATGCCTTTGTTTTGGAGTTCACTAGGTAAGAGCTATACATGGCAAATTCAGAGCATTGCACATTATCTCTATCCTCTTGTAGGCGTGCACACAGCGTGGGTCTGATTCTGTATTTTCTTATGCAAGGCTTGAACACTCTGAATATAATTTAACAAAACACTTAAGACTGTGATTAAAATTAATCACTCAGCTAGTGTTGCTGACTCATCAGTTGCTTAAGTGCTCTGCCAGCTCAAGAGCAAAGTGCTCAACAGCCTGCAAGATTAATAACTGTTTTTCTAGTGCCAAGTGAGGTTACTGCTGGTAATACCATATTTTTTCACATACAACACGCACATTATTTAAAAATAGCTACTGGAAATTGTTGTGCACATTATATGTGAAAAAAATGGTAAAAGCAGTTTCTGCCAGTTACCAGGCAAAAAATGAAAGTCACAGTGGCTAAGTACAGACAGTCAAAAAGCCCAAGGCTGAATCGATTCAGTCTTTGCAGGTAAGTCTAAATTGCAGTGTGAAAGAGCTGAAAAAGAAATTGAGCCAAGAGCACGGCGGTTCCAGAGCAGCTGCTCGCTGCGCATAAAAGAGCCTGGCATGGGACCATGTGGGGCGGAGGTGGAGATGGGAGTGAGAGGCTTCTCCTCTGAGAGGGAGCATGGAGAGAGGGCTACAGAGCTGGGGAGCTCTGAGAGTTTGGTCCAGTGTGCTAGAGAAGGCTGGACAAAGAAAGGAACCTGGGAACCAATAGAGGATTCCCTGGGGAAGAAATAGAGACAAGAGGAAGAGAGAATCTGTGAGAAGCAGAGAAGGGGCAGATGCTCCAAAAAAAAAGAAAAAAAAAAGGGAAAAGAACAAGAGAGTAAGCAACGAGAAACATACAGACAAATGTATTGGGCATTCTTGGTTTGGACTTTTATATCATTGATGTTTGTGACTATTCTTAAAGAGGTTTTGTTTAGGGAAACTAGGGAAAACAAGGGAGGAGTAAATAAATAAATAAAAATGGAAAAAACTCTGAAAGCAAAAGATTTCAGGACAATTCCAGGAATGGCTCAAAAGTGAATTTGATTAGGTTGTATATCAGTAAGGAAAAAATAGCATAAAAGGTGTTTACTTTAAAAAAAAAAAAAAAAAAAGAAGAAAGGGAGAAAAAGGAAGACTTTTGTAAAAATAGTTATGAGTGTAAAAGAACCTGAAAAATAATAAAAAGAATAGTTCTGCTGCACCTGATTGGGTTTTGAGTAATATTCTTAATTCTGGAGTCAGCTAAGAAGGGCATCAGGTAAGTGAACCACTGCCAGAAACTGCGAGAGATTGCCAGTGACCTACTGTGGAAATAATACCTTGCGAATAATAACATCAAAATTAAAGAAGACGTGGCAGGAGAGAGTCGGAATTGACACGAGAGGTAAGAGGCAAGGCACTTAGTGAAACTGTCACATGCAGAGATTGAACTGAGAAAACTGGACAGACATTCACTTTTGGTTCAGGAATGTAGACACATACCTGCAGTGGCTCATGCCAGAAACTGGGAGGGGCACTAGAGCATGGCTCTCTGGTACATAGATGGGCTGTGTGTTTGCTTCCTCTTCCTGATGCCCCTGACGTCTCTGGGATTTGCAGTCCAGAATCATAGCAACAGGACTCTGCAGGGTTACTCATTGCTTCCTCTTCATGCTTCCAGGTGCCTCTGGGATTTGTAGTTCACAGTTGCAGCCAACAGTAAGTTTTTTAGCAGGGCAGGACATCTCTGTGCTTGGGGGAAGGGAAGTTTAACCCTCCTTCTTGGTCCCAGATCCCAGTTAGGGTTTGACTGGGGGGACAGTCCCTGTCTTCCCCCCCTCCCCCAACCCTTCTCAGCTGGAGTAGACAACCTAGCCCAGGGCTGGAAAGCACGCTGAGATGCTGGTGGACTGATTTAACTTGAACCAGGAAGGGGTCTGGGATAGAAGTTTCATAAACTGCTTTGATACTACATTCAACCAGGTTTATCTTAAACCAGTTTCAGCTATTTTGAAACTGGTTTACATGAACTGAACTTCCATTTTGTTACAGGTTTAAAACAGTTTCTGATGACTTAAATCAGTTTATATGTAACTTCTGTCCTTACAGAGAGCAGAACAATGAACAGCCTTGGCTCCCTTGCTGCTGCTTCTCAGCTGTTTGCTACAAGGAAGTTTTTTTTTCTTTATTCTGCCTTTCAAAAACAAGGGGCATATTTTATTCTGGGACATGTTGTATGCAATACAATATGGTAACCAATGGAGATTCTTGTGATAACTGGTACTTTTTAAAGCCTCAGTTTCTGAAGTCATTTCTGAATCTGAGAATTTTTTAGTAACTTCTAGAAAATATGAATTTTTAAGGATTTCCCCCGAACAGAATATAAATAACAGGATTTCGAGCTCACAATTTTTGAAGTGTGATTTGTGATTCCTGAAAGGGTGGCAGTGATAATATTCCAACTGTTTAGCAGTGGTGCTGACATTTCATTTTGCAGAGGACACAATATGTGAACTCTTGACTGAGGACTGTCATGCTTGTTACCTGTTTATGTAGTATTTAGTACAATGAGGGGATGAGCCTCCATGAAGGGTGCTAGGCACTGCTGTAATAATAATTATTACAATAATAAGGCTGGCATTCTAGCTTGAGATGTACAGATGCTATTAACATGCTCATTTGCAAATAAATGCAACCTAAATCTAACTTCATTCAGCTCCCCAGAATCTGACCCATTTTAGATTAGTGTTTCAGATTAACATTTATTTACATTTATAAAATTGGCACCAGGAAGCAGGAAAGAGATTTTGATCCTCAAAGCTGCCGTTAAAAATGGTGATTAGGAAACACAACTACAGTCAGTTCGAAGTTGGGAAGCTTATTTGAACTTGCGCTAAAAGAAAAGATCCTTTTTTATCCTATTATAACACAGTTGGTAATGGCTGAGTAGGCGGCAGGAGATCAGAAATAAATGTCCAACTTGGACTTTGCACAACTGGGTTCAAGTCCAAAGCAAACTGCCTGCTTACTGAAATAATTTGTGTTTTACAATGACAGCAAATAGGTAAAGCTTATGAAATCCTGCAGGCTTCTGAATCGGAGCACTGATGGGTTTATGCATCACACTTTGATTAGAAGGTGTCATTTGCTTTTTCTTTACACTCTCTTATTTCAGTGACAGAAACAAGAGGGATTCAGTTTGCTTAAGGTATTTCTCTCTTGCTCTTGTTTTTACAATCTACATGTAATGACTAATTGGCTGTGTTTTCCCAGCTATTTTATGTTTCTCTTGCTCTGGTTACAAGTTGTACTAAACCAGTACATCCTCAGGGACCTATAGACAGCCAACATTTTCAAATGATATGCAGCCTTCTCCTTTCTTTTAAAGCGTAAAACATTTACAAGTAAATTTACAAATGCATTAAGAACATTTCCCTGGTTGGTCATTAGAGAATTTTTTTTTGCTTTCTTCTATTGGGAACTAACACCTTCTGCCCCCTCACCCTTCACACACTGCTTTTCAATTTTTTTCTCCCTCCCTCCCTCCTTCCCTCCCTCTCTCTATCCTCCTCCTATTCCAGCTTAGCAGTGCAAATTTCTGTTTGTGCCAGTGGGGCGGCCTGGCGAAACCACAATTGCTCTACCCCACAGATTGACGAGCCCTCAGATGCCGATTTACTGTACATGGCAGCCACACTGGAGCCGAGGCACATCTGGAGTGGAGTAAGCTTACTAAGAAACAGGGGCCAGCTTTAGCTGGAGCCAGTGGAACTGAGAGCAGCCGATGAAAGGCAGCCCTCCCACCTCCCCCTTTCCCTCAGTCCCTGGGTAGATTTCCTAATGTAAACAGAGTTGATGGGGGAAGAACACAGTAACTCTTTGCTGAATGTTTGTCATTTAATGTTCTTTATCTACTTGAGGTCAAAATAGTGCCTTAGAAAAACAGAAGCTCTGCTTTTAATCTAAATAGCTAAAAGCTGTACATGTTACTGTTAAAAAAAAGTTTCCTTTTGTGTTTATTTGTTCCACTTTATGGTAATTTGGGGGATAATTTCATTATCTGTAGCCAAACTGCAAACAAGCTGTTGTCTATGCTAATGATACCAGTGCATTATTTTATGTACAGTAGGCGTGGAACTCTTAAAACCACAAGTGGCCTGAATTTCTGGTTCCAGCTGTACTGCTTTAACTGGATGAGTTTTTTATAGTCACAAAAATATGACTTTCCTTTTATTATCTGGAAATGAACATGATTATGGGTAGTTGCTTTGTTTTAGAAAATGGTGAATATCTTTTACGGCCTGGTGCCAACCTGCTGTCCAGCAAATACTTTGTTTTCAGTGCTATGAAAAGACAACAGGCCTGTTTTGGTCCAGGTGGACTGATTTTCTAATCAAGTCTATTGGACCTTTTAATTGTATTATTTGTAAAAGAATAGGAGATATTATTAAACATAAGAAATCTTTTTTGCCATTTAGTATGTTTTTTGTTTTAACACATCTTTAGAGAGAAATGTAAGAATATAGCTCAGTTTTTAGATGCCATTAAAGGGGAAAACACAAAAAATCCATAGCATTTTCCATTTAAAAACTTAGATTACCTAACGTGATTAGGTAATAATGATTTTTGGTTAGAAGTGAAAAAATAAACGGCATATTACCTTTTATAATAATAAAAATTCAGTAAGTAAGATTTTTGACAGCAGAACGTGTTGATCAAAAAAAGTCAATTCTAAAAATTCCTACTGATGTCAGGGGAAGCATTTTTAGACCAATGTAGAAGGTGCTTGAAAGTCCAGCTCAGTGCATTTATAAAACTTGTCTTCATATAAGAGCACATGTTGTGTTGCAAAGCATTTATGCTCATAGGTCTAGAAAATCTTCCACTGGCTGCAAAATCTTTGCCTAATGTCAGAGCTTTATAAATTCTCACATTCCCAGTATCATGAACCAACTTGTATATTTAGGTATTGCAGTGGGCTGAACTGTGACCTTTGATATGAACATGTGGCTCTCATTGAATTTTAATAGGAACCTGGTCTGTGCATCACAGGACAGAATTTGACACATACAGTGAGTGATAACTCACAAAGCTTGACAGAAATTCTTGTATGGTTTTGATGTGAGATTCCAGTGGTGCATCCCAAATGGAACTTTTGTAATTGCTGTTTTATGAGACAGTGATGATGTGAAATAATATCCGTGCAACAGATACCAGCATAGGCTTAATAGAATTTTTTTAATTTATTGCTAATAGAAAACATTTTTGGTAGAGTTTAATGATTTCCTTGCAAGTTCATCTTTCTTTGCTTTTCTGGGAACAGAAAACCCAATAACAAGGGGCCAGACTATTCTGGCTCTTACATTAATGCATGGGGAGGCGCAAGGTACTTTCTTTCTTGCCTGATTCTTGTTCAGGAATCAGGCAGGACTGTCGTACCTACTTACTTTCTTGAGAGTGCATGGGGCCACTGAAGAGAAGGTGGTAAGAAGGTGACACTGGTTCCCTGGTTGTTGGCTAGCCGAGGAAGAGTTGTGTGTACCCTACCAACTGATAGTTATCTCTCTGTACCTTGACTTCCGGGAAGCATTCTGAGTAAGTACAGGCATTCAAGGAGCCAGTGGCAGAAGCACTCGTAACTTTTGAGCTTTATTCTAAGTGCCCCTGATTAGGTTGGGAAGAAGCAGAACATATGATTAGCCCTTGTGGTGGTGGGGAGGGGGTGTGTGGCTCAGACCCTGCCTGCACAGCAGGAGTGCAACAGGTAGGGGAGGCTCTCGCATGCCACATGTACTCCCAGGGCTGCTGAAGACTCCCAACCAGAGGCGAACGGTCGAGCCACCCCTGGCTGGCTGAGGATGTCATGGCTGCCCACCGGGACTGGATATGACAGCAGCTCATCATGGCCATGAGCCTTCAGCCAGTTGTCCCACGCATGCCCATCTAACTCACCCTATGCCTGCCAAGTGTGTGTATGTGAATGCCTGAGATGCAGGGGTTTTGCATGTGTATATTATCTCCTGAATGCCTGGTTTTTGTGTGTGCGTGTGTGTGTCCTGGATGTCTGGGTTCTGTGTTTGTGTGGATGTGTGTGCCCCTCAGACTTCAGGGTTGTGTGTGTGTGTGTGTGTGTGTGTGTGTGTGTGTGTGTGAGACTTGGCTGCTTGGGTTATGTATGTTGGTGTGTGTGTGTCCTGGATGCCTGGGTTCTATGTGTGTGCGTTTATGCACGTATTCCAGATGCCTGCATTTCCCCCCACCCCCCGCAGATATTGGTGGCTCCAGCCCTGCACCATAGCAGGCTGCATGGAGCTGCAAAACCCTGGCTGAGTGGCTCCTCACCTGTGTGAACCAGGAGCCCTCCCTGGATGAGTGTAGGGCTGGAGAACTTCAACAGCCTATGACCTGGCACTAGGCCATGGGTCTCTAGCCTCAGGTTCCTGTGGTCCTGTATAATGGGGACTGCTGCTCACAACCCACACCATCCCCCTTCCCCTCTCCCTTCCCAACCCTCCCAGGAGCACACACTGAAGTGTGGGGGAATGCAGTACGAGGAAGAGTGAGACTTTATTTTAATCAAATGTTGAGGCTGTCAAACTTTTAGCGTGTTTATTAAGCAAAAACTGCAACAATGCCCTTTCTGGAACTTGGAACCTTCTTCTCAGGTAACACTGGGGAAAGACCTTGGCTGTACTGGGAGGTTATGCGGGGCAGGTTGGGCAGCCAGGAGGGCTCAACTTAACAAACATGAAACCTTGGGGTGGGAGGGGGAATACCATATGTGAAACTGTTGCCCCTTGGTTTAATTAAATGTTGTGGCTGCCAAACTTTTTGTATGCATAATAAAGAAAAGCTGCAGATTGTTACACACTTTGGAACTTGGAGCAGAGCCCAGGGGGCTGCCTGTCTTCTGTGTTGCTTCCCTGCAGCAGGAGCCAGACCTGCAGTGGCCTGCCCTAGTGGACTGGTGGCTCTGCCCTCATTCCCTTTGGGGCCCGGTGCCTATGCTGGTGACTGCCAGTGGCTGTGGGTAGTGAGTTGGCTCAGGAAAGTGAGTTGAGTCAATGGTAGCCCTGGCATTGAGATTCGGACAGCCTGATCCCCCTCCCCTTCTGCACTACTGCTTCCTGGGGTGGGCCCTGCTAGATGCCTTCCTGGCTCCTTGGGCTGAGGGTCAGCAGCTCCCCCATGCTATATCTCCTGTCCTGGGCCGCCCCCCCACCCCCCAGTATCTTCCAGTCAATGCACATGGTTCCCCTCAGGCACGATCCAGGGTCCAACCCTCATGGGACTCTTGGGCATGTCATCTCAGGGAGGAGCCCTTGTAGCAGGGCTCTCCATGCTGGGGAGGGGAAGGTTGGCAGCAGCCTGCCTCACCACTCTGGTTTAGGAGGGCAACGGTTTCCCTATAGGAGGTGGTGCTGATGGAACTTAAGAGTATTATAGCTGGATCCTAAGTGGTCTTTGACCCTGTACATAAACTTCTTAGCCTGGTGCTGTGACTCTTTCAGATCTATAGCAGCATTTGCAGCATCTCTCAGAGAGCAGCTGGCCATCTGTAGACCTCATTCTTGGACCTTTTCAGCACATTCCTGGGCCTGGGCAGCTCGTTCAAGTGCTACAGCACTGTGGGTGCAAGCAGTTGCCAACCTGCCCATTCTAATGCCCCACATTGAAAGTCCCCTTTGATCCTTGTGTTGTTGGTGCCATTTATGCACATGTTTCTCGTGCTCATCAGGTGTCCAGGTGGCCCTTCTGGATTTATCATCTTCATGACCAGGCCTCCCACACACAAATGCAGAGTCTGCAGACAAGGGAGACACCAATGAACCTCTGGTATGTGCCCTGTCCAGACCCTTTCTCCTGCCCAGGGCTCGAAGAAGCACAGGTCCTCATGCCCTGGCACTGACCACTGCACAGAATGCCTGAGTTCTGTCTCCTAGCTGAGAAAACATGGATGCTTGTGTCCATCTCCCTGCTGTGGGAGCTGGGTAGGCTGGAAACCCCAAGTGTCAGGGCCTGGAGGGATGAAGCATCTCTGCTTCTCCAGGAGGGAGGGAGCAGCAGGGAGCGGGTTTGAAGGGAGAATTCCCACTTTCCACTGTGCCTTACATGCAGTAGTGTTCATCTGTAGGTGCTCTGCTAAACAGCACTTGTAGGATTTCCATCAAAAATGTGAAGTTTCATCTGCTGGTCACACCTTGGCTGTGAGGCTCAAAAAAAGCTTTCAGAGTATATCAGAGTCTGTTTGGGTTAGGGTTTGTGTCAGGTGGATCTGGGTAAACATGCTGGCCTGTCTCAGGAAAGCACCATGACCTCGAGGGATGGGGAAATCAGTTGTCAGTTACCCAGATTTATGGCCCCATGCAATATAACACAAACTGATTAGCCCCTGACAACAGTAGGTGGGATGGAACCTGGCCATGTAGTTTTATTCCAGGTGAGTTGTCCAGGGGTTGCAGGGGTGTTGTTTGAGAAGCACAAGGTCAGGGAGGAGCATCAATAAATCAGTACCATCAGTCTTCTACCTGGACAATCACTGAGCCAAGAGCATGCCTATCAGAATAGGAAACCACAGGCTTCTCCACGAGCATACCTCAACTTACCAGGGGGTCACATTAAACCATTCCCAAACATCACATTCAGAAGGTCAGCAGTGAAGTCTGCATGGGTAGCTGCCTTAAGACGTTTATCCAGCATGACATGGGGTCCCAGCTTCAAAGTGATCAGAAGCACTGTACTTGCAATGGTTTATGCCCCAGCAGATTACCGTGCTCCTGTATGGTCCAGAATTTGTTGCACTAAAAAGCTCAATACTTTACTTAATAGTGAACTGAGACTTATAACAGGCTACACAACTTATACACACACAGATTTATTACCTTAACTCTCTGTTTTATACCAAGTGATATAAAAAGACAGACCTTAACTGCTCCCCTGCCACCAGGTTTCTGGGTCTGTGGAGAGCCCAGCAGGTCAGGTACTGTGGCACTGTGTGTTGCACTAAATGTAGATAAGAGGTGGGGTGAGTGGAAATGAAATGGTTGTTTAGAGTAATCCAGCCTGAAATCTCTTCCTACAGCAGTTTATACCAACACCAAATGAATCCCTCATTGGGCACGACTTTGACAAGGTCAAGCTGAACACACTCAGATCTGTATACAGATGCTTTGAGACAACACCAGCAATCAGCACGGCACAGCTGAGATCTTTACAAATGCCCAGACAGGGTAGGTGGAATGTGCACACTGAGCAATAATACCAGACAAGTGGCTCATAATTGACTGGAGAGAGCAAGGTGGTGGTTGGGGGAGGTGAGGGGGTTGGAAACAGGAGATGTGCTGATGCTTGGCACTTGGGCCTGGCTTGGCTTGGGCCTGGCTTGGTGCTTGGGCAGGCCACACAACTTCTGGCCAAGGCTAAAGTGCCACCCTGGGAGGGGGAGTGAGCAGGGTGCCAGAAAACCCCAGGAGTTGCTGGTGGAATATGACCTACTATGAGTTGTGATGGGATCTGGTACTGATGTTTGTCACAGCACTGAAGTCTGATACCACATTCTTCAAAATGCATTTTTTTTTTGCAGAAACAGTCTGATTTTAACTAAGTTTTGAGGGAACCCAGGCAGGATTTACTGGGAATCTATAGAAGTCCTGTGTGCCAGACAGGAGGTCAGTTTCCTTGCCTGTTCATTTGAGTCAAGGCTCCCAGTTCTTCCAGGCTCTATGGTCCTAGGACAGCTGCTTCTTTGTTGTGAATCTCTCTGGGTTTTGTACTTCGCCTCTCAGGGTCTGGTGGAACGTTATTGATATTGACCTGATTTGTCCAAGTATCTTGATCTTGGTGAACTGGCAATTCTGTGAAATTGGAATTTTTCTAGCCAGAATAAAGCAAACTGGACTTCACACTGAGGGAAACAAAACCATCCTTCCATAAATAAGATAAAACAATACATAGTAGAAGTACTCTTGCACATGGTCCATCTGCTCCTAGTAATTTTTCACTCCAAACCAGATTTTGGGTTGATGGTGAGTGTTCTCATTTCTGTGAGGGCTGGGTATACTGATTTAATTTGTATCATAAGTCTCTTATTTCTACTTTTCACACAATACATGGGAAGTAATTGCTTCACAGATGCTATTTTCCTTTCATTTAATATCCATTTGCTATAGTTCAGATTCCTGGTTTTACACTAAAGCCCATGCAGTATCCAAGGGATTCTAGGAACACACTCCCTGGAGGAAGCTGTTGTCTTTTTAGTCTGTTGCCGTATTGTGGTTGCATTATTAACATGTTCTTCAGCTTGAACTGTGGGGGTTATGCAAAACTACCCTTTAGCAGAAAATAGTTCTTTTACCTGTAGTTTCTTGCCAGTGGGTTTCCTGTCCATGTGGATGTTTCTTGTGAAATTTCTGGAGAATAGTTGCTGGCATTTTGCCATTTGTAAAAAACCTGTTTCTTGGAAATAATTGCTGTTCAGAATAGATATGCTACATGGAGCACAAAAGACCGGTCAGGAAAAAAACATAAAGTTGAAAAATATGGCAAAGATAAAAGAAGAAAATACTAGTGCTGCACCATACCAATTACATCACAGAAGCTTACATGTGTAGTTACCAACAGTTACTGCACCACCCCATTTTAGGATGGTACAATTACTTCCTCTTCTAAATACAGAACAAAAAAGTAGTGGTATTTCAGATTCTACAGATACCATTGTTGGTAAGTGATGACTTTTTAATGATCACAATTGTATGAACTTGGCTCAGTTACCTTAGCTCTTAAGCCTGTGTTTTACTTTAAGAACATGCTTAAATCCAGCCTTATGCTGTACATCAATTTAAAACAATTCTCTCAAATCCAATGTACTTGTTTATGACCTCAATGAGTGTAAAACAATAGAATTTATCAAATAAGATTAGAATTTTAAAGATGCTTCAACCTGATATCTCTTTTTCTCCCTTTTTTTTTTCATGTGCAACTTGAAATACCAGTGGCTAGAACTTAAAGAACTTACATTCAAGAATCCAAGGTGAATGTAGTTCATCATCCAACCCTGAAGGGGTTGGAATTTATCAAGGAGGAATGCAAATATTAGGTCTTGATGAATATACATAAAGATTTTAGGATACAAATTCTTTAGTTGCAAAAAGAGATCACTTAAATGAGGCAAAGGGGCTCTGTCTTTCATATGGTATCAGATACCAATTTCCAAGTCTTTGAGCCACCATTTTATGTTATTACTCAAGGTGTGGATTCCATCTGCCCTGTCTGGAAACTTGTAAAGATTGCAGCTTTCTATTAAGTGATGTGCTGTTTTTTGGACCCTGTATTCACACAGGAAGCTGTCCAAGATGTTCATCTTGTAAAGTGCTGTTTTGAAGCATTTGTATCCAGAATCAGTCTGTTTAGCTTACCCCAGACTTCTCTGTCAACTTCATGCCCAGTGTGGAATTCATTTTGTGTTGGTACAAAATGTTGTAGGAATAGATCTGATCTTTTCCAGCATTCAGCCCATAGGTTTGGTTCAGCATTCCCAGTCTCTTCCAGGACCTTGTGGGATTCAGGTCTAAACACTTTGCAACTTTTAATCCTCTTAAGCCGCCATCTATTTAGGTCTTCAGTTAGCAGTTGATGGAGCAGGTGATTTTCATCATCAGTGATGTTCTCTATTCTGTTCAGGATTATGCGCTCCATGACTTTGTATGTAACACAGAGTAGTGAGATGGTTTGGTAGCTCTTTGGATCCTCTGGTGGTTTATTAGGTTTCAGGATAGCAATGATGTCATCTTTTCTTGAGATTTTTAGAATTTTGTTACTTCCTAGACATTTATACATGAATTTCTAAATCCATCTTTTTACTGTTGTTACAAGCTTAGTGATGAATTCGGGAATATCTTATCTGGTCCAGCAACCTTGCCAATCTTGATTGCTTTAATAGCTGTGTTGAACTTGTTGTCAGAGAAGGGAACGGTTAAATTAAAGTTGATTTTGGATGTTTAAGTTGTTCACAAGTCAGGTGTCTAATCATTTCTGCACCGTGCTTGCTTGGGTTACTGTACTTGTTTTTGCACAGTATTTTCACAATGGAGTTTGCTGACACAGGGCAATGTTGTTTTTTGCTACCCTTTCCTGCAAGGCAGTTAATGATGCATCATGCTTGTCTGTTCAAGTGTAGTGAGCCATCTCTCCTTTTTGATATTGTTCAATATGGTAGCCAGCTGCTCTGTAGTTCTTTTTTAGTTTCAGAGTCATTGCATTACTTGATGATGTTAAAGAGCTGTACACACTGCTCATCCCTGCATGGCACATAATGCCTTCTATAGCCTCTAGGCACACAGATTTTATCTATTTCAATTAGGCAGTTTGTAAATGCATTGTAGCCTTGATTAGTGCTGGTTTCTGATGGATCCCAGATTTGGGTTGCTCTCTCACTAGTCAGCCTTTGGTATTTCTGCCAGTCTGCCTTACAAAAGCATCTTGGGGCTGATGTGGATGGTGTAAGCTGAAAAATCATATTGTCTAAGCTGGTAAATGAAGATCTGTGCTGAGATAATGGAAACTTGCCAAGAACTATTCTTGTTGGTATTTTACTCACGTTGCCCTTCCACCAGGCAAGATATGGGTTTATCTGAATGTTTGAACAGCCAGAGTGGAAGGTATATGGCTCCTTTGGGTCTTATATGCTGGTTAAGTCATTCAGGCATTCCCAGAGACAAATACTGTGTCCGTTGCTACTGTTAATGGAGTATCCCCAGCCTTGATGTTGACAATTGAAGTCACCTGCATATAAGGTCATCTGGATGTAAATAGGTAGGGATGTGATTGAAAACATAGCAGAGGGTGGCTTGTATATATTGACAATGATTATATCATTGGCTTGGACAGTGCTCTATTTTATTTCACTCTGTGAAGTTTGTTTCTTGGTAGTGTATGACTGTTTCTGATGTAAATAGTAAGGCCATGGATCCTGCTGGCTACAGAGTCTGCAAGGGTTTGAGAAGAACTAATAACTTCAGTATCTAAATTAACTGTAAAGTCTGCGTGAAGATAAAAGAATTTTCCATCTTTGAATGCAGGTGTTCCTTTCGATATTTCCATGTGCACTATAGTTGCTTTCTGAATTTAAATAATATTTTATGGAAAGATTATGAAATCTACTTTAAGATATTTTGACCCGAAGATAACCTGTTACACTTTTAAAATATAAATCTCACAGAATCATATAATATTTTTTCTTATAGTATTTTAAACAGTGGAAGATTCATTGAGCTGGAGACTGCTTTTTACATACTGGCTTTCTCAAAAGAACAAGCATGGCCATCAATTATATATTTCTCCAACAAAAATATATACTCAATATGTAAATGGTTAGAACATAGTTCCACCCCATGTATGTACATACCCTACCAAGAAATCCCAATAAATGACAGAATAAGAAAAATTTAAAGAAAGAATCAAGAGGAAAGGAGGGGGAAAATAGTACATGGGGGGAACCTGCAAGAATAAAAATGCAGGCATTTAATAATACAGTGAATAGGAATAGAGGTTAAAAAGTACAATTAGCAGAGGGGAAAAAAATCAAACTTCCCCAGTCCAAAGTTATTGTTAAACCAGAAATGACTGATAACAAACAGTGGGCTAAATTCTGATCTCAGGTGCTTCAGTGAAGTCAGAAATACCGTGTTTAGTAGAATGTGGATAAATAATAACCTGAACCAATAGCAATTGAAATCAATGGAAAGACTCACATGGACTTCAGTGGCCATTGGGTCAAACCTTACATGGCCATTTTTAATGGCAACCATAGAATAGATCTTTTCTGTTTAGAGAGTGCCCTAACTTACAACATTCAGATTTTTACTGACTCTCAACAGAAATATCCTCACTCCTCAGACCTTGAAGTAAGAAGTCTGATTTGGGATTTCTATTTTATCCATTAGTGTAAGAGAATCTAATTGAACCAGGTTCAGTTTCGTATTTTGAACCTCCACACAATTAAGGTATATTTTCCGTAACACTGGGAGTGTCTACACATGACGCTATGTTGCCATAGCAATGCGCTGCAGCAACGCAGCATCCACAGGGGTCTACATGTGACCAGCAACTACTTAGCTGTAGTGACATGCTCCCCCAATATAGTGTGCCATGATGGAGTAGTTGCTAAAAATAACTATATGCCATATGTGCGGTGCAGTACAGTCTGTTACCTCTTGGAAGTACTAAATCACGGCGCAGTAACAACGTTGCTATAGCAACATGTATAGATGTGCCCATTTAGGTGTATTTTGATATAGGGTACTGCTTTAGGCTCATTTTTAATTCTGTTGACTGCCAATTGAGGAAACTCAATAGGACTTTTTATGGGACATGATTTTAGCACACTGGTAAGTTATTTCTGGAAGAGAATTAGGTTAGATGCTGAAGATGGAAGGCAAAAAAAAATTAGAGTTTTGCTACAAACCCAGACCAAAATACTGGGTTGAGTTCTACCTTTTGGATCTGCCTGCATAGCTCTTGTTCTTCTCCATACAGGACACAAATGCAATTGAGAACAGGATTTTACCCATTTATTTTCAGTTGATTTTTAGAGTTACATGTAGTTGTAATAAGAATGTGTTTTCTATTAGTAATAACTGCACCATAGTATTCTTCCAACAACACATTCAAGATATTACATTACTTTTTGGTCCAATGAACTACTGAACTACCACTTCCTACTGCAAAGAAAAGAGCAGAAATTGAATCACTAATAAAAGGAGCAGGAAATTAGATAAAGGGTAACACATATTTCACCCACTTTATTGAAAAGTGTTACTTTAAATATCACTTTAAATAAATTATCCAAATCTTCAGTAATTCCCTGCCTCCTTTATTGAAATGCAGCACAAAATCTAATTACACAATTGTTTTATCCTTATATACTGCAAATGAAATGGTGCCTGTGATTAACAAGTGAAGGAAGAAATCTTCCTTGTCCAAACTATAGCAGCAAGAATGCCATCTTTCAAAAAATGCTTAATGGAAGCTTGATTACAGTATGGCTTCCAGGGACATTATAGTCAGGGATAACTTTCTGCATAACTATGCAATAAAATATTCCTTTATGGTAAGTTTACATTATGATCCTAGCTAGCATGGTAATCAGAAGAATAATCTATGTCTTAACTGCTTGGAAAACCATGCTGGAACAGCTTTTTAAAATATAGTTTCAACTGGTGTGTAGAAAAGGGCAGTATAACTTGTTACTATTTTAATTTTTGAATATTTTCCCCCTAAACTTTCATTGCTATTAGTACAATTGGATTATAAGAGATAGTACTGTATAGTATGTGTGTATGCAATATATATATGTAGGACACAGAATCACAAGGTTGAGATAAACTTTACATAAAACATTTATTTTCTAGATGAGTCTAGAAAATACTGGGTTAAAATTCTCAGACTGCCAGGAAAGAAACAGAGAATGGATGATAAGATTTCTAAGTTGCTGGAGAAATGAAGCTTGTTTTTGGATGCTTGCTCAATAATACTGTATTGAGCTGTGGACTCAGGATGTTACTTCACTGTCGAATGTCTGATTTTTCCGTGTCTCATGTGTCTATTGTTCTCAGTTCCTTCAATAATTCTGGCTTTCAGCTGTCATTTATAGCCATTTAACTTCTTTACACAGACCTTTAAAATTGAAAAAAATGTTAGGTAATGAAGCTTTTAAAATATTATCGCAGTGGTACTTGTATCAAAGTACTACTAAAGAAATAATAGTTTACACTAAGTTAAATGCTAAATACTGATCATGCTTTTACTGCCTATTACTTTGGATATTAATGCAGTAAGTTCATCTTTCTTTAAGTTACTCTAGGTAGACTCCTTAGTACAGTCCAACAAATTTACATCAGCATTCCTAGCACTATGGACAAAATGGCTCTACTAAAGGAAACAGTCCTTTCCTGGCAGGGAGATGAACTGGCTGATCTTGCAGGTTTTAAACTCCTGATCTCTGTAATTCTGTTATACTGTAGTGTGTGTAGTCTATGTTTTAATGTCCGGTTTTGTGGAGGACTAATTTACATAACCATTGGATACTTTTCAAAGCGCAGAGAATTCTGTTGTACATACATTTTAGTAGGAGCCAGTGGTTGCATCAGGTCTTAAGCCTCACTGTACCCAGACCTATGCAAGTATGCATGACAATAAATGTCACTTCCTGTACCTGCATGTTGGTGAAAAATGAATTCTACAAAGGCATGAGCACACAATTAAATTGAAACAAGCGAATATTTACTCATCTTTAGCCATTAGAAGTACCTGTGTCATCAGTTTGCATAGCAGAAGTTTTAAACTAACACAATAAATAATCCACTGTCACTGAATTTAGGTTGTCACCACAGACAGTTTACTTGGCTTTTTTCAGCATTTAGAAATGGCATTTCTCACCTCCTCCACACTAGCCTTTTCACTCTCCTGCCAAGTTCCTGAAGGGAAAAATAACTTCATTCTGGTCTGAGGTGTTTCAAAAGTTATTTGAGTAGAAGCCTAGCTTGTTTCTTGCAAGAAAATTAGTTCAGCTATGCAGTTCACTTCTAAATAAGGTATATTTCAGGAAGCATTTATACAATCTCCCTAGAGTTTAAATGTTCAGCAACATCCACATTTAAAATGATTTTGCATCTGTAAGCCTCAGTTTCTCTCTATATTGCTTCTAGGGTGAGAGAGAACCTAAGCTACTTAGACATATTCAGTAGTGCAACTAGGGGTGGATGAATGGGGCAGCTGCCCTGGGCACCAACTTGGGGCTGTAAAAATTGGTGCAGCTGCACAATTGTGCTGGCGGTATGGTGGCAGCTGCCATTGCCTCTGTTCATTGCAGCTGCCCCAGGCGCCTGGCTGACTTGTTCTGCCTGGATGCATACCTGTTTCCTTGTATTAGATCATTACTTGTGCTGCAACTTTGTTGGCATTCACTGGCCTGCTTAGAAATATAGAATGGCGTTGAGTCAAAATATCATTAAAAGTTTTTGGTTGTAAGGTCTTTTTTATTATTAAGCTTTCTGGTTTGATGCAATATGTTTCTGTGCTGTAAAAAATCAAGATTAAATCATCACATTATTAAACCAGTATCTTCTGTGGATCAACAGACCTAATCCTAAAATGTACAAAGTCATTCTATTTTCAAAACACCCGCTGCTGAAGCGCACCTGAAGTCCTGTTTTGGACACAACTCCATTAGAATTCCATAAGGGATCCAGGAATGAACATGATAAAATTAAGGGTAATGATTACATGGCTTTACTGACATAAGGCACTTTCTACTGACTTATCTAATAGCTAAAATGGTAGCACCAATAAGGAAACCAGAATAAATATATCCTATAATTTTCTGGATACTTTGTTACATTACCTGAAACATCTAAATTAGGGTTAAGAATTGCCATAGTTTTAGTATTGAATATTATCTTTCAGTGTAAAAATGGCAAGGCTGAATAATTTGGCACATAAAAATTCTTTGAATGTGTATATTTGCGTAACATATGCACCCTTTCTGAACCCTTTATAAACCCAACCTTGAAAAAATGCTAAGCATTGATTTTGTGACAGACTTATCCGATCAAGCTCCAACGTGTCCAGGGGCTCAAGAATCCTCAATTCCAATTGGTGGAGCCAATCCACCAACCAGAAACAAGCTGGGGGAAAGCAGGCACCACTTCTTTCCTGAAGGGAAGAGGAGAGGAGCTCCCTGACCAGACTGTGGACTGCAGCATGGCAGGTCCACCAGACTTGGGGTGGAACCCCCGAAGTGTATAAAAGGAGAGCGTGCTTGGCACGCTGAGAGATATGCGGCAAGGGATGGCAAGGAGAGAGGAGCTCTGGAGAAGACCGTCCTTGGCACCTCGCCTGAGCCTAGACGGTTTGTGGATTGGTGCACAGTGCTTAGGCTCTGGGAGCCACTTGAGGCGGCTTGAGCCTGCAAACTTGTCAAGTGGCTGGGTGGGTGGTGCATGGATTGGTACACGGAGAGCTAGCCCTGGGAGCAGCTCAAGGCTGCTCGGGCCCCACACGGTGTGCAGGTTGGTGCAGGGAGAGTTGACCCCAAGAGCAGGTCAAGGTTGTTCAAGTTAGCCCTGGCTCTAGGCCAAGTAACTGGAGTCCTGCAGTGTGCTCAGCATTAAACTAAAAGAGCCCTGGTGCCCAGAGCAGGGCCCAGGGAAGGGAAGGACCCCTGGCATAAGACTGGGGAACCAGAGCCTGTAAGGGCTTGACTCCCATAGGAGTGCCCTGGGTGCATCGAAAGGAGCTGGAGGCACCACTGGAGAGAGGCCCTTGTGGGACTGGCCACCAGGGGGTGAGCCTTGGCTGCTTCAGAGTGGGAGCGTGAGTTGCTGGGAAAGTGGGTCCCGCAGGGGAGGTGGGCTTGGGAGAGGAGGGTCTGCAGCCTCCACCCTCCTCCATTGTGAGAGGGGGCATGTCCACATCCCAGGGCCCTAAAGGGGAGGGGCTCCAGGGAACACCCTGTGGGGCATTGAGTGCACCCCCATATGTTGTGATTGATTGCTTCGTACTGTAGATGTTAAGGGGTTTATATGGGTTTACCTGTCTTCATTACCTATATATGTTTATTGCCTGTTATCGGAATATTGCATTGCTACCTCAACTTACCTGGGTTTATCTAAGTTGATACTTATATATGTTTATTGTGTTGATGCCTTTACTTACCTCTTCCAGAGTGTTAATGTTCATTTTGTGCAGGGGGGAGGGTTAATTATTGCCTATGCTGTGAATCACCCAGTTTATGTTTTGCGGTCCCTCAAAGTGATACAATGTGTTGATTGCAGGTTATTGTATATGGTGTCACATACTAATTTTACTGTAAATATTTAATGCATCTTATTCATATTTATTTTTGTGTAGCAGTACATTTGTATATAGTTAAGCACTTTGTTTCAGCCTGGCTCTATAGAGAAGAGAGGGCACTGCTCCCAGGTGGCAGGCCCCTCTCACAGCAATCTTACCTGACCACCCCATCCCTTCCACTTGTGGACAGGGCACACCCCTGGGTGTACCCAGGCTACGCTTTAAGCATCAGGATTAGGCCCCATGTTTGTTGTTCTGAGACACTGAGCTGTAAGGAACTACATTGTTAGCTGGACTTATGGGGTTTTCCATTCATTTGTGCATGTGGAACTTCTTTCATTATAAAAATATGACACAATGCTAATCAAGAAATTTCTTCAGGAAAATAAAAACTTGTTAACAAGATGCTGATATCAAGAAAACCCATAAGTACTATCTCCAGGTATTCATATGCAAGAATTTGAAGTCTTTTTCGTGGCAAATATAAGCAAATATATTTAAGTGATATGTTCACTCTTCACACACATTTGTAGAAAAGCTTTCTGAGTAGCAGCAAATTTAACTTTTATTCGTTTTCTTGTACCTTCTTTTTTAAGTTGTTCTGCCAAAAATGAAATTGTTAGTAATTTATAGAACAAACCCAATGGCATATTTTTACCTATGCAGACTTGAAAGAAAAGCTGTGAGTAAAAAAATAAAAAATAAAATGAATGAACAAAAACTTATGTGCCTTACTCCTGTAAGTAATTGCTTTTGTTTACCAGTCAGTTTACATTAATAGGAAAAATTGCTCTTCTGCTTTAAGCTTGAGACCTCCAGTGGTGACTTTTGAATGTCTCCATTTGTGTGTGTGGCTCATCAAATAGGATGAGAACAAATTGAACAAATATACATCTTTAGATTTTTTGATAATTATCAGACATTGTTTTGGATAACATATTGAAGCTTTTGAATTTTCATGGAGTAAATTTAAGTCAGCAGTTCTTATCAGGCAATCTTAATAGTTTATTATGGGTTTATTTATGGTGCATTCACCATAATTTAAATTTGGACCCTTTCAGAAAAGGATCCACCACAAGACACACAAGTGGTGCACAGAGATAAATTTTACACCCTGTTCTCCCTCTGTATGTATCCAGTATTGTTATGGTGATGGATGTATGGCAGTTTCGTTTATTTATTCTCATTAATTAATTCACATAAAATTATGAAGTTTCTTGATCACTGTAGCAAGTGTTAAGGTGTTTTTGCTAGCTGTCCTTCTTAAGGATAGCAGAGGTGCAGTACCCTTGGAGCACTCAGTGCTTCTCTCTACTTTCTGTGACCTTTCCATAGAAGATCAGGGTTTCAGTTACATAGCTTATGGATGTCATAAAATCTGTGCATTACTTGATGATCCATTAAAGGCAAGGGACATCCATGAGCTGGGCTTCTTGGTCACCATGACAGCACAACTGACACAGGCTCTCTAGGCCATAGCTGCTTGGGAAAAAGAGTCAGTTCCCAGAAGCAAGAACCTATGTAGTTATTACAGGTTCCTTAGGAGCTACTTTAACTTATAGCTACTGCCCATGGTTCCCTTGAACCATGAGAACAGCCTACATGGAGGTGGCCCTAATAAATCACTCCCACCATGACTTTCTTCTCCACTCTACCTCTGCACCTTGGGAATTTGTGGCATGGTGTGATCTGCCCACATTCCCTCTGTAGACACTAGAGGACCTCTTATGCCTCTTTGGGCTGGTCCATGGCCCAAAATTGCAGTCTCCTCCTGGTTAATTTGTGAGCCTTGTCCTGGATCTTGTAGGAAGATAGTACAGTTTTGTAAGAGACAAATGTCTCTTACAAGCCACAAATTATATTCAGTGACTTGGAGTAGCATTGTGGTATACAGCAGTTACCTGTGGAAAAAAGAAGGAAACTGTGCTGATATTATCCTACTGAACCTCTTTTCCCTGCCCCCAGAATTTCTATAAATAGCTTTAAATGAGAAAAATGGGAATTCTGTATAAAGAACTGGGAAGAAAACAAAGAGCTGGAGGAAGGGAAAGATATCATAGAGTGCAGGAGCCTGGGAAAGGAGCTAGAAAACTGAAGCCTCTGGAAAAATAGCCCTGTCTGGAAAATTAAAGAGCCTTTGAGATCCTCTATATAAAACACAGGATGGCTGGGGGGAGGACATAGTTGCTGCAAGTGATCTTGGTGGCCTCCTGAGCTGGAAGTTCACAGCTGCTTACGAAACACTATTAAATCAATCTTATGTTTTCTTTATTTATATTAGGTATCATGTTTATTCTTCATATTTGATCTCCAAGAGCCTCTTTCAGTAGTGCAGTGGGGTAGGACACCTTAATTAACAGCAGCAATAATGGATGGCAGTGATATAGTAGCTTGTATCACCTCTCCTGCCCTTCTGTTTCTTCAGTTGAGGAAATCACTTGTTTTCTTTTACAGCTCTGCACCCCCTAATTTCAATAGTTTGGAGATCTGCTGGTAGTGCTGCTGGTAGCTGTGGTGGCTATGGGGAGGAGGGATCAGGGGAGAAAACAGGGGGGAGTAAAATAAGTGTCAAGGAATTCATTGTCTGTTCTCCACCTGTTGTTATTCTGGTCCCAATCAACCTGCTAGCCAGGCTGGAGCCAGTGGCCATCTGGAAACACTGCTCTGTTTATAAACTTGGCATGAAGCAGCACTCCCGGGCCCTGACCTCCCACACAAATCTGGAAACAATTAGAGCAAGATGATAGGCAGGCAGGGTGAGAGCAAGAGTAGGGGAGGGAGACAGAAAGAGACAAAGAGAAGGAGAGGAGATTGTAGAAGAGGAAAAATGGATAGACTGGAAGTAGGGGAGCTCAGAGAGAATTACAAATGTTTTGTTTTTGTTGGATATACATATGTATGGACATCTAAGATTGCTGCTGTCCTATTAATTATCATTCCTGCAAAAAAATTATCCTGTTAGTTAATGCTGCCTCTCTGCTTCCTTCCTCTAACCCAGCTCTCCCAAAATGCCTTTCAGATTTAGTGCTGCTAAAAGGTTTTATTATTATTATTATTATTATTATTAGTACTGCAGGAAATACAAATGGCCTGAACTGCAACATGAAACCTACACACACACATCCAAACTTCGGCGGTATTCAAAACTTGAGTCCAAATGTTGCAGCTCCCGCCCTTCTTTACTAGGAATAACGTCTTTCCCTGCTACTCCCACGCCCCAGCACACTGCTTTCCAGAGCAAACAGCTTCCAGTTTGTAGTTGCTCCAGAGTGTAGGAGTTGCATGGGTTCAGTTCTCTCAGTCCTTTTCTCATACCTACACACTCAGTCCAGCTGCAGCCCACCATCATCTTTACTCTGGAACTTCTTCCAATTAAATCAGACCTGCAGTCACCAGGCTATCCCCCTGAAGCTTCTTCAGTCATGAATCCTGTCCTAGCCATGCTTTTGCTGCATAGGTAGGCAGTCTGCCAGTCCCAAGTCTGCTTTAGTAGTGCCTTAGGAAAGGAAAGGAAAGGAAAGGAAGGGAGAGGAAGATTAACTGTACAGCAAGGAACAAAACCATGCGTTTCCTTTTCTGGACACATTGTGCATGTAACTCTCTTCTTTCTTACACTGAGTAACTTTATCATAGCAGATTCAGATGCCAGTGAGTTACTTCATTTCTCACAATGTGTCCTTTCAGTGTAAGATATGCCAAAGTGACTCCCAAATGAGATAAGCTTAACATAACATCTTCTGGCTTGGACTAAAGGGAGGTTACCTTTTGGCTTACCTGATAGATCTGCCATCTATATAATGTATAAGTCCAGGCACTGTGTGCCAGGTACAATGAAGTGGGGTCTGAGCTAACTGGCAAAGTCAGCATTTAGTTGGATCTTAAAATTTAAAGTGAAGTTAAACATGCTGCATACACATACAGGAGCAAATTCTGTCCTCAGACACACAGATTTATAGTTCCTATTGGAGAAAGTGGGACTTAAACATATAGCTCTGAGATCACAATAGGGCTTACAGCCTTTCATTTGCAGTTCTTCTTTACCACTTCTGGGGTGGGCACCACATGCAGCACGGGTCCCAGATTGGCTGAGTGAATGCCATGTGTACCAGATCCAGCATGTGGGAGACGACAGGAGGGGAAGGGAGGGGAGTCCATGGGCCCAATTTGGTCCACGGGCCCAATTTGGTCCATGTGGCCAGCCATGTACCATTCATCTCACCTGTGGACCAGCCCTACACCACAGACAACAACTTCTGGCAGACAGTATATTTCAGGGCTGAATTTGGCTCACCATTTTAAATTAAGCTTAGAGGAGTGTTATAGTTTTGAGTCAGCTTTCTACTGACTGCAATATCAGCATAGGCAATTTGAAACTTTGACAACTGATAATGCTTACAGTCCTGTAGAAGATGATATATCAGCCATGAAGTACAACTATTTAGATCTGAGAGACCCTGACGAGTCAAGTAGATAGATATTTACAGGTATGAGTGGGAAGTAGATTTGAATATTATGTGTGTCAGGTAGGAACCAGCAACTGACATTGCAGGATGCCAGTACCCCTGAGTCCCAGCCTTCCCCCACATGGTGGGTGGGCCAACCATGCTATCGGAGAAACAGCCAGGCACCTTTAAGTCCCTGAATTAGGTGAAAATTCTGTCCCTGCCCCACTACCCCATCTCAGCATTTGCTCCCTTTTCCTCCATGCTCAGCAGTACCTCCTCTCCCGTTCCTCCCTTACTTTCTCTACTTATGTCTCTGGGTGCAGGACAGGTTTAGGAGGATGCACCTGCTGCCACAACCACTGCTATCTTGCTCCAGCTGCTACTGTGGGGAAGGCTGTGCAGGGAACAAGGGTCAGCTGGGCACAGCCTGCTCCCTGGCTAGCAGGGAACACTGGGTGGTGGTGGGGGGTACTGGGCAGGAAGGGGAAACCTGCTACCACTGCTACTGTCCTCGGATGAGCCCAGTTCTCTGTGCAGCCTGTCTGGCTTGGGGCAGGAGTGGTTCTTGAGATCCCCCTGCCCCCCAGGTCAGATGTAGACAGCAGTAGTGCTGGGTTGGGGGGCAGGGGTGCAAAGGAATGGGAAAGGAAGGGATGTACCACTGAGCAGGGAGGGGAAGGAAGGGGACACCAACAGTGGGGTAGATTCTTATCTGTCTTGGGGACTTAAAGTTCTCGGCTACATGGTCTGAAAGGGTACAAGTATTATTGTACTATACCCCTTCTCGGTCCACCATTGGCTACATCCTTGTATCTCAGGTTATGGAATCGAGCCCTTATTTTCCCTCAAAGGGTTAGCTATCACTGTGGATATACAAATAACATCTACATGACCTAGGCTGTTATGTTATTGAAGTTCTGAGAGATGCTTAATAGTTCTTCTTACTCAGTACTTCCTAAAATCAAGCACGGTGATCTGTGGGAATTAAATGCTACCATCACCATAACTGGCAGTAGTTGAAAGCTGCTTTAGGAGCCTCAGCAGAGTAACCAGTGACTGAATAGTTATGAAGACCAGACATAGGTGACTATATATAGGAAAGCTTTTTTCAGTGTAAAATGGCTTTTCAACTAAATTGTATGGTTTTACAAGTATAATTTCTCGTTTTGTCAAAATGTTGTAAAATTTATTTTAAAAAGACAACTCCTAAAAATATTTTGATTGTTTTGATGTTTTTGATGAAAGAGTAAACAATTCCTGGAACATTCTGTGAAAACTTTCTGGAGAAAGTCCTTCTCGGTCAAAGTTGAGGTATATTATCATGAATTCATTCATTTGCAGAGCTTCAGCAGTAAGCCACTTATTTTCTGTTATCTCTTACTTAACTTCTGAAGTTTCTAGAGAGTTTAATTGGCAATAACAGATGAAATTCAGCCTTGGATAGAGCCCTGAAATGTATGGAATACAATGTGCACAACATATACTAGCATAAAAATAAATGCAGAGAACCTACCAGGTCTGTGAAAAGCAAAGAGGCTAGAAGCAATTTGACCACGGGCCTAAGAAACAAATTATTTCTTTATGTAGCTCTGGCTGTTTGGTAGCTGTACTTCAGAGTAATGTAATAGATTTTAATGTTCATAAAAATGTTCAATATGGTAAACCAATTTTTAGACTCTTGCATTGCTTTGTTGAAATTGGATTCATTTGAACTGTAATATAAAATATTGTGTTTACTTAACTCTTGTAAACTGATCTCCTTTGTCTTTGTGAACTTGCTGGGCAGTTAAGGACCTGCATTCCTTTTACAGTTAATAAAATTTCATATTTTTCTCTGTATTCATAACTTTAATTACACTCAGACTTGGTTAATCTACATCAAACTGTTTAAACTCATATTTTTTAGCAACCTTTTGGTTAAGAACACATAGAAAGTTCATGTGTTAAGACTTTCTGTTCTAATAAGATACCTAAAATCTACTTACATTTTTTCTACCCCCAGCTCTACAGATAACGTAAGCATGAATTGGCTTGGTGTCTGATTGTACCCAGGATGCAAGCTTTAACTCATGTCAGAGGCTTTAGTCTTTATAAGAAGTGCAAATCCATTTCCATCCTCATTTTTTAAGCAAAAGCCCATCTGATCTAAGTGGCAGTTCCATGTTCAAACCCTAGGGAGAAAATTCTGATAATCCCTCAAGTCCTTTCCTGAATTTTTATCCATCTCTCTCAGAAGGTGCATGAATTTCCATTGTTACTGGCAGGTGGGCAAGGACAAATTTGTATTCCATATGGCCACTTAGGTGGCCCTTTTGATACATATGCATTGTGTTTCCCAAGGCACTGAGGATTTAAAAGAAAGCTAGTGTAGTGCAGTCGATGTACATCAAAAATCCCCAAATTCCAGAATTTATGAAGAAATATTTTTAAGCTTGCGGTCTGAATCTTTGTAAGGGATCCAGTTGCTAGGACAATATTCATATCTCCTCAAGCTTCCCCCCAGGTAGCCTGAATTTAGAAGTGGAATCTGTATTCAGCCTTAAAATATGATAAATCCAGTGGTGCAAGTTTTTGCTAATTAATTTAACAATGCATGCTTGGCACTTAATTTGTTATGTATGGATTTTCAAGCTCCGATGACTGTCTCCCTCTCTCCTGCAGTGGTATGTTAAATCATGTGCAAGACTTGAATTTTAACCAAAAATGAGTTGTGAAAGGACATAGCTTACTGTAACTTCAGCCTTGTCCTCAAAATGATTAATGACTATAGGAGTTAAATGTAAATGGTCAAACCCAGCAGTTTCAAAACAAGGGGCATATGATAACTAAAACTTCCTGAGAAGTGAATAGCTCTTCATGCTTCTTTAAATTCTGCTGGGTGTCTCTTGAACGGATAAGTGTTTCATATTTAAACAATGTTTTTATATTACATTTTAAAACACAATTTAAATCAGTTACATAAAAATTTACCTGTCTGCAGTGGGTTTGGAAGATGTATGAGAGATTTAAATCTTAGTTAAGCCCCTGAATTTTATCCAGGCAGACATTACATTTGTAGATCAGAGCTTTTGTATAACTATATATCGGCACTGTAGAAACTCAGTCTTCCCTATTCAGTCATGTGGCCATGCAAAGGTATGGTTGAGTTAGTACCAAAATATTAGGATAGAACTGGGGGGGGGGGGGGGGAAGTGCAAGAGTGATGTGTGTACTTGTGTAATTTATTTATCCAGGATACCTCACCTATAAATGTAGCATCTGTTTTTCATTAGGGTTCTGCTTTTTACCTTGTTTTATGATGGGACTAATTGAAGCACCAGGAGGTCAAGTGCTTTGCCCAAGGTCTCTCAGAAATTTGGTGGCTCTGACTATGTTTAGGGTAGATCTTACTAGCAGATAGCACAGCCTCCCTGAACTGCACAATTAAAAGCCATGTAAATAACTGCATACACTGTACACAGCGTGATGACTTGTGGTTTTCTGAGATTCTACTTTCAAAATATATAAATGCAGTATAAAGGGAAAGGTGCAGTTCAAGGAAGGAATTTAGGGAACCACTGTTTTTCAAGGAAGAATAAAAGTCTTATGAACTGTATTCATGTCCTTATTTTGAATCAACAGCCCTTCTGTTCCAGAAAGCCTTTAACATGTAGTGTCTTGCAATAATTATTCACAGTATCCTGTTTAAGAGTAAGTATTATCCACTTGCAGTACCTTCCTTCTATTTTTTGGTAAGATAATATAAGGCAAAGGCCAAGAGTCAACGTCAGGCTCTGTCCAAAGCATTTTTTAAACAGCTCTGTTAGTTGATATTTTTTGAAGTGGCAGAAAGGAAGCACCAGGGCAGTGTCCTTCCTGACTCTACATAGCTTCCTGTATGCTTCCCTGCTGGCATGTTAGTCAGAAGTCCTGTTACAATTCATGCTCAGCCTCCCACGCCATCGTCTGCTTGGCTTTGATTTTCTGAACTTGTACTATTGGTCGGCTAGTCTGTTCTGTTTTCTGACTAAGCGATGAGTGTACAGGTGGCAGAGGAAAGAGCCAACAGTGCACCAGAAACATCACGGTGATTCAGAAAGTGAGAATTGTTTTGCTCTGAATACTACACTTGCCTTATAAAGTTGTAGTAGACATGACTGCATAACACAACTAGATTAGAGAGTCTGTGAAGGCTCTTAGATAAACCAACTGTGGTTAAAAAATCCAGAGTCAACTGTTTGCTGACTAAACTGTTTTCACACACATGCATGCATATCTCATATCCTTAGGAATGGACTGTGTCCAGATTCCTTTTAACCTGTTTTATGGTTTGGCTCTTTGGGCCAGGTAGGTTTTCATTGGCATGAATGGCAATCCAGTTACCTGCTTTAAATTAGAATCAGTCAAGCTATTCTGGATATATCACTGTAGAACAACTCTTTGTGGTGAGAGTGATGCTTGGTGCTATGATTTCTTGCAAACAACAAAGAGAGAGGCTGCTGACAAAGGGGAGGGAAGCCACCCCAAGACAAAGATAGAACATAACAAGGAGAGGGTATTAGGAGTCTATAGAAGCACTGGATAACTAGATTAAACTTTGACTAAATATTTAGTCCTTAAAACAAGTAGGGCCTTATTCTTTGTTGGAGGTTCACTGTGCACATTATTTACCAAAACTCTTAAAAGTATACAGCTTTTTTTCCTACAGAGTTCAGCATTATTAAAAATAGTATTATGTCTATCATGGAGTTTAACCAATTGCTGGTGAATGCTAGTGTTATCTTACAGAGCTGATTGTATTAAACAGAGTCCCACATGACGAGCCCCAGTTTTTAAGCATAAATTCAAGATGTAAATAGAAGTTCTGTATTCATAACAGAGCCTCCTTTCTAAATAGATCATAGCCGTTCTGACTCTATTTATCATAGCACTTAGTGACCACCTATTTAGAGAGTGGCCACTCAGGGCTAGGAATGAGTTCAATTCATTTGAACAACTCTGGCTTTTCCTTGAGGGGAAAACAGAGTGCCAAGCAAGCTCCCCTTGCTGCTGACAAGGGGGCCTGCAACACTCTACAACACTAGTGAGGGTTTCAGGGAAAATACAGGGCCAGGGACTGGATACTGATGCAAGAAAAGTGAAATCCTTATCAGGACAGAAGGAATAGCTGATCTTGGTTCAGCTAAGAGCAGAGAAATGATGTGTGGCTCTTTTGCTACAGCTTAGAATAGATTGGAAAAATCCCTTATGTAGACTCTTTGGTTCATAAGAGAACAGCACTTTCTGTACCCTGTCTCCATCATATCTTCTTCTCGTGTCTCGACACCACGTTGGACTATTTTGTTACCCATGCTTGTGCTTGCTTATTGTACTTTGCAAGGCCTTTCATCATGGGTGACTGGTGTCATCTTAGTTGGGGGGGGCACATGCCCCCCCCAGTGGCCACTCTCACTGAGGGGGGTGGGAGAGTCCCCCTGTGGCCAATCTCACTGACTGGGGGGGGTTCCAAAGCCAATCTCGCCACCCAGGAAATGGCTGGGGTGCTCCTGGAAGTGGCTGCGGCACTCCCAGAAATGGCCACAGTGCTTCATCTGGTTGGCGCTTGCAGGTGGGACACCAGTGCTCCCATCTGCTCCCCCTGTCCATCACCTAAGCAGGGAGTGTGGCTTGTCAGGGGGTGCACTAGCACTCTCAGGGGGTGCATGTGCATCCCCATGCACTCCCTATGCGTTGACACTGCCTTTCATTGTACATGTGCCTTCAAGCAGCGGCCACTGCAGCAGGTGTTGCATAGTCTGAGGCAGTGTGCCACAGTCACAGGTAGTTGAACCAATGGTTTAGCTCCACTTCTTCATTAGTTCCTTGGGGCGTTCAACTCTGGTAGGTAGGCAGTCGAGACATTACCACTTTTCTCCATCACTGAAGATTGTGAAGCAACTTCCCTTGCTATTTAAAGAGCAACCAACTTTTGCGCACTTATTCCTAACTTTTTTGTCATTGAGCAGCCTGTAATTGTAGTTAACCCACACAGTGTAGTTAGCTTTCCTGTGGGGGGGAATCCATCAATTGATTAGTCTTTTTCAGTGGAGTATTTTAAGCAAACTTTTTACTGTTCTCAGTTATAGTATCTTATCCTTTCTTAGTCTTAATACAGCCCTGGGTAGTTTGCCTGTCTTCTCTTTGCTACCAGTAGTGGTTTATTATATGTTTAGCCTACTCCTGATTCAGCCAAAAGGTTGAACAGCAGTACATTACACAACATGCTTCCAAGTAACTTTAATTAGGACTTGATAAACAGCAGTTATTGATGGCCAGTTAAATAGGTTTCTTTTCATTGAGCCATCTCAAAAACTAAAATATTCTCTAGTATCTCACCAGGCTTGTGCACTCAGCAGCTATTTTAAGAGAATTTATATTAGTCCATGGAATGAAAGGTGTGCCAATAAAGCAATAATAAATCTTAATTTTACTGGGACAATTCCAGTCTTTCAGATCATGTCTTGGAAACATATTGGGACATCTGAAATGTTTTGCCTCCTTATTTCACCAATCAAAACATTTGTTTTGCAAAATATTTAGTACACTGAGCTATATGGAAGAGAACACATTATAATAAATGTACTTCTGGCTGTGGTGGGCCAATTATGTGATATGTTAAAATGTACTCAGGCTGTTTGCTTGGTGTGACTAGAACTTAGTTATTTTTGCACCTTTCATTTGAGGTTGGGATATTTCCCTGCTACTCTACCACTTCTACTTTCCTACCTGTATAAATCTGGGGCAAATTTTGAACATTTCTCACCACCGCTAACTGTGGTTCATTTCTATGAGAAGCTTTAGTAGACCACCAGCTGCCATCACTGTTGTGAGCACCAGGCTGATTTAAAATGTTCTGAATAGTGCTATATGTCATAGCAGTTAGCTGGCAGCCTATCTATAACATTGCTTGAAAAGTTGGTAGCAGCAGTGGACCTGACCTGATGCTAGAAGTGGTGAGAAAATATTGGTAAAAAAAAATCCTAGTTAATAGTTTCCTTGGATTATGGGGTCATAGTCTTTGCATACCACATTCTTACAGTTTTTAGGAACACAGAAATGACTGCACTCTTGGTTTATCCTCCTCTAAGCCTGGGAGGATACTTTTTGTAACCTATAGGACACAGTATTATGATCTGTTTCTGCAGTAATACGAGTGATAATTTGCTTTAAAAATAAATTAACAAAAAGTACTGCTTGTCATACTTGAATATCAGAATAATGAATCACAAATCTTTCTTGGTGGGCTGTTTCTGCAGAAGTGTTGCATTCCCTATGCAATAGAAAGAATATGACCACAAAATACCTTTTCTGCTTCATGTAAGGTGACACTTTACTTATGTGTGCAACACTCAGAAAGAGTGAAATCAACCAAAAAAGTAAAGTTTTTGTTTTTTAAAGAGTCTGTAGGGCACAGATAATTTATGCAGCATCATCAGGTTACATAGGAGGTATTTTTTTAGTGCAACTCAATTTCTTGAATACTGAAAGAAAATCCTTCTTTTCACAGCACCCCTTTTATCCCACAGCATGTAAGCTGCTTCTAGAAATTCTCCTTGAAATGGTTACTTACATGGTTACTTACATGGAAAAGAGAGAGAGAGATAGAGAGAGATATTTTCTATGAGTTTTGTGCTTGCTTGTGCTGATTTCACAAATGGTCCTTATCAATCATACCTTTGCAAGACCAGATAACACAGATAACAGATTTTCTTTTGATCAGACAATAGCAGGACTTCATTTAAAACAAAAGATCATGTGGTGATATTCTCCATATGAGTATGAATGTTATTTCCATTACATTAATATTCTAAACTAAATATGCCTTTCTCTTTGGTAAGGCAAGTCAGGGATCTACAGGCTTAAAGGGAAGATTCTCACTTGGGGGTAAACTTGAAGAGAAGGAAGATATATGCAAAATAGAAAGATGTTTTGCCACAATCTACTTTCTGAATTCTTCTTACTTAAATTATTTCTTCTTCAATTAGTGCTTATTCCTTCAGAGTCCAGCTTAGTGAAGTCATAAGTCTGGGTTTATGACATTGCAGGCTGTTGCCAGCATGGAAACGATTGTGATATCACAAATCCACTAGGGATGGGCAAACCACTTACGTAAAAATAGCAAATAACATGAACCTTGGCTCAAAATTTTGAACTTTTCTTTTTTAAATGCTAAGATGAGTTCAGATAATTACCTCCCTGAAATGAAACTTGTGGACTTTCAAGTCTTGGCTCTCTCTGCTGATCCAACTGTTGTCCTTAAATCTGACATTTTTTCAATGCCCCTATGGGGTTAGAGGGAGTCAGAGCATTCTGGGGTAACTTTGGCTCAAGGAAGGTCTGTGACTTGAGTACATAAACTAAGGAAATCCTGAAGAAAATGTGCCAACACTTGAGAGCTCCCAAGAGGATATATCTTGGCCAAGGATCCAGAGTAAAATGACATTTTTGTAGTGGGAACAGAACTGATCTGGTTGCATTAGGAAGGAGAATGACTATTGAGAGGCAGGCTTACAAAACTTTATATAAGCATTGGAGCTTTATGAAGGACCTCTATAAAGTGCCAGGACAAAATGTTAGCACATGGGAATGGCAAGGAACAAGGATTCTGTCCTTTGCACACTTTGTGCCAGGGTAAAGGAAGACCACATTTTTGTTCTTCAATTTGCGTAAAAAATGCTCCTTTGCTTTGTCTCTTTGGATGTGTCCAGATCTGCAGGCACGTGTGGTTTGTGGTGGCACAAACCAAATGCATTGCACATTAAATCATGCATAGCACTGCCAGTTTGCAGTGCGGGGCCAAAATTTGCTACTGGGATTTCCCAGTAACAGCCCCCCCCCAGGAAAAAAGAGGTGTAAAGCACATGAAAATAGCATGCACTAGGGCTAGGACAAATGTGGAGGTGGGGGAGCAGGCAACTCTGGGTTGCCTGATCCCCTGTCTCCACTTGCCTCAGAGTGGGTGCTCCACAGCAGAGCCCCCATGCTGAGACACGCAGAGACAGGGGAGCACCAGGCCAGAGCTGCCTGCTCCCCTGTATTGAGGTGCACTGTGCCCCAGTGTAGGGGCTCCACAGCGCACAGAGATGGGGAAGCAGGCAGACCTGGGCTGTTTGCTCTACCACCTCCACGTGCTGCTCCCCGTCTGCCTGCCTCCCAGGAGTTGGGAGGAGCTGGGCATGACTGGCAACAAAGGGCATGTGCAGGGGCATGCACTGTGGCACAAAGCAGTGGCACAAATTTGTGCTATTTCCTTTGCTCGTCTGGACACAGCACTTGAGGGAAAATTGCCCCATAGAGGGCAGTGATGAATAGCAAACATGGTGCAACCTAACCACTTGTGAGTGGCTTGCCCATACTTCACAGCAATGAACTCACAGGGGATGGGCCTCACTGTGCTGAAGGGTAATGCTGCTCATTATACCCTCAAAAGCTTGAGAACTGTTTTGGGACGTTCATCTATCCCCAGATTAGGACTGTGTCTGACAGTCAGATGTAGCTCCTAATCACTAAACCCTCAGATAAAGATTAGATAAGAGCAGGTGTGGGCAAATACAGTTCATAGGCTAGATGTGGCCCACCCAGTGAATGGATCCAGTGGACGGGCAGTTGCTCCAGCTCTGGCAGCCACATGATGCCAGATGACTGGGGCTGCTTCCGGTGTGCTGGGCACTCTCTCTGTCTCTCTGTTTCTGGGCCAGAGCTGACACCGATGCAGAAGTGGAAGCATGAATCCACCTGCAGCTGTAGCATACTTCCCTCCTCTGCCCCGAGAGTCCAGACCCAGCGCTTGTCAAGCGCATCCACAACTGACCGAACATGGCTGGCAGCTGCCGGGGCAGGGCACTGGGCATCAGGGGTGGGGTGCTCTGCAGCTCCAGATGGTTCAGGTGTCCCGCTGGTTGCAGCCCTGAGAGGGAGGGAGTGGGGTAGACAGAGAGAGAGAGGTGTGGCCCTCAACAAGTCACCAAAACTCATTGAGTGGTCCGCCAGCCCAAATAATTGTCCACCCCGGATAAGAGGAATAAATAGACTTGAAAAGGAAAATAGCTTGTTTTCAATAGAATTAGCTTGAATAATTAGCAAATCCCATGGAGAACAACAAGAGAAGTGAATGATTGTGTAGTTTAGTGAAAAGTGAATGGTAATGTAGTTTAGTTTTTGTAGATTAGATAAACCAGACAACTTTCCAGAGCATGGAAGTTCCTCTTTAAGCCATGTACATGCTGCAGAGCAGGCGTGTGGGAAAGGTTACACTGAATTTGCCCTCACATAAGAATCATTTTAGAGCAAATAACAGTCTCAACATGAGAAAATGATTTCAAGGCATGAGACGCTGAAACACTGTTCAAGGACTTGTCAGATCCATTTTCTGCATTTCTTTCTTCATATATTTAGCTTAGGTAATATTTACGGGTTTAGGAATTCAGTTTATTGGCTGGGGTGTTCACTTTAATCAAACTATCACATGCTGTATGTGCTTTGCTGTGGTCTGTATTGCATGTAAGGCAGTTACATGTATTACCAGGCAGTTTTCTCCCTGCATGAAATATATTGGGCTCTAGAAACTGTGCTTACTCAGTATTATGCCAACTGGAAAAAGAATCTGTTCTCTATAAAAATACTATTCATAATATCTCAGTCACTTGTTTAAACTATGGGTAGAAGAAGCACTGAATGAGTCAATGATGAGCACTTGTAAGAGGCCTTTTCTGACTAATAAAGGGTTCAGTTGTCTCTGACAGGCATAGCTGCTCCATTTTCTGGGGAGTGGATATAATTCTTTTAAATCTCCCTTAGGGCTCTGTAGGATTCTGCCCACTGCACCTTGCTGAAATATATTACAATTATTGTCCACTGTGCATCAGTTTGACTCTATTGAGAAAAGGCAGGATTATTGCAGGCTTACTTCCCATCTCTTTTGCCATCATTTTCATGTTCAGGGTCATTCAGATCCCTCCATCCAGGGAGTTTTAGGACTGCAGTTGTGCCTGAATTATGAAAAAGCAGGGGGCAAAGCTCTCCCCAACCTCAGGGATCAGCCTGGGTGAAAGGATCATGTGATACAGGGCATATCTACATGAGATGCTACTGCTCAATGGTTACTGCACATATATTTAGTGCTTGTTTAGTACTTAATCAAGTTTAGTACTAAAATAATGTGCAGTAACTGGAGTTACTGCTCAGTCTTTTAAGTGACTCTTCTGCACTGTAGCCTTATAATACTGTGCATGCTACTGCACAGCATTATTTAGCTGCTGTGCAGTTGGCATCTTGTGCAAATGTGCCCACAATTTTTAAAGAGTTTGGGGCACCAGCTGTCCTGAAGAAGGTGCAGTGAGTGCATACTTCCTTTATGTGGTTCCTGAGTTCATAGTCTGCAGGGAGCCTTCCTGTTAAATTCGTGTGTCTAGACAACATGCTACTTAGACTCTTTGAAGACTGATAAAAGGAATTAATTTCTGGTTTCCAAAATGAAGGCCTTGTCCACCATTTTGTCTGTTTCTCCTTTTTCCTTTTATGTTAATGTCAGCTTCTGGAGATCACAAATCAACTGCAGGGCTAGGAAGCATAGCACAAGCTTGTTGAACATCATAACTACAGCTGGAAATGTCCTTTTAGGTTAATTCAACCTAACTAAGGATGAAGAGTTGAAGGTTCTAGTTGCAAAAGTCAAAGAAAAAAATGTGGCCCCTGTTGTTTGGCTGGTAGGTGAGACAGATAGATTGACTGGAATTCAAGACTGATTCCTACCTCACTTTCCCTGAAACTGTTCTTTATAATTGTTAAAGTATCTGTTCCGTAAATTAACTCTTATGTGTATTCTGCTCACAACATTATGTTCTGGCCTGGTCTTCTTTATTATCATTACGTGTATAACAGATGTTCCACTTGGGGTCCAGTTCTACCACAGCACAAATGTATTGTGCTACAAAGATGCATCAGAGGATATTTACACTATACATTAAGAGGAAGAAACAGAGCACGGTGTATTAGGCAACTGCTATATGTACATCATGCATTGTTTAATACAGCAGCATGGGAAGGATATTAAAGGCAGTGTGCACTGAGTTGATAAACTTGATTCAGCATTGCACAGAAAAGATGTAGAGAGGTATTTAGCCATACTAGCCTAAAGTCAGGTCAGGCAGAAGGCAGGGCAGGGTGTCACCAAAAGACTAGTTAATTCAGAAAGGCATAAGCTTTCGTAGGTGATAGCTTTCTTTTCAGATGCACTGTTGAAAGCATAAATATGGTGCTGTACTGCTTGTGCATACACTTTGCAAACCCCGCTCCAAAATTACACAAAATAATTTCTCCTCTTTAAGACTAGAGGAATTTCTAATCTCTTGCCATCTGCCTAGGATTCAAACAGATTCTGTAGGTGCCTAAGTAGGACTTAGATGTAGTGTAGAAGCTTAACGTCCAAGAGGCCATTGACACTGATCCTGTACCAGCAGCAAATTTAATAGGTTCCTGAGGCATTTTCGTTTTGGACAGCAGACATCCTTAGGTATCCACACTAGGACCTCATGCTCCAAAGTGATTCAGATGACATGCCCAGGTTCACCTTGGCATTTATGGCACTTTCCTGGGAGAGGAATAGTCTGAGTTCCGATCCCTGCTGCTATGGTTGTTTATGTATTTTTCATTTAAACAGGCTAAACAACAGAAATAACCTTGGCAGCAGGGACTGGGGCAGAGAGGCATGCTGTTTGTTTCTTGTTCTCCTTCTGACCCCATAAATCTTGTATCGTTGGCTGCTCAGTGGCCCAGCTTCAACAACAGGCAAGGTGGAGAATATATTTTCTAGTCTGCGGGCTGGGAAACTCTCCTAGGAAGTGGGAGTTGTGGGTTTAAATCCTCTCAGGCTGAGTTGCACTAAGTAGGGGATCATAAGCTATAAGCTGGTCAAACTGAATCGCCTTCCTGAACAAGGGACCTAATACTTGGCTATTGAAATGCCTAAGTAGTAGTGCCTAAGGAATCAAGGGTATTTGCTTTGTAGGGAGCTCAAATCCAGTAGCATAACTTGGGGTGGGGTGGGCAGGTGGTGTCAAGTGGGACACTAGGCCTGGGCACTGACTTAGAGGGGGCACCAGACTATCCACCTTGGGTATCTTTGCTATGGCAGGCACAGCCCTGCACTGCCCAGACATAGAAGTCGGACAGCTCAGTGGTGGGAGGAGTCAAGTGGAATGGTATCCTGCCAGATTTGCCATGGGGGGTGCAGCTCCATGTTCAGTAGTGTATTTGGGGCAAGGAGAAGCAAACAGGATATGAGGGGCAGCCTGTAGGGAGCCCATGTCATAGGACTGCTGCAGCTAAGGGGCAGGCTTACTTCATATTGACAGCAGCCTTGTGGCATGGGATCCCAGGGTCTGCCTGTGGCACCCTATTTTCTCCCCCTCACCTCCTAGACATGGGCATGGTAAAAATCTTGGGGTGGGGTGATACGCCATTCAACTCCTCTTCCCCATACACTACTGGGCGTAGGGCTGCCTAGCTTCTATGAATGGGAGGTATAGGCTGCACCTGCTACAGCAAAGACTTGGGATGGGGGTGGGGGCATTCTGACACCCCCTGCTGCACTCAGTGCTCAGCAGGTCTGTTCCTGAGCTGCAGTAGTATGAGCCTGTGGAGTAGCTGCTGCCAGAGTGTGGAGAGAGCTGGGGCAGGCCAGACTCTTTCCCCTACCCCACTCTCCAGTGGTTGGCACTCTGCCCAGGGCACCACAAGAGCTTGCTATGCCTGTGTTCAAATATCATTTATTCTTTGCTAATTTTTGCTTTTTCCTTAATTTTTGCTTAGTTTAGTTCAGCAATTAAGAATATAGGTTGTGAAATAATGCTTTTTGTGCATTTTGTCATAATGTTGGAGTCAGTCATGGAGTCCTGACTGTTGCAGCAATCTAGCTGGATTGCTGGAAGGATTTGGCAATATATACTCTATATACTCTTCAAAAATCCACTTAGTACAGACAGGTCTCATGGGGGCAGAATGGAAAACAAGAGGTGAAGAGGCAATTCAGTTAATGAGCATAAAAGGTCTGTCTGTCTAGCGTCTGTCTGAACAGCATGTGATGTAGTTGGGAGTAAAGGTGGAATAGCAAAAAAGAATGTAAATCTTACCTCTGAGGACATCCCATCGCTTCATGCTGAGCTCATCCTTCTCTAACTTGCTGGTTAACCAACGTACTCCAGTGGCCAAGATGGCAGCCAGAAATTGGCTAGACAGAAATGATGCTCACTGCATATTTCTTTAACAGGCCGTGCCTCATCTGACAAAAAGGAAAGGAATGCCAAAGGAATCAGCAGCTTTACTCTGTACCATTGTAGGATTTGCCATCACTGGAATAATCTTCTTTTAAGTTAGTTTTATAGGCAAAATTTTCTGGGAAAGCAGCAATGCCCTTAGGATCCGACCAAGAAATTGCTAAAACTGGGGGTGAGGATGAAAAACGTATTTAAAATGTTTTGACATTGCTATAATACTGGTTATAGATGCTATAGAATCAATTAACTCTCTAATAAACACTCTATAAAAGACTGAAATAGGAGAAACATCCTTCACTCTCTGAAAGAAGTGTAACCCCAGGACCCCAATAAACTGGAACCTATGGCACTCTCTTCTGCTGTTGTGCACCCAAAACTATTATGGAAATTGTCTTGGTAAGTTTCAATTGCTTCCACATTGCTTGGATAAGGACCAAAACTGCTTTTCTTCCAACTTGCTGTCTGTCAAGCTATTCTTTTCATATCCTGCTCTCTCTGGGGCTCCGAAAGTATCCAATAAATTGAATAGCTACAAAAGCTGGCATAAACCTTTGTTCTCTAATTATACCTTGTTCAGGCAGTACCTTAGTAGTGTACCTTAGCTGGGTTTGTGGACTCACAAGAAACCTGACAGAAATCACTATGTCTTTACCTGATTCCTCCTTTCTGGGGTGTTTGTTCTGACACCTTTGTATTTACTAAGTACCACATGGTTTTTTCCATGGATTTCTATGGGACAATTAAATAGGATTTATGCTACCATTACTCCTGTAAAACAGTGTTTCTCAACCAGTGGAACATGTCCCATTGATGGGGTGTGAAGGTCATTTAAGTGGGACTTCAATTCAGTTGAAAATTTCCATTAATAATATAATACTAAAATGCATGTAAACATAAAAATACACTTCTTGGAAAAAGTGGGGTTTTGTTTTTATCATGGTGGGACCAGGGTTTTTTGACAAAATGGCTCGTGGGACGTAAGGTGCAAAAGGTTGAGACCCACCGCTGTAAAGTATTTTAATACACGAGGGTTTAAGTGGAGGTATAAGTCCATGAGATTGAGTGGCAAAACTCAGCACATAAAAGGTATCAGTTAATGGGAGCAGAGGTTTAGAGAATCTGTCACTAAGGCCGCTGGCAAACACTCAGCTAAAAAGTAGACGGGATCTGATCCCTAATCCCAATGATTATCCCTCCTGCCATGCCATACATGCATGACAGGGACATGAGTGTGGGATCAGGGATTGGATCCCAATTTTGCCCAATTGCCAGGGCAGAGGAAGCCTGGTATCGTGACCTCAAGCTCCCCAGGCACTAGCAAGGAACAAGGCAGTTGCCCAGTGCACATGGAGCTGAGAGTCCTAGTCAATTGATTAGCAATCCTAGCCAGGGGAGCACACTGGAGCCTTGAAGTGGGGGGTGTTGAAATGTTCTGGTGCACTCTTGCAGCTGGGAGTGCCAGGCTACTGATTGGCCCTCCAAGCTGTGGAAACATGCCGGAGCCCTGAAAGGTTTCAAGGCTCCAGTGTGCTCCTGAGGCTGGGAGACGCATTTAGCTGATGCGGCTCCCAAACTTGGGAGTGCACCAGCCATGTGTTCAATTTCAGACATGATGGAAACAAGCCACAAAATTATTACATGTATTTTGTGTAATAATTTTATGACTTATTCTCTGTTTTATCACGCCTTTAATTGTATGCATGTGTGGGTGGGTTACTACTTAAGATGTTATAAACTGGTTAATCACGTCTTAAGTGTAATGTTTGCCATGGGCCTAAATTAGAGCTGTTGCTATAATCTCTGTTTAGTTCATTCTTTTGCTGTTTCCTTTATGGACAGGTCATAAGTAACAAAAGAAATGAAAAGGATAGCATTCTATTCATTCGTGCTGTTTGATGTATTGCAGTTTATACACAGGTTGAAATCTGTCATCCACTGCTGCTGTAGTTTCTTCTTTTCACAAACTTTGATTTAAAAAAAAGGATACAGTTCTTTAATGAATTTGCCTTTTTTGCCACACAGTTCTGTGTCACCAGATTTTGAGTTTATCAAAGTTTCCCACCTCATTTAATTTTAACCCAGTTCTGGCATACTTCTTAATAGACTGAGCTCTTTGAATGTTACTACTACAGCTTTCACTTTCTTTTGTGTTTATTTTAGCTGCTCTTTTTGAATGTGTTTGTGCATATGCTGGATGGAAATAATTGGAGGGAAGGGGAGTTTGAGATCAGACAAAATTACATTGCAGTTCAGAGAGGGATTGTTCCCGAGGAGTCCTTGTGTCTGACTGAGAGAATGATGTGGAACTGTACATCTGTCCTATCTTAAGAGTATCTTAAAGCCACAGGTGAATTCCAGTTGTTTACTGACCAGACATGACAGCAAGCAACTCCTTCATTTCTTCATTTTGGGCAAAGAATTGCCTGTCTAATCATGAGTAGATTTTTTTAGAGAGTGCTAAATTATTTTTTCCTCTGTGTCTAGTCATTCCTTTGCCTATTCGGTGAGAATTACAGATTCATAGATGCTAGGGTCGGAAAGGACCTCAACAGATCATTGAGTCCGAACTCCTACCTAGGCAGGAATGAGTGCTAGGGTCAGATGTACAAGAGGTTCTTATTTTTGCCATTTATTATGGTTTTTCATAGAATCATAGAAGACTAGGGTTGGAAGGGACCTCACGAGGTCATCTAGCCCAACCCCCTGCTCAAAGCAGGATCAGCCCCAACGAGATCATCCCATCCAAAGTTTTATTCAGCAGGATTTTGAAACCCTGCAAGGATGGATCTTCCACCTCTCTAGGAAACCTGTTCCAGTGTTTTACTACCCTCCTAGTGAGAAAATTCTTCTGAATATGTAATTTAAACTTCTCTTGCTGCAACTTGTGACCATTGCTCCTTGTTCTGTCATCTGCCATCACTGAGAATAGCTTAGCTCCATCCTCTTTTGAACCCCCTTCAGGTAGTTCAAGGCTGTTTTTAAGTCTCCTCTTCTCTGAACTAAATAAACCCAGTTCCCCCAGTCTTTCCTCGTAAGTTATGTCCCCCATCCCCCTCACCATGTTGTTGTCCTCCACTGGACTCTCTCTAATTTGTCCACATCCTTTTTGTAGTTGGGGAGGTGGGAGGGGCAAAACTGAACACAGTACTCCAGATATGGCCTCACCAGTGCTAAATAGAGAAGGATAATTACTTCCCTTGACCTACTGGCAACCTACCTACCGATGCAGCCCAGCTGTTAACTTTCTTGGCAACAAGGGCACACTGCTGGCTCATATTCAGCTTATTGTCCACTGTAACCCCTAGGTCATTTTCTGCAGAGCTCCTGCCCAGCCAGTCAGCCCCCAGCTTGTACTGGTGCATGGGATTCTTCTGTCCTAAGTGCAGGACTGTGCACTTGTCCTTTTTGAACCTTATGAGATTCCTTTTGGTACAGTTCTCCAATTTGGCTACATTACTCTGAATCCTGGCCCTACCCTCTAGTGTATCTACTACTCCCCCCCAGGTTGGTGTCATTTGCAAACTTGCTGAGGGTGCACTTTTGTGATGTGGCTATTTGTCCCTTGGAAACAAGCTTGAGAGCTAAACCCAATCTCTATAGGCCCCCATGCAGCAGTTATGTGGTACAGGATTGAGTTTTCAATCCATAGTATGTGGTTCTGGGCTTGAACAAGGAGCCTAGGTGGGTGGACAGTTTCATATATTCATATATCTATGAAATATATATTTGTATATTTCATATATTACCAGTCTCCAGATCCATACTCCCTTTGTATATCTTTTTATTGGTGTTATTAGTTTCTTCTGCTTGAGAGAGAAAAAGGAATTAATATCAGAACTAAAAAATAGTGGTTGTTTAGGTGCAACTAATTATGAATTGATTACATTTGTTGTTATACACAAACAGAATTAAGTCTAAATCACTAATACATGTGTGGTGGTGCCTTATAAAAGACCATTTTTACCAGTTTCACAAAGCTGAGAAGCAGTTATGAGCTGAATTATCTGGGTGGGGAAAAACTTAAAAAGAAGTCTTTAAAAATATTTTACTAGATGCTTAAAAAACACAATCCTACAGTTAAGAAAGAAGACTACTCTGGTTTAAAAACCAAACCAAAACAACAACAACAAAAATTGTCCAGGCTTCAAGGGGAAGGGAAAGCAGCTATGCATATTATCTTTCTCATTTCAAATGGAATAGAAGGTAAGTTGAGAAAAAGTAATATGAATTAGAATCTAGACATGAGGAAATGGATAAGGAAAGTAAAAGGACAGAAGGAAATACCTAGATTCAGGAAAATTAGAAGCAATAAAATGCACTTTTAAAATATGATAAGGACAAAAGGAATCCCAGCAATGGTATTAGTGGATACAAATGGCAGAATCATCAATAACAATGCTGAAAAATCAGACATGCTTAGTAAATATTTCTGTTCTATACTTGGGATATGATGATGACCATGATGAAATCCTTTCTATACAAAAAGTGAGTAAGGATGATGTGAAATAGTAACTCCTGAATGTAAACCAGAGGTTCCAGATAGCTTGCATTCAAGAATTTAAAGAACTGCTAAGTACCATTAGTACTGTTTTTAACAAGTTTCAGAACACAAGAAAAGTTCCCCAAAAAAGTTGTGACAATATTTAGAAAGGGTACACAAGAAGATCTGGATAACTATAAGCCTGAAATCTAAGCCTGAAATCAGTCTTGGGAAATATATAGTTGCCTGATACAGTACTCAATTAATAAATTATTAAAAGATAAGAGAGTATAATTCAATATTGAGTTTGTAGAAAAAAAGTTACACCAGAGTTTCCTGGATAAAACTAATAGTGTTAGTGTAATATATTTAGAATCACAAAAAGTTAGGATTGGAAGAGACCTCAGGAAATGCAGGCACATGCCTACAGTGGCTCAGGCCAAAAGCTGGGGGGTGGTAGAGCAGCCGTTGGCTGCAGGGAAGCTGTGCTGCGGTGGTGGGGGGAAATGCTGCAGGGGGTGGAAATGGCATGGCCAGGCCCTGGCAGTAGCCTCAAGTGAACTGTTCAGGAGGGGATTTTATTCCCTACTCCCTGTCCTACCCACATGAATCCAAGCTGGGGTCCACCTCACACTCCCCATTCACTGCTGCAGGGGTGGGAGTGGGGGCATGGCCCGATGTGGCTGGCACGGCCCCCTGAGACAAAAGGGGAAAGAAGACGGTATATTTCCCCACTCTGGCCCCTCTGCCCCTGGGGGATTGCAGCTGGGGTCTGCCTGCCCCCACTGCCACCGCCAATCACTCCCTTCATGAGGTAAGCGGTGGGATAAGCCACCTCCCTGCTTCCTCCACCAGGTGCTGGAGGGAGGGGAGAAACAAGCCCCCTCCCTGCCCCCTCAAGTAAGGGGGTCATGCTGACCAGCCTCTGGCTGTGCCCTTGCCCCTGCCACTGGGATGGCATTGGGACAGGGACCATGATGGGGGCAGCACACCCTCTCATGGTTTCCCTGGAGCGCAAGCCTCTTCCTGGCATGGTGCTGTGCTGCAGGTGGGGGTGGGGCAGGTAGAGCTGTTGCATACTGTGCGGGATGAGCGGTGGCATTGGGGGTCGGAGGAGCAGCCATAGCATCTCAAGCTGTCTCTAGCACCGCCGCTGCTCACCTCACACAGTCTGTGGCAGCTCTGCCCACCCTGCAGTGCAGTCCCCTGTTGGGAAGAGGCTTCCACTCCCTGGGAAATCATGAGAGAGGGTGCCACCCCTGTTAGGGTCCCTCCCCCCTTGCTGCTCCAGCAGCACGGGCGGGGGTGTGGCCAGAGGCCTGCTGGCATGGCCCCCTTAGGTGAGAGGGCAGGGAGGAGGGTTTGAGCTCAATCAGTTATGTCTGATACTATGTTCAACCAGGTTTATCTGAAACTGGTTTTGGCCATTCTGAGACTGGTTTATGTACACTGAACTTACATTCTGTTACAGGCTTAAACCAGTTTCTGATCACTTAGACTGGTTTATGTGTGATGCTGCCCAAGTGTGATGCTGTAACAAAAACAACTATGAAAATCCTGGAGTGCCTAACCAGGAGACTACTGAGTAGTGAGATTATATTATTTATGTTCTTGACATGGATGTGACTTCTACTGAAATACTGTGTTCAGTTCTGTTGTCCATACTTCAAGGATTTTGAAAAATTGGAGAGCATGCAGAGAGGAGCCACAAAGTGATTGAAGGATTGGAAAGCATGTCTTACAGTGACAGGATTCTTTGGGTAAACGTGATATCTTTTATTAGGCCAACTAAAACAGTTGGAAAGATTCTTCTTTGCAAGCTTTCAGGTACAAACACCCTTCTTCCTTTCGTAACCAAAAGTTTGCAAAGAATAATTTTTCCAACTATTTGAGTTAGTCTAATAAATGTTATCACATTTACCCAAAGAACCTTGTCTGCCTATATCCTTATTTCAACATGGCTATAACCAATGCTCCTGTCTTACACTGAAGAACTCAGGGACATCAATCTATTTAGGTTGCCAAAGAGAGGGTTAAAGGAAATACTTGATCATAGCCAATAAGTACCTACATAGGGGAACAGAATTTTATAATAGACAGCTCTTCAATATAGCAGACAAAAGTATAACAAAATCCAGTGGTTGAAAGTTGAAGGTAGATAAATATAAACCAGAAGTAAGGCACAACTTTTTAGCAGTGAAGTTATCATTGTAATTTATTATCTGGAGAACCTGCCAAGTATTATGGAGGAATCTCCACCACTAGGAATGTTTAGAACAAGATTGTTAGGTCAAGACGATTTTTTCCCTAAGTGATATGCTTTAATTCAAACTCAGATATTAAACTTAAAAAAGAGGTTGATGCAAAGGTGTCCTACAGCCTGGATTATATAGGAGATCAGACTGGACACTTAGAAGTCCTGACCAGCCTTAAAAATCTATTAATCTTACAAGAGTTCAATAACTTCCTCTCCCCTTTCTCACCTTTTCAATGTAGGATTGGCTAAACTGTTTTCGCTAACATAACAACAGCCTCCCCCTCCCCCCCCCCACCACATTACCTTCACAATTTTTACGTTTTTTTGAGCAGGAAATTTTGGGGATGCTAGCTACAAGCTTGTAATCTTGGAATTTAAAGAATAGCATTTAGAGAAGTTTGGAAAAAACATTTTTATTTCCTGACGGTTATTTGTTTCAGATAAAATTCTCTTGGACTGCTGAAATATAGTAGAAAATGAGGTGGGTTACTGAGCACTAAATTTTGGATCCTGTCACTCAACTGAATGTAGTAATGGGGAAAAACATATCATTGCAATATTTATGAATTAGAAAGTTTAGCCATTGGTAGAGGTAGTGGAAAAAGCTGTGCAGTTGATTGATTTTCCACAATTTCCAGAAAGCTAGTAGCTGACAAGATGAGTCACAAGGTAAGCTAAGCAGCATCCAGAAGACAAGAATTACTATATGAACACTATCTTGTCTGGGAATTATTTGTTAACTATGTAAAATCTGTCTCCAGAGAAGGATAAGAACATGACTGTAGGAATATGTAGTTATTATCTTCTGCTTTGTGTTAAGCATATTGAAAAAATGTGTGTTCTATTGTCAACTGCAAAAGAAATCTTTCTTCCTCTTGATTTGACAAATGTTTTCTTGAGAACATCGGCTATGCATTATTTATGAGATCTTTTAAGACTTTCTAATATTCTGTAGTATGGTTATTATAAAATACATAAATTTAAAAATAATGATATATTGGGGAAGTTAAAATGAGTGCTTCACTTGCTGTGAACTTTATTATTCAATTGCAGTTGTGTAGTTCTTTTGGAAACAGAGATGATCTGGTTCCTTTCAGAACTCTTGTGCTGATAGAGAATATGAGTTGGATGGTTTACATGTTCTCAGGTTTTGGTCCTTTGAATTTATTTATTTTAAATTAAATAATAGTTTTGTGCATGACTGCAAGCTGCTTTATTATTAAACTAACTTGCATATTGAAACTTGTATGCTCTGAGCAAAATTCTCAACAGCAGAGCAGATGAAGCTGTGTGGAGTTCAGTGGAGTTTTGCTTGTTTACACCAGCATAACTGTCTGTCTTTATGTGCTCTGTTACATAAAAAATGTTTGCATTGTAAAAGATGATAATCTTGTTGAAAGAAGGAAGCAACTAGAATAGTTTAGTTTTCACAGGGGACATCTACACAAGACACTTACTGTGCATTAGACTAATAACACTGCACAGTAGTATTGCAGTTATTAACTGTGCTAATAGCCTACTGCACAGTGTTATTAGGATAGTGCACAGTAAGCATTACAAAAAACTGTGCACCAGTGCTACTGCACATTCAGTTAGTACCTCTTATTAAATGTTCTAAATTGATGTGCAGTTAACCAGACCAATATGACTACAATCTGGATACCTGACGCATGGGAGATATCAAACTTTAGCTGTTTTTTTAAAATGAAATCTTCATAATTTTACAAGGAGGTTGCAAGTTTTACCATCTGAAACCTGAGACCCTGCTCTTGCATTTGTTTGAGGTAATTTGCATCATTACAGAGCCCAGAGACATTTCACCACATAAGAAATTCCTGCCCAGAAGAGCATCCTTTTTGTCTTCTGTGAATTATAAAATAGCATAATCAGAAGGAAATATGAATACATCCTGTTTGCCACCAAACAACTTCGAGGTAAACAGACTATTCCACATTTTCTCTGAGCCTAGCCAGCATAAAATGAACTGTGCCAAACAGGATATTTTACCATACCGTTAAATGTCCTATGAAATATGAAATTTCATTTTTACCTGAAAGACCTTTCACAATCTTTTCTCTTATGCCTGGAGAAGGGTGCTTGTTAGACCAAATCTAGTTGGTCTAATAAAAGATGTCACCTCTGCCATGAGTTCTGATTCCAGTAACTAAGGTGCATTAATGAATGTGTAGACATGCCTACAGCTGACGTTGTGGACCTGACTGGAATTATAGCAGTGGGATTAAGTCTTATGAATTAAAAAAAAAAAAAGATGAAACTCCCAACCAATCAACCAACCAATCAAAGTGCTGTTACTCTGGAATTTGAAAAAACTTGTTATGCTGAGGTGCCATCATATTAAACATATTCCAAATGAATACTGAAAACTTCAGCTTTAAAAATGTATCTTTGTTTAAACGTTTCAAGACTGTTCAAGCTTAAGCAATTTTTACGTCCCAAATTATTTTATTTGAAAAATGAAGACTGAGGATTTGGTTCCTCACAGAACACAAAGTTCAGGGAGTAGGAGTAGGCTTTTAGTTCCATGCTGAATGCTTTGTAGGCTGAATGCCTTCCATGCCGAATGCTGAATGCCAGATCTGATGGTCCTTTGCGCCTTTCTGAGTTGAGGCTACTTTGTTGGTCAGTGGCCGCATTGGCACAAAATGCTGATGAAGCATGATGAGAAGATACTGCTCAGTAGTAATGAGCTACTGCACAGTTAGCGTCATCAAAAAAGCCATTTGGGGATGCTACTGTGCAGTAACTCCATATACTGAGCAGTCATTTGGTACTTGTCTATGCAACTACTAAATAACTGCAGTAACAACTGTGCAGTCAGAGTCTCATGTAGATGCAGCCAGTGTAATATAGAAAAAGACCTTGGGACCTATCTGAGGCCCTGGCTACAGTGCTATCACTTCATTAACTGTGACTTGTATAGATAAACCTGATTTAGGTTAAAATGATCTGGCTCAGAGACTATTATGTGGTATATAGAGCTCAATGTGGGGTAGCTGCCCTAGTATTTACGCAGTTTCTTGAGAAGATGCTAAGCTCCATGGCTGCATGATAGCAGTATCTAAGTTAGTTAGTTTAAAGCAGGGGTGCTCAACCTGTGGCCCATGGGCCAAATGTGGCCCATGGAGCCACTCCATCTGGCCTGCAGGTGGGAGTGATGGCCATATGCACACATCCTCCACCCACCAAACCCCCAACCCCTGCACTGCTGGTCACAGTCATGTCATGCCCCCTCCCCTGCATCTGAATTGGGGCTGGACCACACCCCTTCCTACCACAGGGCTGGGTTGGGTTCAAGTCACACCTCTTTCCCCTCACCAGGGCCAAGCCATGCTGCCTTTTCCCTTGCAGGGTTGGATTAGGCCTGAGCTACCCTGCACCCCACTCCACATGGCTAGATGGTGCTCATTGCACCGTGGTACCAGACTGAGAACACTGGTGGAACCTGGCCCAGGGACAATTGGGCCACTGCCCGTATGACCTGCCAAGGAAAAAGGTTGAGCACCACTGGTTTAAAGTAAGCTCAGATATATTTATTCAAACTTCAGTCACAGGTGTAATTGCAGTATATATATTCCCTGAATTATAGCTATCTTTCCTCAGGTGCTTATTGCTCCCTACCCTGGGAGCTACAGTATTTAATGCTTCTGCTGATTGCTCCACTGCCAAATTTTCAGCCCTGTTGGCCAAATGACATGGCTTTGCAGGCCATATTCAGTCTTCAGGTCATATCTCTGAGACCCTGATCTGTGCTACTGAGAAATTTCATAGTACTGTGTATAAAGCAGTGTCACCCCAATACATTATTTCTCTACCTTAGCCCTGATGTTGCCATGCCTCTATACAAAAATTTGTGAAGGGAGTCCTTGAAAAGTTTCCTAATAGCATTTACTTCGGTTCCTGTACAGGGAAATTGTTCTCTGGGTAGGCCCATGCATTTTGCATATCTACTATGGCACTCTATCCCTTAAATTTGACATAAAAGGGCTGAGGATCTGACACTAAAAGTTTCTAAAGATGGAAACCTTGTTTTATGGGGCCACATTTTCTAAGGGTAAAAACTGGTTCCTCTTTATTGACTTCAGTTGTTCATTATGATTCTATGATTATGTTAACTTATGATTATGATTATGTTAACTTATCTTCATAGCAAGGGTGAATCCTGGTCCTGATTGGAGCCTTTGGGCTCTACAGCCATATAAACCATCATCATGAAAGAATGAATGAAAATGAAAAGAATGATTACAATAGCCTAAACAATAGGGCTGTGAGAAGCTTCAGTTTCTGATTCAATTCAGCAGAGATTCGACCCGATTTGGTGGCTGAATCTCTGAAACCGAATTGAATCTCCGAATCCGAATTGAATCGAATCTTTAATCTCTCTGAATCAAACTGGAACTCTCTGAATCGATTCCATGGGGCTGCAGGGGGGCTCCCTATGCACTCCCTGGTGGACCCGGAAGTGGATTGGAAGTACTGCCGGTTCACTTCTGGGTTCACTGCCGAACACTCCTCCACTCATGCTCCTGTGGGATGCCCCATCCACCCCAGCATTGCAGCATTCACAAGCCAAGCCTGGTATGTATAAAAAACATTTAAAGAATCAGCATTGAATCTGCAGATTTAGATTCGGCCAAATCGAATTGGGGACAGTGATCCAAATCAACTAATTGAATTACTGTCCCTGATTCAGGCTGAATCTGAACCTCAATTGAATATGGTCTGTTTTGCACACCCCTACTAAATAGTATGCCAGGAAGTATCATGTATAAATTGCAGTATCACCCAGAGCTGGGAGTAGGTTTGAACTCAGGATTTTCATGCCATCTAAGAATCAGGAAGTGTTAGGCTTCATCTCTTAGTCCAGTTTTTCAGAGAAGTGAGTTAGATAACATCTTGAAGCTTGAATCTGATAACTGTATTTACCAATCACATGATCATCAGAAGCTAATACTTATTGCTTCTATTTCCTTTATCCTTCTCTTCTTTTTCTCTTATTGGTGTTTGTTTATGTGTGGGTGTGTAAAATAGGTTGTGACAAAATAGGTGTGATGGATTTAGAAAAGTTTTTGTTTAACTTAGGTAGCATGCCCATTGCTTAAAAAAAAGTTTCCTGTTTTCCATTCCCACTTGCATAAGCTAATAAAATAAAAAGTTATATCATTTGTGTAATAATGAAGAGAGAATTTGACTGAGGAGAGTTGCAAGCATTATTTAAAGACCACCAGAAATACTGCTTAGCTGTTTCCAATTCCCATGTGTTAAATGGGAAGTCTGCTGCTTCCCGGGGGCCTGCATCTGAGACATTGCGGAGAGGATCCCAGAGCTCCTCCGGCCCACAGACCACTACCCCATGCTCCTTATTTACGCGGGCACCAATGACACGGCTCGGAGCACCCCCAGCCAGGTCATGAGGTGCTACAGGGATTTGGGAGCGGGGCTTAGGGGTCTGGGAGCTCAGGTGGTGTTTTCGTCTATCCTCCCAGTCTTGGGCTATGGGCTGAGGAGGGAGAGGAGGATCCATGCAGTGAACCAAAGACTGCAGAGCTGGTGTCATCGGGAAAGCTTTGGCTTCCATGACCACAGCCCACTGTTTGGTGAGAGACACAGTGAGCTGGAGATGGCCTGCACCTCTCCCCCCTGGGGAGGAGGCTCTTCTCAGCCAGGCTGGCTGACCTGCTCCACCGGGCTTTAAACTAAGCCCGCTGGGGGATGGGGAGACTACTGCCACTGCTGGCCCGCTGAGCAATGCTTGCAAAGCCAGCAGACCAAGGCACTTAAGGGAGCTCACCCCTTCCCCAGCCCTGGCACAATCTGTGGGCAAGGCAAGAGCCCCCAAGGGGACACTAGCCTGCCTGTACACTAATGCCAGGAGCCTGGGCAACAAGCAGGAGGAGCTCGTCCTCCTGCTCAGTGCAAAGAATTATGATGTCATTGGGATAACGGAGACCTGGTGGGACTCCACCCATGACTGGACCATGGGTATAGAGGGCTATACCCTGTACAGGAGGGATTGTGTTGACAAAAGGGGCGGGGGTGTAGCTTTCTATGTGAAGGAAAGCTACATGTCCCTGCAAGCTGATGTTGGCGACCAGCATGGACAGCTAGAGACCCTCTGGGTAAAAATTCATGGGGAATATGGCACAGGGGACACAATGGTGGGAGTCTACTACAGACCTCCCACTCAAAGTCTTGAGCTTGACCAGGAGTTCGCCCGGGAACTGACTGAGGCCGCTTGCTCCAGGACCTTGGTAGTCATGGGTGACTTCAATTACTCGGACATCTTGTGGGAAGATCACTCAGCAAAATCCGAGCGGTCGCAAAGCTTTCTCTCATGCGTGGATGACCTGTACCTGACTCAAGAAGTCTATGGGCCAACGAGAGGCAAAGCGCTGCTCGACCTGGTACTGGCTATGCGGATGACCTAATCGGTGATCTAATGATCAATGGGAAGCTGGGTGACAGCGACCATGAGATGATCACCTTCACCATCCGCTGTAAAGCTAGCAAGTCAGTCAGCAACACAGAAGTCCTTGACTTCAGAAAAGCTTTGACAAGCTCAAAAGGCTTGTTGGTCAGGCCCTTAGGGACCATGACCCCAGGGAGATGGGAGTTCAAGAAGAGTGGTTGCTTCTCAAGGAAGCGATCCTCCGTGCACAAGCTAAATCTATTCCAACACGGAGTAAAGGCAGCAAGAAGGCACAGCAGCCCTCCTGGCTCTCCAGGGACATAGTGGACCTCCTGCAGCTAAAAAGGAAAGCCTACAAAGGATGGAGGACAGGATTCACCTCCAAGGAGGATTATTCTGCACTGGTCCGGTCCTGCAGGGAACAAACCAGGAAAGCCAAGGCTGCAACTGAACTCCAACTAGCTTCAAGCATCAAGGACAACAAAAAGTGCTTTTTCAGATATGTGGGGAGCCGGAGGAAAAGCAAGGGCAATGTTGGACCCCTGCTAAACCAGATGGGGCAACTGACAACTGACGCCCAGGACAAAGCCAACCTATTAAATAGGTACTTTGCATCAGTCTTTCATCAGTCCCATGGGACGCCCATGCCTGCTATGGGACAGGGAGATCTGGGTGATGGGGATCCCCTACCATCCATAAATGCTGACCTCATGAAAGAACGTCTTGAGAAGCTGGATACCTTCAAGTCAGCCGGCCCTGACAATCTGCACTCCAGGGTACTCAAGGAGCTGGAGAGCATCATAGCCCAGCCCCTGGCACGGATCTTTGAAAACTCCTGGCGCTCTGGTGTAGTGCCTGAAGACTGGAAGAAGGCCAGTGTGGTGCCAATCTTCAAGAAAGGGAGGAGAGTGGATCTGGCTAACTACAGGCCCATTAGCCTGACTTCTATCCTGGGGAAGATCTTAGAAAAGTTTATTAAGGAGGCCATCCTTGAGGGACTGGCCCAGGCTAACATCCTAAGGGATAGTCAGCATGGGTTTGTTGCGGGTAGGTCTTGTTTGACCAATCTCATTTCCTTTTATGACCAGGTGACCTATCACCTGGACGAGGGAGAAGAGATTGATGTCATATATCTTGACTTCAAAAAAGCTTTTGATCTGGTATCCCATGATCACCTCTTGGCCAGACTGGCCAGGTGTGGCCTTGGCTCCACCACGATCCGCTGGCTGGGAAATTGGCTCCGTGGTCGAACCCAGAGGGTTGTGATTGATGGCAGTGACTCATCGTGGTGCCCTGTGACCAGTGGGGTCCCTCAAGGCTCTGTCCTTGGACCCATACTGTTCAACCTTTTCATTAATGATGTGGACATTGGAGTCAGGAGTGGACTGGCCAAGTTCGCCGATGACACCAAACTTTGGGGCAAAGCATCCACGCCAGAAGATAGGCAGGTGATCCATGCTGACCTGGACAAGCTCAGGAAATGGGCAGATGAGAACCTGATGGTGTTTAACACCGAAAAATGCAAATTTCTCCACCTTGGGAGGAAAAACCTGCAGCATCCTTATAGGCTCAGCAGTGCTACGTTGGATAGCACTACAGAAGAAAGAGACTTGGGGGTCATCATTGAACATGAGCCTGCAATGCGATGCTGCAGCTAGTAAAGCGACCAAAATGCTGGCTTGCATCCATAGGTGCTTCTCGAGTAAATCCCAGGACGTCATTCTCCCCTTGTACTCGGCCTTGGTGAGGCCGCAGCTGGAGTACTGCATCCAGTTTTGGGCTCCACAATTCAAAAAGGATGTGGAGAAGCTTGAGAGAGTCCAGAGGAGAGCCACTGCATGATCAGAGGTCAAGAAAACAGATCTTACGATGATAGGCTGAGAGCCATGGGACTCTTTAGCCTGGAAAAGCGTAGGCTCAGGGGTGATCTGATGGCCACCTATAAGTTTATCAGGGGTGACCACCAGGATCTGGGGGAATGTTTGTTCACCAGAGCGCCCCAAGGGATGACTAGGTCGAACGGTCATAAACTCCTGCAAGACCGTTTCAGGCTGGTCATAAGGAAGAATTTCTTTACTGTCTGAGCCCCCAAGGTCTGGAACAGTCTTCCAGTGGAGGTGGTTCAAGCACCTACATTGAACGCTTCAAGAGTAAATTGGATGCTTATCTTGCTGGGATCCTATGACCCCAGCTGGCTTCCTGCCCTTTGGGTCCCTTCCAGCCCTGATGATGTCTATGAAAAAAATCTGTTGTCAAAGGAAGAACAGCTTCATAACTATAGCTATATACCAATTGTTAACAAACAACGTCAGCCACTCTGAACTAATTTAATAAGTTCATGCACTATTTTATCTTCCTTACAGATTTTGTTAATATTTGTAGAGCCATAATGCAGAATGGTGTTGTTTTAGTTTATAGTATCCAATGACTATCCAATGCTAGTCTTCTTTCTATAGAAAATTTATGAATCATAAATGATGGCTCAGTCTGCTCATTGTAGACTTATAATGAATTGGGAAGAAAGAATATACAGGATCAAGGTAAAATAAAATGTGATTTATCACACTTCATAATTAATCACTGAGGAGTTTAAGCAGCCAGTAGAAACAAGAATAGTATCATTTATTCATTGATTCACTGTTGTCATTGACTGCATCTTGCCACATCACCGTGTTGGAAGTGACAGAGAGGAGATCATGGGAAAGTGCTCTGTACTGAGAAACACTACAACATTATTTCCAAACCTGCTAAACTGGCATTATGTTTCCTGCATTATTATATTTGGCTAGTGTGTAGGGATGGAAGAACCAGGAACCTATAATTTAAAGCCTTGTAGAATACCATGGTTTTTTAGCATTAAAAAATCTTTTAGAGCATTTAAAGGTTTTGTTCCATTTTGGAAAGTGTTAGACAAAAAGAGCGAATATTTTTCCTTTGAGAACTATTTTTGGTTAAAAAAATGCACAATGTCAAAAGCTTTCCACAGTTTCTGGGAAACCCCAGACTGCTTCTGTTTCTCCCTCCCTTTTATAAAGACGTTTGACCTCCTAGCAGAATGAAATACAGCTCAGTGCAGAGGGTTGTTCTTAACAATGGGTATAAGTGGGGCTTAGTTAGCACAGAACCTTGTGAAGGACCAAGGATATATTTTATACTTAAGACTTAAATTAAAAGGGAATATTGGAAGATTAGCATTGGCAGTCACAAAGTATGGCATCAGAGTTCAGTCAAAGCAGACAGACTGAACAGTATCCTTTGGAAATATCAGCTTGATTCTACTGGGAATCAAATACATTTGAAAGCTGTGGCTTACAAAAGTGCTCAGCAGTGGCCTAATTCTTCTTCTATTGAAGTCAACTGCAATTGTCATTAACAGAGCAGAGCTGGGTCACTCTTAAGTGCATCTGAAAATCATTCCCTTAATTTGTTAACCTTATTATGTCAGCCTCACTTCTAGGAAATGAGATCTCACTCTGCCACTGTAGTCTTATTCGTGTCAGTGTGGGTTCTTGTAATGTAAGGAACTACTTAATAGAAGTATGGAAAAATAGGGGCCTTATTGTTATTTGAAGGACAATATCCAGAAGCACATGTTTTTTTTGCTGGAAGATGTATTTGGATAAACATTTGACCATAAGGGCAGGAAGGACTTTAGAAACATAATAAACATAGGCAACTAAAGGCATGCTGCCTCCAGAGCAACCTCAGAGCATGCTGAGCAATAAGACCTGCTCATTCATTCCTGCTGTGTCTGCACTCAAGCCCACAAAGTAGGCAGTGTGGGTGGCTTAGACTAGACTTGAGTACATGTGCTCCATCTCTGCTAAGACAGAAACATGGAGGACTGATGGGAGATGCTGTCAGGCCTGGTCTGAAATGAATGCAGTTAGGAGCATGCAGAGCAGGAGTGAGGGAGTGAGAGTTATTTCTCAGCAGTGGTTCTGGCTTGCTCCTGAGGGGTGTAGACATACCATAGGTGAAGTATATGTCTCAAGCTGCATAACGTCGGATAAGTACAGACATTCAAGAAGCCCGAGGTGCAGCCAATTCTACCCAGGTTTCTCTAAGCTGCATAGATTGAACCAGGAATAGACAGAATGCATGTTCACTCTTGGGGGGGGGGGCGGGGGGAGGGGAGAGGGGCAGCATGCAGATGTTATACACTGGCCAAGTCAGAAGGTAGTGGGTACTTTTGTATGCCTCCCAGCTGGGGCTCTTTACTCAGCCCTGCTTTCCTGCTGGCAGCCCTGTTAGCAGCAAGGGGATACTCTCCCAGCTGTGCATCCTTGGGTCTGGGGGGCTGGGGCCAGGGTTGTGGGGTGCAATCTCTGTACCTTCCCGTCCCTTCCCCCCCGCCCAACTGCCTGGCTCTGCTGACACAGGTAGGCAAGAGCTGGGGTGCCAGGACTGTCAGCTAAGCTGCTCAGTGCAGGAGTGGGGGAGTGGAAGCCCCTGTCCCATGGGCCCAGCACCAGTCTGCCTCAGACCTAAGCAAGCACAGATGTGGGGAGCCTGTGCACCCCCACCCTTACGCCATGACCCTGCCAGGCTCAGCTGGCACAGGCAGGCAGGATCAGGACTGAGAGCTAGGTGGGCTGTCACCTGAGCTGGGCAGAGCCAGGTGATGAAGGGGAGCGTAGCCCCCCACCACAACTGTGCTGGCTCAGGTCTGGAGGGACTGGGCCTGTGAGGCAGTGGCTTCTGCTACCCCAGCTCCACTCACAGAGTTGAGTGGCTCAACTGACAGTCCTGGCATGGCTCATAGCCCTACTCCTGCTATGAGGGTGGAGGGTGGAATAACCCCCCTTCTTGTGCCCTTTGCCTCAGGGGGCCATACCAGCTGGCCTCTGGCTGCACCCCCTCCCCTGCCGCTGCAGCATCGAGGTGGGAATGCCAGATGGACCCCGGCCACATGTTGACCCCCCAGACCCAATGACACAGCTCTGTGGGCTATAAATTTAACACCCCTCATTTAATTTATGGGTGAGCCATGCTGTTTTGTGTGTGTCATGATATCCTGGGACGAGGAGCTTATATTCAGTGCCATTTTTTTTGTGAATTTGTAGATCATGTAAAGCAAAGCTAATGCCTGTTTAGGAATTTTTGTGGTTTTATGCCTTGAAAAAGATTGAAGTTTGTTACATAGATTCATAGATGTAGGGTCAGAAGGGACCTTCCAGATCTTCTAGTCCAACCCCCTGCCCTGGGCAGGAGAGAAAACTGGGCTCAAATGACCCCAGCTAGGTAATTATCAAGCCTCCTCTTAAAGACCCCCAAGGTAGGAGCCAGTACTACTTCTCTTGGAAGTTGGTTCCAGATCCTAGCTGCCCTGACAGTGAAGTAGTGCCTTCTAATGTCTAGTCTGAACCTACTCTCTAATAACTTATGGCCATTATTCCTTGTTACTCTGGGAGGTGCTCAGGGGAACAAGGTCTCTCCCATTCCCTGCTGGCCCCCCCTAGTAAATTTATAGATGGCCACCGGGTCCTCTGTCAGCCATGCTGGTTGCCCCTGAGCATCATCCCTGCTGCTGGCCCTTCATGGATGAGCTCCTTGATAATCTTCTCAAAGAGCTTCTCCATTATTGAAGTAACACTAGTGGGCCTATTGTTGTCTGGGTCCTCCCTCCTTCCTTTTTTGAAGATGGGGACCACATTGGCTCTCTTCCAGTCATCCAGCACCTGGCCAGAGCACCATGAGAGCTCATAAAGCCATTCCAGGGGCCCCGCGATAACCCCTGCCAATTCCCTCAAAACCCTGGGGTGGAGAGCATCTGGACCTGCTTATCTGAACCCATCCAGCCCCTCCAGAAGTTCTCTAACTCAGTCTTCCCTGACCCTAAGCCTGGCGGAGTCCCTCCTGAGTCTGTCCTGAATCTCGGTGGGGGAGTTCCAGTCCCTACACAAAAAAATGGAGGCAAAGAAATTGTTAAAATGCTCTGTTTTTTCCTCTGGTGCAACCACCAGATTGCCTAATGTATCTTGCAGGGGCCCCACATTACCCAGTGCCTTCGTCATACTCCCTAGGTATTTAAAAAAGGACTTATTGTTGTCCTTGATCCTTGTTGCTAGCCCTAGTCTGTATCTGCCTCAGCTTTCCTTACAGCCCTCCTACAGACCTGAGCAATGGAGGCATACTCCTCTTTGGTGATAGCCCCTCCCTTCCACTGGGTGTATGCCTCCTTTTTGGCAATTAGGCATTCCTGAATGCCCTTGGTGAGCCAGGGGGGCTTTTGAGCACTCTTGTCCTCTTTGATTCTCATTGAGATTGTCACCCCTTGGGCTTTGAGTATTGTCTCCTTAAGGAATGACCACTCATCTTGGGCACCCAGTTTCCCTACTCTCAAGGACCCCAGTGCCAATCTCCTCAACTCATTGAAGTTGGCCCTCTTGAAGTCAAGGGCTACTGCCTTGCTGCAGGCCCTTGACAGCCTGCACTGGATGGTGAATTCCAGCAGGCGATGATAACCATTGCCCAGGTGGTCAAGAACCTGGAGTCCCCTCACCAGCTCATCACCTGTGGCCAGGTCCAGGTCCAGCAGAGCATTTCCCCTGGTGGGACTGTGCACCTCCTGGGTTAAGTGGAGGTCCTGTATCTCAGCAAGGAACCTTCATGAGCGGTCCAACCTGGCTGACTGCTCCTCCCAGCAGATGTCGAGGTAATTTAGATCACCCATGACTACTACATCGCTTGCCTTAAGTGCCTCTGCAAGCTGACCTGAGAATTCACGGTCCAGCTCTTCCTCTTGGTTGGGAGGTCTGTAGTAGACCCCCACTGTTAAGTCCCTTTCCCCACGACTCCCCTGTATTCTGACCTAGAGCACTTCAGCCTGCCCCTCCTCTGACCCCATCCTGCTAGTTGAGGTCATATTGCTCTTTAACGTAGAGCGCCACACCCCAGCCATTCTTACCCACTCTATCCTGCCTGTATAGTCTATATCCCCTAATGTTAACCACCCAGTTGTGGGATGAATCCCACCAGGTTTCTGTGAGCCCTACTATGTCCGGGTTTGAACTAGCTATCTGGAGGATGAGTTCCTCCTGCTTATTCCCCATACTATGAGCATTGGTGTAGAGGCATTTAAGGCCTTGAATTGGTGTGTGTGCCCCCCCTCCCAATTACGTACATTTAAGACATTATTAAAAGGTTAATCACACCTTAAACAGTATCCCAGTCACACATTTAAGTGAATTTAAGGTGTATAATGAGGAATAATTGTGTTTTGTTTGTATCATGCCTTAAATGAAACGTGGTCAGCTGGAGCTGGCCCATGACAGATCCCTATACTGTTAGGATCTAGTATGGGTCCTCCCCAGGGTCCAGGACACAGCTGTTCCCTAGCTTGTCAAGCTTGGGAGAGAATCAGTCCCTAATCCCCAGAGCTAGTTGGGCATGCGGTGACCCTGACATTGGAGAGCAATTCCCAGATCTTGTTCTCACTGCACCCCAAACGTCTAAAAACTGCATGGGCAGCTGGGCTGCACACATGATAGTCTGATGTCCCCAGCACCTGGGGATCCCAGGGTCAAGAAGTCTTTTTCCAATTTTTATTAGGACCTGAAAAAACCATGTGTGCCATCCAGCTGGGCAGCACACATGGTTTTAAAGATCCTGGAGCATGGGTACCCCAGGAGTGGGCTGCTGTAGGTTCTGGGGATGAATAAAAACTGTGTGCTACTCAGCTGGGCAGCAAACAGGGTGTTATAGGTCCTGATGGATGGGGACCTCAGGAATGAGTAAAAACTCTGTGTCTCACTTAGCTGGAAGGCATATGTTGTTTTTATAGGCCCTGGCTCTTGGAGACCTGTAAAAACCCCATCTGAGATTCTGATGATCAGCTGATTGTCAGCTGGGAGCAGGGACGGGACTGGGGTTGGTTCCAGATCCAGTTTAGTCCATGGCCCAAACTGATAATCAAATGATTGTCGGCACCTGGGTTTCAACTTGCTGGTGCAGGAATCCTGGGCTCCCCCTGTACTAGCAAGCAAGACTTGATTGAGATCTAATCTCCAATCCCAAACTCACACTTCCTTTTACCTTTAGATACCTAACGCTACGCAGCAGAGCTTACTCTTGTAGACCAAATGGGATTAATCAGACCTGGTGCATCTTTTGGTTAAGTTGGTAAATGTCTGGAAGTAACTGCATAAGAATTGATTTTTTTTGGCAAATGTTTTATATGATTTCTATTTGTAATGATTGATGATATATGGGTTTAAAATGTGATTAAGCTGTAAAAGCATATGCTTAATTATTTGAAAACAAACTAATCAGTCAATTAGCTAGCTTAACATTTGGATTTATGTGATTTGAGTAGTTTATTTAAAAAATACCCCTGGCACACTCTGAGCTTTTTGTTGAATTTTTAAAACTACGTGGAAGCTATTTTTTTTTCAAATCCAATGAAGTCCCGTACGCATCATTAAATATTAACAAAGAATTTAAATGAATTTGGCCAATTCATTCCTTTACTTCTTGTGCCTCCCAAGTTGGGGACGCATTTTACCTCAAACTCTTCACATTGATTAGGGTAAACTCTCCTAAGGTAAGAAAAAAAATGGAGAGGTAAAACTGCACTTTTCTCAGCTGACTCAGTCTCTGCAATAGCGTGTGAAAACTTCAAGAAGATGGTAAAAGGAATTACTGAGGGTGGTCCAAGTGAGTATAGGTAACGCAGTTGGGCAAAGAAAATTCCTAATGGGAGGTCTATTATTAGGAAATTAAAATTATTAACTGACTCTGTAGAGATAGATTAAACTTAACCCAGTGTGCGTCAATTTATGCTTTGAAACACACATCTAAAAAAGGAATAAAGTCCCCTGGGAACAATGATTATTTGACTGTTGCAATGAAAAATAGTTCAAAAGTTAACAACTGGTTTACTGAGAATAAGACATTGTGAAACGCATTCAACCCACATCTTGCTCCAGATACTGTGCAAGATGGAACTTGGAATACACTGAAAGTTATGTGTCTTTAAGAGGTCCCCAGTGTAGCAATATTAATACACTTTTTGTTGTGCTACTTCTGGTTTAATTTGTTCTGGACTTCATTAAACTCTTTTAAAACATACGTTTTATTATTCTCCATTTATAACAGATACCCAAGCATATGCCAGACAATTCTTGGAAGACAAAAAGGCAGCATAAGCAGAACAAGTAATTTATTAAATACGAACTAATCGTGACATTTTTGGTAAGCTTTACTTTTTCTTTTGTTCTGTCTTAAAAATATAAGAACAAATTTCATTTGAGAGACCTAAATCCTCATGTTATTTTGTTCTTGAGGTTCTTTGGAAAATATGCCTGGTCATGCTTTTTGAATACTGGTACACGAGAGAAATGTACTTTCTACCATCATTTTCTATGATGGTATGATTTCTATGATTTCTGAGTCTTAGGTTCCTAAATACCTTTCAGGATCTAGGCCTGAGTGCTTCAATGAACTATGCAGGGCTTGGTACCAGACCTTTCCATTATTATATGCTCAAAAGACTCGCTGAAGTGCCAGAGCTGTAAAATTGGACCATGGGTTTTTGATACATTGCAAAGTGTTTAGGTTTGAAATAGGCAATTTAAAACAAAGTCTTAATAGATCCTAAATTCTTATTAGTACCATCATTTAGGAAACAATGTATCTTCTATTAAAGTAAACAGAAAGATACCCATTGATTTCCATGGAAAATAGATCAGGACTTGAATGAGAGATTCCTTGTATCTGCTAATGGGCCACTGACAATCTCTGCTTGTGTGCAAGAAACCAGCTCTAGTGGCTGTAAATGGGCTGTATTTGTTCCAGTTTTTCAAAGCTACCCTTTCCAATAAATGAGTAGAAGTTTGTGACCCAGCAACCCAAACAATGAAACTGCGTAGTTTGGTTGCATTCTTTCCTCAATCTGAGCTGCAGCATGTACCATATGTGAGATTCAAAAAGAAAAATTCCCCTTTCTCTATGAGAAGCCCTGACATGTGGTGCTCATTTAGACAGAGGATTCAAGTACAGACATAGGAAGTTCTTTTTGATTTTCATTTGCATTATGAAATATACCATTTTTGTTATGCAGTTTTATGCTTGGAGCATCTTTTCTTATTTGTCTGACTTAGCTCATTTCAGAAAATCTTTCTCTAATATCTGTTAAGAAAGGAGACATTCAGTTCTGAATGAGGTGCAGGGAACATGGGGCAACTGTATTTTACTCAGGGATGAAATAAAAAAAAAATCATATTCCATTCTGCAGAAATGTCCCACCCTATCAGGTATTAAGTGTGAGATTATTTTTCCCCTCTCCCATTTTCTTCACCTCCACCCCCTGAAATCTCTGGTTCCAGACCATTAAAAGAACAGTTCATGCTTCACAGAAATCCAAGGGAAAAAATTGGAAAAATAAAGAAAAAAGAAATGAAAAAGAAACACTAGGGAGGTCACCTACATAATCCTCTGTTAGCCATAAAAAATGCACACAAAGGGAAACATTCCACTCCATAACCCAGTCTTTTTTGGTAAACTCTTCTCCGAATGAATTGTGACTTTATTTTTAATAATAGAAAATCTGAAGCAAATGCTTATTAGGCTGGTGTGGTTGTGCTGCTCATTAATGGCTATACCAAAAATAACACAGAGCAACCTCATTGTAGAGTAATGAAATCCAATTGAAACTGTTACTTTTGGCTTTTTGCTTAATCTCTTATGCATACATCTGATGTCAAAGATTCAGGATTTAAAAAAAAAGATTGATTTTTTTTATTTTTTACCTTTATGGGAACAGAAACTGCTCCAGCACTCATGTTCATGTGCTCTATGTGTAACTTTTCTAATTTCATTTTAGGAATAAATAGTGTGTGTAGATTCCTAGTTGTGCAAATACCATATTGTATCTTGTAATATTATACATTTAGTGAAACAGGACCCCACTTTTTGAAAATCCATCACCGGTATTTTTCTGGTCTATTTTTTGTGTCTTCCTTCCTAAGTATCAATCAATTGTCCAAGGATTTAAAAAGGAAAGGAAAACCCTTTGCTGTGAAGAAGGTGGAGTCTATAAACCAGTGAACATTAGCCAGCTGCATGCCTAATTCCCAATGGAAGCTTGAACAGGTGGTTTGAATTCTACTGACAGGTGTTATCTACTTCCTGTGTCAAGGACAGCAGCTTTCTACCCCTTGCACAAACACTGGAACTAAAATATGTCTTTTTAAGGCAACGTTTTAAAGCCAAGTAGATTTATTTGTCACAACCTGCATGATAATTCCCACCATAATGCTAGTTATGGACTTAATTACTCAATATTGAAACTGCTAGCTTGGCACCTTACATTGTGCTTGTAGAATAAGTAGATTTGTTTTGGCTACTCTCTTTTTGCTTGCTCAATATCCTGAGTTTTGGCATTTGAAAGGGAGCCTGAGTTCAGGCACATTCAATCCGGAGTCAGAGAATGTAAATAAATGAAATTTACCTTTTGTATGTGTATATTTTTATTCTATTTAAACAACCTTGAAGAAAAAGTTAAGAAAAAATGTTAGTGCTTAAAACAATAGACAGGAGGGCATGGCAAATAGAAAACACCCAGGCACATGGTTAATAATGTACACTAGAACTATATTAATTGAATTGGAAAGAATAACTAAGAGCCAGGTCCAAATGTTCACGTAACTGCATGCCTTTAGGCTTCAGAACACCTAAAAAATAGATGCTTTTGTTCAGAAGAGTGATCCAAATCAACAAATTGTGCTCATAGGATCCCTATAAAATTGAGGTGGAGATTTGGGTGCCTCAAGAGGATAATTCAACTCCCCTTGCCTGTGGAACACCTATGTATCCAGCAACTGACAGGAAACACTGGGCCCAGGGGTATATCTGGGTGGGGAGGGGCAATGTGGGGGCACATGCCCCCCCCATTTCTGGGGGTCTGTGGAGCACACCTAGGGGGTAAGCAAAAGGTGGCTGTGCTGCTGCTGCTCCTGCTTTCCCTGAAACCAGAGGTGAGACAAGCAGCAGCAGCAGCCAACAGCCCGACAGCAGCTAGAGCCTGTTGCAGCTCCCCCCACAGCTGGAGGTCACCCAAGTGCCAGCAGCAGAGCATGGATGGGTACCAGCACCTCATCCTGTCCCTGCCACTGCCTCAGGTGGGACCCAGTGCTGCTGACAGAGAGATCCAAAGGGGTTCCCACCTCCATTTCCCCCTTTTTAGGGGTCCGTGACTGAAAAAAAGTTGATGATCACTGGTTTATTTCCAAACTTTGAAACCTTAATAATATAACCAATGGGTGTTTTTGACATTTCACCTTAATAAGTGTTCTCGTATGACTTTCACTTTTTTAGTCAATGTGGCACTTGCAAATGTGTTCATTAGTTCTTGGAATTTTATTATGCTTTTTACTTATTTTTCTGAATAGCAGGTCAAGGATAGTTTGTTTAAACTAAGTTAATTTAATAATGTACCTATAATTCACTTTGTGCAGTGTTGAAAAGACAATTAAGTTTGGACTTTTTCTACATGAAGAAAGCATCGCCAGTGCCAAGCACATCAGGAACCGAACTTGACTCTTCTGGAGTTCAGAATTATGTTAACAGCAATGAGAGTGACAACGATACACCAGATTCCAATTCACACACTCATACAGAGGTCAGTGAAGCTTTTGATAAAGGAGACCCTTGCTTTGGATTGGACATAGCTTAGAAAATATTGAAGAAGGTACATATGAGCCAGTTATTGATTTTCCAGCTTGTGCCCATGGGAACAAACCCAGAAAATTTAGGCAAATGTGATATAATGAGTATAAATGACTTGAATACAGTGTCCATGATGACAAAACTTTCTGCTTTTATTGTCAAGCATTTGACAGTGTACCAAATGGGGAAGTGGTATTTTGAAGGACTGCTTTTAAAACATGGAAGAAAGCAAATAAAAGATTTTGCAAACATTGAAGGTATGAATCCTATCTAGAAGCTGTTGCTAAATGGAAGGGTAGGCTGAAGTCCTGTAAAACAGGGAGTGTTGCATTCCAACTTGACAGTCAAAAAACAAAACAAAACAGTGGAGGATAACCAAGCCTATTTAGAAACTGTAATAGAGAGTACTTTGTTGCACTTGCCAGAGTATAACTTTGAGGAGACATGATGAGGGAATGGATTCCACAAATCAAGACAATTTGTGGGAATTGATGAAACTTTATAATACAGACAATGACCTGATTCAATGATTTATGGTTAACCCAGAGAAATACTTTACCTACCTACACAGCTCATATCAGAAATGAAATAATTGAGATTGTGGCTTCACAAGTACTAGGTTCAATCATATCTAAAGTCAAAGAAGCTGGAGTGTTTTCCACCATTACAGACAAAACAATGGATCTGTTAAAACACCAACAAGTTGGTCTCATAGTGTGTTATATAATCAGTTATTTGAAACACAATAACTGTTTATTGACTTTTACAAGACACTGCAGGTGGACGGTGCTTCACTTGCCATGCTGATCAAGAGTACATTATCAGCCTTGGGACTTGATATTTCAGCTCTAAGAGGTCAATGCTATGATGGAGCTGCCAGCATGAGAAGACCCTATAAAGGTGTGGCCACATGGATACTTAGTGAAAATCCTCTAGTTTACTATGTTCATTGCTGTGCTCATATATTAAATCTGCGTAGTGGACATGGTTTCCTGCAATCCAGTTGTTCAAAATACTTTTGGACTTCTCCAGGCTCTATGAACTTACATTGAAGTAAGCCCAAAGAGACATTCTGTCTTTGAAAAAATGACATCAGAATTTTTTTCTGGGGGGCCAACTACTCAAATCAATCAGTGATGCTTGTTGGAACTGTCAAGCTGATGCTATCAGAGCTGTTTGGGAAAATTTTGATGAAATGGTTCAAGCTCCAAATGAAATCACACATGGGAGTTTGAAAGCTGGAGCTGAAAATTATGCACTTCTCAGAAATGTGCAAGAGTTCAACTTTTTGTGTTAAGTGTTTCTTATGCAGAGAGTGCTAATGCAATAAACCATCTGTCCAAGCTGCTTCAATAAAAAGACTTTACATATCATACAGCAATGGTGATGGCTAAATCCACAGTGGCTATACTAAAGGAAAAGAGAGCTGATGATTTTGCATCCCAAACCTTTAATCACGTTAATGACTGTCAGAAAAACAGTAATCCTGGCCCTTGTACACCTCACAAATGGGTTATTCCCACAAAACTGGGAGGAGAGGAAAAGTCCTCTTTTGAGAAACCCGAGTTCTATTATAGGACTGAAACATGCTGGATAGATGCTGGTACAGTATTCTGGATACCCTTGTTAAGGAAGACTGCTCTTCTGAGACCCCATCAGATCAAAGTACGTGTGCTATTTCCACCACTTACAGTATCGATCAAGATGATCTGAACTCTGAAATCAATTTTTTTACTTGGATGTTCAAAGAGGGCAGTGCTGACAAGAGTAATGAGGAAGAGGAGCCCACCCAGCTTGAAAAAAGACTACAATTCTTTCTTGAAATGGCACTGCCTGACACCCTTCCAAATCTGTCAAAACTCTTTGTGCTTTACTTAACTTCCCCAGTGACTACAGCATCAGCTGAGAGAAGCTTTTCTTCCTAGAAGCAACTGAAAACTTACCTGTGGACTACAATGAAAAATGCTTATGTTTCTAAGCTGGTAGTACGGCAGATTGAAAGAGGACAAGCTGTTAACAGACTGGACATTATTACAAGGTTCACAAGCAGAAAGGAGTGACACCTACAGTTCTTTTGACAAGGTAAGGTCATTACATTTTAAAGCATTTACATTTGCTTTGCTTAACAGTTAGATGTCACAGAAGTATGTTTATGTATAGGAGAAAATCAAGAGAACAGTCCTGCTGTAAACTTAACCTTATATTAAGACAACTTTCTTGTTAGGATTTTTAATGCACGTATGAATCATACAATCACAGTTTTCTTCATGCATGGCTCTCTTTTAAACCAATCTCCACCCACTATTACATAGTATCGTAAATACATCATCCCAATTAGCTCTAGAAATCAAAACTCCTTTGCCTGCTCTGAACCCCATTACATACCACTGAAACTTTAAATTGTGCCCCCTTCCCCCCCACCATCAGCAGTTACAAATCACCCATGGCTGTGTACAAAAGTTTAGGCAGTTTGTCAGGGAGGTGCACTAACTATGACACTTTACAAAAAGCATCAGAGTTAGAGTGCCGATGAACCCAACAGGCAGGAGGATGCCAGACCACCTATCTTCCCAGCTCTGCACTCCCACTGGCTTCCAACTGTCAGCAGTGGGTGGGGGGAGGGAGGAGATGGACCCCCCCCCACTGGGTGGCCCCCTCACCCCAACCATCCCTGCTGAGGTCTTTTGGGGGGGAGTCTGGCTGGACTTGCATGGGGCCAAGAGCTTCTCCTTGCCTGAGTGTCTTGATAGCAGCAGCCTCATGGTTGCCATATCTGGAGCTGGGGTGTGGGGGGAATGAAGATCCCCTGCCTTGGTCTGGTCTGGCTCCCCCCAAGACCCCAGCAGGGGTAGCTGGGCTGTGCCTATAAGGCAAGGGCCTCCATTTCCTTTCCCCTGCCCCAGCACCAGGTGCCCCAGCCACAAGGCTACCATTTTCAAGAGCCTCAGGTTGGGGAAGGAATGGAGCGCCCCTGCTGTGCAAGGCTATCCTTGCTGGGGTCTTGGGGGGAGCTGGACCAGGTTCACACATTGAAAGGGCTTTTTCTCTCCCCTGCCCCAGCTTCAGGTGCACAGCTATTAGGATGCCACTGTGAAGATGGCACTCAGGGGGCAGGAGGGGGGAGGGAGAAGTGGGAAGTGAGCACCAGCCAAGCCCTGCAAAGTTGCATGGGTTGTGGGTGGAATCACCTGAAATTAACCCTCACAGGAAACCTTTAGTCCCTATGGCACTCTGTCCTAGCACATCCGTGTCTGATACTACATCAGACAAGGTTAAATTTTCACATGATTGGCTATTTTAAAAGCTCTCTTCAGCCATGAGCATTTGTTGTGTTTACAGCTACAGAATGCTTTTGGGGCCCCCACTGCACGAGAAATGTAATTTCTCTGCACATCCTATGATTTTTGCAGAGCTTCAATACCTGACTCAAGACTACATTTTAGGCACTCCGTCATTTCAGTGTCCAGAATGCTTGGAAGAGAGGGGACCAGTTGACAAGGATGCCTAACTCACACATACAGTATTGAGTTCACCACAAAGCCTGGCACTTGAAAGTGCAGCCAATAGTGATGGTACATAATAGTCTGTTCGTTATAGCCCTCCATAGGCTAAAGAGGGCCTTGAACCCCAGCCTCCCACATCCTGGAGAATGCTCTAACCTATAGGTTAGTCTGGAAAAGATGCATGCTCAATGGATGACTAATAGATCGATCCTTTCTGAGCTTTGCTGCTTAGCTGCTTGAACTGGTCATTTATGAGTACACTCAGAAACCAAAGTGTGGGTGTCAAGTGATCTTTTCTGGTCAAAATGGAGGCAACCACCTAGGTAGTTTTGTGGGGTTGATCAACTTTTTGAGATGTGGGTGCCTAAATTCCATCTTGTTCTGTTTAAGCCCATAGATGCCTGGCTGCATGTGGCCCTAAGGCATGATCCTGCATACACACAGTACCAAGAACTACAACATCTAAGAACCAAAACAGTTTTTACTATGGTTGCTAGTCCCATTTAAGTCAACCATTCTTTTTACAATTTTAAAGGTAGCATGACCCAGGATCTCTGCTACATATTTCTAGCAGTGGGCAGATAAGTATGGCTTCAAGCTCTCATTTTAGCAGTCTTGCATGCCTATTTGAGAGCTGCTCCAGAAACTAGAAGAGCTGGGATACAGAGTCCAATCATATCCTTAAGGTGTTAGCACACATATAGCCCTATACTTGGGGCGTGATGTTGGACTACATAAACAAGCCCTAGGCTGCTTTTACTACAGTGAATAATTCTGGTTTTTCCATGCTGCAGGGGTGCCATATGAGACCTAGAAACGGGTCCTAAATTCAGAAATTACTGTTTGCAAGTTCAAGCACTAAGATGCATATACTTAACTTTTTGCAGAAATTTCTCATGTCTATTTTATGAGAAGAAAATGGCGTGGTCCTCAAACTGTTATGTAGCTTGGGATACTTCCTACTAGTCAATCATGCACACATACAAGCTTTGTGTGTAATCTGAAAGTCCTTCTTAAATGGATGAAATTATGGGTGCTTACACAAGTTACACTTTTCAAGTGATCAGCTCTTTGAAAGGACACTACAGCCATGAGATGACACATGTGTGCAGCTGCAGAGTGCTTTTAAAATAGCCAATCACACAAAAAATTAACCCTGGTTCAATCAGGTTATAGATGAAGGTGCTCTAATGCTGAGTACCTTAGGAAACTTGTGTTCTTTCCAGGGTTAATTTTTCCCATTTTCTGGGGCCAGGCTCATGTTGATGAGCACCAGCCCAGCCCTGCTTCCAAGGCTAGCAGTGGGGGATGGAGGGGAAAGGGAAGGGAGCAGCAAGAAGCTGCAAGCTGCTTTGCCTGGCCAGAGCATGGGGTGGAATGGAGCCCCTTCACCTTGTGGACCTGGCCCAGCTCCCCCCTAGTACCCCAGCTGACTGGAGCACCCCTACCTGCTGACCAGGGCTGGTACAGGCAGGCTCCAGCCCTCTTCCCCTCCCACCCCTCAACCCAACAACAGGCAAATGTCTGTTGGGTCAGGTTGGGGGGGGGGCTCTAACTCATGGCGTTTTGTATAAAAAGTGCCATGAGTTAGGCTGAGGCCCTAAATGTCTGTAGGTACCCTCTCTTATGTATTCTTAGATATAGCTTCCATATCAGCACTGCAGCTTCACTACCAACTCTTAGTTGAGCTGCATATACGGTGATCTCATAGTTAAAGTATGTAATTATAACTTGTCTTATTTTCCATCTAAAGGAGAATTAGATGAACTGGCCTCTATCAGATAGTTTCTCATACAGACTTTTTAAGTGGTGTAAGTTTTTCGAATGGTTTTTATCTTGTATTTTGTTTTAAAATACCAGGCCGTCCGAGATAAATAAAGATATAATCTTTCAAGACTTCCCTTTCTGGGCTACTTCAGTGTGTCATGTTTTCAGAGTTGCTGGGAATTAGGAAACAAAAAAAACCCGTAAAGGAAACTTGAAAAAAACTGTAGAAATAGCAATTTGCTGTCTCATAGCTGTATGAAAGGGTTATAATATAGGCATGGCTACATTATAGAAAGAAATCAGTTATTAGGACCATTAGAAAGGACAGAAATGCATAGGGAATCAGCAATCATGGTATAGAATCATCATAAAAATGCATGGAGTAGCTTCATTTATGCGAATAAGTAAGAACTAAATCTATGGTAAGAAGGCCATACTTCTGTAAATACTTACAAATGGGCATAAGCATTCATGTGAATGAGCCCCATCAGTGTCAAAAAACTTGTGGGCAAAGCTGCACACATGCTTAAGTGTTTGCAGGATAGGTTTGTTCCTGGCTATGCTGAGTACATGCAAAATTACTCTGACTTTACACAAGTGTAATGGAGAGCAGAACTTGGACTCAGAAAAAAGGATCAGACAAACACTTCTGGAAGGCAGTAAAACTTCCTAGAACAAGTGACTTCAGTGTACAGCAGTCACTCATTTCATCTGTTTCCTTTTTCACTGAGTGAATTCCCAGTCTTACAGCCGTCCCCATGAAAGTGGTCTTAGGGGCTGTATTGTATCCAAGGCAATTCCAGGTCCAGGTTTTTTTAAAGAAAAATGTTAAAACAAATGTCAAGGTTAGGAATTTTCTTTCTTTCCTTCCTTCTTTGGTCAGAATGATAGGAGATGTACAATGCATTCATTGATACAAATAATGAACTAATAGTGCATATTGGTTTTGTACCAATTGGTGACAATGAAATGCATCTCTCTCTCTCATTACCAGACATTTATTCACGAGGGGAGAGTCTACACCAATGCTTTTTTTTTGGCTTACCTTATATCTTCCTTTTGTATTCTATAGCCATTATTACAGATAATATAGACATTATACATAATTTCTTTGGGAAAGGTTGGCAGTCAGAAGAGCAATGGGAATTCTGAAAAATCTTCAGCAGTTTGCATCTGATAAGCACTTGTATGTCTGGATGTATAATGGGACTCAAAATGATTATAGGCTAGAAAATGAGATGTATGAGAACAGGTTAGAGGAACTAGGATTATTTAATCTAGAGAAGAGAAGACTGAGAGGAGTTTTGATAACAGTCTTCAAATACTAAGGTTGATTATAAGGAAGATGATGATAGGTTACTCTCTGTGGCCACAGAGGACTGAACAGGAAGTAATGGTATAAAATTACAACTAGGGACATTTAGGTTCGATGTTAAGAAGAGCTTCTTAACAGTGAGGGTGGTTAAGCATTGGAACAGGTTACCCAGCCAGACATTGGAATCTGCATCTTTGGATGTTTTCAAGAGCAGGTTAGACAAACTTTTCTCTGGAATAATTTGACTTGGACCATCTTGGCTTGAGAAGTAGGTTGGACAAGATGACTTCTTGAGGACACTTTTGGCTCTGTTTTTCTATGATTTTGTCTGAATGACCTGTGTTTGACAAAGCAGACCTGAGGCAATGTAGACAGTTCCTCCATATATATCAGAACACAGTTTTCTCCTCCAGAAGAATATAGTGCAAAGAAATCAGAAATGTTTTTTTTAAAGGGAAAACCCCCAACTGTGCTTTTCTTCCATAGATCAAAAAAAATTGGGCTGGATTTCTGTACAGTGCTGTATGAAGGCTTGGGTTGCTTTTTATTTTCCAGTTCTTACATGTGAGGCTGCAAAATGACAAATTATAATAAAAATGTAAAGATATAGTCCTGTTCTGTAGATATTTGTAGGCAAAAATCTATGTTTAACTTATGTAAAGGTTGTGACACAAACTGAAAAAAACTTCAGGAAATCCATACTTAAGGCTGACACTAATACTCATGTGGAAAATTAAAAGGCGCAGTGACTTGAGTTCAGCATGGAATGCCAACCATAACTCTGAATTTCCAGGCTTTGTGTCAGGTTCTGTCAATATACCATTATTTAAACAGAGTTTTAGGCCTGGGAATTCACTTGTGTTTTAATGGTAGGATTATTTTAAGAGGAATAATAATAATAATAAAAAGACTTGTCAGGAAAGGTTACTTATAAAATGTGTGTCCCCTATGTTTGAGAGACTAGAATGGGTAACTTAGACACATGCAAAGCCAAGTTGGGAAGCAGTACACTGTAATGTGGATAGGTATCTCACTGGGACTTACGAGACCTTGATTCTATTTCTGCTTCTATGACTAGTTGGGTCATCTCAGGTGAGATATTTCGCCTGCCTATGCCTCAGTTTTTCCATTTGTAAAACAGGAAAAATGCTACTAACCTTTTTTCATGATGCAGTTTAGGTGTGCAGATGTGAGATTAAATTCAGAGATTTCACATAGGAAACCATTATGTTAAAAAAATTCTGTCCTGTTGCAATCTTTTTGAATTCTTTGTAACAGAAAAAATGTTCTATTATTTTTTCATAGTCAAAAAAATGTGTGAAAACTAAAAGCTGGCTTTTTGGAAGGGGTACCTTAAATCTAACTGAGGGGTGCCTCAAATCTAAAAAAAGGTTGAGACATACTAGGGTATAAATTTGTAGGCTTAGTACATGTTGGTCAGGGGAGAGGGGCACCTACTATTTTGTGAGTAGGAAATGCATAGTGAGCTGACTTTTGGTGCCCCTTGGGGATCCTATACAAGTGTACCCTCATTCTGCCCTCTCACATATCCCAACTAAAACTGTTCTGCTGGATCACTTGCATCCACATAGATTCTTGTTAGTCTTCATTGAATTTAATGGTGTTTATTTGGAGTTTGTGGTCCCACTTACATGGAGTTCACCATCAAATAGAGGTTTAAACATATTATTTCTCATGTAGGTCATAAATCTGTAAGGGCCAATCCATGAGTGGCCCCCTGTACCTGTGCAGAATTGTAGTTTACGTGGCAGGATTGAGACTTTTGATTTGGGCAGTTGTTCTTACAGGCCTCTTTTGCTTTCTTCTTCTTTCTTCTTTTTTCTCATCTGTTTCATTCTCTGCCTCTCAACAGCACTGTGTAGACCCACTGATGTCAACTAAAATTACAGAGATTCTTGTTTATCAATTTTATAATAAACATATTATTTGTCACGATACTGGATTAAGCTTCCATCAGTGTTTGATGCAGAAGAATGAGTTGTTTTTCCAGTTCCAGCCTGGAAATTGCGCATGCTGAAGCTTCTCCTCTGACTTCCGACACTGTAAACCTTTTGTGGCCACATCTGCTTCTGATACCATTGAACCTTTTTGGTCAATAGGAATGAGCATAGACAGGCTCCTCCCATGCATGAAATCATGCCTAGTGATTTATCTATTTCTCTACCAAAACCTTAGGAAACTAAGGTTAGGTACAGACATTCAAGAAGCCCAAGGAGGAAACACTCTAAATTACACGGTTTTCTACAAGCGGTGTGGTTTTGATCAGCAGTTCAGATCAGCAGCAAACAGAATAAGCATTCACCCTTTGGTGGTGGGTGCAGTGCAAATCTTAGAATGGGTTCTTCCATTTGTAAGTACTTGGAGGAGAAAAGGGTGATTAGGAACAATCAGCATGGATTCACCAAAGGCAGTCATGCCTGACCAACCTGATTGCCTTCTATGATAAGGTGACTGGCTCTGTGGATGTAGGCAGACCAGTGGATGTGGTGTATCTTGATTTTAGCAAGGCTTTTTATACGGTCTCCCACAACGTTCTTGCAGGCAAGCTAAGGAAGTATGGGTTGGATGAATGGGCTGCAGGGTGGATTGAGAATGGACATGAGGATCGGGCTCATAGAGTAATAATGAATGTGCTGCTCTGCTTTTTTTTCCCATGGGTTTTTTGACCATTGATCAAATTTAGGTATGAATGGCTAAATTGCATTAGTGCACGTGTAGATGTGTTCACGTGCATTTATGCGATGTATGTCAATGGACACACACCATGTTAATGCGCATTAGCATGTCTTCATGTGTGCTAATGTGACTTGGCTATTTGCGCCTAAATTTAATGCACCTTAATGTGCATTAGCATGTTCATGTGTAGACGCATGCCTAGGTTTAGACACATGTAAATACACATGTAGACATGCCCGGTGAATAGCTCGGTAAACCAGGGTTTATTTTTGGGGTTTCAGCACACTTCGAAGGCTTTTTCTCTTTTAAAAATATTTTACCTGGGCTATTGTTTGGGGGACAGGGAGGAACTCAAAGAGGATAGCAATATGAAACTTTTCTTGCATTGTCCTCAATTAAAGTACTTCAAATCAGAAGACTGCAACCCTGATGTAAAGTGTGGTAACTCCCACTGATTGCAGTGGAAGTCATATCTGTTTGTTCTGTTGTTAATTAGGAGTCTGGATACAAAATGATAGTTTTGTCTTTATTACACTGGTAGAAGCCTTTAAAAACAGTTTGACTTTCTGTAGTGAGGACACTGTAATTCTGTCAACATCTCCTTGATTGTATCATCTAGCTCCTATAATGTCGATCAGCCTATACCAAGCAATCCTTTCCTTTATATGAGCCTTAGCTTTAAGCATGCAATATGATGGGTTTTGCATTCATTCTTTGCACTGTGTTTGTTACCTATGCAAGGATTATTTTGTCTGCTTCTTGCCCTCTAGATGCTACGACCTAGCTTTGTTGTCAGGGCTAGAGTATACCACAGCAGGCTCAGTGTTGCATAAAGTTATGTGCTTTGTGAGTTTTCCTGCTTAATTATATCAAAATGACATCATCATAGAGAATTTGGTATATCCGGTCTGCTGAAAGACTCTTTCCCCCCCTAGTCTGTAGGAAGGCATTTTCTGTCCCATGGGACAAGCATCTCCTGCTAGACAATGAAAAACAGCCTGTCATTTTCCCTTGCAACTGGGAAAAGGAAGCAGGAGAGCTGCCTGCTAGAGAAGAGGATAAACATTTCACATTATTTTGATCCTAAAGATAGATGTAATCTAATGAATGTAATTTTTGGTGGGCTTCATCCATACATTTTACAAGAAAGGTCAATTTCATTGCCAATATATTGCATAGTTAATGTATTGAATTTAATTTTGCATTTTTGTTGTTGCAAACCTTAGTTAACAAGGTGTAAAAAAGCTTGAGACTAGTAACCCAAATGCTTCTGAAATAATCTAGTCATTTTATCTTAGACTGAGTGGGTGCTTTCCACTTCATGCTCTTCATGTATATCTTGTTTTCTCTGCTTCTTGATTTCTCTGAAGGAATCCTTGCATTGCTTATTGTACCTTCTGAAATGGCCATTCACCTGAAAGGTACTGTATATATTATTCTGGTCTTACTGGGGGAATAAAGATTTGGAAAGACAAAGGAACAGATGATAAGAATAAAGGTTCATTGAAGCCTAACCATTTTGCTGGACCATAATAAACTTAAGCTAGATATCATCCAGTGGTGAGTTTCAGCGACTGATTTGGTCTGTATATCACTATAAAGACAGGTGCAAGACATGGAATCTGGGTCATAACTGGAACAAAACTTTCTGACGTCTTGATTTAGACATCAATTTTGCTGAAGAAGAATAGTTTGGTGCTGAGCATCTGGGGTGATTGGTTTTATGAATAAGTATTAACAACAATTTTAAGAACTCATCTGCTGGATAGCATATTATGTTCTGTCACTGTCAAGGTGCTGGTATCCCCAACATTATAGACTGCAGACTGCCTTTCCATAAGCTATGTTGTGAGCCATCTTCATTTATTTTGTTCGTAAAAGTGACTGCTTTGTGGTTGTTTTTCACTGCTGTCACTGTGGTGGTGGTACAATGCGACAGTGGTTATAGAATTGTGGAGGTACTTGGAGCAGCATTACATGTACATTTTGTTTCATATTTCAAATGATACCTAGCACTTACAGCTTCGAAAAGTAAATCCATTTTACAAAGCATTTTTGCTCTCAGAACCATGGAGAACTCTGAAGAGCGACACAGTTCTTTCACTGGTTCCAAAACAATCTTATTCTGAACTTGATGCCTTGAACTGTGGCTAAATACAGACATTGAAAAAGCCGGAGCCTGAATTGATTCAATTTTTGCAGGTGAGTTTAACTTGTGTAGACTGAACTGCCAAGCAAGTGAATAGACATTCACTTTTGATTCTGGAAATGCAAGCACATGCCTGCAGAGGCTCAGACCAGAAGCCAGGGTGTGCTAGAGCAAGCTCTCCCTTCCCTTCTGCAGTGGTTGAGGGAAGCTGAGCTGATAAGTGACTGATGCATCCTGAAGCTGGGGGGGCACTGGCAGAAACCGCCAACAACAGTGGCCCTGTCAGGGGGGGCTCCAGCCTGATCAGGGGAGGCACATGCACCCCCTACCAGTTGCCTATGGGGGGGGGGTGTATGGTCAAGCCCTGGCAGGCCTGAGTATGATTGGGGAGGGCTTTAAACCCCCACCCTGGCCTGCAGGGACCACAGCCAAGGTGTGCCTGGAGGGGGAGAGGGGAAGCAGCCCTTTGAGGCAGGAGGGAGCATGGCCAGGCCTCAGGAGTGGGGTGGGCAGGGCAGGGAAGCTGCAGCCTGCATGGGGCAAGCATGGTGCTAGGGGCAGCATAGGGGGCTATGGTCAGCCCAAAACTCAGCTTAGGTCCTGTAGCCACTCCTTCTAGCCCTGCTGCCACTGCTTCCATAAGCTGTGGCAGCAATCCCCTCCCCACTCCTGCCTGCAGTGCAACCCCCCCCCCTTGCTGCTCCAGTGGCAGGGGTGGGGGCATGGCTAGATGCCAGCTGGCATGGCCCCCTGAGGCAAAGAGGGCAGGGAGGGGGTTTATTCCCTCCCTCCCCTCTCCGCTTGGGGAACCCCAGCTGGGGTCTGCCTGGGTGGGGCCAACTGGAGGTGGCAGCCAGGGCTGGCAGACCCTAGCTGCTGTTTCCCAGCAGGAGAGGGGAAGGAGGGGGAATAAATCCTCTCCCTATCCCTTTCATCTCAGGAGGCCATACTGGCTGGTGTCTGGCCATGTTGCTGCCCCTGTGCCAGCTAAAGAGTAGAGGGGTGGGGCCAACCCTGCTTTCTGGAGCAGACAGCACAGCCCAGCCCAGGGCTGCAGAGCAGGCTGTGATGCTGGGGGTCTCTGATTTAACTTAAACCAGGAAGGGGTCTGGGACTATAAGCCGGTTTGACCTCAATCAGTTAAGTCCAATACTACACTCAACCAGGTTTATCTTATACCAGTTTCAGCCTTTTTGAAACTGGTTTATGTGCACTGAATTTCTGTTCTGTTACAGGTTTATAACCAGTTTCTGATCACTTAAATTGGTTTATGTGTAACTTCTGTCCCTAGCCTGGGGGTCCTTAGTGAATTCAGTGAGCTGTAGATTAGGTCCTTAAATGGAGAAGTTTGTGTGCCCGAACAAAGTCGAAAGAAATATAGGCCAAGGAGAAGTAGGAAAAAAACACATGCTAGTCTAACCAGTAATACTAATACAGGAAAAGGTTAAAAATATAACTATTTTGTGAGGTACCCTGGCCCTGGCAATGAGTTATTTTGTATGGAATCTCTTTTAAGTAATTGTAAACAGGTGCATTTGAACTGCCAGATGCCAACTTGCCAGAACATTTCATGGCTCTAAAATTTACAGTGGGCTTAATCTGTGGTGAGGGCTGATTGCTGATGGTGTGCTGAAATCTTTCCAAGTTATTGTTCTACATCTATGTTCTGGTATCTGTGCCGGAGCAGTACAAATATAACAAAAACACTTATTGCCCTAGTATACACGTAGGGACTTGCTATAAGTCTTGCATTTGTTTTGTGTTGTTAGCTGAGTTGAACAGGAGTTTATCCCTTTACTGGATATAGCTGCACTTAGACATTCAAATGTCAAAGGAGTCTAATAATTCATTATCCTTCAGCTAAAATAAGCATCTGAATGGTTTTTATTCTATTGCAATTTTTTTTTTGCTTCATCTACAGTGTTTTAAAATGACTCCTGAAATACAGTATCCAAGCAAATGTCTTGACTTTGAATTCCCTGCAATAGCTTCATTATAGTGTACAGAACTAACTCCTTAGTGTACAAAGTATTGGCTGGTAAATTACTTGGAAGACTAAAAATATACAGTCATAACATGTGTTTTATTGATAATAAGTATCCAAAGTATGAAATGGCTTAAGAATCCTGGACTCAGTTGGAATTGTCTGATTGGCTATCCTTGATGTCATACCTATAGCAGTGATGTCCAGTAAATCCATGGGGCTGCTTTCTTATTATGTATAAATTCCATTTTATGACAGCAGTCAGACATTTCAGGCAATGCATTTCATAGTGATAATTCTTCTTCTTGGGTAGCTAAAGTTATTTAAACTTATCTGTATGGAAAACAAAATTGCACCTGTGGCAAAAAATACTAACTATTCCTAGCTTCCATTGTTTTAAGGGGGGTGAGGCGCTTTTTTCTTTTTGGACATATTTTAGCAAAAGTCTGGCTGAATAAAAACTGAATGTTGACCTCAGGATCTGGTCTATACTGAAGAGAATCAGGTAGAATATCTTTAACAAAGGGGATTTATTAGGCTACCCTACCTCTCTTATGACTGATCTGTGAGAATGTTTTATTCTGATACAGGCTATTTGGAAGGAGAATGGGCTATTAATATAAATGGCCCACTTAGCATTTCTTTTCAACTTGGTTCCATTAGACAGAATGAGATTTATTCAGATTTCACTTAGCAGATGTCCAAAATCCTGGCTGGTATTTTAGAACATTTGACCTTAGCTATTGTAAATTTATAGTGGGGTGAATTGAGTTCTGAGGTGCCTTTTGGCTCATCAGTGCTATTCCTGTGATAAATCCTCTCAAACCCTGTAACTGCACCTAGTAATAATTACGTGCAACTTGCTTTCTAAACACACTAAGCAATATATTCTCTACACCTAAATGATCATAGTATGGTCTTTTCCTTTTGGCCCTTTTCAAATCTTTAAGTGTGCATATGCCCAGTTAGATAGTATTTTGGGCCCAAGATATATTCCACTCTCTTTCTTCTAGTCATATAATAGGTTGATCTAATCCTGTGTGCTCATGAAAATTAGAGGAGGTGAATTAAATGTCTCCTATGGAGATGTTCCACTTAATGTACTCTGTACTCTCCAACCTAAAGAAGAAAAATAAAACTCTTATTCCCTTCCTGACATTGTGGGCTGGTGCTGTAATCATTTATCTTTAGTATTCTTATATTCCCTAATTTAGTGTCATAATAATGATTTTGATAGTTTAACTGTTGACTTTTCTAGTTCCTCAAAATGTGCCATGGCTTCATAAAGAAATTCAGAGACCTCCTTATTATGTATTCCAGTTTCCAAAGAAGTCTGGTCTACATATTTCCCTAAGCTTTCGGTATTAACTTTTGGAATTTCCTTAGTTGTACTTGATTGGGAAATTTTATCTGTGGTGCTTTTGAGGTTGCAAGTCCTACACTATTCTAGTTTCAGTATTAAGAGGGAATAATTCCCTGAAAAAGCATTCAGAAATCTCTTGTGTCACCTCAGGTCTGGTGTCTAATCTTGGAAGAGGCTTCTTAGATTGGCAGTTCTTAGTACCATACATTATTACTTCTTGGGACTGCTTTATTAGTCAACATTAGCTTCTTGTCATATCACATTGTTTCTAACAGCAGAGATTCCTGTAAAGAAAAAAACATGCTTGCAATAGTAATCATAGGTAGGAAAAGAATAAAGCTTGTCAGCTTCCTTAAAATTGGGCATCTTCCCCTCCCCTCCCCTCTCACTCCCTCCACCCCCCAAAAAAGGAGGTTGCCTGCAAAATCCCCAACAGACATGCTGCCAAGACATGTATCTGTAATTTTTAAAACCATGCTTGGGTTGTATAGCACTCTGGGAGTCATGCATAAAGGCCAAAAGGTGGATACAAACTGACCGAGAGGTTGTGCTTTGCTCCTGATTTTGAAGAGGAATGTACCTTTTCCACTGTCTTCTTGTGACAGACACTTGGCTTTTGTAAAAAGGTGGCAGGAAACAGGAGAAGGGGCAAAATAATAGTGTCTCAGAGTAGAGACAAATAGAGAAACTGCTTCTGGTTATACCATGGTTTTATGGCTTATTAAAAACCAAATATTGATTATCACAGATTGAAACAGTGCTTTATAAATATAGAGTAACATCTTCCTTGGCTGGAACGGTTTGCCCACAGGCATGTAATCATGACATTGGGCAAGAGAAAATACAGATGTGTAAAAATTAAGGCAGGGATCATATATTAGAGGGTGTGAAGATTACTGATAAGGAAGACAACATAAGGTATCCCGGGGAAAGTTGGTATTAATACAAGATTTCAGGAAGGAAAGAGCAGGGGGGTTGAAGGCAAGGAAGTGGGATACTTTTCTAGATGTAAAGGCCAGCATGACTAAAGGCACATAGTTGAGAATACAGAAAAAAGGATGACAGATAATCCACTGTATGACATGTGATATAGATGTGCTATGTGGGCAGGATTGGAAATGGCAGATGAAAAGTCACAAAAAAATAAGAGAAAGAAAGGTAACTAGTGGTTATTCTAGTGCTATCTTTTGTTGTTAGCTTTAGGTGGCAGGCAGGCACTATGCTGTTACAGCAAACATGTTGATCCTATGCATCACTGGACGTGGTAGTAAAAGCAGCACCAGCAGCAGCGACTTACTCATTTGGTGGAGAAGTGACATAAATTGATGTATATCTTATCTGATGTCAGTTGGCATACTCCATTGCTAGTTAGTAGCAGCTGAGGATCAGGCCCATATAGTCACTATAGAGTTGAAAGGAATTTGCTTTTGTCATGCCAGTGATTTTTAGAACCTGGTTTAGCCCCCAAATGATGCTATGATGATGATGGACAGATCCAATTTCATACTATACCTCCATTAATCTCTGAGTCTAGGATCTATTTGATTCTTAAATCAATTCAATATGCAAACCTGTCACTTAGGGTCATAATCTGCCTTCAAATTCAAAATTTCCCTCAGAAAAGAACAATGAATGGGGCATGTTGTTTAAATTGCAGTTTTCTTATTTTCTGGAAAGTAAGGGTTCAGAAATTATAATGTGCAGGTGGATCCCTTCTTTTTAACCAGATGTTGGTGATTAACACCTTTGCATCATGTTAGTCCTTAGCATACAGATCTTGTTGCCTCATCAAACATGCAACACCTCAGCTGAGTTTCATCAGCCAAGCGGTACTCTTCAACAACCAGGAACAACTAGTTTTACTAGCAGCAGTCATTAAGTTTTCCTTACCAAAAAAGAGAGGGGGGAAAAAGCATCTGATTTCATCAACTTTTATACAAATCAGGAATCTTCTAGTGTCATGGCAGGACAACTGTGGGCATGTCCATATGTATACAATATGGATAGCCACAGGTTTGGGTTTTTTTAGCTATACTATGTTCATGAAGGGAGGATGTCAATAGATAGGCTTTTTGTAGAAGTGGGCACACTGTTTGAATGAGTAATTAATTATTCTTTTTTCTCTGAGTTCAATCCCTCTTTAAGATCCACCTTCTTAGCCAAGCTCACAGGCATGATAAAAATATGATATAATAATAATAATATAATAATTTAAATTGGCCCTTCTGACCCTTTAAGAATATCTTCCCTTTCTGTTTCCTCTAGGTTGTTAGCTCTCCAGAGCAGAGATGGCCTTGACTTGCGTGCTAAACTATTAGTAATAGTATCACAAGTTAAGGACATGGCAGAATGGACTTTGGGCAGCAGTATTGGGATGTAGCCTTCAGCACGGTCACACTCCTCTGTGAGATTATTTAATTAAGAACATGGTAGCACTTTTAGGTCATGTTCACATGGTTCTCCAGGAACAACTAGCAGTGGTACACCTTGTGCAGCAGGTTATCCCAGGTGGAGTAGGGGAGGCTGGGGCAAGCACTGGACTGACCCCAGCAGCCTTACCCGCGGCCCTGGGGACCTCCTGGGGCTGCAGCAGTGGCGATCCTGCCACTCAGAGCCTAGCCAGCAGCTGAAGTGTTGCTCTGGCCAGCCAGGCTCCAGCTTTGAGTGGCACCCATTGCATGCACCGCTCTGCTTTTTTTTGCATGGGTCACGCCACCCTCCCTGCTACATGGCTCCCTTGCAGTGTGGAGCACAGGTGAATGTGCAGTATGTGGCACTGCAGATGTGTCTGTGGCGCCGCATCCTGCACGGCTGCATTCATTTGGACGTGGCCTTATAAGCCATCCATAAACATTCTGAATCAGGGAGAAGTAGTTAGCTGTGCTAGTCTGGAGTCAGGCAGAAAACAGAGCACCTTAGAGACTAACTCGTTCAGAAAAGTATAAACTTTTGTAGATGACAGCCTACTTTGAATATACAGAGATGATGGCTTTCTGACCCAGTTTGACTCTCAGGTGCTACCCTGCTCTGCCTTTTGTCTTTGTTATTCATGTACTAAAGCACTGCTGCCTTAAGGGACCTGATCCATTGAAATCAATGGCCCATGGAAGTTGGATGAGGCCCCCGGTTGGGCTGGATGAGTAGGTGTGTTTCAAGTTTAAGTAAACAGTTCCCAATTATTCTACCAGAGGGGTTCACATTCTTTCCTTTTCTCCCCTTTTCTCCCTTGTTTAGGCTTTTAAGTCAAAGACTGAGTATGATTAATGATGGCAGAGATTACTAGGAGTGTAAAGTTCAAGAGCTGTGCTGTTTATTTGTTTAAGAAAGTTGTTTTCTGAGTGCTTCTCTATATATCTAGCCACATGCTTAGACAAAAATACCTCACCACAGTCACTGGACTGTAGGATTATTATTTTGACAGCAAGAATGCTTGTAAACATTGGGGTAGTGAGGGGAAATGTTCATTTTCTTAAGACTAATTCAGTTTTCATGTAGTCTGTTCTCATAGCACTGGCATGAGAGGAAATGCCTCTTATATGATTCTGAGAAGACCATTTTTTGCAATTATGCATACTATGGGGTGAGCAAATCCAGAACAACTTTGGAAAAGGGGGCAGGTTTTGGCAAACCAAACACTAAACTGAACCCTGATTTCACACTTGTCCCAATGATGAGAGTCTAGAAAACAGCACTCTTCCCATCCAGAGTCAGGAGGTGGTAATAATTCTGTCAAGAACTCTGATAAAAAGATTCTCATGTCATTGTCAGGAAACTGGCCAGAATTTACCAGTCCCTGCATGCCTGCCAGTTCCCATTCCCTCAAAAGTTAGCATCCTATTCAGCAGAGAATCACCTGATCCGTGTACCTCATCCTAATACCATGTAGGACCAAACTCATCCTTGAGCTATGCCTATATCATTCACATGGATTTGGCAGTTTCAGGCACTTCTGAGTTCAGAATCTGAACAGATGTCTTCAGTACCAGTATTTTGATTTAATCCTGTTCTCTTTTAAAACATCTTTACACTTGACTAATATATTGTCTGTTCTGGAGAAACATTTTGGGAAAGGGAACTATGCCTAAATTATAGTCTTTGCCTTCTACCCCCTCATGTCCCCCCCCAAAAAAACCAACCAAACAAACAAACCCCAAAAACCAAAACTATCCAGAATGATGTATGTATTAACTTTCATGAGGGTAATTGTTTTGGGGAAACAAGATTTTCTCCTGCTTTCTTTCTTTAGAAAATTATTAACTGAAGATGAGCTGATTTTTCATCATGCCATAGGATTTTCTTCAGAGAAGACCATTGGTTTTTTCTGTATTTTCTAGTTCATTTCATTTAAATCATGCTCCTCCCCCACTTCCTCACTGCACAAAGTAGAATCAGGGGTTAGCTAAGGAAAGTTTGTTGAATGCTTCCAATTTTAAGCTGCAGATTAAAAAAAAAAAAGTCTGGAATTCTTTTTCTTAACGGGTTGATTGCCAGATTATTTCTTTAAAATTATAGCACTTGCTTCCTGTTTTCAAAGGCTATCTAAAATCAGGCATTCAAACACAGACTTACAAAACAGGGTGTTTAAATTAGTCTGCATACTTAGGGCAATAACAACTAGATCACACTGCAGGTGTCACAATACACACACACACAGAGCACTTATGCAGGCCCACACTGCAAAACAGGAGGCGATCTTACTGAACCCAAAGGAATCTCTTTCGGCAGAGTTCATGCATCTGAACTCATGAGGTCAGGCTATAGAAAAGCAGCTGACACTATGATATTGAAGGCTCCAGTGGTTTTCCTGCAGGAATAGATGGATGACCTGGTGGGTTCATATTGCTGACTCTGTCCATTAAAAGAGCAAAGTAAAAACTGGTTTTCCTCATGTGGGTTTCCTCTTAATGTGATTTTCCTTGTCATCAAACCTATTTGTATGCATTTTTCCCCTTGGTCTCTTGTTTTCTTAATAATTTCTGAGTTTTTTGACATTCCCCATTACAGATTTCAGAGTACAGTTTGTCCACAGCTGGAGCTGATTGACAGAGACCATGTCATCACCAATGGAAGAACAGCAGAATTAATTAGATATGCATCTAGGTTACACCATTGAGAATCAGCTTTGAGGTTCTCATTCAGGGCCTTCAAGTTCAAAGGGAAACAGAATGCTACTTTGGGCCATTAGAGTGAGAGAGAGTCTAATAATGTAATTCAGATCTGTAGCAAATACCAGCTTTCAGTACCATTGTCTGAAAGCTTGAGGGTTTTTTGACTCAAGATTCAATTTGTGTCCAGTGCTGGGATTTTAATGCATATGCAAGTGCCTCCATGCTGGTCTTCATCTTAATATTTCCAGATGAATCTTAATTTTGCATCCTTGTATATGTGGATTGTATTTGGTTTGTTCATAATTTTATGGACAGTAACTAAGCAGAGGCTAACATCTCACACAAGCAGGATGGTATACTTGTCCCCAGATCCATAATTTTTATGGATATACTTTTATTCAACATCCTGTCATTCTCTTACTGTTCTAATTATTCCACTTTTACAAATAGCTCACCACACGAGCTTGAGCTGGCCTAATCATACCAGTTCCCTAATCCATCCATGGCAATAATCTGTCTGTTAGGTCTTGTAAACAGGAAAGCTCAATACATCAATATGAAAATTGGAATATTTTTTTGAAAACTTTAAAACATGGGAAAGATAAGAATACAATGTGGAAATTAAGTGGATTCCCATACCACCTTTGTTATGTAACATATTTTACCCTAGGTCTGATCTTTTTGTTGGTCACACTAGGCAGGGAAATTCTGATCGGTGATCAGTGATTTTCTAGTATGAGGAGCCCCGCCTACATCAGACAAGAACAGAGAAGCTACTTTCCACAAAAGGTTATGTAGGAGTTTTTACCATATTTTAGAAGTGAGGATTTATGGTGCCCTAGCTATCACTTTGTTCTACAAAGCAATTTCAGCCATGCCAATTAGGGATTATAGACAGGCTATGACTTTATTTCTGAATCACCCAAGCACAAAAAATAAATAATAAAAAAATTAAACCACTAAAAACAGAACAAAAGCCAGTTAACCTGTGCCCCTTTGCATGTTGGTAGGGACCAGATTTGGATACCTACATATTTATTTCATATTGGTTTTGAAGTTGGAAGGAGCATATTTTAAGTGCTTGTTAGTTAGTACATGACTATAAAATCATACCAGGAAATCTAGATGTTAGATTATCACAGTATATTTTGTCTTCTGGACTCCTTGGCTGCATCCAGACAAGTGCAGATAGACTACAACACCCCCTTTTGCCCCTGCAAGGTAGCAGCATGGGAAATGCCCAAATGTGAAGCGTGCGGCGCCGCAGATGGGCTGTGGTGCCACATATTGCATGGCCACACTCATCTCGATGTGGCCCTTGATAACATTTCTCAATTTAGCCTTGTACCTGAACCCTAACCAAAACCTTACCCAAACCAAGTGCAGATATTGGCTTCTCAGCTATCAGTGTGGTGCTTCAAATACAAAGCACCAACTGCAGGTTGTATGGCTCTGAATCCCCCCAAAACCTAGTCCAGAAGAATGCTCTGAGTTCTCAATTTTTCTGTTTACTTTCAAACACTCTTTCACCTGCAGGCCTTCTCTCCCTAATTGTTCAACAGCTGTGATTTGTGCCCAGCATCAAGCTGCTTTGAAACCTGTAAGAAGTAGTTAGGAAATCCCTGTCATTCTCCATCACTATTAGGCAATCACTTTCCCTGGGAACTGGATTTTTCTGGACAGGACAAGCTGTCAGTGATACAAGTGGCCTTTTTGTTTATGTATCTTTTCTGCCCCGTTGTTTACTCAGAAGGACCAAATTGTCAGATCCTGTAAGGATAGGGTAAGCGAGTTGTCTAGAAGCCAGAGGCCCATGCACCTTAGATGTACATTTTTTGTTAAACAAGAATCCTTTACAAATACTAATAAGTTAGGCAGATTTACTGTAGCAAAGAAGAGCAAAGTGGAAAAGGAAGTTTATGTATTGTAGAGAGTTGCTGCTGTGTAAAAAGCAGTAAAGGAATCTTCTTTTGGCTATTTGTATGGGCTTTTGCATAACAGACAGAGACATCGAGCAATTAGACTTTCTGAGTATAAGCAAGCTAATCTGTTTTGTTTACACAAAGAAGTCCCTCAGAAGAGAGGCAAAAGCAGAAACATAAGTAATAAGCACATATGTTTGGAAGAAGTATAATACACTTATAAATATTATAGTGGCGTCTCTATAGTTAAGGGTCTGGCAATGTTTCCATTGTAAACCCATGTTGTCAAAGGTTCAGAACTTAGCTGTAAAAATTCCAGGCTGCAACTTGGCATGTGAGGACTTACCCCAAGAGCAAAGGCTCCCTTCTGTGCTACCCTTTACAAGAAACTTGGCGCAAACCCGATTGTCCATTGGGGAGTGATGTTAGGCAGTTCACCAGCCTTCCTCTCCAAAAAAACAGATGGTTTGTATTCTTGTTGCACCGAAGGAGCTAAAACACTGAAAACCTTGTGGGTCATCAGTCAGTACTACAAAACCAGTGTATTCAGGTACAGTAAATTTAAAAAAAGCAACCACCCAAACCAAATAAGAAAAAAAGATAGTTTCTCTTTTTTTGTATCCAGTTGGTAAATAAGCAGCCAGTTTCACTGTGTAAATATCTGGCAGCATTTTAGGAAGTGACTTTCGTTAGCATACATCAAACAGGGACTGAAAGATGTACTATAAACCTCACGAGTTAGTAATCGTAGAACTGAGCATTTCTCTGGGAAGACTCTTTTATGTGTATTAATAGTTTACTCATCAGATTGTGTTAATACTGAGCAAACCAGTAGAATGTAATGTCAAAAAGAAGCATTGCAATCTGGTCTTGATCCACAAAGTAAAAGGCTGCAGTACTGTGGTATTAGCTGGCAAATCTGGCAAGGAAAATGGGAAACTTAACTAGAAATAATTGGAATTCAGCTGCAAGAAATTTAGCCTATCAAAACAACCAGTGAGAAAAATAGTAATTTTGAAGTTGGTCAATGTATGTACAAGTTGAATTGAAAAATTTAAATCAGAAAAAAAGCAGTCCAGAGTGCTACCACTAAAGACAATCTTAAATTATGACTTCAGGAAATCTCTTTTTACCATATACCAGCTTCAGGTCCACATGCGGAGGATCAAATTGAACACTTACAGTGGTTACATAAGAGATGGTGGATACATTACACACTAAGTAGCATATTGATAGCTGTAATTACACAGGGATTTAGGGACCTAGTTTGGGGACTAACATTTCATGTGAATGTCACCTGATCCAGTCTTCATGGCTTATGTATGTATTACCAACCATTAAATTATCATTGGTATTGTTACATTTTGATAGTGACTGCAAAAAGAATGAATTCTACTCAGGTATCATACTGACAAGAGCCATGTCACCAGAGACATCTTGAACTGCTAACACAAAAGAAAGGATCACGAAGACAATAAATCAGTAAGCTAAGGGAAGTTTAACAGCCAGGCCAAAAAAACTCTGCATTGCAGAACATGTGTTTTTTCCATGATAGGTGCAGAGAGAATTAAGGTTGAAATATGGAAAGTTATTCAACCATAATTTACCATAAATGGTTAGTCAGGTAAAAATCTAATTTGTTAAAGTCTGTCTTTCTCACTTCGTTTCCCACTCTTTCTATGCATAATTTCTATGCTGAGGGACCAAGCTTAACATCAATTTACATCTTGCACCAGGTAAAAAAAAAAAAAAAGAATCAAGCAGGCCATAAATCAGCACTGCCTTTGTCCCTAAGACTGTCACTCTGAGAAACAGCTGTATCTACTGAAGTAAGCGCTGACTTTTAGCAGAGTTGTGCTTTAGCAGAAGACTCAATCAAAAATGACGTGAAAATGAAGTCAAGAGCATTAGCAGACATTACATGCAGGCACAAAAACTTGGATTTTATGCAAGGTCCACAAAAAACAAATGAAATAAAATGGAATGGAGGCTACAGTCCATTCCAAAATTACTGTGGACAATCACTGGAGGGGTAGGACGAAACAGTACACAAGATACAACTACTGTTCATCTTAATTTAGAATTTCCTATAATAATATTGGCTCTTTGGGGTCAAGTAACCTTCACTCACAATACATGCAACCTCAAATGATATTCTTGGGAGGTAGGCACACTTAGCTGGAGTCTAGTCATACTTACTCTTTCGAGTTCAAAGGAATTACTCTGCTTTACACCAATGTAAGTGAGATGAAGTAGATGGTTGATCCTTGAGGCGAACACAACAAGTACAAATTGTTGACAAATGAAAGAGATTTGATCACTGTCTGTTAGCATCTATATGAGGAGTCATTTTCTGAGAGTTCAGCAGTTTAGCACGTAAGTGCATAGCAAGATTTAATGGCTTTTAGTTGAAGCTAGACAAATTCAAATGGGAACAAATGGTTAATAGGGAGGGCAATCAACTATCAGAACAAATTCTCTGGGGATGTTGTAGATTTCCCAGGTTTTCAACTCTTTAAATTAGGACTGGATAATTTTATAAAATTATGCTCTAGTTAAACCAGAAGTTATGGCATTGCAGTAATTAGTAAGTAAAATTTTATGGCTGTTGTTAAACGGGAGGTCAGACTGGATGGGTCTAGTAGTTTCGCCTTAAAGGTCTATGCATTTAGATGAAGTAGAGATATCTCCGTTATTAATATTTTTTCTATAATCAGATATGCCTCAGCTTCCATTTCAGACCTTCAAAAATAAAAGATAAACTTTCAGAATCTGTTTGATTTTCCTTAGAAATGCCTTTGCCCAGTTCAATTCCCAACATTTTTTAAAACGTTGCAAGAAAAATATCCATGGCCTTCAGTTTATACTTTCCATGAGATAACAATGAAGATGAATACATGAGCTGACTTTTACCAAAGAATCTCCTTTGAACTGTATAACTTGGCCCTTTTGCTCTAGGAGCAATTAGAATTCCAGTGGTAGCAGTCCATTCCTTTTACCTAGTTTGCTTTGGAGGGTGTATTGGCCATATGTCGTATTTAAACTGTGAACAGCTATAGCACTGCTGCTAAAGCAAAAATGGCAATTACAAAAATATATATGAATTCATGGAAATCTAGTTTTCACTTTCAATTAAGCTGCTGCCTGATCATGTGTACCATCATCTATAGTGATATATAGAAGCCATTGTATATGTGTGCGTGTGCTTGTGTGTATTTCATAATATCACTAAAAAAGAGATTGTGAAAGAAACATGGAATATCAAATCCAGTTCAGCAGATTTCCTGGACAGGCAGTCTGTGCATCAATTTTGTTTTGCTTCACACTCTCAGGACAGTTCAGTGTGCCCTGGAGTCCTGTATTTTTCTTGTAAACCTCCAATGTTTTTATATGACAGTTTTGGCAGGTCATGTATATGTTCTTAATAATGATTAAACATAACAAATTCACCATTCAAAATTGAAGTGCAAATGGTATAACAGGTGTGATTTAAGTAAGTAATCAGGCTCAGTATCTATCTCTTCAGAAAAGATGAATTCATTATATTCTGGGAAAGGATATTTTGTTCTAGATCTTAAATAAACAGTCAGATTTAGTGGTAAACTATTCAAATAATTATTATGAACATTATAGTCGTGATGAAAAGCAAGGGGGGAAAATTCTCTGAAATAACCCAGATACACATCTTTACATGTAGGATCCGATGGAGCCATTGACATGAACAAGAACACTTAAAATGTGCGTCATAAATACAGCCTGAAAGTAATTGTTTGTTTGTGTGACTATAGGGCAAGCCTGAGGCTAGACTGATGATGTGCATCACTAATTGATTAAGGAAGGGAAGCAAAGGGCATGTGTTTTGAAGCAGAATTTTGAAAGCTGCTCTTTTTTTAAGTAGCACATGAGTAGCTGTAAGTTTGAGCACACCAACAAGCAGATTGGAAACACTTGGATGGATACTGTGTTTTACATGTCTCTTCCCAGGCATATTTCTGACATCAGGGATGCAATCCTGACTCTCAGTGTAGTCAACAACAGTTTTTCCACTGACTTCAGTAGGATCGAGGTTTTTCTTGGATCAATAATTATTATTAATGATGTACATTGAAACTAGTCAAAGGTGCTGTTTTGAGATTATTTTCTTTCTACTGGGTAAATTAAAGAGAGTAGATGGAGGAAATTAAAATAGAACATGTTATTTACTTCAGTATTCACTAGTTTCACAAGCACAATTTGAAGAATACTTCTTACAATTATTCTTTTTCTATACTAGTTTCCATAACAGATGGATGGTTTACTTATATACGTACATGTACACATGTGTGCATACACATGCACATGAATTAAAACAAGTTACAGCAATTTCTGTAAACTCTCAAATGTTACTTTTTGGCATGTAAATATCTTTTTTTTTTCACTGACTAGTCATTAAACTGCAGTATGTCTGGGCCTGCAAATCTAGTGAACTTGGAAAATGCCTTTAATTTTTAAAGGGAGTTTGCTTGCCAGATGGTTTTTCCCCCCAAGCTTGCCCAGTTCTGAAAATTACAACTTATGTAAAACTGAAAACATAAGTGTCATGGAACACAGAGGGATTACCTTACCACATTTGTATTCGGCAATGTTAACCACCCTTGCTTAGCATATAGGGTCCCAAGTCAGCAAAGAAGTAAAATGGTACTTGTAGAGGTGGTTAGAATTGTTCAGTAATAATGTTTTTTTTTTTTAAACCCTGATATGGGTAAACAGAGTTTTAACATTTTCAATAAAGAAATTGAATTAAAATGTATGTAAAAAAATAAACCCAAGCTAAATGCTCACCCATTTTTAACTCCGTAAAAAGAAACAATTAGAAGATTTACAACTTTCTGTGATTTCCTGCCCCTCCCCCAGTTAATATTTTTCTAGTTGCTGCTTCTGCCTTGGACTTTATATAATTCAAGTTACTTGACATTTTATGCCATGACTGATGTATTATGTTACTACTGATGTTGCAGTTCATTATATGCTGCACTGAAGTGCAGGTTTGCATAATATAGAGATAAAGCTGTAAAATAGGAAACCTAATTGAAGACTACATATTACATCATATAATATGCAGTTATGCAAGGCATTGTATTAGATAAACTCAGATCTTCTATTGGGGTACTTGGCGCACATCTTTCTGGCCATGTGGTATTAGATCTTTGATGGGTAGTGGTGTGCTCAGTTGAGTCAAAAGATGTTATGATGTGTTTATTAAATGTTAACTTTTCATGAACCATCTGCAGATACCATCTAGCACTTGTACAGATGCAGCAGCCATTTCTTACTTGGCAAAGAAGGAGGATGAGCCTTAATAGTACTGTATTATACCTAAGGTTTACTGTAATCCTGTTAACATCATACAGAAAAAGTGGTGGCTTGCTGTTTAGTGCGGATGGGAATTGTTACATCTTATTTCTGTAGTGACTTTATTTTCTAGGCCCTTAACTATTAGATTCACTTGACTTAAGACATGAGGCAGCATGTGACTTATTAATGGCTAGTAACAAGGTTTAAGGCTAGTGTTGACTGAAAAAAGAAAAATAATGTTTTGCAGAAACTTCTTAGTTATTATTGTTTCATTTAGTGCCTTGTTATAATGTAATTTAATTCTGGAACTCATCATGACACAGATGAGCTATGTGGGAGGAAGGCATCCTGCCAGTCTGTCGTCTTATCAGTCAAAAAACTAAGAAGCCTGATTAGCTGGGCAGCCAGGAATATAGGTATCATGCCTTCCCACCACAGAAAAATCAGTGAGCTGGGTAGCTGAGAGCCTTGGGAGCGCTGAGTACATGGGGAAGTGAGGAAATGACCACTGGGCAGCCAACCAGCTTACCAGCAGGGGGTAAGTAAGTCATGCAGCCTCCTACCTCTCTAGGTAGGCAGTCGGGGACTCAGCTCGTTGAACAAAATGGGAACCTATATTGATTGGTTCTCTTGTGTCTGTATCCCTTAGTTTCTTAAACTCTCCTTCAACAACCCCATGATACAGAAGTGTTTCCAGATGAATGGATAGTGTCCAAGTGTTTGCCTTTTGGCTATTAGCACTGGAATAGCAAACAAGTTTTCTCATTGCTAACTTCCTTTAAGCCTTTCCACCAGAAAGTCACTTCTTGTTTGTTACCCAATGACAACATCATTGCACCCGCCAGAACGAGTGTGTTAAGCCAGGAAGGGACAAAACTGAGGCCGTTGACTGGCAATTTTTAAACTCCAGATGGCCATTCTCCAACTACCTGTCGGCTGGAATAGGAAATAAGTCTCTTAACAGGCTTGCTTCCTTCCATTTGCATTGTTTTCAACAGAAATAGATTTTAATAATTCCCATAATACCGTTCCTATGCAGTGTCGCCTGCAAGTGTTCACCTAAAACAGGACAAACATAATGCAATGTCTGTTGACTTTTCACCTTTCAGTGGCTATTGGCCAATGGGTTGTGGTTGGTTATTGAGAATAAAATAAGAAGCCAAATTAAAAAAAATATTGTTCAGAAAGATGCCCTATATGGAAGAATTTGTGTCAGAATCTCAGCTGTGTAAATTACCTGACGATCTACCCCAAAATGATTTGGGGCACTAAAAATGAATAAAATGATTATACCCTTATGTTTCCTTACTTTTTATGTTGTAGTATTCGATATTTCATACCTATGTGCTATGTGTCCATATATCATGGGAGTAGGGAGGAGAGAGGAAGTTTGAGTCGTACTTGTTTTTATTCAGATTTCTTTTAGGTTGCCTGTAACATTACATAGATGGCTGATACATGGTTAAGGACTTCTTTATTTTTTGCATTGAGCAGGTATACTGGTGTGCTACCTAGGACAGGACATCAGTAGCATTTCTCAGTGCTTGTCTGTGTGTCTGCTACTGCAATGATACCCACCATACATAGGGTTTCTCTGTCAATTTGGTACATACCTTTGCAGTTTCTGTGTCAACAGTTTGATCATAAGCATTTTGGGCGAGAACATAATCAATGAAACATCCATCCTAGAGTTTCCAGGAGTTGCTGTATTCAGTTTTATAGTATTCTGGGTCTTATGAGTGTTTTAGTGTGGTTTCAGCCCATGACCAAATAAGGATATTTCCAAGAACATAAGTAGCATATTGAGCCATACCAATAGTCTGTATAGCCTCATATCATGTCTCCAACAGTGGCAAAAATGGATGGTTCAGAGAGAGAACGTATGAACAGGGTATACCTGGAGTGTTTTGTCTGCTGTTTATCACCCTCCCTGGCATCATTGGTTTACAGATGTCAGAGGAAACATCTCTGACAGTTCTGTTTAATAGCTATTAATAGATTTATCATCTGTTAATTTGTCTAGTTCCTTTTTGAATCTGGCTGTGCTATCTCCCTCTATAACCTTCTGGGATATATGAGTATATCTCCCTCTATAACCTTCTGGTGAATGAGTTCCACCAATTTGTGCATAAAAAGTACTTCCTCTTGTTAGTTTTAAACTTTCTTCCTATTAACTTCAGAGGGTACCCTCTATGAAGACAGGACGATCTCTCAATATTAGTTAACTTCATTTGGATGGAATGTGGAAGATTTTATATATCAGAAAATATATCAGAAAATATATCAGTAGCAAAAAAAAAAATTAAAAAACGAAAAGAAAAAGAAAAAACAAAACAAAAAGGCCAACCGAATAATCAAACTAAAGATTGTTTTTGATCTGATTTGTAGTTGTTTTCTAAGTCATTATCAAGCCATCAGCCTACATGTTTTGGGTAGACATGTTGTCTTTGTCTTTGTTAAGTTTGCTGTCAAAAAAAGTGTGTTGCAAAAAATGTTCTTTGGCAATTATCCTCATGGCTCAGTGCAACCCAGTAGCAGAACCTAAGAAGACATGGTGCTTCACTTATATGTTAGTGCTTTTGTGAGTTAAGCACTCTTCTTTTCCACTGCTTGCTGTATTTCTGTCTGAGGTTTGTGAAGTGTTCCACATGCTGTCATTAGTTCACACTGTAGCTAGGGCTTTTTGTTTTGTTCTATATATAGCAAGTAAATAGTCTAGATATGCTTGGATTTGTTTTGAAAAGTTAACTCTGGCAAAAATGAAGGGTTTGACATTTAAAAATAAATTTATGAAACACAGAGGAACAGCAAGGAACAGCTGGAATGAGATTCAGTTCTGGCCTGTAGTACTATGGGACTCTGTTTCCATAGGGTTCAGAGATTACTATGGAACTCACATTCCTTTCAGAAGGGGTTACTTAGAGCAATAAGCTGTGAATTAAAGGAGCAAAAGGAGGCAGGGTTGATTCAGGTCCTAACTGTGGAGCAAGTCCATTAGCATCTTTTCCTGTATAATAGTTTGCTTCCCCTGCTCTGCAATATCATCAGCAGAGTGTCATCCCTCTCATGCTTATAGCTGAAATTCTATATTGTACACAAAATTATCCATCTGCAAGGACAGGTTGGTGTGAAAACAAGAGGGTGGAGGAAACAGACTGGAAGGAGACAGAGGGGCAGTGGGAAGAAAAATTTCAAGGAAATGCAGCACTTAATAACAGGATGGGTGTGGATGAGGGACATGTTGCAGGGGAGGAGGGGAGAGGCAATGTGCCACTAAAGGTAGAGGGAAGAGTTGAGCCACTTATTTAGGTACCATAAGTGTCCAGGACAGGAAGGAAGGTAGCACAGAGGAAGCTCCTGAAGACAGCAGGTGTGCGAAATGTTAACGTTGTAGTAGCACCTTCAGAGATGAAATCATCAGAAAAGAAAACCAGAGGATATGAGGCAATGAGATTAACCTCTACTTAGGTAATAGTGCCAAAGAATTTGCCAAGTGGTCCCAGAGGACCATGTCTTAGAGGACCAAGGTTAGATGTCTAAGCTCACTCTAAAATCAATGGGGAGAGTTAGGTGTCTTGAAAGGGTGATTTAGAGAAAGGGTGACTTGGACACTTATCAGGGAGCTACTTAGAGCTAGCCAATAGTATAGAGGAAATATGCCTGAACTCCCAGCCCTGTTACTCTTTCTGCAACTTAGATGCCTCACACAGAGCTGTACATTAGGTACCTCTATTGTCTTAGCATCCAGGGCCTTAAGCCCTTCTCTGAATATATGTACCTATCATGGTGGCAACTGCGCTCATGTTTTGCCCAGTAGTCTAGTGGTTGGAATGGTACCTTCATAGAAATGGGAGCCACCATGGAAGTGGGAGGCCTGGGTAATAGGCTTTTTTTGCTTCCTGAGAAGGCACCTGCTTCTGTCTCTTTTTTCTTCTGTGGAAATATCCTCAGCTTGTCAGAACTGCCTTTGAAAAAACAAAAGCTTAGAATTAAAATTTAAATATATCTATTGCAAACACAAAGGGCATGATCATAAATTGGTAATCTGCACAACTTCATCTGATATTCTCCTAAAAATAGCAAATAGCTTCTAAATGTTTTTTCTGACTTGTCTACATGGGGAAAATAGTACATGATTGTGAATTTACAGCTCACTAGCTACTTTGTACTAATTTCCCTGGTGGGCATGTTTAATGAGTATTAAAAGTGCTGCACTTTACATCACTTTGAGAGTAGACTTTGAAATGGAGAAATTTGTGTACAGTGGTACCATGGTGAGGTCTGTACTAAGAATGTTCACGTAGTGAGTTAGTATGCTGTACCTAGTACACTGTAACTTCACAGCCTATCTTACTGTGTACTAATTTCCCCAAATAGTCAAACCCTATACGTATGCCAGTGTTTCCCAAACTTCTGGTATCTGGGCTACACTTTTTTCTGGATTAAAATTGGTAGCACACTTCACTCTTATGCCCAAAAGATGTATATATCCGTATGGATATGCATGTGTGTGTGTATGTATGTATATGCATTCGTGTGTGCGTCTGTGTGTGTGTACACACACACACACACACCGACTATACTGATTTCCCTTTGATTCTGTCCACTGACCCCAATTGTGTGGCTTCAGATTTAAGTCAGAAAAGAAACAAGTCTGAAGTACTACCATATTCTCCCCAGAGAGATTTAAAAAAGGAATAAAGCTTACTTAAAAAAATTACAGGGTTAGCTATTGAACTTTTTATTGTTTGCAAGTGATCATTTTAAAACTCCATGTATAATATTCTGTAGATTTCTGGTGGTCTCACTATTAGTTTGCTTAATTATTCTGAAGGATAGTTCCTTGGTAGAGTAGTAGCATTAAAAACAAAAGGTACTTGATATGAAGTAGAGTACACAATGGCATTTGACATAATGGCAATTCATGGATCATATGTTCCAGAAATTTTATTGGAGTTCAATTTTTAACCTGCCTTCAAATAGAAATACCTATATTTTTTCCCCCCTATTTTGGACCAAGCTTTGTAGGATTTTATTTCAGTTTAAAAGGTAGACTAATAATTCATAATTGGTTGGTGTGGGTCCAGAATCTGATCACATTAAAATTTTAAGTGCTTGTAAAAATCTGAGACTATGCAATAAGTATAAATCCTCATATAGTGTGAAATAATTTAATTTTTCTGGTACTTTCAATGAACTTCAGTCTAGATTATGTCAAGCACTTTCTTAGTTTAATGCAGCAACTACAGGAAATGGTTTCGACTGAATTTGCTATGAAACATACAAAACACTATGCATAATAAATAAATATAAGCAGACAGCCAAAAATCTCAATGGAAAAAAATTAATGGGACTGTCAAAACATCATGTCCTTAGGGGCTCAGGTAGGTGAACTTTTCTTGCCAAGGGCATAAGAGGAAGGAATATTTAGTCAAGGAAGCTGGGTAAGGTTTCTAAATGTTACAGCCATGAAAGTCTTTCTATTCTACTCCTTATACCTGGCACAGACTCCCTCTTGTGCACCGAGCAACCTTCTCACCATATGTTTTCTCTTTACAACATACTGCTTTTTTAAAGTTGATCCATGAAGGTCTGGCAAGTAGACTGTATATAAGCATATAATATAGGCGTGTATACGTTTGTATTACTACTGTATGTGTACATACAGACACACACACACACACACACACACACAGAGGTTTGATATAAGAGCTTCATCTGAAGATCTTCAGTACCCATTTCATACTAGTTCTTACGGCTTCACATTACAACAAAAGACATTTTTGGGGACCACCTCTCTATGTCAGTATAATAGAATGCCTGCAATCCTTCCATAATAGTTTGTCATCGCTTCCTTTCCCTATGAAACCCAATGTTTTCAACTAAATATTCCCTGGAGTGGGGCTATGGTCAGTGAATAGAAAAAGTAACATTGGGCAAATAGAATTTTGTAGAGAGACAATTTGTATATTGGACAGATTCTATATGGTTGAAATCCCAGTTTAATAGATTTAGGATACATTCAGGGAGGTTAGGGGAAGATTAGATCACATGAAGAATAGCCACCTGATCTAACTTAGTTCACTCAGGGACCAAACTGCAGAAAGCAGTTTATAGCCATGACCAAACACAAGTGCAAGGCTGTAGACAGCTTCAAAAATGGCTGATCCAGTGAAAAATCTGAACCCTCATTGCATGAGGGATCTGATAAAGACATTTCAAAACAGAGCATCTTCTGTACCTTGCATCTGCACTGCTTCCAGCCTTGAGCTGATTTCAGAATGGGGGTGGGGGTGGAAATGGAGCAGAGGGAATTTGGTCTGTGGGTTTTTCAGTCCTTGCTGGAGGTTGGAGTGCATGTATTGGAGCCCACCCCCCCCTCCACTCCTCCTGAGGTGAGGGAGCTCCAATTCACTCACTTCACCCTCCAGCACTGGCTGGAAAACCCCTAGAACAGGGGTCAGCAACCCCCGGCACACGTGCTGAACATGGCATGCAAGGCTATTTTGCTCAGCACACTACCACCAGCCTGGGCTCTAATCAGCTGCTGCCAGCCACAGAACCCAGGCTGCTCCGGGCTCCAGAATGCTGGCACTCTGGCACCTTCCAAGGTAGACATTGTGTTTTTTTGGCACTCCAGACAAAAAACATTGCCTACCCCTGCCCTAGAATGAGCTCCCTCTGCTGCTTTCCCCCCCCTTATTCCGAAAACTTTGCAGCCTCACAGGGAGGAGGGGACTTCACTAGGGGAAACCAGTTGCAGCCAGCAGCTAGATTCCTTTCCTTCCAGTGAACTTCTGTTTCTTCTAGGGGTCTGCTTCTTCTAGGGGATTGTTGTAAGTTAGAACGTTTCCTGCAAAGAAATTACAATGAGAAGCTGCACTTCTATCTGCACCCTTAGATCCCTAATTTAACCCTACCTCCAAAGTAATTTAACTTAGATTAGGTTGACCATTTTTAGACTTATCTAACTGTCCTGAATTTTTGTACGGTTTCCCAGTACAGGGCTGGGAAAATCCAGCTGCTGCCCCCCAGCCCTAGGGCTGTACTTTTCCTGTCTTTCCCCCACAGTCCATTTTTAGCATGTCCCTAAGCCCAGATGGACAACACCCCTCCAGACAAGCCAGGCTCCCCCCTCCCCACAAGCCAACCAAACCACCATCGTACAAGCAACTCCTGGTGCTGGTTTTGCTGGCATTCATTAGTCCTGGGAGCTAAGGAACAGGGGGTAGGGGGAAGAGGTGGGCAGAATGGGGGAAGTGATTCAGTATGGGGGGTTCATCTCGGGTTGGGGGAATCAGAGAACTAAAAATAGCCTCTGCTACCAGGGAGTTGGGAGGAACCCTTTCATCCCTTCAACCCCCACCCCCCATAGATTCAGTGAGCCCCTCTGATCTTGCTAAACCATCCCAGACCCTACAAAGTGCATATAGATCCTGCCTGCCCCCTCAACCCCCCCATGATCCCCTCTGTAGACTCTGCTTACCACCAGATTTTCCCCCACAGATCCTGCCTCTCCCCTCCAATCCCCCTGTGGACCCTGCTTGCCCCCTGACCCATCCACCCACAGATCCTGCTTGCCCTCCTCCATCCCCTGATCCCACCTGTGGACCCAAGCTGCACCCCTGATCTTCTTCATGGACCCTAGCTGCCTCTTCCCAATCCAGCTGATCACCCCTGAAGACCCCACTTGTCCCCCTGGCCACCCCCTGCAGACCTCACTTGTCCTCCTGATCCCCTCCCGTGGACTCCACCTGCCCTGATTCTCCTTGATCCCCTCCCCAAGCCTGTTTGACCTCCTGATTCCCCCCAAGCCCTCCTGCTAGCCTCCCATCCTGACTACCTTAGATTGGGTGGCCATTTTTAACTGAATCTAACTTCCTTTTAACCTCCCCAAATGTTTGTATGTATCCTTAGGGTTATGGATTTTAAAAATAGAAGAGACTATTGTCAACTAGCCTAACCTTCTGCATAATAGAGTCCAATGAATTTTAAATACTCAATCCAGTACTGAGTATTAAGCTACCATAAACAATTCAGAATGATTTTGTGGTCTAGTTTTATTGGGTTATGTGGGATGACCTTACTTTGTGATGCTTACCTTGAGGAGATGCCTTTCATTTTTGTTATACTTAATACAATACAAATACAAAAATGCAAGTGTTGAGGAATATGCAATTAATTTTCAAATAAAAGGAAGCATTACAATGTGTCAGCCATAATCATTTAATAATTTATTGACCCCTATTGAAGTCTGTTGTGGGTTTCAGTAGCCCTAAATGAGTCTTATTCCTATATGAATAATTTCATCTCCTTAAATTATGTAGAAAATAAAGACCAATAGAACATTATTGTATACATATACAGATAACTGACAGTAACTTTTAACATGAGTTGAAATATTTTCAGTGAAAATTTTGCACTGTTTAGTGCCATATATCTGTGTGGTGAAGAGGAGACTTCCATAAGCAAATGTGGAAAATAGACCCTCCCAAAATGTTAAGAAGAATGATAGAGATGGGGGTCAAAAGCTGTAATTTCACCACTTGGGATGAATAAGTAAAGCTGGTAAATAAACAGGTAAAAGAAATAAACCATCCATCTAACAGCATATTTTGGACCTGAGACTTTGAGAGATTACATCAATGTACATCTGACCTAAATGCTCTGGGAGCTTAAAAAAAAGATTCTTAAAAAAATGCAATGAAATCAGCAACTTCATAAAAAAGGAAGGGTTGGTCACCTCAGTAATGTTTGTATTCTGCTTCCTAGACATTTGTGTGCATCTTGGAGAAACTGCCAAGATCACCGGAAGTGGAGGAGTGGTATGCATTTAAAAAATATTGTGAAGAAAACAGAAAAAAAAAGGTTAAACTGGCCCAAACAAGCAGACAAAAATACAATTTTGTGGCAGGTTGCTCTGGGTCTCATTGACCTTGGCTATGATACAAAGGTCATATTTTATATTCATGAACTGTCCTTGAACAATTTCTTCAGCATCTGAGGGGCAAACAAACTTTCCTTCCCAATCAAGCAGGCCTGTCGTCTTTTCCCTTTGTTTTTCTTTTTCTTTTTCAAAGAAATATATTATTTTTGTCCACAGGAAAAAATCCCTGTTCTTTTTTTCCAAGTTTCAGTTACTTACTTAACTGTCATCATAAAGAATTCCAGGGGACTAACACAGTTAATTGTTTTATCTTTTTATTGAAAAACTAGAACAAGTAATTGAAGTTGACTGGAATCACTTTCATTGTAGGTAGAGAATATGGCCAGAATTGAGACTTGCTTTGGCTGGACAATGTATAGTGTGACCCATCACCAGCACAAAGGCACAAAGACCAGGGAGAAAGCTTTCAAAACTCCAAAGGGGATCTAGAAGTTCAATTCCCATTGAACTTTGTGCTTTTGAAAAATTTTCCTTTGAGTAAACAAGCATTGCTTGTGTGGTTTCTGAGAGCCTGAAGTTTTCTATTTGATCCTTCAATATACAACATGCCAATATATACATGTTCATGTGTGTCTGCAAGTGTGGACCTTGCTCCATGCTTGCAGATGCATGCCCTAGGTCAGGGCCAGACAGGGACTGGGTTCCTGAAGTCCTGGGAGCATCTGTGTGGAGAGCATGGGCAGCCCCAGGCTGCCTGCATTCTTGTGCCATAAGTAAACAGACATCTGCCACAAAAAGGCGGCACAAAATATTAATAGCAGTTGTTACACTCTCAATTTTGCGGCATGACAAGGGGCAAAGACAGATGTTTGCTCAGATTTTGTAATGAGCAAACAGCACACATTTTCTGATGGGACAAGACAATATCTGTTTACAACCTAACAAACCAATACAAGCGGAAGGATGAGACACTAGTCCAGGACAAAGGAGACCTGAGCTCAATTCTGCGCTCTGGCTTAGTGGTCTTAGGCAAGTTCCTTATGTGCAGAGCCTTGAAGGTATTTAGGTTTCTAATTCTAATTCCTGCTGGAGTCAATGAGCCTTAGGGAACTGCTGCCACTATAGGTATGTTGACAAATACACTGGCAAAGCCTTATTGTGGAGGAATGGGGTATACTGTCAAAAAGGGGTTTGCTGCTAGGGTAGCTATACTACTGCCTGAACATTGTTAGTAACTCCAACTGATGTCTTCTTCTATGATCTTTTCCAACCCCTAGCTTGCATAGCTATACCCTTTTCCTACCCCTAGCTTGCAACACTGTGGTGTAGATTAAACCTTAGTCTCCCACATAGGAATTTGGTTCTCTCTTTTAGATGTGCTGCTGAATGAATGATCTACTATGTCTAATTTGCAGTTAATGACAGTAAGCATGTTTAGTATACCTCAAAAAAAGAAAAAAGAAGAAATGTTCTTATTAATTTAAACAACAAAAAAGCCATATGTAATCATTAGACAGATTACAGAAATATTTTAAAATTTAAATCATTATGATAAATTGCCATTGCAAGAGAAAATCTCTTTCCATGCACGGCTCAGTTTTTTACATTATTAACCAACTGTTGACTTTCTTTTACAAGGTTTAGCTTATCTAATAAACCAAAATATACCAGAAGTTGATATGCAAATAACCAGGTCAAATTTAATTGAATAATAAATGTTTTGGTTCTACAGAAAAGTATGCAAATAACTAAAATATATGAATAACTAATATGTGATAAAGTTGAATTTACTAAACTTCCCTACTCCAAAGTGATATTCTAAGGAGAAATGCATACAAATTGGGAAATATCCTGATATTATTATGGGTGTTACATAGTAGCTAACAAAAACAAAAATAGTATCTGCCATGTGGATGGTCTGAGTATAAAGAATTATATATGAGGAAAGAAGAGTAGGTTGTACCAGAGCTCTCTATCTGTTAAAATTCTTATGCAATCTGTAGATTAAGAATAATACTTTGTGTTTCGTAGCTAATTTGAACTCAATATTTGGTTGCTTTGATTTTTTTTCTCTCAAATACCAAAAGGGACTAAATCATAAACTGGATTAAGCCCTTGTCAAATATAATTTTGTTAAATGAAACTGTATTTATTGGGACTGGATGGCTCTGTGGATTGATGATGGGATACCTTTCAAGGTCAGTTGTTCAAATCAATCCATTATGGTAGCTACTGAAACTGTATCAACCATCTGCAAACTTTTTAGTGATTTAAGTGAAATGGGTTAGTGGTTTCAGTACTGTTCTTAGTGAAGCATCCACATCACAACAAAGCCACTAGAACTGGCACTAATTGGCTCCCTCTCTGGCAGACCCAGTAGAGAGTTTAAGTTTTGAATAGACATGGAGGTAGAACTATTGCCACAGGTCTAAAATAGTTCCTCATGATCATATGTGAGTTTTGTTGGCAGAGCCATGTGAAGAAACCTGCGCTTGGTTGCTGCTTTGTGGGTAAGTTGAGGAGCTCATTTTCAAAATAGATTTATTTCAAACTTTGAAAGGAAGAGAAAATGTATTTTGAATTGAAAGGAGAAGAAAGCTTTTGAAGCTATCTGTGTTTTAGCCAGAATGTTCAAACAGTGAGGCCTATTAGACTGTTGAGTAATTTCCAGAGACGTAGTGGACATGCCTTTACTTGAGTCATGTTTTAAGAAAGAACAACTCCTCCCATTACTGTTATCTAATTACAAGGATGAGTAAATAGTTAAGGGCAGCATTTAAACTTTGGTGCTGAAAGTCAGTAAATCCAAAGGAAGGCACTAAATAGTGAGATTTCAAAGGTGCAATTGTTGAAAGTAGTTAGGCGCTCAAGATCTCTGAAAATTAAGGCAGTTATCTGGATGTTTCAAATTGCATTTCAAATTAGTTGCTCAAATGTTGTCACCGAATAAAGATTACACATTTTCAAAAGAATAAAACCAAATAATTATCAATAAAGAAGGAAAGTATTAGCTTTCCAGTTAGATAGCATGAAGAGTCTAATCCTGTTCCTTATGGGAATGGATGTTGTCTGAGAAATGAACATAGGATAAGGCCTCTGAAAGTACTGGTTAGCAGATGAATGCTGAAAAAAACAATTGGAAGCAGGTAAATGTGACTATTTTTTAATTTGTTTTTTAGGTAAATTTGTCATTTTAGAAATTTAACACATGTATGGAAACAATAAAAAGAGGGGTTATCCTCTGTCCATCCTCAGAAAAGATCAAGTAACAGAATTTATTGGAAAAACTCCTTAAAAATATCTCCAATATATGTCACACCATCACCTGTTTATATGTACCCCGCTTTCCATACTGATTGATGGACATGGAATGTATGGTATAGAGGAAACATACTTATGGGAAGTTCCTTACAACTGTATGGAGAAAGGTGTTAGTAGCCACACAGATGACTATAGAAGGAGTATCAATGGTGTCAGCAACCAAAAGAAAAAGAACATTTGCAAGATTTGGTTCAGCTAAAGCCTCCTCCTATCTAAATCAAGACCAAGAGCCTCTTTTAGACTCTGGTACAGTACTGTTTAGTTGGAGAAGCACCCCAAACTCTGAGAAGGCAGCAGAGCCTCCAAAGTGGATGGTACAAATGTGAGAATAGTGTGTGCAGGGTATGTGCTAATTCAGCTCCCTTTCTCCCAGTTTCATCTAGCCTCTAAATAAGTGATTCCTATGGATTCCCAACCTCAAGTTAAATCAGCTTCTCTACAGCACCATTCCATTCTGGCTAGGGACAGACATTACACATAAACCAGTTTAAGTGATCAGAAACTGGTTTAAACCTGTAATAGATGTTCAGTCCACATAAATCAGTCTGAAAATAGCTGAAACTGGTTTGAGCTAAACCTTAGTTGAATGTAGTATCGGACTTAACTGATTTAGGTCAAATCAGTTTATGCAATGTCTGTCCCAGACGCCTTGCTGTTTTAAGATAAACCAGACTCCCCCAGCATCCCTGCATGCTCTCTGGTCTGGGTGGGGCTCTCTGCTCCACAGCAGGGCTGGCCCCTCCCCTCTGATCCCTGGTTAGATCTCTAGCAGAGGCTGCAGGTACAGCAGGGTCTGCCTGGCTTCCTCCTGCCCTACCTCCTCCTGCCCTTGCTGCTTGCTGGACAAGCAGGGACCACCCTCTTCCTTTCTCCTATTTTCAACAACATGGACCCCAGCCCCACAGACCCTAGGCATGTGGTATGCTAGCTAGTGCTGAGAGATTTCTCTGTGTGTGAGTATCTCCAGTTTCACTGGGATAGGCGGACAGAATAGTGATTGCTTAGGGCCTTTTGGAGCTATTGCTTTGCTGATGAGGTGATAAACACTGCATCAACAGATGCATGCATTGCACCCTCCCCTTCCTACCCCCCTTGCCTCAAAGTGCTAGCAGAGGTCTGGGGTCTGGCAACACTCCCATCCCTCGAGCAGCCAGTAGGGAAAAGCCTGGGATGGTGCAGGCAGACCTCCCTAATCAGAGAACCTGCTGAGACCTGGTCACATGCACCCCCCCCCCCAGGTTAGTACTATGGAAGAGATGGAAGAGCGGGAGGGCTGCTTGAGTGCCCCCTGGCTTCTAGCTTAAGCCACTGCAGGCATATATATGCCTGATTTTCCTCAGTTGAGAGAGAATGTCTATCCAGCTACAAACTGATTCAGCCTTGCCTGGCTAGACTAACCTGCAAAGATTGAATCAATTCTCTCAGGCTTTTTGAGTGTCTGTCCCTTACTGTTATCCTTCATAAACTGAATGTGTGACTGCAGATTTGGGGAGACAGTTTGCTCCTGCTCTGAGACAGTATTTGGGGAGGTTTTAAACCAGGTTAATTTTTCTCTTTTGGGTTTATTCTTCCTGAAGAATGGAGTAGGTTGTGCAAAGGCTAAGACTGCAACCTTAGCTGAGCTAGAGCTAAACAGGAGTGGCTACTCTTCAGGTACTGCCAAAGCTCTGCTAAGTTCATGCACCTGAAAGTCATGGCCAGACAATACTAACAACAAGCAAAACAAAGATTTAGCTGCTGAACCCAGCCCTTTATGACATAATTAAAACTCAAGCTTCAAGCAATGTGAAGAGCTTCTTTACTTAGTTCCCATGCTACTGGAGAGATTTCCGGACTTGTGCTACCAAGGGCGATTCCATCAGCTTATTTTAATTTCTTTGTATGTACAGTACAGTAAGGCTAACTAGATGTGAAATCTGATGCCTTCGACAGAAACAGGTTATTGCAGTATAAGTAGTGGATATTTTTTCCCTAACCTTAAATGACAGTAGAGAACCACTGGGGGGCACTCACATTAACCTGTACCTCCTGGAGAATTGCAGAACACCTTTCAGGTGTGTTCAGTTAATCAACAATACTCTGATTGCAACTAAATGTATTCCTAGAGGAAAAAGAGAAATTGTGGAGGAACAGGCAATTTGGAAACAGAATAGACTCCAGGATGAAACCACACTTTATAATTTGCTTGTAGATTCAGCAGACCATTGAGCTTTTAAGCAAAAATCAAATGAGAAGCTATGTAGAAATCTATATATTTCAGTATCAGGCTTCTGTTGTTGAAGGGATTTGAACTAGAAAAATGCATTCTTAGGTCTGAGGGAAGGAGGGTGAAGGCAAACTTTTGTATGCATCTTTCCTGCTACTCATCAATAATTTCTCTGATCAAGACATTGCAAATGAAAGTGTACAGCAACCAGAGGGTACTTGCTAAGGTTGAATGGTCAGTGTTTTGTAAGACTTTATCTTCCATGCAGTTCTCAAGGTGTTTTGGATCATCCGGCTTATTCAGAGGAGGTGTTTTCTGGCAAATCCTTGCATTATTACAGAGCAAAGTCTATACTTGAGATAAAGGCCCCACTCATGGTACCTTTTTTTAGCAAGGCAATGTTAAAGTGAATGCTAGAGAGACAAGAGCTTCATATCTGCAAATTATGGGAGAATGGGACTATGAAGAGATCATTAAGCCGCATGTGTTTATTTTGTTTTCAGCTCTACCTTTATAAAATCAGCATTTGGATCATTCTTGCTAATACCACGGTTCTCCCAATTGCATTGCACAGAACTTTAAACAGCTGTATCCCTTGCATTTTTTTTTTTTATTCCTTAAATTGTAAACCGGGTATGAAAAAAAATCTGTGGTAGGATTAAAAAAAATTAAAACTCTCAGGTTTGGTCCAGCTCTGTGCCACTATTGTAGTCCAACTGCAGCACAGAGACACAGAGAAATGTGATGATGACTAATATGTACTGGAGACAAAATTACTTTTCATTGCTGATGTGGCTTTGCTGATCAAGTTAGATAAATGTTAGGACACTTCGGAAATATCTTCGTGTTGCCTATGCATTTTACTTTCAGAGAGTGGAGAATTCTGGGTCAGATTTTTGGCTGATGTAAATCATCATAGCGCCATACTGATTTATACCAAATAAGATCTGGTTTCTGTCATAGGCGGTGGAAGGCTGGGGCGAACGGGGCTTATCCCCTGAAACTTTTCACGGCAGTGGGCAAGAGCAGCAGCACCACAGCACTGCTGTTCTGCAGCACCCAGTGCAGCTTGTGTGCAGCCCCTTCTCCGCCACCACTCTAGTATAGCACCGACATACGCTGGCTCTGCAACAGCCCTGTGGGAGGGAGGAATGGGGGTTAGGTACGTCTCATCCCCCCCGAATAATATTTTCCCCACCCCTTGTGTTTCTAGTACTGCCAGTTGGGTACCTTTCAATACTGTGCCATATTGTGGTCACTTTAAAAAGATTCTTCATACACACTTTGCTTTTTGAATCAAGCCAAATCAGAGGAGGCATCTGGGGAGCTGTATCTTTTCCAAGGCCACATTAAAAGCATGGTCTTAAAACTCAGGGATCTGAGTAAGTAACTATAGGCTTATAAAAAGGCTTCACTGACTTCATCTGCAACTGCAAGAGTTGAATACCTTTGAGAATCTGGTTATTAGGGGTCCAAATGATTACATTTATGCATTTAGAGTCAAAGCATTTGGCCTTCACCTGTATTAAATAGTTTAAAAATAATCATCCTGCTTGCTTAACCTTTTGCATTTTTTTTTGTATATCTGACTCCTCAAGAGATCACTTTGTCTGTGTCTACGATTACTGGAGTCAGCCAGAAACAGGACAGGACTTGCTTGTTTACATAGCTCTGAGGGTTATGACAACACACCAGAATGTACAGGTGCCATGCAGGGGATACAGCTTGCAATTAAGTTCAGTTGAGTAGACTATTTAATAAAGAACTCCTTCATTGTCAGATAACTTGATCTTGTTGTTATCAACAGCCTGCTTACTGTGATTTGTTGTTTCCTTTGCTTTAAATATTGGAGCTGAAGCTGAGAATTAACAATTGCAAAACAATTGCATTAATTGAAAAGAAAATTAAACCTATAAAATGTGTGGTTAAGAGCAATTTCCTCATAATTGCAGCTAATGTGCTGCCAAGATCATTACAAAACACTTCTGATATGCTTTTTAGTCCATTCAGTGGGATTTCAGCCCTGCAGTATAAAATTTAGTGAGGAATGAAGGGAGACACTTCTCAGATTATGATTAGATTTGGGCCTGTGCTTCAAATTTAGGTTCAAGTCCAAACTAAAACTACGATATTCTCAGCTACAGTGCTAACAGCTTGCAACATCAGCTTTTAGTACAGTGGAAACCTTGAGAGAACCTTATCTTGCAAGGTATCTATCATTTTGCTACTTTGCTCAAGTTTTATGAAAATCTTATCAGATGTGCTGTTCTTGCCAGAATTCTGCCTTGCTGGGCTCCATCTGGACTACGACTCAAAACTAGGCTCTTTCTGGTTTTGGATCCACCCCAATGCCAGTTGACAACAGTTTGAGGTACATATTAATTATATTTTTAAATGGTCATTTTAATTTGTTTAATTTTTTTCTGGTGTCTCCTTTTTACTACAGTAGCAGTAGCCACCTTTGTATACAAAGATGACTCTTTCTCCTGAAGCTTTGTTTCTGTTGACAATTATCACACACTACTTCCTCACATATACTTGAGTGGAATTTACAGTCTCTACAAATGTCAGTTCATTGCCAGACAGCAGGAAGAGACTGATGGCTGGTGTGCCTTTTATCCTAGAGTAACGAGACAAATATTATTTCACAATGTATCACATCTACTCCTCTGTCTCTTGGAGGCGTAAAGAGCAGCAAAACTGTGCAGCACATTCATGCTAAACAGTTCTTTTGGGTACAAACTCTGGGTTCACCTATTATTCCTCCTCTGATTGCTTCATTTTCAAATGCCCTGTATTGCATTATCTCCCACTGGCTCAAGCCTTCTGGACCCGATTCCTAGAGCTTTTTCATCATATATCAAGGAACGGGTATTGCTCAAGAAGACCTTTCCACTCCCTTGAATTTGTTGTCACTGAACTTTCTGTGCTTCTACCAGAAAGTGAGTCATGTATCAAACTGAGGATCCAGACTACTTCATGTGGTATCATGATATGCTGGTATGACTGGTTTGAAATCAAAGAATCTCTCCATTAACTTCAAAGAGCGTTGGATAAGGCTCTGGATCAGGAAGACAGATTATATAAAAACACTGCATCCTTGTCCTTGTATTGAAACTTAGACAAACCAGAGGGAACAAGCTACATCATCTTAAGTGCATTATTCCATAATGCATCACATCTACTCCACTGCATCTCTTGGAGGTGTAAAGTTCACCCCAGGCATATGCTCAAAATATTTATTTTTCTTTTGGGGAAATCCTCTAGGATAAACTATTTCTCCTCCACTGAGGAATTTCTCTAGTGTCCTCCTTTGTACTCTAATGAATGCCTTTTGGGGCAATAAGACTCCATAGACAGCTCTCTGGTTAGAGTTCAACCTCATTGATTCAATCTTCCTGTTCTGGCTATGGATTGGGATTGTTTGGAAAGCTGTTTCAATTATGTGTTGAGATGATCTGACCCTTTTCAAGTTAGACGCACATTCCCCTTGTAGGCTGTTGATGAGGTATTTATTGATTTCCTGTTCTTAACACCATAATTTTGATGGATGTTTAGTTTGTTTTTCCATATACTATTGCCACTGGTTATTTTATATCCATATTTATAATGTATGTATTTGTTTTTGCAGTATATCATAGCTTCATAGCTCATAGGGTGACCGTACATCCCAATCTCAGCCAGTTTGGGACTGGCCAGGATAGTGCCAAATTTCATAGACTGGTCCCAGCCAGTTGGTGAAAATTAAAATGAGAGTCCTGGAATTATAAAGGTGTGGGTTGCAGTCTGGCTGGGAGTTGGAGCAGCATGGTGCACCAGGCAGCTGGGTGGGCATGCACCGCTGCTGCCTGCCTGCACGGTGCACCTGCAGCAGTACTGCTGATGTAGGAGGGTGTGGAGTGTCCTGAATTTCCCATGGTCCCATATAGTTACCATACCTATGACTGATCAAGAAGATACTCACATACGCCTACTTTCTGAGAATCTCTTACTTTCAAGTTCTTGTCCCAGTCAGGTTGACAGGTATACCAGAAGCTGTGAAAAACTCAGGCTGGCAAGTGGGAGAAATAGATAGAAAAGTTGTAGCAGTTCTGATGTAGATAGACCAAATGTGCTGAGCCAGTGTGCCTCAGTAGTATGCTGTTGAGTAGTAGATTAAAGAGACACTGGAAATGTTCTCAGAAACCATCCTTCTTCCCTAAATCCTGCCTACTTCTAGGTGCCAAAATTTCTCTGATTCCTCAGTCTACAGGACACATGATAGTTTTCATTTTTTTTTAAAACCGAGTCATTTAGTTTTGTTCCAGTTGGCAAATGATAATGGGTAGTGACAGCTCCAGACCATTGTGACAGAAAGAGCTGTTTTACCAAGGGATTCTGTCTTCAAGAAGTGTTGCATTCTCAGTTTGTGAATGAGAGAGAGTGAGGGAGAAAAATAGGCGTGCATGTGTGTGGGTAGGAAACAAGAAAAAAGAACCCATAAGGGAATTTTGTTTCAGGTAAGAATATTGGTCAAATAAGCTCTGCTTCCACTTTCTTAATAGAGTTTATCAGGTTGGAAAATTTTAAATTTTCAGCAATCTTCTGATGATAATGATTCAGGTGCTTAATTTTTTATGTCCTTTGAATCTAAAAAAAACCCAACCAAAACCCTACCTTTCTGTTTTCCTGACAGTTACTCATATCAGCAGGGGCTGGGATTGGAAAAATGTATGCAGGTCAGTGCCTGCTTCTGAGTCTTCCAGGCACTGAAGAGCTTGAGCAATAATGCATACTATAAATTTGACTATTTCCATCTATTTTTGGTTGTATCAAGAAGTTGAATGTGTTTCCAGTAAAATGAATGATTTCCTTTCAGACTGGATAGTGTTGCACATGACTGGCCCAGTTTTCAATGGGAGTTCTTTAACCACTGGTTGCCAGCAGGGCAGAGAGTACACTGTTGCAGGCTGATATGCTTTGATTTAACTAATGGGCATCTGTCAGTCTGTTAATAATAATATATGGGTCTTTACTGTTTGCCTATTTCTCGAGGAACTTTGTAACATTTGTTATCTGATGTTTCAGTACAGCTAAAGAATTGCGTCCGACGGGCGTTTTTAGAGTGTCCTTGTGGCATTGCCTTATATACTGTTGGGTGAATGATGATATCTTTACAGTATCTGTCAGCATTTCTGGTGAGTATGAGAGGCGGTTGCATTTGATCAGTACAAGAGCATAGGTATAGATCATACTGAAGGACCATAAGGACTCCATTGTGCTACTAAGACATATAATTTATGTTGATATAGTACACACACAGGCCAATTCTATATACCTTTACTGCAAACACTTGACTCAGAATTGAAATGCAGATGTTCAGATATAAGTGACAGTGTATAATAGAATAGATTATGCTAGAAAGTGTACAAAAATGGTCTCATTAAAGCTCGAGTGGGTTTAGTCAAGCTTACCCAAGCAGTTGGTGTCTCAGGGCCTGATCAATGGAAGCCTTTCCGTTGTTGTTTGTGGGATTTTGAACAGTCCCATATTCACTTTAAAATCATTAAGTCATACTTTCAGAGTAAGGAATGCTTCACTTCAAGGAATGAATCTGAGCTTTTATGATAAACAGTTTTCTGGACATAATTACTGATAACTCACCAGCCCCTGCAGTTCAATTCTGCAGAATATTTAAGAGAGCAATTCTGCAGAATTTAACAGAATTTCCCTAAGATTTCTGGAGGCACTATTAATTATGAAACCATGCTTCAAATGTCCTATGTGACATTGCTGTTGGGTGAGTAAGATGCAACCATATGACTTGTTAGGCCTGTCCAAACTCACAGATACAGTGCTTAGGTAAGTGAGGGTAACTGCTGCCAACTTGTTTGTTCCTGGAGGAAGCTAGCTGGTTAGGGTGCAGGGATGAGGATCAGTTAGAGACAAGGCACCAGCACACTCCAGCCACTGGAGCTGGCTAGTCGCATAGGAAATATATACCACATCCCTTTAAGATGCATTTCTGTTGATCTTCAGTTGGATCCCAGATGACATTTTTGGCCAACATTAAGGAAAAAAAACAAGATTCCAGTATCTGAAAATTAGGTCACGAATGAAGGAGCCTCAATATAGATGTAACCCGGGCGGTACTCCAAGAGGTACCCCCTCTCAGTTTGAAGGGATCAAAGCAGGTGCACAAGCGCTGTGGGAGGTGTAGGGAAATATAAAAAGGCACAAAATGCAAAATGTCAAATGACAAGGAAATATAGGGCCTTGCTACCTGGAGGGGGAAAAAACACAATGGCCCCTTTCCACTGCAAGAAGATTTGCTTTTTGTTATCACACACCCCAAGTCACCTCAGCTGGAATTTGAACCCAGATCTCCCATGTGGCAGACAGGAACACTGCCACACAGCAACCACTAGTGGCACTGCTTCAACCTGCTAGGGGTCTTGACTGTCCCAGAGCCCCGGCCTCATGTCAAGCTGCCTGGCCTCTGATTGGAGGAGCTGGAAGCAGAGCTGGGAACCCCTCTTGTCACTGTTCAGATCCTTCCTGGAGTGAGGGGAGCCTCTCCTGCTGGCTGCAGCCTCTCAGAGGGGATCCTGGAGCCCAGTGGGGAGCTTCTCCTGGTAGTCGCATGTCACCCTGCTGAGGGTCCCACTGCTGCCTGCAGGTCCTGCTCTTTCAGGCTCTTCTGGGGCACTGCTCCTGCCCCGCTGGCTCAGCTCTTGCCAGCTCTGTGAAGCTCCTTCCTTGTTGTCTCTCACTGGTCTCTTCCCTGAGTCAGCCCACGCTGCCCCTTTTATCCCCCTCCAGGTGACCCAAGAGGCCAATCGGGACACAGGGGGGGTGAGTCTCTGGGGCCTGATTGGTGCGGAAGGGGAATCCCAAGTCCTCCAATCATCTTTTGCCCTTTCAAAACCCCTGGGCTAGGTCACTGCCAGCTAGCCCGTCACAGAGTTAGTTCCCTTACTTTTGGCACCCATATTGGAAAGTCTTGGTGGGTGGCTCTGTGTAGGAGAATGCTTCCCTGAGGTGATCTGACTGTCCTGTCAACCATACAATGATGCGGTGATATGCTGCAAGTTAATTCTAACATAGGGAGAGGAAGCTATGCATTTACACATAGTGCAGGGTAAATTAGCTAACTCTGAGCTTCTTGCTACACTTCTATCAGTACCCAAACTGTCTGGTATAAAGGTAGTCAATGCTGTAGCGTAGACTTACCTTTTGACTACCAATCATAGAAGTGCCATTTCAAGTACACATATCAATGCTCAGAAAACCAGTGGAACAAGCACTGTAAGGGGTTTTAAGCAGGAACCAAGATGCTGGGGAGAGGATGACATGTTTTCTTAAATAAGCTTGCAGAGTCAGACAGACATGTGAGTCAACCCCGACTGTTGCCCTTTTTTGGTTTACACCAGAATAATGTGCTCACATCTTGTTTTTTTTAAACACTGCCATGTTGTCCATGTTATCAAAAATCTCCTGATTCAGAGATTCCATCATACCACTCAGATGTTTTTTTGTTCCCCTCACTCCACACACACACACACACACACACACACACACACACACACACACACACACACACACACACACACAGAGATTCCATCATACCACTCAGATGTTTTTTTGTTCCCCTCACTACACACACACACACACACACACACACACACACACACACACACACACACACACACACACACACACACACACACACACCCCCCCTTTGCTGGCAGACAATAAAGATACAACTTAAAGTATTTTTTAAAAAAGAGAAGGGGGTGGGGAGTGTGGCTGTTAAGAAGGCTTAGAACATGTCCCAACATTTTCTGCAGGTTTTTTCCTTTCTTGAGGCAATCAGAGCACTGCCTGAGTTTTGCACCTGCCATGGGCAAGTGTCTCTCTGTCTTTTAGTGAAATAACTTTATGGATTTTTAGTGCAAGCCCTGGCCTGCTTCATATCCTGCCTTACCCGAATGATTATATCTTCTTTACTGGGTTAACTTTTCAATAGACTATGAAAACAAAAGCTGTCACTCGAATATCTGCCATTTGATATTCTGTAAGGCTCCTAGTACAAACAGAAAGACCCCCCCTCCCCCCACCCCCACTGCTTTCCTCAAACACCATTTGGCATGATCCTGCTTGTTTCTGTTCACAATACTAGTATGTAAACCCTTTCCTTAATATGGCTCTTCAACCAGCAACCTGATCGCAGATGCAAGGTTAAACCTTGCATTGGTGATAAGAGAGATCTTTGTACAGAAATTAAATTCCACTATCCAGTAAGGTTTTGCTTTGCTTTAATTGCTAGGGCACTGCAGAGTGGCAGGCAGTTTGGGAAATGCAACTAGGAGGAAAAAGACCTCTCTCTACAAGTATCATAGTGTTCCAATTAGATGCAGGGTGAACCTTGTGGCATTTGAGGCTTCATGGACCTGTATCTTAGGATCATAAAAAATGTTTCTGTAGCAAAAGGGAAGTATGTGTTAGGTAACCAGAATAGAAGAATCCTCAACAAAACAAACAAAAAAAATCTAGCATTTTCAATCAGGTATCTGTTTTATTTAAATATATTCTAAAGCTTTTTTTAATTTTATTTTGCAAAGCTCTCCGATTTGTGCTATTGGCTTGGAAAATGAATCATGTAAAATCTTGAACAGTCCGAAGACATGCTTTAGGTTCTAGTGCAGTGCAGTTGGTTGGGAGCTTCAGGTGGGTGGGCTATATTACATTCATTACTAAAATATTCTTCAATTTGACAGAACTCTTAGATGAGGCAAAAACTGTCCAAAAAAAAAAGGGATCACATAATAGGGGCAGTGTAGAGCTAAATAGGCATGAGGTAGGTAAAAATAAACAGAAGTGTGTGTGTTTTGGGGGAAGAATTTTTTTTGATGGTTTCATGTTGGAATTGTAAAGGTACACAGCAAGCCACAAGTTACTGAGGACAGAGCAGTTTAGAGATCAAACAAAGCTAACATTGCCTTGGGTTGTAATGACACCCTGATGAAGAGATTTCTAGCACCTTCTCCGGAGCAGAAACAGTAGAATGATTCTGAATGACTTTCTGATGGCTCCTGTCCTGACGACTCACCAAACACAGATTCACAGATTCTTCCCCAGACTAAAATGTTCATCAAATCTGGGTGCCCAAAGTTCAGGAACTGAAAATTAAGGCCTTCAAAAACACCTAACAGTTTTGGGTCCCTGACTTTTTTGATGTGCAGGTGCAGATGCTTAGTGTAGGGGTGGCCGATCAATGCACATGTGCCATTTGTGCGGCACATAGCAGATAAGGGAGGCAGGGAGCATGGGATAGGAAGTAGAAAGAGCAGCAGATTGGGCAGGGCATGCACAGAACAGCAGACTGGGCACGGGAAGAGAATTGGATTGGCACTCAGGGTGCAGGGCTAATTTATGGTTCACCTGCCGAAAAGTTTGGCTTCCACTGCTTTAGTGAGAGCCTGAGCCCCAGCCCTCTGAACAATGGGTCCCTCTCTGGTCTATTTCAACATAACATAAGGGGCTCACAGATGACTTTTTTTCTGACAATTTGTGTTCTTCTACCTATGTGAAGTTCAAATGTGCTGAACACTGGGATTGTCAGCAGATTGCAAACCCTCAAGTCACTTTCCTTTTTGTGCTTCAATTTGGAACTTACACTACATCTAAAGAAAATGAAAGTTTCAACCTCATAGTTTAAAATTTCTATCTGTATCTTTCAGTTCTTCATTCATAGTTTTCTTGCATCTGTAACAGTGAACCTTATGTGCATTAAAAACAGTCTTAAAACACTGGATATAAATTTTACTGGGACATACCATAAAGTCTGATTTACTGAAATGCTGAACATCAGGGCTAAGTACAGACATTCAAAAACCCCAAGGCAGAAGTGATCTAAATTGCATGGTTTTCTCTAAGTGGTGTAGTTTAGATTGGTTGTCATGGAGGAGCACCACAACTTGAGAAACTAGGCCCAGAATTTTTTTCCATTCGTTTGCATGAAGTATGCCTGTAAACTTGCCAGTTTCACATACTCCCTGAGGACTAAAGAGCTTTGAATGGAACTTGAATAAGTTGATATTTAGCACTTGCAAAAATATGGTAATTATGAAAATATTAAAAATCATCAGGTTTCACTGGAGTTGGCATAAGGCCTGATCCCATGGAACTGCCTGCAAGGTGCTGATTGGTTTAGGTCTGTACCCAGCATACGCGTGTCTCCAAACATGCTTTTTACTTTAGTGCTACGTAAAGTGATGATTGTTCACATGCAGAAATACTTTGCTGAACCCTCCTTTGCAACAGGTGAGACTGCTGAGGATCTCTCAGTTCCAAGCTAGACGTATATCATGGGTACAAACATATGTTTTGTGGTTTTGGGAAATATATCACTTGGATTTGAGAAAGCAAATAAGTTTTCTAGTAGTACCCCTTAAAGCTGCTTCCAGAAATAGAAACAGTAGTAATCATCAGTGGATCAATTCAGATTGGGTGCTTTATTTCCAGATCATTTAAAATATTTATATACTGGTTTATGTATAGTAAATATATTTTTTACAAAAGGTGTTTTTTAAAGTAGATTAACAGGACAATTACATATAGCAAGACATTCTAGCAAAGTCAAACATCACAAAATGAAGTCAGTTAGGTCTAAATTTTAGTCTAGGACTATACAGAAAAGACAAAAGTGTGCATACCTATAGCCCCCTACAATATTTAAAACCAACAGGAACATGGTAATATATTTGGGGGAAGATTTTTTCTGAGGTCTAAATGAGAGTTGAACACCTACACTCCACTGTTCTTTATAATAATCGTTAAAGTATCCATTCCGTAAATTAACTCTTATGTGTATTCTGCTCACAACATTATGTTCTGGCCTGGTCTTCTTTATTATTATTACGTGTGTAATAGATGTTCCACTTGGGGTCCAGTTCTACCACAGCACAAATGCGCTACAAAGATACACCAGAGCATATTTACACTATACATTTAGAGGAAGGAACAGAGCATAGTGTATTGGGGAACTGCTGTATATACATCATACATTGTTTAATACAGCAGCATGGGAAGGATATTAAAGGCAGTGTGCACTGAGTTGACAAACTTGATTCAGCATTGCACAGAATAGATGTATAGAAGTATTTAGCCAGGCTAGCCTAAAGTCAGGCACAAGGCCCGATATAGTGCAAAGTTATCTACAGTACATTTTGTGTAAAGAGCCTGACAGTCTGAGTTTAATAATTCTAGTCCCAAAAATGTGGGCTCTTACCTTTTCTGTACTGATGATTAGGGGAAGGCTTTGAATGGACGTGGAAGCCAGCAAAAAAACTGGGTTTTATTGTTTAATAACCTAAATTAATTCACTTTAATGCACAAGAAAATTGATTCTTTCAGTCTTGGGCTAGGCACAGACGTTCAAAAAAGCCCAAGGTAGAATCCATCTAAGTTATGCAGTTTTCTGCATGCAGCGTAATTTAGATCGGTAGCAAACAGAACACATATTCACCCTTTGTGGGGGATGGGACACCAAATCTTAGACCAGAATGCACTGTTTTAAAACCAGTCTGTGTGTGACAAACTTTTGTTCTGTAACAGATATAGACCGGTTTCCAGTCACTTTTACTGGTAAAAAAAGGAATGTTTGTACTTGGCCTTTGTGTCGGTAATCCTTTGTTTATCCACAGAACGAGCATAACACAGGCAGTGGCAGAGCAGGCATTCCAGATCTAAGCCCCCTGAAGAGGTATGTTAGGCTAGAACTTGAATCTGAGCCCATGGTAATATTGCTTAGCCTCTAAGTAGGTCAGAAGGTAAAATTTGTCTGATCTATTGTCTGCAGAGCATACACAGAACACCTACAGGACTCTGATGAGAGTGCCCAGCACAAAAGAGGTACCATGTGCAGAACCCAAGGGAGCCTTGTGCACTTTTATTATATCAGGGTGTGTGTGGGTGAGGCTTGGGGCGTGAGTGGGTCTGTTTGGTGTGAGTGTGTGACTGGGTGTAAGGGGAAGAGGGAGCATGGACCTGCTCGTGCGTATTTGATGAGAAGATCTTGAAAAAGAGAGAGAGAGAGAGACTGTCAGTGTGGTAAATGAATCAAGTGGAAGTAGTCTTGTGGTGTGTCGGTGTGGGTGATCATTGTGTGGTGTTGCACATTAGGCTACGCTGTGACCATGGAGGTTCGGTGGGCACAGCATACCCTCGACAGTGAGGCTGCTGTATAATTGTCCGTCATCCCCAGTGACTGGTGACTCCTGAGGCTCTGCTTGCTCCCACCACTGTTGGTCTCCTGTGAGAGCAGGCAGGGTTGGCTCCCCGGATTCTGTCCCTGGGTATGCATTGCACTTAAGCAACAGCCCTCTGCTCTCTAGGGTATGCATACCCTCATCCACTATTCTCTCACTCCTCCCTTCTCTGAAAGTGGAAAGTGAGCTTCCAATATATGGTTCTTGGGGTGATCCGTGCATGTTGCGATCTGAAGCAGCAGAGTGCCTGGGTTTAATGAATAAACCATTGGATTCATGAACTTTAATTCTGTGTGGGATCTTTGTACTTAGTTAAAGTATAAGTCAATTGCTGGGTTGTCGGAGCGGTGATAGATATGCTCAGGCAGCTCGTTAGCCAGTGGGGGGCCAAAAATCGCCTCATTTGGAACTGGACTAGGAGACAGCCGCTAATTGGGCAGTGGTAATTAGGTGCCAATAAAGTCCAGGTCCAACAGGTAGACTGAGTCTACAACTGTTTCATTGTGAGCCACTGGGTGTTGAGTACTCTAGAAAATTAGGTATTTATATTTGGGGTTAAATATGGGTTTTCTGCACCTATTACTGATATTGGCTGGGATTTAAAAAAAGTGGTTCAACAATTTATTTCTGCCACTGTTTTTATCATATTTCCATCTAAAGTGGCAGGTCTGAAGAGTACTTTATGTTTTCAGTCATATTATTCTTTGGCCATATCTGGTTTAAAGCATACATAGCTTTTCAAATAAATAGTCTGATTTTCAAAAGTATTGTAAGCTTTCAGTAGTACTTAGCAGCTTGAAAATTGGTCAATCTATTTAGGAGACTAAGAGGACCAGCCTTTGGCATCTGTTTTTTTAAAAGTTTTTTTAAAAAAAAGCTTTATTATATCAGGGGAATAGGAATGTATTTTTCAAGCTTTGCTGTTAGAACCTGTTGTGAATTGGTGGTATAACTTCTCTTTTGGCCTCCCAAATAGTGGCCCTACCTATAGTACAAAACACTCCTACTTCTATCATCTTGGCATTAATTATCCTAATCTCTTTTTTAATGTTCAAGATGTTAATTTAGCCATGTTGTCTAAACTTGCATTGGAAGTGGGGTTGGATTTATTTCTTTGCATGTGCAGGCAGAAAAGTTGAATGGAACTCATTGAAATGAGTATAAGATAAGAGCATTGTGGGCCTGCAGGAAAAGGAATAATATGTTTGTCCTTTTTTCTTAAACTGGAGAAGTCTGCGTTTCTGGAGAAGTCTGCGTTTCTTTAAAATTGCCTTTAAGAGCGGTAAACCTGCAGGAAAGGTACCTACTGTGAACAGTTTCTGAAATATATCTGGAAATACATTTTTAGTTGAGTATGCAGATAATTAGACATGTAGTTCTCACTTTTTAACTTGAGTTGTGATAAATTTTGAATACTTACAGTATTCTCCTGGGGTACTGGATGTATAATCTATCCCCTTTTCTACTTAAGGTGACCCATTATCTGTGGCATAGTTGTTCTCTGAATGAGTGGATGATTTTTAGTTTGCAGGGCTGGCAATCAACACTTTACACAAGCACTGTTTTTTTAAAGCACTGGAGGACTTTGGAGTTATAGTAGTGTAATGGAAGAAATTGCTGAGTGAGAGTCCAGAAGGCCAGACTGAATGATCATAATAGTCCCTTCATGCTTTAAATTCTAGGAACTCGGAGAAGAATATGGTCCCTCCTTTGTTTATTTGGCTGTAAAACACGACATACATCTATGCTAACATAGAAATAATAACTCATAGTAATAATCATGCATAAAATGTATGTTCATATGTAATTGTATTCTAGGCAGACTTCACTTTTTGCAAAACTCTTGGACCCAACTGAAACCCATCAGGCTACAAAAAATTCTCTTTAGTGATAAACTATGATTTTTCCCCCCCTTTTGCTCTCCCTTGAAGATCAAGTGACCTGGGTCTGTTGTAACGGTCTGAACTCCAGCATGTCTTTTCAAACACAAGTTTTTGTTTCTTCTGCGGGCTCTTCAGTTGGCTGCTGTTCCATCTGTCTTTAAAAGAAGTGCGTACAAATTAAAGAAAGAATGCAGCTCTGACGCCTACACCCAGAAGCTTTCAAAACAGAAGGCTGCTACACCTGTGGGGATAGAACAAGTGTATCAGTGTCCCGGGCTTTGCCTCGGCTCGTCTTCTTTTGTTAGCTGGAATGTGCCGATGAGACAATCAGGTGCAGTAGGCGCGTGGCAGCCTGCTTAAAAACTGATTCTTTGGAGACAGTGAGTGGGCTGTGAGTCATGCTTCTATATAATCTGATGATAACCATTTTTAAATGTGTTGATTAGTGTATAATGGAAAGTATTGTGCTTGTTGGTATGATTTGTCTGCCATGGAACTACTCAGTCTTTACAAAGACTTATACGTAAATTGTGAATCATTTCTTGTACGAAATACACAAGAGTATGCTTAAGAGTGCGTATGCATATGAGACACACAGACAGAAAGATTATTATTATCTATTTGTATTGCAGTAGCACCTAGGAGCCCAGTTGTGGGCCAGTATCCCATTGCCTTAGGCACCATGCACAGAATGTGCCCCCATAGTCCTTTCTTCGAGGACAGATGATCTAAGTTAAGAGATAATCCATAAACACTAATAACCAGCAGTGTTGGACATCTTTGGACCCAACAGAATCACACATATCAAAGAGACCATACCTGTAAGTGCTGTTTGGTCACAAAAAGCTAAACAAACCGCTGAGTGTTGTTCAGTATAAATGAACGTTTGTAACAGGGCACATTGCCAAGGCTGCTCATTGCTCCAGATATCCTAAGCAGAAAATTACTTCGAGTATACATCTATTTTAATAAAGTATAAGACAGTGTGGGTAAAGCAATGGGTTAGTTTTTCTGAGCATCAGAATGAGGGTGGGTCTGATGGCCAAGATGGGAACAAATAGGAAGTAGAGTTATATTAGAAATAAATGGGAGTTTTAACATTAATAAACATTATAAAATAACCAACTTAACTAAAAAGCACTGTGTTATTTTGGGCCAAGTTTTGGGGGTCTCTTGTAGTTCTCCCTTTTCATTTCAGGACTTATCTTAAAATTTAATGTATTCAGGGTGGAGGTATGTCTGTAGACAGCAGTAGAAAATAAGAAAAAAACCCCCAAAACCCCACCATAGTAAAGAAAGCCTGATGCTACAATGCCTGACAGGATAAATCATGATCTGGGTGAATTAATAACTGCTGGAGGCATTGTTGGATTTGAAGGTTTTTCCTTTTCTTAATCACTGAACCTTCATGTCTCTTTGCCATGAGTACATAACAAATCGGATCAGGAAATGGATTAATAGATCACTTGCTTTGTTGTATTTACTCATAGAGAAGAGTCCAAATCCAAAAAAGAATAGTTTTTTTCTACAGAAGTTTGGTGCCAGGATTACTTCTTGCTTTGGCCAGATGATCCATCATATCTGTCAGTGATAGGAAGCCTGAAAGTAAAATTATTTTTGTTATAATACAAAGATAAATGAAGTATGTTAGTACTGGTTGTGTTTGTTTCAGCTGCATATGAGGCAATCTTGGATGAAACATCTCCATCGGCATCAGTGTCTAACTTCACTGTAATCACTTTTGCTACAGAAATAGCTAGCTTCATAATGGGTATTAGCAAGCTCACCAAATTGTTTGGTTGGCTTAGACAGAAATATCCCAATTAGAATTGTAGATAGATTTGAAGTACCAATGGCCAGTTCTTAGCCCTCTTTCTTGGATTGCAGACAAAAGTGTTACTTTCTTAGCAATGTTCATAATAAAGAAAATCTTCAGTTCACCAAAAACGACACTGTGTAAAAAGGATAGCTGTTCCTGCTGATGGAAAAGCCTTCCAGGCTCCACCTGCCTTGCTCGTGCCAGTACTTTTAAGTACCGCCTTCTCTGACATGCTGTATACATGCTGCTGTCAAACCTCTGTTTTAGTCAGATAGGTATGCAAGCCCACACTAGCAGCTAGCTCATTTACGGGATGTGTCAACAATTCTCTGCAAACACAGTTGGTAGGTATCTTGTTGGAAGTTTGCTAAGGAGCACATGCACAACGTGATGTAATATGTTCTTATTTTACAAGCTACATGTTGAGGACCAATCCACTGTGCTGCAGTGCAATGGAAAAAATGATATAGATGGGAGATTTCTGACAGGAGAAGCTAAGGCTTTTAAGTCTGATGCCAAACAATAATAAATTCACTTGTTGAGAAATCTCCTTGGATAACAGAGATTAAACTCTGACCTGACTGATAGCATTTTAGAAAGCTAACAGAATATTTCCCTGTATGTTAATCTCTAAGTCTTCAGACCTTATCTCAACATGGTGATCTTTGGCACTGACAATAGCATGTTACTGCAGATAATTTTTTCTATTGTATATTAGCTCCCTAAATGTCTTGACACATTGCTAACTTCTGTCATTATATAACACATCTTCATATGATGCTATAATTTATTTAACATTTGTTTAGATGTAGAGTCTAAAGGCCCTTCTTCTGCTAAGTACTGGCCAAACAAAAAATGTGATTCTTCATCCCACAGAATTTACAGTCTAAAGTAGTGCCCAGGCAGGTGCGTTCAGAGCAGATGAGCTAAGGTAACAACAGTAATAGATCATGTGAAATTTCTAGGCAGTTAGGAGCAGTGAGTATAAATCCCAATCCTGCTGGCTCAGAATGGGCCCACTGCCCCCTCCCCAGTGCCCCGATCCCCGCTCATTGCCTCCCTGCCCTACCCTCCTACTTACTTGTGGCTGCTTGCATTCCCTGTCCAGGGGAGCAGGCAGGGAAGGATTAATCTGTCTGCCCTGGTCCCACCACAGCTGCTGTGTTTTGGGTGGATTCAGGCTGAACGAGAGCAGCAGCCTGGCAGCAGTGGCTAGGCAGGCAGGTTAACCCTACCCAGCCTACTCCCTTGGGACAGAAGGTACAAGCAGCCATAAGTAAGGGGGTGGGGTAGGGCAAGGGAGAGTGGGGGGGGACCAAGAGGACTGGGGGGAGGAGGACCCTAGGGTGAGGTTAACTGGGGGAGCTCTGGGGCCTGATTGATGCATGTGGGAGCCAGCTGAGTGCTTGGAACCTGATTTGAGTGAGGGGCAGAGGCAGTGTGGGACCCAATCCTGCCACTCTGGCCCACAGACCAACTCTGTGCCCCTCATGTGGTGTACAGGGCCAAAAAGGTCAAACATCACTGACTTCAATTCAATACAATGTAGAAATGAAAGCTAGTTCAAGTATATGAATACCTAATCTTGTCAACAGCATAGGCGATTTGTTATTTTAAAATGACAGCTACTTACCATAATACTTATTAGTTAGCAAACACAGAGCATATTTCTCACAATACAGGCATGGCATCTAAGGAATATGAGCCTTCATTCAGCCATTGGAAAGCACAGCTCTTACAGAGGGCATTAATGCCAAAATTTAGTTAAGCATGCAACATGGAACAAAGTCTGTTATCACCTGTTTCAAGCTGCTTTTTATCTACTCTTTTCCCTTGTTTTCTGAACCAGGGTTTTGGCTTTAGAATGCAAGCATTGTTTTTATTTAATACTACTAATAATGTTACAGTAGCATTATTTTGCCAAATGACAAGATATTATTTTTCCATTTGGAGACTATTGATGCAAAATCAATTTAAAAATTGAGAGAAATAGTCTTGGCTTTATGTGTGTTCCATTGAAAAGGAGATGAGATAAATCTATAGTGTAATCTTAAGGGATTGTTTTGAATGAATCCAAAGAAACATGATCAGTAACCTGTCTAAAATGTTACATACAACTTTTTTTTTGCATAGCATCATATTTGTAATGAGATTGCTATTTAACAGTCTTAGTAGTATCTTAAAAAAGTAATGAAGGGACAGATTCTATCTTGCATAGAAAGACAAGTTGAGTCATTGTAGGTTTATGTGCTAACACCCTGCATTAAGAACATGGTAGTTATTCCTGAGTCATGCTGGCAGGTAGGCCTAATTAACTCCAAGGAGGATATAAGGGAAGGTGAGGCAATGGATTTTTTTGGGCCATGGGTTACCAAGAGGGGAAAATCTTACAGAGGAATCCTTTAAGGTTGAGTAGAAGCAGTTTTGCTGTCATTTACTATGTTAAAGCTAGTGCTAAAGTTAGATCCCAGAAACGAGGTGACTTTAGATACTAATTGAAGTTCTTTTAGCTCTGAAATTAAGCCCTTCCACAGCAAATATTAGACCCAGGGGTGAAATCCTTACTCAACTCTTATTCAGTCTTTAACTATAATGAAACTTGCATTGGTGATGAGCACTGCCTAAAAAGAAAAAAGAGAAGTAAATATGAAATGAATTTCCAAAGAAAAACAATAACATTGTGGGCAGGTCAATATTGCCAGACATAATAAAAAATCCACCTAATGAAGGTTGAAAGAAATAGCCTTGAATGAGCAGGCAATGATTAGATTCTATATTCTGTAGGATTAACACATTAAAAATAAAGCAAATCCGCTAGCTTCACTTCCTTTTAAATTCAAAGAGCATCATTTTAGTAAAGAAAAAAAAAATTATCTTAAATGTGTCCCCTGACTGAGACAACTGTTGTGGCTAGGTTCAGATTGAGACACTAGGGTCAGAAAGAAGAGGGTCAGTTCGCATAAATTCTATGTTTAGGAAACTCAGGTTCTTGCGCATTGGCGAGTTCAGCAGAGTATTGAAATGCTTTGAGCAGTGGGAGTGCTTGTATGCTTCAAGGTAGGGACTTGCTTAATGAGGGTCATGCTTGTATGACTTGATGTGCATACTGTGAAAATACATAGTATTTTTTTGGTCTATCTTAAGCATTATCTTGTGCTCATTTTCTATAAATTGTTTCCTTTTTGTCTTTAATTCTGGTTTCTCTGGGGTTTTTATACAGTAAAAAAAAACCAAACCAAACCAAAACAAAAAAAACAAAACCCAAATATAAGGTTTTATATACAGAGTAATAATCATGGATTATACTTAGGTTTTCTTGATTTCACTTTGAGTGCTCTAGTTCTTTTTGATTTCTTCTATTCCAAAGCTATTTACTCAAATAATATTATAAATAAATAATATTATTAGGCAGAAGGTAGGGTAGGGTGGCACCTGTGCCTCTGAACGAGTTAGTTTATAAGGTGCCACCCTGCCCTATCTATAACAGTGTAATGTCCTAAGAAACTATGGTAGTACACATTAAGCGACCATCTATAAAAAACTTGTGTATGTGCACCCAAGCCTTCAATTAAAATTAGTAGTATCTGAATGGATACTATGACCCAGGACTGAAAAAATTAACTGAGTTCATGCCGTGAGTATTTTGTTTCAAGTCAAGGCGCGTTAGTAATGTAGACCAGTGGTATTCAACCTTCCAGGTTTGCAAGGCAGATCTTATGCATAGGGTTGGTTCACTGGGTTGGCACGCTGGCTCGACCTTGTGTGCCTGATCTGGCTGCCACATCTCCCCTGCCCATGGGAGACCCACAAGCCTGATGACATTGCCTCATGGGTCAGAAGATGACCACTGCTGTTCTAGACTGGTAGAAATACAATACGTAATGCACAGAACTATGCATATCACAAGAGTTTATTTTTAGTGACAAAACTGAAGCTATGTCAGGCCAATATTAGCATTGGTAGGCCTGTGAATGAGAATGTTACTATTCAGCCATTGTCCATTTCTGCATTTTCTTTAAAACAAAAACAGGCTGGTAGTAGGCAAGTTCTTCTTGTTTACATGTCTATGGTGCTGGGGTAAATAGTAACTGTGTCTTCTATTAATTGCTTAAAGAGGGAGTTCATTGAATTGTGTATCATATGGACTTAAACATGCATCGACTAAAAAAAATAAGATGACTGCTGGAGCTTTGAGTTGCCTCTGCATCACTTGATGTGCCTGAGAGATTTGAATCTGTGTAAATGATGGGTTGAATCTGTGAATAATCATTAAAAAAACACTTTTCTAACCGTTTAATCATTAAAAGTGTTAAATCTCTTATGATTTGATCAAAGTAAAGGCTATGACTTTTGTTTAAATGATGTGTGACCAACTGTAAAGTCCTGTCGCAGAGCACTCGGGTGCCCTGCGCCTAAAAGCAGAAATGGCTCAGGAGAGACCCCTAGTGGTGAGAAGGGGAAGTCTCAACTGCCAGTCACCAGGGCAGCACAGGTGCTGATTGCTAGGGGAACCAAGGGGATCAGCTGACAGGAAGGGGCAGGGCTTGGCCCCTTCTTAAGCCCAAGCATGAGGCCAGGAGGGCAGTTCTCCTCTGGTGGCGAAGGAGGGGGGAGCTCAGCCGGGGAGGAGATAGACTGCAGGAGCATCCCCTGGTTGCCGCTATGACTTGGAGTTTTCCCAGTAGGGCTAGAACGTGGTTTTGACCGGATGGTTTAGAGTTTATGTGGTAGCCCAGGGGCTTGAGTTTTCTGTTTGTAGTTTTATAAGGCTGGAGGACCAGGTGAGGCTATAAGGGGTCGGAGGAGGCTTCATAGGAGCTCCATGGTACTGTGGGGACCCTGGCGCCATAGAGGGTGCAGTGTTCAGGGCACAGTTGACCCCAGGCCCAGAGTGAGAGGGGGCAGTGAGGAGCCCCAGAGTGAGAGGGGGCAGTGGGGAGCCCCAGAAGTAAAGAAGAAGGGCCAAGGCATAGGGAAAACCCTGTTAGGTACCACCTGCGAGGCTTGGGCTGCGGTGTAGGGGAGAAAAAGGAGCTGCAGATAGCGCCCCTGACACCGGACATATAAAGTGGGCAGCCTCCCTCTAATTACATCACTCAGTCAATTAAGATCAAGGCATGGCAGGAGAGTAAGCAGGCGGTTAACCCAAGACAGGAAGGCAGAGCCACCAATAGAAAGGCTCCTGTGAGATACTCCTGTCACAAGTCCCTTATTAACATATGCAAGGATTAAGAGTTATGAATATATGCGACTAAAAGTTACTTGCAAGAAAACACAGTTGCACAATTAGAATTACAGCAAAAGGAGGCTTTGATAAAATATTGATTCAACAGCTCTCAACTTTTTGTAGGCCTTATGAAAAATCAAAATACATTTTTCTTAATTCTCCTTCATCTGCACTGAAATATGCTCCTGATTGAGGTTAAGTTTTTGCTTTGGCAAATCACACAAGCTCTCTTTAAGATCTGATTACTTGCATATGATTGCTCAAGAGGCACAATAGGCAATGGGTAATGGGTACAAAGAATGGTGTTGTTTTTACTTCTTGTTCACAGTGCCTCCAGCATATGTAAAAATATTTATCAACTTTCTCTATATGTCACTGAGGCTTCATTCTTGGTGTTCCTTTTAGATTCCTGAGGAATCCTATTCAATTTAGATTGAATACACTATGGACACTCACAGTACATCTCTATATCTGAAATACGTGTAACTGCTGCAAATGATGCAATTTAGACACTAGCTCTTATTACTAGAAAGAAAAGGTGTTGACAGACTTAGTAGGTATTTTGGGACTGAAGCTTCTGTAGCTGAAGGGAAAGAGAAGAAAAGCAGGTTGAATGTGAATGTTTCCCACTATGTTATTTAAATGTCAGTATCAAGATGTACCTGATCTATGATGTAGTCACTGAGGAGACTTAATATTGAATCTGTGCTAACCAAAGAACTTACTAGTTCATTTTAAAGGACCTGATACTGCACCTACTACTTATGTAAGTAGTTTTATGAAGGGCCACTTATGCGAGTAAGGACTAGTTGGAGGAAGTGCATAATACTGGATAAAAATTTGTGAATAAGAAATAGATGAAAGAATAAATGAATATAAATACAACTGGTCCTTCTATTGGAATATAATTTAAATAAAACCAAATCCAACTTGTTCCTCTGTTTATGGAATTTCCAGTGTTCAGGGCTGTATGAGTTTAAAAATAATTCTCCACCTTGTTCTAGTTATGGATGAACAAGGAACTTATATTTTAACCTATTCAGTAGAAGCATAATTGTAACCAGATAATATTTATTGCTTAAGTAAAGTCTATTCTCTTTTCAGATGGAAATAGTTCATTTAATATGTTTTCATTTTTTTGAGGAGATGGAATAATATACTCCATAGCAGTACTCTGGAGAACTGACAAACTCAAGGCATAGAATAACAGAAATATACTTACAAAACCTCTAGGTGCCAGGAAAAAAAAAAAACATTACAGAAACACCATTTCCTTCTCTGGGGGCTTTCTTAGGCATTGTATCAAATAGGAATGCCAATTTTAGTAATCATAAATGTGATTCAGGCTGAACAGTAATGCATTTCAAAGTACCTTTTTTGAGTATGTTCTCTTAGCAGTTCTTGAAAATTGTCATTTAATGAGAAGACTCCAAGGGGAATTCTAAACCACAATTTTTCCATAAAGGAAATATCTATTCCAGTTGGCTTCTTGAAGACCACTGCCGTTTTTAAAGAAAAAAAAGCAAAAGTAGTGGGGCTTTATTTTAACTTAGGAAGGAAAGCCATTGGCAGGAATAGTTCCTCTAACTTTTTCTTATTCGCAGGGGTATCTTTTGCCTGGATAAAATTCCTGCCCTACTGTCTTTTACAGACCTAATATTTTCAAGGAAGGTAGATTTGCTCAGATTTTTGAGAGCAATGCAGCAGCTCTGTTCATTCATTCAAACCTGAGTCCAGCAGTATGTCACTAATAGAATAATCCAAGTGTTACTGTATTGCTAGCCAAGAAACTCTATTATTTCAAGTGGAAACATAGCCCTGCAGATTCCCTCCACATTTTTTTCCACAAAATGGTTTTGAAACAAATTATAGTTATAAGAAAGCACATGCTCATGTGTGTGAATTGGTTCTAACATAGCACATGAAGCATGGGAGAGATGTCAATCATTGGGGGGAAAAATCTTTAAGTGGTGGGTAAATGGAAAGCATACATTTTCTGAATGATAAGTGCTTCCCTTAGTATTAGTAATACACTCAGATTTGCATTCTAATAACTCAATGATTTTATTTTTATAAGTGACTCAAGCTAAATTGAAATAGAACACTTTTATGTCCATGCACTAATGAAATTGAAGGTGTGAAGTGCTTTAGACTAATTTTTAGATTATATGGACTAGTGCCTGATCCTGTGTCATCTAGAGTACCCTCAACTTTTCCTGGTGTTGACAGAATTTAAGGCTACCCATTGCGGTGACCATTTCTTTGCTTGCACACAAACATTTGTATCAGGAACCTCCGAACTAAAAGACACGACTTGGTACACTTTAAATCAAGGCTTTCCAGCCAGCTGCTATGACAATGCATATTATCTGTCACGTAGGCGGTGTTGGCACTTACGTTCGCTCACCAGATAGTTACAGACTTCTGCTTATGGGAAGCTTGTCCTAAATATCTGGGTGCGTCTACACATGCATTTACAGCAGCTTAAATGTAATGCACAGTAAATTACGGCACACTAAGTGGGAATAGGCTGGCATCTACACATGCCAGCATTAAAATGCATTAATGCTGTGTGCGGACAGATTTGGGACTAAAGTTAAGCCCAAGTCTGTTCACATACTGTGTTGTAAGGCCTCTACATGTGTGTTACTGCCAAGTACCTAATCGGTCATAAATTTGATACCTGCATGATGCAGATATCAAATTTATGCTCAAATCAGCATAAATTGCCATATTTACTGCTCAGTATGGCCATGCACGTATAGACACGCACCCATATTGTGAAGTAACTTTGGTTACTGCACAGTAAATGCACACATGTAGATGTGCCCTCTGAGACTCACTGCTGTTGAATCTGGGATGACCCATTTGGTTGATATATCGGGGGCTTCCAGAGCTAAAAGCATGACCTAAATTGAGCTAAGGATCAAGCCTCAGTATCTGTGGTCTGTAAGAACTCCTATCCCTTAGTAATTAACACTTAATACTGCATGTTGGGTAATACTCACCTTTCAGGAACAAACACTTAGATGTAAAAACAGGGCAAATTTACAAGCATGTATATTTGATTGTTTTAAATGAAATTACTGTTTCAAGAGCTTAAATGGATTTTTCTTCACGGCTTTGATTCTTCAGAGCATTAATGCATATGCATAACATGAAACATGTGCTTAAGTTCCATTGATTTACTAGAGGGAAATGAGCTTCAGAATGCTTTAAGATCATGTGCTTGTCTGTATCAGAACTCTTATTAAAGAGATACTGGCTGGATAAATTAACGCAGATACCCATCTATATCAGCCTTAATGTATATGCTATGTTAATGACCAAATATTCAAAGAGGAATGGAACTACAGTAAAAGTTTTGTTATCTGGAACCCATGGGGAATGGGGGGGTACTGGATAACAAAATAAGCTCGTTAATTGAGAGGCCTGAACAGGTGACTTTGCCTGTTTGGGTTGCTGCTTCTACCACGTCTGGGGCGTTGCCGCCCCTCCTGCCACATTGCTGACCCTCCTGTGGACCCTGAGGGACAGGGAGGTGGGCCCTGCACAGCCTGCTATGCCCCGAGCTGTGGGGGCTCGGCAGCATAAGCTGCTTTACCCCAGGCCATGGGGGCTCAGTGGAACCGGAAATGCCATGGTGGGCACTTCTGGTTTCACTTTACCTTACAAGCCAGCATGCCAGTTAATAGAACATGCTGGCTTGTAAGGTGCAGGTTAACGGAGCTTTTACTGTAATAGCATAACCAAAAATACATGAGTACCTGATGCACACAGACACCCACCTGTGGGGAGTCTCATACTTACTTACTACATCACTGTCCTTCTCTTTACTACGGACTTGGGGGCCTAAAAAATGGACTGTGCAGAGTATAGGAACTTTATTTTCCAAATGTGGTTTGGAAAATATGATGCATAACATAGTAAGTTTAACTACTCGAGGCAATACATAGCTTTTTTTCCCATTGAATGATCTGTAAATATATATATCCATTTGTTTATTAGTTACTAGGCCTGAATATGCAACTTGATGTTTGGGTCAAATGCAATTAATTTTTATAAACATACATTTTGCGCCAAATTTGAATGTTTGGTTCAGTAATTCATTTATTTATATCCAGTGACAGTCGCTTATTCCTGGTAATATTGGTTGAGCTTCAAATGAATAAAAAATGAGCTATTGCAGTGTTCCTCAGGAGACCATTCCAGCGTCTAACAGTGACCATGGCAAACAAATCTTTTTTTAAAATAATCCTTATCCTCATTTGCTCAGTTCCATTCCCTTGCACATAGTTTCAGGTAATCACGAGCATACAACCATCCCTAGGCTAGATAAAGTTCTTAAAAATGTGCTGTTGTGTATTCTTGTGTCCTGCACTGGCAAGAGCCTTGCACTAGATGATATAAGCACAATTTGTGCTTATGTTTGAATGTTTACTTCCTACCTGCAATGCTGCTTTCCTAGGTAAGGGGTTTCTAATTGCTTCTAATTTGCGTACCCGCTCCCATAATACACACAGATATATGGAATGAGTGAATGGATTGGATCCTCACTTCCTTGGGGAATATTCAGAACGCTATATTCTTCTGATTTATTAAATTGCTTTTGGGCTTAAAGCTTCAAGAAGCAACCAGAGAATTTTGGTTTTGAGTATCACATTTTAACAGCAATTTGAAGGTCCAGGTATGGGTTCTAGATGGGTTGTAGGTTTTTCTCTGGCTGATTTTGCTTCTCTGGTTAGGGATGTTGGAAAGAACAGTTTTTTTGGACTAGTGGTTTTGTTTTGGCCTAGATATTTTCTGCCATCCTTAGTATAATGACAAGGGATGGACAAGCTTCTTCAGCTAAAATAATATCTGTGTGAATATCCACCACAAGTAAAGCATAACTGTTTAATATTAAAAGAAAGATTAGTTCTCATGTACTCTGGAAGCAGTTTTGATTTGTGTTCCTCTTCACTTCTGGATTCCACCTGGGTTTGGAGTAGTTTGAAATACTACCAGATTAATTGTATTTCTGAGTTAAACAAACTGTGGAAATATGAGCCTAATATTCTGATTTTACAAAATATCCAGTTGGACTAAGCATCCCATTTTTCAGTGTTTATTCAGACAGAACCTCTCAATCACCTGAGATTCCTGTTAGGAACAACATCTGCACCATAATAAGAGTATTGAACGATTGGTTTATTCAGGTCCGAGATCTTAAAAATGGTGAGAAGTCTCTGGAAAGTGGAGGAAATTTAAAAATCCTGAGCTTTGTCTCCAAAAAGTTTCAGTAACATTAAATAACTGAACTAGGTACCCATTCATTGTGAGAGATATTTATTTATCATCTCCTATGATTTATTTATTGAATCCAGGGGCATAGAAGCTGGGAGCAGTTTTCTTGGCTCAGCTGTTTAGAGGCTCCAGATTCCCTTACACATATGACCAAAGGACTGTTGGCGCTTTGGCACTGCTTATGTATTTACAAAACTGAAATACATCTCAGAAGCACATTGGTATTTGCCTGAAGATTACTGCAGGCAATGCAGACGCCTGTGGTTGTTGATCTGTGAGCGCTAAGTCACTGGTATAAGACTCAGGGACACACATACTCAGGTCTGGTTTAACTTTTTCTAGGAGCCAATACCAAAGGCTTTCGTTTTTTCCCTCTATTTATTCATTTGTTTGTGGCCAGGATGAGTGTAGCCATACAGCTAGCGCTCCTAGATCAGACTGCTCCTGGGCTTCACAATTATTCTGATATTGTTTTATTTTATTTCAGCAAATTCAATGACTATGAAGCATGTGCTTTTTTTCCGTCTCCCTCTCACTCTTTTATGTCTATGAAGAACTCAGTCCTGTAGAAATGACCCCTTACGTGAGACAACTGTACATTTTTCAGGTGAAAGGCAATGTTATGATTTTGCACGCCCAAACACTATGTTTGTTTTCAACAGACATGTGCATGCTGTAATTTGAGCATCTTAGTCCGAAAATGGATCTCACTCACTGTTTTTTATTTCTTGGAAGAGGCATAGAATTCAACCCTGGGTTTCTGAAGCAGACTTTAGTCTGTAAGCAAAATAAAGGCAGTGATGATTTTAGACACAGGGGAAACCCCATCACTATAGAGATGTTCTCCTCTCTTGGAAGAGGCTAAAGTTAATGCTAAAAGTTTAGCAAGTGAGATTCTATGAAATTTCTTCATCAATGATTTTCATTAGACTTGATTTAAATAGTGGGGTTTTTTTTAAATTTCTGCACAACAAGGATAGTGTGACAAGAAAATTATGTCTCAAATATAAAGTAAACCAGATTCACCCAGCAGGCAAAGGACCACCTATGTGGCAAACCTAGAGATTCTTTCAGAGCCACCAGTTGAATTTGCTGTTTGTGTGCCAAGAAGTCCAAAGGAAAAATACTGGAAGGATATCACCCACAACTGCACATTAGGGTCCTGTTTGCTATCCAAAATCAAAAGGAAGGTGCCAGCAGACAGGGTTAATTCCACATCTTGGGGAAGTGCTATTTAGCAGCAACCTGCCATTAGTATGTCAGAAATAAAGTGCATTTTATTGAAATAATTTATAAGCCTACATGTACCATAAAAGAATATACTGTTCTCACCCAGTACTTATATTTGCAAATAAACCTCAAACTGGTTTCTAAAAGAGCAAAGAACATTTTAAAAATCTAAGCTTGTGTTTGCATGTGTGTACACAATCTGTATTATGGGCATGTGCAAAAAATACTTGCAAGGGCAAAACAGGTAGATTATTAACTCTGTCTTACTCATGAATTTTGTATGTTTTGAATTTTTGAATATGGAGAAATGCAGGTATGAAAAGCTGCTAGCATATTTTATGTTTATATACATTAAACACTCTCCCAGTCTCCAATAACTATAAATTATATTCCATGCCAACCTACCTAAGGGCATGGGGGCTGTACTTGGTTTTACGGAATTTGTCTAATTTCAATAAAAATATTTTCATGTTCCTTAATTGCTAAGTATGTGAATATAACAAAATATTTTGATAGTAATAATATATTGATTTTATAGTTACATGAAATCACTATTAGTGCATTACTTTTGGAGGTTATATTAATCTAATGACACAGTACAATTTTATCTTTATACCCACAGTACAGCACATATCCAATGGCTCATAAACTTGGCTTATTTTGTAAAGGCTTAAAGCATGTACAGCATGTTATATTTCATAGAGTTAGACATTTATAAATCACATATCTTCAAATTATTGAAATTATAAACATGGAGAAGTGAATGGTCCAATTAAAATAGGAACGAACTTGAACCTCAACCTTGTCTTTGAACCAAAATTAATATTTGTTAGTTTAAAAAAGTTTGGATACAAAATCCACAATCTGTTTCTTCAAGCTTTTGACCTAGTCTTCCTGACCCCAAGCATGCACTGTTTTCACAACCTTTAGCTATGTACTGGCTTCAGTTTTACCTTGTGTGATGTCCAGTAGGCTCTCCTTGGTTTCATACTCCTTCAGTAGGCTTTTCCACGTGATTAAAAAGCTTCTCCAGTTCCTGCCTTTTCTGCAACTCTCCTCAGACTCTGTTACCTTTGGAGGACCTCACAGACTCTGAAAAGATGGTCTGTGTGCTTTCTGAGACCCTGTGTTTCACCCCAGGTCAATCATATATTGTAATGTGTATTGCATACCATTGATTGGGAAGTCCCTGAGTATACATGGATGTGTATCATCTTTCTGAGTGGGATGGAAACATAGCAAACCAAACTTTTTAAACCTTGCAGGAACCTTCAATGGGGTGACCAGCAGAAGGTAATCAGCTTTTATCTGATTCTAATATGTTAGAGCCAACATCTGCTTAGGAGCTGAGGGAAAATTGGCTCCCTTTTCTACTTACAGTAGGACAGATATCATTTGGTGCTAAGTATGGCACAGGCTGAAATATTTCAAGCATAAGCGAGCTGATTGTATGTTGTAGAGTTATTTCTATCAATGCAGCATAGATACAGGTGCTACAGCATAGGAGTGCCACTCTGAGTTGTTAAGTGTGTAACAGCACTTCCCCTGCCCCCCATTAGCTAGCATGGAGAGCAAAATGTTTTTAGTCCCATGACTTAGTATCTCAGCAGTACTCTTGCAGATCAAAGCAACTATACACATTTCTTATTATGGCCTAGCACTTAAATGCCCTCTCTTGGGAAGCGCATTTACACTGCCACACTGACATGTCCAGATGACCTGTTTCAGGAGGTAGGAGGAATAGAATGGACATGACGGGCACCATTGGGCTGCTCCCTAACGCAGTCCTGAGGTGGTATAGACATGTCAAAGTGATATCAGAAGCCTGCGACAAGGTAAGAATCTGGCTAGGTTCCTGAATCCAAGACTAGTGCCCTAGCCACTCAATTCTCTGCACTACTATGACTGAGCTCACTTAAGGGCTGCACTGTATCAGTGGTGCTACTGAAAGCAATTGCACTGCAGCATAATCTACCTCACATTTTTCTTCTTCCTGAACTCTCTCTCCCACTCCCTATTGCTCCTCCTATCTCTCTCTGCAAAGGTAAGCATTTGAATTACTACAATTAACACTGTTTTAGTTTTTAACTAGTGATGGATTGAAGAAGGACGTTTAAAAAAAAAGAAGCAGAAAACCTCCTGATGGATGTGATTGGTGAACATTTTAATTTTTAACGATTCATTATGAATTGTTGATCTGTTCAAAGTTTGCTTCAGTGACCTGCTGTCTGTAACTAGAGCATGCAGAGATTAATATCCCAGCTAAGTCTTAGATGCATTTGGCAATATGCTCTTGGCCAATTTTTACTGCACCCCTAAGGAAATAAGAGCACTGTGTATTGTAGGAAAAAAACACACTTTTAATATATTCATTTTTCCATGGTTGTGTGTGTCTGTTGTGTAAGTTTTCCTTGGTGGCAGTGAACAAAGTGCTCTTCTGTGGAGTAGGCTCTCCTGTCTCTTTCAGCAGACTCAGTGTCTGTACAGGGAATTCCTGTTCCTGGCCCAAACCCACAGGCCTTCGGCACTGAAGGACAAGGTCGGCCATCTCACACTCTCTTTTTCTCTTACTGTGATAGCTGATCTGTGCTCTGGAGAAAACGACTCTGAAAGACAAAAATAAAGAAGCACTTACACCTCTGTCTGGGAAGTTCGACTGGAATTTCTTTCTTATGGCAAATTCATTCTCTGTTTTTTTTAGAAGCCTTGATATTAAATGAGTTGGAGAGAGCTGGTGTATGAGGAAATACTGCGTTATTTTACCAGCCCTGAAACCCACAGTGTGACAGAACTGAATTCCAAGTTTCATTTCACGCCTTCTATTCTCCCCTTTGATATTTTTTTTGCTGGTGGTACTGAGCTGCAGTGGCATCCACAGCTGAAGACAAGGCTGTCTACAAAGAGCTTCCTCTGCTTAGACTTCAGTCAGGGGACCTGAGGAGGCTACCTCATAGCTATTTACAGTCATGAAGCCATGCACAGTAGGGCTGTGTGAAGCTTTGGTTGCTGATTCAATTTGGCGGAGATTCAACCTGATTCAGCGGCCAAATCTCTGAATCTGAATTGAATTGGGAGACCCATTAATCTCTCTGAATTGAATCGGAACCCTTTTAATTGATTCGGAGAGATTTGATGATTTGGACATAGACAGAGCTTTAAATGTTTTTTCTACATACCTCAGGGTACCAGCTGGCTTGTAAACGCGGAGATGGTGGGGTGGATGGAGCATCCTACAGTTCTGGTCCACTTCTGGGTCCACCGTGGAGCATGCGGGGGACCCCCACACACCCCAGCTCAGTGACTGGTGCCTCTTGGGTCTGAGGAGCCACCTGGGGCCTCCCCACAGCCAATTGCCAAACCGGGGAGGTGTGTGTGGGGGGTCCACTGCTGAGCATGCAGGGGGCTCCCCCCCACACTCCTGTGGGATGTTTCATCCGCCCCACCATTTTAGCATTCACAAGCTGTGCCTGGTATTTCGAGGTATGTAGAAAAAACATTTAAAGCTGCGTCTAGGGCCAAATCGCTGGTTCTCTGAATCAGCATCAAATATTCAGATTTGGATTCGGCCGAATCCATTTGGGACAGTGATCCGAATCAATGAATTGAATCACTGAATTCAGGCAAATCTGAATCCGAATCAAATACGGCCCTCTTCATACTCCCCAATGCAAAACTTCTGAAAGTTTTGCACTTTCAAGACAGATAATTGTATTTCTAGGTGTACTTCTCTTATTCTTTTTTTTTTTTTTTAAGAGCTGGAGTGATATCTTGTATTGCAGCTGGTAGAAGAGGCTACAGTGCTGCACTGCATTGTTTCCTTCTTGCTTGGGGGAAGTAAATTCTGTCAGCCCTTTTTAAACTCATAGCTTACTTCCCTGTCTATGCTAGTTCAGCTACACTGGCGGATTACTCTGTCAGGGACAGTCCAGTGGTAAGCCTACTTTGTACAGGAGAATGAGCCACTTTATTCTTGTCTGTGTTAGTAGAGAAGCATATTTGCCAGTAAGACCATGGCCTTTTTTTAGTTGCTTTTCCTATGTATGTTGCCATGTAGTTTATGCATTGTTTCTTAGGAAACATAGGAGGATGTTCAACTTTTATTTTTGCTTTTTTTAATGTAGCTAGTGTGCATAACAACTTCTGCCACAAAATAGTGCTGACTCTACAAATGAGCTATCTTTTCTCAAAACAGTGATTGCAATCAGATGGCTTGCCGAAGGCCTTGGCTGCAGATGTACATGCTTGTGTCTATGCATGTGTATGTGTTCTGAAGGTGGTAATTTTCTGTCTTTAAGTAATTTAGAGACGTGCATACAGAACAGTAACTGCATCTACTAGAGGAGAAGGAGAGAAACTGACTCTCTGTGAAGGTCACAATCCAGTTTTGACACTTCCTTTTGATGCTCTTGACTATATCAGCTGCCTGGAAAGCTCATTCTTGCTCTATCTCTTTGTGTTATCATACATCTTATTTTGAAAACACTGCTGTAGATTTTCTTAAATGCCCAGGATGCCCAAGTCAGGTGCCTAACTTCATACTTAGACCCCAAACCAGGGCAAACCAGTGGAAGCACAAGGTGTCATGGTTCAGGGCTATACCTCAGATTCCCAATACCTATGCTGCTTCTTCCATATTCCTGGATAGTTGATAACTATGCCCATCTACATAATCTGAAGAGGGAGGAAATGAACACAAAGCTGGGCTTACTTTTTGTGTCTAGACCCAAAGTGTGAGTAGCTTTTGAAGGATGTAACAGGGGATGGAGGAATCCTCCTTTGTTGCCTAGGCATGAAGCCCAAGTAAGAATCCATCCTGTCCTTAATAACTGGCCTGATGCTGAGACGTGCAAAGCTGTCATGAATGCGATTCCCATTGGCATTAGTGTTAAGTAATCAAGTCTGAATAGTTTGGCCTCAGCATATTAGCTACTGCACCAATGAATCAGGGGCTTTTTAAAAATATACTATGGAGTTTCTGTCCTGCAGCATTCTGAGCTTCTGTGTTTGGAGTATTGATATGAAAGCCCCGAAGTTCCAGAGGCTTGGTTTCAGTAAACTTTCCCACATTACAATACTATCTTAATATATCCATTCCAGACATCTTGGGTCCAGAACAGAAATGGGATCTGAGATCCCAGAAGAAGGTACTTTCTCACAAGATTTTCAGAACTTCTTGGCTTTAGTGAGTAGAGACTATTGGAAATACCATGAGAATTACAATAAATAATAATAATTTGCACTGACATAATGCCTTCCATCTGTGGGTCTGAAACATCCTCATGGACATGAATAAATGAATCTTCTCAATAGCCCAGAAATATTATTGTCTCAGCTTTACAGGAAGAGCAACAATGGGAGTTGGATCAGGCCACCTAACACTCTTAAGAGTGTTAGGTGGCCTGATCCAACTCTCATTGGAATCTATGGCAAGATTCCCAATGAGCTTATTGAGAGTTGGCTCAGCCCCTTAGTGAACTGCTCAAGGCCACACAATGAGTCAGTGACAGATCTGGGAACAGAACCCATAATTACTATCTCTTAGTGCCATGGCCAAGCTACAAAACTCTTCTTTCTTTGAGAGATGAGCATTTCTTGGGGTATTTCTTTATTACGATGGTTTGTGGCATGGTAGAGAGGAGGTGTCTGAAATTGAAAACACAAGGCTATAATAAGAAAGGTTCATTTATAGTGTTCCAAAGCTGAGCAAAAGGTTTAGGTTTCCTTGACTTGAATTCAGGGCAGGATTTTACTGGGGTTCAGATCCTTTAAAAGGATTGAGGTCCTAGCACACATTGTGATGCTTTTCTTAATGTAGCTAAACCAGCTAAACCATCCCTACTATAGATTCCCATAGGAGTTGAAGGGTCTTAACATGCTGTTGCATTGGAACTCATACTTAAAGGAAAAGAAATTGAAATGTGACGGGTGCTCAATACAGCACAACAGTTCTACATTGACTGGCACCAACTGGACCAAGCTTAAAAGAAAGATTTCTAATCTGTGGAAACTTTTTTCAAACACTTTTCATTTTGATTAGTGTCTACTCTTCCAGGCTCGCAGCTTATCAGTAGAGTGTATGGAAGCCCTGGTATGTCTGTCTCTGCCTTTGGATGATATACCCTAGACTCCTGCAAAGAGAATGCCCCAGAGCTAGGGACCCTCTGCTTCCAGAGTTGATGGTTCTGAGGACATGGACCTAAGGACAGCAGCTCAGTGATTTCAGAATGTGAGGCTCTGGGGCAGACTTGCTAAAGGACTGCCCTAGGGGCAGGGTCCTTGCATTTCCATGGGAACCTTGCCTTGGGTTCAGTAAAAGTTCATCACACCCAAGATACTCTGGGTATAAATGTTTTTCACTCAGAAAACTGGTATTTGACAAAACTTTGTCTTGTCAGAAGATTTCTACCTGGCTTAAAAAAAATTGCATTTTAAAAGCCATATTGCAGTTTTTAATAAAGCAAAAATAAAGACTGAAGTTTGGATTTATTCCTAAATCTATTAAGGATGATCTTATATTAAACTTGTGTAATACTTGCATTTTTCAACTGTATAATTTTTCATTGGTTAACCTTTATAGAATGATTATAGTTAGTGGGGGTTGGGGCAGAGAGAGTAAAGGGTAATGGGATAACCCTGGAGACTCCTTATAATGGGATTTAGTCAAGTCGGTGTAACCATTTCTTAAAGGGATGTAATAAAATAGCACTATCCATCCGGTGACTACTTACCCAGTCTCCACAGTGGTCCCTTTCTGAAAGGCTTTATATAAGGCTAAGTTATTTAACTGTGAGCAGTGTTGCTCAGCAACATTATGTATTTAATTTCTTTTCACTTTTCATAACTCATGGGATTTTAAGCATTAGAGCTGATTTATAAGAAGGCTCTACTGTTGTGTTCTGCAGTTTATTTTACTGTATGAAAACATTTCCAAATAAATTATGTAATTTGCAAGATATGTATGTTATTTGTATGCATCTTTGCTAGTATTTCTATTAAAGCATCACTGGATAGGGCTCAGGGCTGAACTGAGATACTGTTCATTCATGGACTGGAATTATTTTTGAGGTCAGTTTACCACTCCTTCCCTCCTTCCCCCCACTGGCATCCCCCAAAAAAGGCAGTGAGAGGCCTGTTTTAATTTATCCCATTAATTGTCTCTATATATTTTGTACAGAATAACTAATGAGTAGGCTGGAAGATACACAGGTGAATGAACTCTTTGTGGCTTTAGCAGGAAAGTACAGATGCAAGTATTAGTATTCAGCATTAGTAAGAAAAAACAGTACTCTCCCATTTCATTTAAATAAATACCATCAAAATGGAAACCCAGGTAGATCCAAAATTTCTTTTAGCAGTATTCCTTTTAGCATTTCCTGTATAATGTTTACAAAATTCATGAAATTACAGGATTTATAGGAAGGTATTTGTCAAAATATATATGCCTATGTTCCTTGTCTTTAATCCTTAGGAACATTTTTAACTGCCAAGTGAACAGTGCAGAGTCAATAGTTGTTTCTTAACAGTGACCATTAGGAGGCACAACCAGGAGGCTGAGGAAGGGTTTCACAGATCTGAATTGGTAAGCCAAGTTTTGCTCTACCCAGCTTCCCTATCTCTTAGAAACCCCCCTACATTCTCTGGACTGGTTACTCATTATTTTATGTTTTATATAAATATTGGAGTAAACAAATTGTTATTCATAAAAAAGTGAAGGAGGGAAGAAAATGGCGTCACTAATTACTAAAAGGTGTAGTTTCAAGGAAGCTCTAGGTTGTTAGTGGGTTTGGTGAGGATGGGGTTGCAGGACCATCCTGAAAACACTTCTTAGGCATATTATCTAACTAGGAAGCAAAATATTTGACATAAAATATTAAATAGCATGAAGAGTAATTTATACATAGCAAGGTATTAATCATGGTGAAAGTCTGAGGATACTTTATTGGTTGAAATACACTGGCAATAAACTACCCAATGTATACCTGAAAATAACATACAAATATGTAGCGAGTGAGATCTCCTTGTGGATCATTTAGAAATGAAGAAATGATCTAAGAGTAGTTGAATAAATCTGACAAAAGTTAATCTAGTTCAACACTGAACAAGGAAGTAGTAGAAAGGAGGTAGGTTTCCTCAGCTGGTATAGAAGTTGATAAACAGTAAATAAAGGGAAGTTGTGCCAGTCATGGGAAGAAGCAGGAATGAGATCCACTCAGATGCAAAGGACAGCTGGGACCTCCTCTTTCCAGGCTGCTACAGGGAACATCATCATCAGCAATTTCTCGCAGTTAAGGATGATTTTCTTCCGTGATTACCTTATCTGTGGATCCAAAGATGGTTGATGAGGCTATTCCAGGATGGGTAGACTCTGTTGCAACTTGGACATGTGTTTCCATGCAGAGTGGGTGGCTCTGGGTTCATGATTTGGTCATCAACACACTGTTTATACCACTCCCACTTTTTCCATCTCCCATTGTCATCATGAGGTTTCAAAGTACTGAGATGCTTACAGCAGACTCTTTCTCCATTTGTGGCAGTCCTAGGTGATAGTTTCTTGCAAGTTGATGTCGATGTTGCATTTTTTCAAGCTGGCCTTGAGGACATCCTTGAAGCACTCTCTGCCTTCCTCTTGAGCATACTGTCAGTGCAATATAGGATAGGGCCATGGGGCCTGGCAGCCCTGTGCCTGGTGAGACTGAGCCATGGGGATGCAGACTCACCCAGTTCTAGCCCTCAGCAGAGATCACCCGATTCTTTCCTGTCATGTATTGGTGTTGAATTGGTTTTAGTGAGGAGTTGGTCTACTTCTGCTGTGTGTAGTCCTAGATGAGCTGGGTCTGGTTATTCTTTGGGGCTCCAACCTCCCTTACACCCCACCCAAGCACCACGCTGTTGTTACAATGTCTGCTGTGACCTTGGGTCTCAATGGGTGATCTTCTGTTCTTTGCATCTGTGGATCCCCATTCATCTTGAGGTTGACTTGTGGAGACCACGACTAAGCCAGCCCTCTGATCAGTTGGACATGGCTTGATACACACAGGAGAAGTGGAAGACAACACAAAATGGTTAAATGGAACTCAAGTAAGTCTCATCCCATAGGAACACTGTAACTGCGGGTTGTGGCCACTGGCCATGAGATAATTCAGTCCTTGGGGGTCCAGGTCCTTCCTAGGTGCCTAGCCCTCATGAAATAGAAGGAATCAAAAAGAAAATATGCAGGCCTTCCTGGACCTCTTTGCCCCCAGCTGGGGTGTTTCTCAGCCATAGACACTTTATCGTTTGTCATCAAGGCTTCAGTAGCATCTGCCACCTTCCCAGCTGTGCCAGGTCTGCCAGCCCGCCCTCATCAACTCATCTCCTTGTGAGCATTGAATATGGTTCCCTTACCAGTGTGCCTGAGCCAATGTTGGGTTGTTCCCTTTTTCCTGGGGCTATAGCCCAGCCTCATGGGCTCCCAGGCAAAGTAAAGTGACAACCAAAACCAAAAACCTGCTCAGAGCACTGCTGACTCCCCTGATGACCCTTTCTCACTGGCACTCCTTTCCATCTGTGTGCACAGCCCACAGCAGTGTTTTAAATTATTGGAGTCCCTTAGGGCTTCTGAGGGGTAGCTCCATTGGCTCTCTGGAGCCTCTTTGTCAGCATCTCAGTGTTCCCAACTCTTCACACTCATCTGGCATCCATCTCTCTCTGCTTCACCGCTGCTGGCAGTGGGCCAGAAATACTAGCCCTGCCAGAGGTGCGGCCAATCTTGATGGAGCAGCTGGTGATAAAGTGGGGCTCTTGAAGTCACTGCTGGTTGCTCATTGCTGTCAGCTCTGGCTGGGTCAGCAAGTTTCTTCCTGCTATGAGCTTAGAAGAGTTTTCTTTCACTCCTTCACACTTACACCTTGACTAAGCTGGGAAAATTGCTTTGGGAATTGAGTCAGACATCTGGATGATGTGCCTGACCCAGCAAAGTTGATGTTACATGATCATCGCCTCAATGCTTGTGGTGTTTGCTTGTGAGACGACGCTAATATTGGTGTGTCTGTCTTCCCAGTCAATTAGAAGGGTTTTCTGCAGGCAGCATTAATGGTACTTAGAATCATAGAAAATTATGGTTGGAAGGAACCTCAGGAGGTCCTCTAGTCAAACCCCCTTCTCAAAGCAGGACCGTTCCCAACTATATCATCCCACCCAACGCTTCATTTAGTCCGGTCTTAAAAACCTCCAAGGATGGACATTTTGTCAGCTGTCTGGGTAACCTGTCCCAGTGCTTAACTCTTCTAGTGAGAGTTTTTCCTGATATGTAACCTAAACTTCCCTTACTACAACTTGAGACCATATTCAGCTTATTTTCCACTGTAACCCCCAGGTCCTTTTCTGCAGAGCTGCTGCTTAGCCAGTCAGTCCCCATCCTGCACTGGTGCATGGAATTGTTCTGTCCTAAGTACAGGAATTTGCACTTGTCTTTATTGAACCTAATGACATTTATTTTGGTCAAATCCTTCAACTTGTCTAGGTCTCTCTGAATACCTCCAGTGTATTGACTATTCCCCCCAGCTTGGTGTCATCTGTCTATTCCATCTTTTAGGTCATTGATCAAGATATTCAACAAAACCAGCTTCATTACTCCACTTAATAATGGCTGTTAACTAGATATTGAGCCATTGACTACTGTCTTCTGAGTCTGACACTCCAGCCAGTTTCGATCCACCAGTCCCTTCATCCAACCTGTACTTCCTTAGCATGCTTGCAAGAATGTTGTGGGAGACCGTATCAAAAGCTTTGCTAAAGTCAAGTTATATCACATCCACTGCTCTTGCTGCAGCCACACAGCCAGTCATCTCATCATAGAAGGCAATCAGATTGGTCAGGCATAACTTGCCCTTGGTGAATCCATGCTGATTGTTCCTAATCACCTTCTTCTCCAAGTCTTTAAAAATGGATTCCTTAAGGACCTGCTCCATGATTTTTCTGGAGATTGAGGTGAGGCTGACCGGTGTGTAGTTTCCTGGATCCTCCTCCTTCCCTTTTATAAAGATGTGCACTATATTTGCCCTTTTCTAATTGTTCAGGACCTCTCCCAATAGCCATGAGTTTTAAAAAATGATGGTGAATGGTTCTGCACTCACACTGGCCAACTGCCTCAGCACCCTTGGGTGCAGTGTGTCCAGCCCCATGGACTTGTTACATGTTTTGTAATAGTCCCTAATCTGTTCTTTTCCCACAGATGGCTGTTAACCTCCTCCCCAAACTGTGCTGCCAGGTGCAGTAGTCTAGGAGCTGACCTTGCCTGTGAAGACTGAAGTGAAAAAGGCATTGAGCACTTTAGGCTTTTCCACATCATCTGTCATTATGTTGCTTCCCCTGTTTAGTAAAGGACTTTTCCAGTGACTTGAGGTATCTCTTGTACATTGTCCACATCGCAGCTTCATACAGTAAGATGGGGATCATGACTGCTTGATAAACCATGAGCTTGGTTTTGGATCTGATGTTGCTCTCTTTAAACACTCATTCCTTAGGTGTACGAAGGCTGCACTTACACATTTGAGGCAATGCTGGATTTCTTTGTTTAATGTCAGCATTCTGCAAGAGATGGCTTCCAAGGTATGGGCAATACTGAACATTCTCCAGTTTCACTGTGAATCTGAATTACCAGAGCTAGGGACTGCTTATTAAGAACTTGCTGATGGAGGACCTTAGTCTTCTGAATGTTAAGCATCAGTCCCATTTTCTTGTATGCCTTGGTAAAGATGCTGATGATTGCCTGAAGTTCTGCCCGTCTGTGAGGTCTGTAAGGCCTGTCTCAAGGGATAGTTTGGATATGAGAAGACAAGCAATAGTAGTTGGGAAGAGGAAACAAACAGGAAAGGTTAGAATAGTTTAATGATGACATATTTGCTTTTAAAAAGAGTAATTGCAGGTGTGTATATATGCAATGAAATATGTTGCACAGAATCAAAATAAACAATGTGAAATTAGTGCCACTGGCTATGCCTTTCTGAGGAATATTATAACAAACTAAGGTGTACAGAAATGAGGGAAATGAATGAGATAGAGGAGACATTTATGTTACAAGATGCCAAGGGAATTATTATTTTTTAAATGATGTAAAATACCTTAACACTGACATGCCCTTTTAAATACTCAATAATTATATCTAACCTTCTGTCTTGATGTAAGTCTCTTTTTCCTGTTGGTCATATGTTTAGCTCTGAACTCGAGGCAGTCAGACACGTAGATGACATACCTTAGGCTTGCTCCAGCAGGCTTCATTTACGTTTGCACTCTTGGAAACAATTCCAACTTAGCTATGTATGTATATATTACAAGCTCACTGGAGCTTGCCCAAGAACTGCTTGAGTTTTAATGACTCGATGTCCTCTTTAAACACACGCACTGCAAGCTCTCTCTGTAGGTGAGCTAAGCAGATCCTGGAAATGTTGATCATTTCAGTTTTTGAGTTCTGTGACCTAGGAATTATATGCACGCTCCTGGTTTTTTTGTACATTCCTCACATTTGTGACACACAGTAGGATTGTAACATGTTGTATAACAGCCTTTTAACCTTAGCATTCAACTGACCAAAGCCCTTGGTGGACATTAAACTTAAGATACAATTAATTTGTTAATTGTGCCATAAATGGTAACTCAGCCACACATTCAGACAATTAAAGGCCAGACAAAATGGGAAACCAACCACAAAAATATTCCACAAAATTGAATTGATTTAGCTGGTGGTTGGTCTTAGCACTGGGGCAGTACCGGAGCCATTTGGAGCCTTGCATGTGGTCCTAGTCCAGCTGATTGTCATTGGAGTTTCAAACATGCGTTAGTGTAGTCCCAGGGCTGAGCCCAACAATCAGCAGGTTGTCAGTCCCAGCCTCAGTACCACCCAGTTCATGGATGGTTCACGTTCAATCTACTTGTCTACCAACACAGCACTTGTTCTTCTTGAAGCTCTCCATTCCTTATTTTTCTGAGTCATTTTTATCAAAACTGGATTCAGGTGTACTTCCATCTTGCCTGTAAAACATCATCTTATTGCAGTCTCAGGATATTAGAGTGGTTCCTAACCTAAGAGCATGACTTTTTGAGAGCAGGGCCTGCCTGCTATCATTGGAAGAATCAAATAACATTTTCTAAATGGTCAAAGATCCTTTGCTGCACTATTTATATCTGGACCAGAATATCGGTGTCTGTGAAATTCTTAAAAGAAACAAAAACTAAGACCCTTTGGAGTAAAATGATATTTTGCAATTACATGTAGCACCTGAGATGAGCTTTGGTTTTCAGTAAGGAACAGCATGGATGATGAGCTCAGAACAAAATTCTGGCTCTATACAAGGGGATAGGAAAGGTTTGAAGTCACTGAGTCAGACTGGAACCTACACAGAGTTAGCAACTAATGTTTCTGTTCCTAGCTCAAGTGCTCTGCGAAGTCAATGGATATGAGATCCCTAATATGGGGTTGCTAAGGGAGCTAGTTGTGATATAAATATTAATGAAAACAATGTTTTTGTTATTTTTCACCAAAATATTTCTTGGAGTGTCTCCATAATAACCTTCTCTGACAGGCATCCGAAAAGCTTTAAGCAGCCCTAATGTTATTGTTGTTAATGTTATATTTTTTATTATATTAAAATCCAGAGACTCCAAGTGAAATGAAAGCCCAAATGCCTAATAAGACCATCCCTCTCCCAAAAGTCTCCAGTCTAGATCCAGACTGATTCTCAGTCGGTGTGTGATAGATCCTTTTAAGGGTGATGCAGGGTGCCATGCAATATTGCCATTGTTGGGTGTTCAGATACCTCCGCATGATTCACACCATAAACCCAGAAATAGGAATCCATAGTATCAAAAACATTCTGGCCTGGAGTGATCTTTCTGAGTTATTTGCAATAGAAGAATTGTTCCATTATTTTTCTGCATTAAAAAATGACTGAGAACCAAGAGCTGGCATTTTCCAACAGGTGACTTGAGTTTCAAAAGATTGAGAACCACTGTTCTAGGCAGATACTTCTTGTGCCTTTCATGTCATTTAAACCATTGCACTTACTGCTATGGCTCTTCTGTGCTGGTACTTGTTGCTGTAATATGCCATCTGCTCATGCCTATTGTGACAAACTAGGCATTAATATTGTTAAACTTATTTCATATGTTCTGCTGTGCTGGACACTGAGTAAATTCCATAGGATTACATCTCACTGTAGTAAAAATGTTTAAATGACTGTCATCCAGCAGTGCTTGGGCTACCACATTTTCTGTAGGCATTCACTTATCTGAATCCAAATATTCCTGAATTTCTTCTATATTATACAATGTCCAGATAGAACTATTATACAGATCTCAATATCTTTATGGGCTTGTCTTTATTGCCTTAATGTCATGCTACTGAGGAACATGCCGTGCCCAATTGCTCCTGCTCCATCATGACAAATCCCAGAAATCAGGCAGCATATTTAGTTTACCATGGTCCTGAACATACACCAATAGGCATGTCCAAGACAAAGAGTTGGAATGAACCTGTAGTATGCATTAATGGCCTCTCTCTGGGTTTCACAGACGTTGAAAGGGAGTGAACTGGCTTCACAACATAGCCTAGAAGTGCTATAGACAAGTCCTATATTTGACAGTCCCTTCCCAATAACCTTGACAGACATAGAAAATAAAACTAAAATTCCTTTTTAAAAAGGGAACAACAGTGTGACTACAAAGAGAAAAATCAGGTCCACTTAGAGGAGAACCTACTTTGTTGAAAAGAATAAAGAAAAAGCGGTGGAGAATTCTGCATGTGAAGGGATCACTTTTGGGTCCCTTTCTACAGTAAAATTCCCAGCCAAAGATCATTTGTAGCCCACTTGATAGCAGTGGAAAGAACGAGTCTGGTGCTTTCCTGTTAGTGACACCTGTGATGGCCAGAATCAAAGAAATTAATAAGCAATAAATATGTGCTTCTTGGAGGCATTTGGAACTTTTGTCTAATATGAAGCTTGTATTTTTGTAATCCCTGAATGTAACTTGTAACTGTTTGTGGAACTGACTAGGCCTCAAAGACAAAGCTCTAGCTGTGAAATTAGCTGACCTAAAAGTTCTTTCCCACTCAGAATTTAGCTTTGATGATGATAAAAACTGGATTCAGCTGCCTAGCTTATCCAGTATATTTTAAGAAAGGACATCTCAAAAAAGCCTAGTCAGAGAGTTCTGAAGGGGCTGGATTTAGGCGGGGTAATGTTAATTTCAAACTTGAAGACGCTGTGTTGCAATTTGCTTATTGGATAAACCCAAGCTTGGGCAGTAACTTATTATAATGATTTCTAACACTTTTTAACCCCATAGGATAACAGCTATAAAGTAATATTATGAATGGCTATATAACTAAAAATTAGCATAATTAGGGTATAAAAGAACACGCATGTCAAAGAAACCCTTGGGAAGGATGGAGCAGAAGGGTCATTGCTGTCCCATACCCCACGATCTCTCTTACTCCCTGTGTGAGCGAGGACGAGATCCTGACTGAGGGGCTTCCATTGGTTCTTCTTGGGGCAGCCCAGTTCAGAGACGTCTAACTTCGCTGATTCAACTTGATGTGCATCTTCTAACCGAGGGACTATCGATAAGTTACTAACCAAGTGGGAACGCTTGGTTAATTTCTTTATCTGTTTTATTATCACTGTCAATTTTAATCTGTATTGTTGTGTTGTCTGTTTATTAGCTTAACCTTTTTATTAACTATTATATGTGCAAACTATATTTTTTGTTGTCATAAGTAAAATTCATTCTTTTTTGTAAGTGAAACTCGTCATTGGTTTCCTTTCCAACATCACCTCCTTGATCCCAAACCAAAAAGCCCAGTGGCTAATAAAGTTGCAGTGCTCAGTCAGTCTGCAACTAAATTGATTTACTCACAGTGCCCAGCTGGCCTGTGACGGACACCTTACTTTTCTCTCAGTAAATACTTCTAAATGTCAGTGTGCTAGTCAGAGAGGGGAAACTTGTATTTAAATAAGATGTTTCTATTGTCTTACTTGCTGTGGTAAGTCCATTTCTCAGTGCTAATAATTTTCATGTTGAATATTTGTATGGTACAGGAGCAAGACAGTTATTTGATGTGGTTGGCCCTTGTTCTTATTATAATATGTAGCTCTTAGCCCTTCTCCTCCATAACTCTGAGGGCATTGTATAACATAAGTGAGACTTGTTCCTGTCTCCAGTTCTGTCAAATGGGGAAAGAGGTGCACAGAGGGGTGGTAACCAGCATGGAACCAGGCCTTGGGAATGCTAGAGGGCCAGGGTCAAATACAAGGACACTCCTCCCACCTTTTTGCCCTGCTTGAAACTGGGGATGTGAAAGGTTAAACAACTTATTGTTTAATTGATAAGTGCAGTGATAACTGGTTAGCTTACTGGTTAACCTTCAGCTCCGGGTGGGTGCAGTCTGGCAGGGAAGGGAAGCCACTTGGTGCACCAGCAGGAATCAGAAGTGGGGTTGCACAGGGAGCCTAAGAGGGAAACAGCTAGCAGCCTAATGACTCATCAATTAAGCAATTAGCTGCTCCTTCACTGGTGCTTCCACCTTCCCAGTGCAGGGCTTTATGTGGAATGTGTTGTTTGGATGGGTTTGCCTCCTCCCTTGGTCCCCCCAGTCAAAGGGCTCCAGGAACTAGAGTGATGCCTGGCAGCATCTGTATCTAAGCAACTGTGTTATCGGTTAATTGTTTAACCAATACGATTAGAGGAGGTTAAACAGATATTTTTTAAAACAATGTTTGCATCCCTGCTTGGAACCAGGCACAATCCACCTGGAAAGCCAAAGCATCATTTGTAGATCAATGTTGCTGCTATTTTCAGTATTTCAAGCAGAAATCAGCCGGGACTCCCCCTGCATCTCCTACTATCATGTAGTCATGCTCTCGCTGGAGATCAAACCTCATCTGGTTATAACTGGCTTTCCCAGGGATACACAATAGACAGCTGGAACTAGAAATTCTGTCTTGGCTTTCAGCTTTGTGTTTAGTCTCCCATGCTCTAGTCATTGCCTGATCTGTAGTATTACCCACACCTATGAATTAGAAGCTGAAATAATGGAGTACAGCTGGATAGGAAATTTATTTTCTGTCCTGTGAACGTTTTTGAGATATCACTACCTTTCCTATTCTACAATCAGTTCCTCTGAAAGATTTTCATGAGGTGAGGAGGAAAAGAGAGCCTTATATCAATAACTAATGATCCAGTAGTCAGGACACTCATCTGAGATGTGGGGAAAACAGCACAAGTATCCAAAAAGCTACTGCAAATAACTTATGGTGTGTACTTAATGTATATTAGCACAGGGCAGTAAGTTCCCATGTGTACTTTCTTATCCTGTGGTAAGAGAGCAATTTACCATAAGATAAGAGCATGCACAATGGCAGTTACTTTGTGGGGCAGCTGTAAGTTCCCTTCCTAGTTTATTGTATAATAAGCTGCTCATGTGCCTATATCATCAGGTTCAAGTCTGGCTTCAACTTGAGAAACTGAGAAAAGTGAACCTAAGTACAGACCTGAATAGATAAGATCTTTGCCTGGGATGTAGATATCCAGATATCCTGAAGCTGGAGCGGAAAGGGATATAAGCTCAGTTCTCCTGGGGCATTCTAACAGTGGGGCTATTAGCTGTTTTGGAGTAGGTCTTTCAATACAGTCTCTAACTGCTGGATTATTAGCTATTTTGGGGCACTTGCTCTAGCTTATTCTAACCAGAAAGTCTAGCTTAGATCCTGAGAAACCATTCCTGATGAATGTTGGCATGATTTTGTAATTAGTTTTGTAATTAGTAAATAGTTTTGATTTCAAAGCATCAGCATAGTAGACAATTTGACAACTAGCTCCATGCTGAAGTACCATGAACCTGGAAAGCCCAGAGGTCCACACAGATATTTTGAGTACAGACTTGTACTTTTATCAGACTGCCACAGCCACATGACTTCTGTTTTACTAAGGGTACAGTGCACTCTATGTCCAGAGATAATGCTAAGTCTTAGCATCAGCTATTAAGTACTGCAGGAAAAAAAATTACAAGCCCTGCTTTCTTTCTAAACTGAGCTTTTCCTCCAAATCTTTGCTGCTGTACCCATGTATTGGATCCTATTTTTATTGTTTTGGGGGGTGGGATTAGAATGTAGCTAGTGCGGAAATCAAATCAGACAGCCCTGTTAGGAAGCCATGTTTTTGTTCTGATTGTCTTAGAAGGGAGGCATATGAATAAACTACGTAGAAGCTAGGGTACCTGAGGGAAGAACACTTCTGAATAGTAACCAATTTCAGAGCCACAGAGGCTTGGTTAAAAACAAAAACGGCATAAAATTGGATGAAAAATCTGAATTCTGTGTACACTGCTTAGTTTCCACTTTAATGAACTTTGTCAATTGGCTGCAATGTAAGTTATGAAGTAGTCAAAGCAATTTTCCATGTTCCAACTATGCCAAGTAATGGGTGCTTGCTTTCCTGAGACATGAAGTAAGAGCTGAAGTGGCACCCAGTAGAAGAAAGAGATGCTGGAATGCTCTACATTTGAAAATTATATAAAATCATGTGTCAGGTAGGTTTAAGAGTGTGTTGGCAAATAGCAACAGGAGAGGAGGTTGTTGGAAGGGAGAATTGAGAAATAAAGTCTTTAAATATACTCTTTTGTGTGGAGTAAGTGTTGTAATTCGTAATCATAATAATGCATCTTCAGCAGAGAGGTACCATGTATAGGATTTCCTCTAGTTTTGGAGAAGAGAAGAGTGAAAACTCATGTCATTATCTGCTGTTCTCACTGACAGATTTGTGTTCCTTGCATTTAGAGGTGATTTCAGAAAGTGACTCATGAAGTACCGTTTTGTTCCATATTCAATGTAGGGCACAGTATGCCTGCCAGCATGCTCTATGACCAACTTACACATGTGATTCCTATCTAATTTTTTCCCTTATTAACCGTTTTAATGGAGTGTAGGAAGTTCCACCCAGTAACGAATGTCAGTGCAAATAATTTGACCCTAAGACATTATTGGCCTTATACTGAATACACAGTTAGGGAAAGAAATGATGCAGTATCTCATGAAATTTCATTTTGCTGAACTTCTGTACGAGAGCTCCAATTTTATTTCCAAATGCTGTACACAGCAGAGAAATCAAACTTCCTTAAGAAACTTATTGGTGTTACAAAAATTCTGACAGCTCTGCTAAGTCAAATAAAAAGTGTTTTGGTGTACTGGAAAAAAAGGGGTGTATTTCAAACAGGCATCAGTACTGTTCTTCTAGATGATCTGCCTGCTTATTTGGAGCTCTGAGTTAAAAAAATAAAAAACAACCTCCCCAACGCAAATTTAGGTACTTTAAGTTAGGCACCTAGGTGCACAGTTACTTAAGCACAAATGGCCTGAGTTTTCAGTGCCAAAGCTCATTTTTGGATTGGTGAACAGTTTTGGATGTCTCTAATATTGGCCCATCAATATTAGCCTGTTTCTAATTTAAGTCCAAAGCCATAGAATATGCTTTATTTTTAAGTTCTCCACAGGAAATGTTTAACTTTTTGGTGGAAAACTTAAATGTTTGGCTGAAATTTAAACACTGTGATTCAGAAATGCTTTGTGCTCCCCTTGGTTATGAACTCGCCAAGCTGGACTACATCCTTTCATATTTCATAGATTTCATAGACATTAGGGCTGGAAGGGACCTCAGAAGATCATCGAGTCCAGCCCTGTGCCCGAAGGGCAGGAAATCAGCTGGGGTCATAGGATCCCAGCAAGATAAGCATCCAATTTGCTCTTGAAGGTGTTCAATGTGGGTGCTTGAACCACCTCTGATGGCAGGCTGCTCCAGACATTGGGGGGCTCGGACAGTAAAGAAATTCTTCCTTATGTCCAGCCTGAAATGGTCTTGCAGTAGTTTATAACTGTTCGACCTTGTCATCTCTTGGGTGAACAAATGTTCCCCCAGATACTGGTGGTCACTGTGCGAGAGCAGGGGAGCTGACAAGCTAATTGGGGGAACCAGGACAACCGGGAGCATCTAGCCCCGCCCAGGGCTATGCGGCAGGAAGCCCTGGGTCCAGGGCAACTGACCGGGCAGCATTGTGTCCATGGTGAGGGACGGAACTGCCCCAGGAGTAGAAAAGCCCTAAGGGGCAGACAACTCTTCCCAAGAGAGAGGAAAAGGAGACTTTTGAGTGGGAGAGTCGGACTTTACTGAAACAACACGGGAACCCGGAGTCCGCTGCTCCGGTTGGGAGCAGGGTGTTTGGTTCAGCATTTACTATTTCGTTTTTTGTTCGAGGAATTGCCCCACCCCTCCAAAGGGGAGACTTGAAGGGCAGCAGTGACTCGTGGGTGTTGGACATTCCTGGAGGCCCGGGCGAGGGTGTAGGGGAGGAAGGAGCCCTCAATTACCTTGGACCCTGTGTGACCGGAAGTCTCATTTTCAGATGTGCACGCGTCAGAGAAAACACTGAACCAGTGAATCATCAAAGTTGTGGCAGGTGGTTTGACGCGTGCAGATCCTAAGTGAGTACACTTTCAGGCCAGGAATTATCGGCGGGACGTGCACTGATGGGTGGACGACCAGACTCGCTGACAGTCACCCCTGATAAACTTATAGGTGGCCATCAGATCACCCCATAGCCTGCACTTTTCCAGGATAAAGAGCCCCATTGCTTTCAGCCTGTTGTCGTATGGTCTGTTTTCCTGACCTCTGATGACGTGTGTGGCTCTTCTCTGGACTTTCTCAAGCTTCTCCACATCCTTTTTGAATTGTGGAGCCCAAAACTGGATGCAGTACTCCAGCTGCAGCCTCACCAAGGTTGACTATGATGTCCTGGGATTTGCTTGAGAAGCATCTAAGGATGCAAGCCAGCGTTTTGCTCGCTTTACTAGCCACAGCATCGCATTGCAGGTTCATGTTCATCTTGTGGTCAACGATGACCCCCAAGTCTCTTTCTTCTGTAGGGCTAGCCAGCGTAGCACTGCCGAGCCTATAAGGATGCTGCAGGTTTTTCCTCCCAAGGTGGAGAACCTTGCATTTTTCAGTGTTAAATGACATCAGGTTCTCATCTGCCCATATCTTGAGACTGTTGAAGTCAACCTGCTATCACTGTGCAGGAAGGCACAGATCACACACACATACACACACTGCAGCCACATGTTCTGTCTTGTTAAGGGACCATAGCACGCTGCAGGAATCTCTAGTCATGGTATGAAATGGCTGGAAACTGAAAATTGCTAGGTTTTTGGCTTTTTCATTTTTCACTGGGAAGTTGAAATCCCATGAGGGAAGCAAATAACTTTCCACCAAAAGCAGTTTGGGTGAACAGTTTTTGGCTATCTCTGCACAAGCCCACTGCTTTTATGCAAGGAAATTTTCTAGTATTTGTCAAGCAATTGAAGATGCAATGGCAAGTCCTGCCACTGGATCAAATATTCATTTAACAGGTTAAATTAACTTTACCTTCAGGCTGGTAGATGACAAGACCCATCCAACCCTCCAAACTAAAGCAGCATTAGTTACCTAATTGTAGGCTTATTTGCTATTTATATTTAGTAATGCCTATTGTTAATAAGAAAAATTCTGATCTTGTGAGGACTAAGGATCTAGTGACAAGTGAAGAGTGATGGTGGAAGATGGCAGCACAGACTAGTTATCCTATCTCTTGTTGCTCTTACAGCAAAAAAGGGTATTAGTATATTGTTAACCAGCCACTTGCTGAAATTGATCCCAAACCAAATTTTCTAAGTGTGTGATTGTATAAATGGCCATTTTTAGTAAATTCATATTAGGTCTCTGGATATGGGTTCAAGAAGAACTAGAATAAAGCCAAAATATGTGTGTGGGGAGAATCATTTGGATGAACTAGAATAATAGTGAGTATTATTTGCCTTATTATTTTTATTGACTTTTTTTAATGCCCCTGGGAGCAATTTATGTTGCCATGTAACTGTCATCTAGTACCCTTGTAGTAGTTTCACCATCTGGGAAACGAAGTGCCCCAGAGAAGCCAAATGTCACTATATTTGAACTGCAAACTCACAAAGTACAGCAAGAAATATGGAGCGAACTTAAAAGCACTTAAAATCTCCTTCACACCCATGATTATCTTCTGTTCTTGAAGACACTTATTACTGGGGAGGTTTTGTTATGTGTGCTTCAGAAGTCATTTGCAATTTTCCCCATTCAAATAGTCACAGTCCTAGTTTATGCTAGGATACCCTCATGCAGGCAAGTTCCAGACTCCTAATGATTTTATAGAGAAGATTCTTATAGTTTAATTACACCCTGATGAATTCATAAATAGTGCTTGCTGTCCATGCAGAGTGTTGATTTTTCAGTCACTCATTGCTTTCCCGGAAACTTAACAGTGTAGAAGGAGGGGTGGGGAAGGGGAGTACTACTCAAAGAATAAGAGACCAGTACAACATTAAGACTTTGGGTCAGATTCTGTTCCATGTATTAGGTATTCCTGAAAATCTGTATTTCATCAACTTTTGCAACAAACCATCATTTGACCCTTAAGACCGAGTCATAAAAAAGCAGCAAGGAAAAGAAGAATGCCCCCATCTTCTGTTTTAATAGCTTTTCAGGGACTCAGGCAGGGTGGAACAGAATCAGATTTAGGCAGCTACGTCCATGTATGCGCCTCACAGGTGTCACAGAATCTGGCCCTTTGGGTCATTTATTGCTGACCAAAAAGAAAAAAAGCTAAAAAGGGATAACTTTTCAAAATTACAGAAGCATGTGGAGACCCTTCACACACCTGTGTCCCATTAGCCATTTTGTAAACATAGCCCCTACATGAAAGAATTTGTAACTTATATATAAAATATGAAAGAGAGGTGGGGAAAGGGTTTATCATGTTATAGATGGGGAAGTTGAATGTAAAACAATTACCTAATTTTCCTCAAATCTTCTAAAATTATTTCCCTATGGTCTGAGACAGAGCAGGCAAAGTTTCATCCTCTATAAATTTTTGAAAAATTTAGAGGTATTTGGAAATCCTGTTTACAGTAGAAGTCTGAATATAACCTTGACTAAAATTCTAAACACTCTGTTAATTTTATCACAAAAATTCTAATGAGCCATGCTGAGCATTAGGGGTCAAAATTGTTAGTGCAGAAAAGCAAGAACTCATGAAAGTCAGTGAATGGAAGCCAGGGATTGTTGGTTCAAAGAAGGTATTGCCCAAAGCAGTGGTGCTCAACCTCTTTCCCAGTGGGCAAGGTGGGCAGTGCCCTGTCCACCCCTGGGCTGGATCATGCTGGTGGTCCTGATCTGGCACAGGGGCATGGTGGGCACCTTCCAGCCAAGTGGAGGGGAATGTGGGGCAGCCCAGCTGCAATGCAGCCCATAGGGGAAAAGGTGGTGTAGCTTGGTCCTGTGGGCATCAAAGGGGCATAGCCCTGCCTCAGTCCGCGTTTGTTGGGGGAAGGGGGTGTGGCTTGGTCCCATGAGGAAAAAGAGGGTGTGGCTTGTCCCTGCAGGGGGCAAAGGGATGTGACTTGGCCTCCAACCTGGCCCTGGTGGGGAAGAAGTGTGGTCTGACTCCAATCTAGATGTGGGAAAGGTGTCATGGCCTGGCTTTGACTGGCAGTGTGGGGCTCAGAGTTTGGGAATTTGGCATGGGAAGGGTCACCATATTAATGGCCACCAAATTTCCTACTTCATGGGGAACCCTGCAGGACAGGTACAATAGCTCTATGGGCCACATTTTGGCCCACAGGCTAGAGGTTGAGCATGCCTGACCTAAATAGTTCCTTGCCTCTCTCATGATTCCCAGACCATGAGAGCTACAACATCACTCTAAGACTAGAATGGCATCAAATTCACTTATGTCATTGGTGGATTGACCTAATTAATTTCCTCCTATAGGACAGAGTGAGGAACAAAGAAAAAATGGAATTATGGGAAATATACAAGTGCAATTTTCAGTGCAAGAGTCTTGAAGCCCCTTGTACATGGAAAGGCTCACTCTCTTCCAATGCAGAAAATGAAAAGTTTTAATTAACTTAATTTCAAAACCTTTCTGAAGTAAATATAATTATCTCCATGGTAGAAACCTAAAACACAGCGAGGGAAGTGACTTAACTGAGGTCATGCCAGAAATACACAGTAGAGGCCTGAGAACTGAACTTCTGCTAAACTGCAAGTACATCCTGAGTGTGTTTACACATACAATTAACGTGACTGAATAAACTCTGGTGCAATTTGAGTCAGAGTAAACTAATCTGGATGTCACAGTCTACATCAGTGGTCACCAGCCGGTCAGTAGAAATCAACTGGTTGATCAGGGAGCCTCTGACAATCGATCTTAGTCTGGGGGGGCTGAGTCCCTTGATTATTAGAGCAGCAGGATGCACATGGAGAGCAGCAGGATGCATATGGCTTGGCTGAAACACATCCCCTGCTTCTGGGTCTGGGCCAGGGGAGTGGGACAATCGCACTTCACAGCCCCTGCCACTGGATGAGTGGGGCCCCAGATAGGCCGGGGCACAGTCAGACCCTGGGAAGCTTGTCCAGGCATGTGGGGGATAGGAGGCTCCTTTCACTGCATGCCCTGCAGCAGAGGCCCAGTGGGCACGTGCCCCTCGATCTGCATGGGGTGAGGTGACTCTCCTAGGATCCTCATCAGCAAGGAAGTGAAAGTCCCAGTTTTAAACTTGGTGCCCATTTTGGGCACCAAGTTTAAAACTGCGGCTTTCACATTTGCAGCCCACTTCCCATGGGGGCAGGGGGCCTCTAATTTTGTACTTGCCCAGGGCCCCAGTACACCTTAATCTGCCTATGTGTCATTCCCCCCCCCACACAGACTTGCCCAGGGCCCCAGTACACCTTAATCTGTCTATGTGTTGTTCCCCTCCCCCCTCCCCCCACCCCCCAAAAACAATGCTGGGCTGGATGGGCACAATAGATCCTGGGTTGCCCTTTCCTTCAAAAAGTGATCTTCACCTTAAAAAGGTTGGAGACCACTGGTCTACATGTGCTTTTAGGCTCAGTGATTAAAACCACCATTCGATAGTGTTTGTGTCTGATTGGACTACCTAATGGTACAATACATTAGTCTATACTGGCCTAATTGTTGCACATGTGTAAATGGTGATGCTTTACTGTGAGGCAAATTAGTCTACTTTGCTGTAAAGTGCATGTGTAGATGCACTCTATTTCTTTCATTTTACTATTACAATTTGAGCAGGCACATATAGCTTTGTATTTAAATTCTGCAGCCAAAATTAATAATTGCAAAACTTCCTGGTAGTCATTCATTAACATTTAGAGGGAGTTATGAATGCACAGGAAGAAATAATTCATTTTAGCTTTTCTTTTTAAAGTCTTGGTTGATCTGCCTGTAATCTTATGTGATTTTTATTCCTGTTTCTCACACAGCTTCTTAAGTCATTTTTCATCAGGTATTTCTGGTGACAGTGAGTTGGATCACTGTGGCAGACTGTGGGAATTGTCAGCCATGAAAGGCATGGCAAAGAAATAGGCATCTTAATGTCTTTGTAGTGGTTTGCAGCTGAAGCGTGCCTGGCATGTTTGCTTGTCTGATTTCCAAGGAAAGGCACTCACTGTATGGTATGACAGGCAGTCATGGTCACAATAGGTTACAGTAAGCTATGTCATCTCAAACCATACAATTTCCTCCTTTAGTCAGGTTTCAACTAAGACTGAATCACTGTATTCTCCTGTTAGATGATAATCCTGTTTGTGCATAAAAGCTCCATAATAAGGGAGGTGGATGAACATTGGTATACTGACAGAAGATGACCTATACATAGTTCAGCAGGGACCCCAGTACAGATGTATCTGTACTTCAACAATGTTACAGAGGCACCAAAGTTGCTAAACAAAGAATATGGAACATTAACAATGAATAAATACATGCATAAACCTAAACCTAGTGTTGATTTGTTTTAACTTTTAGTTTTGATATGAAGAGTTGAGTCAGTTATGTATCATCATTCTTTGTCCAGAAGTATCATATCCTATAGAGTCATGCCACCCAAATGTCAGAAGAATAATGATTGGTTTAGGATTTCCAACAATTTTTATTCCTGAATGAACCTTCAGGCACCTTGCAAAATTTTGACTTTGCAGATTTATACTTTTTTCAGATTTCTGAGAATTTGTAGTATATATAACATACTTGACAGCCCTAATGTTTGAAGGCTTCTCTACAGCATACCCACAAACAAAATAGCAGCAATGTGCTACTTCTCCAATGAGCCACACCTGGCCCAATACGGGAAATGTCTCAAAACGTAGTTCAATTGTTATGTTGTAATTACAGCACATAAAGTTTAGTACCTATGACAGGTACTAACTAAATGGGCTGTATTTGGAGCTACTGTGCATTAGTGCAGATGTATGCTTTTTTCGTGATGTTAATGAACATCCGTGCATTAGCACGTGTTTTTCCCACCATGCTAATGCCCAGTGTCTTGCATAGGTGCATCCTTTGATCATTATACAATAGTACACTTAGAAGCTTAAGAGTAAAGTTACATGTTACACTTAGACCATGTTAAATCTGTGGCATGTTAAGTGATGTTAAAGTTAGAATGTGTGTGAGCAGTCACATGTTAAGGGTTAATACTATTTCCTGCTTGCCCATCTCTGATTTACTATTAGAGGGCTGGCAAGCAGGGGTGTGGCTAGTAGCCAGGATACCCAGGCTCTAATCTCTGTCCTGGGTGGGCAGAGGGAGGGACAGGGACCAGTGCATCCTGGGATGCTGGAGAACTGTAAATTGCTTGTTTTAGTTCTGTGGAGCAGACTGAAGTTGCCCTAATATTAGCTAGGTAGTACGGCCCAGGCTAACCCTCTTCTGAAGTGGCCTAACTTTGAGATGCTCGGAGGACACTTAGCACAAGTTAACAAGCTTTATTTAATATGTGGATGCTTGTGTTTTATGTGCCCTTAATATAGTTTAAGTGTAACATGTAACTTCACCCTAACACATGCAGTATACGGTTTGATGTAGGGAAAGAAGATTATGATGCAAGACAAGTGAAGTAATTCATAATAAAAGCAGAGGGCCCCTTACTGAGTATAAGCTTATACCATCAACATTTTGGTTTTGTGATTGGACTGAGAAATCAGTTTATTGTACAGTTTTAACCAGGAAATATTTTCCTTCCTCTTAAAGGTTCATGGAGGAAGCAATTTTAGTACTCACTGGCTGTATCTACACGAGATGTTTTACTGCCCACTAGGTTTATCCTCTGTACAGTAAAGCATCACTGTCTACATGTGCAGGTACTTACTGTGCAGCAAATTAGTCTACTACGCAGTAAATTTACTATCTTCATATGTAAAGCCAAACAGCAATAATTGTACTTGTAGATGTGCCCACTGACCATGTGGACTAAAATTGTTTCTGCTCCTCTATTAGGCTGTGTAATGTGAGGCATAGCTTTGTGTGCTCTTCATCCAGGCTGTGCATCCAGAGACTTAAGTAGGGCTTATATCATTATGTTAAACTTTGCAGAGTCAATTAAGAGTTCACTTAAAAATTAAGGTTCACATCAGACTTCTTATTCCAACCAGATTAGTTTCAGGGTTGTTTGGGGCCAAGATTTTGGCTTATCCCTATTCTAATACATGTGATATAGAAAAATATGCAGATAATGCAGTAATATAAATATTCAGATCGATGGACATACAGTATACATGTAATACCTACAAATGTATAAGTATTAACTATTTTTTTGCATTATGAAGAAAATTACATCCTCTTTGCATTATTTCCTTTATAGTAAGAATTGATGTTTTTCCTAAAGTGCTTATGATAGATGAGCACAGAGAGAGTGGGAGAGAGGTTAGCCCAAGATTTTGACATTACACCCTTCAGATGTGATCATGTAGGCAAATCTCTCTTCTAGTGAAGTCAATACATGGGAAATCTTTCCTGTTGGATAAGGCCTTTTGATTTTCCAATTCTAATTGTGCTATCTGCTACTGAAGTTGGAGACATCTATGATTTCTCAGGCGGTGTGCAGACTTGAAGGACTGGGCTCCCAGGGGGTACACATTTCTGAACTGTTGTAGAAAACTACTTAGAGAGCAGCACTAAATGCAAGCCTGTAGTAATAGGCTCTCAGAACAATGGCTGCTTTTACTCCTCTGTGATACTCTCTTTTCAATCCATAATGCATCTTAAAAACTAAGAAAGAAATTGGATATGGTGCAGCTACCATTCCTCTATTTCCTTATCTTGAACCATTCCTCCATGCTGCTAATTGCCACCTACTCCAAGATGTCAAGAACATACTCTTAGGAATGGATGCACAAATAAACAAATATCAAAGCTCAAAACAAACTGATAAGTCTCCTTGATTGATTTCAAGGGCTGGTAAAGAGAGGTGTGTTTGGATTAGAAGGTGCAAATTCTATGCTGAGCCAGCACCTGCTGGTTTGTGATCTGACCAGGCCATTTGGCTTGAAAGGACTGAAGAGATAGAGAATCAGTAATCCATTTGGAGTTACAAGAGCAGCAGGGGAGCCCTTGAAGAACAAAGGGTCTCTCCAGGCCCTGCTGTGTGCTGCTTTTTGTCAGCTTGGTATCACATTCCCTGCCACAGCATGACAGACAAATGCCAGGCCAGATGATGTGATATGATCAGCCTTATTTGGATGAGGTTTATACCTGTATTAGATAATGGCAGCAGATGCTGATTCAATATGGACGCAGGTGCTGGGTAAACTGGAGCCCGTGCATCTCAGCAGAAAGACTTAGAGTTATATGCATGCAGCATCAGGAAGGATGCTCCAGTTTCTAATCATTGCACCACATATTTGTTCAACATAACTTATTTGGTTCATTTTGGTATACTTTCAAAAAATGTGCTAGTGAAGTTCTCTGTTTCTGGACAAAATGTATGCAGCCTGGGCAGCCAGGTTTCACATGTGTGCCCCCCTGAAAACATACCTTTTCTGACCTGAGGGGGCCAGATCCAGGGCTGGAAAAGCAATTCAGATGACATGCCAGTTTATGCTGGAATTTTTAAAGGATCATAAATATGTAAGTGATGAATGAGGTTATACAGTTTGGACCCATTTCATTTAGATATTAACCTGTATCTCCTTTTATTCACTTAGGCCTAACCCTGCAAAAATGTATGCACATGCTTCACTTCAAACTTTTGAGTATTACCGCTGATATTGGTAGGACTTGCTCAACTACATAGTTAAACACGAGCAGTTAAGTGCTTGTAGGGCTGAGACTTGTACAAGCTTATGTCAAAGCAGTCTGCAGGCCTTTCATATGGTGCAGCTTATACACTTAGGTACCTGAAATGATTGTGTGAAGATATAAATTACAAACATTGTATCAAGAGAAAATTGACCCAATGGAGGAAAGTAGGGCTGTGTGAAATTTTGCTGTTTTTTTCATTTTGACGCTGCTTCAACTTGTTTTGAGCTTGAAACAGTGAAATAGAAATGAAATTAAGGCAGTTGAAACATTTTGAAGTTTTGAAACATTTCAAGTTTCGAAGCTGAAGCTGGGCTTGCTTGCAGGGAAACAGGAAGTAAGGAGAGGGAGGTGGAAGAGGGGGCAAGGACTGCTCTGATATTGACTGTGTAGCTGGACTATGATCCTTCCCTGAGGTCCCTTCGAATCCCAGTGCTCTGGGGGAGGGATGGAAAAACAGCATAAAAAGTAGCATTGTTTGAACTGAGCTGCTTTCCAGAAGCTCAGCAGTGTTAGACAACAAAGGCTACCATTCGTTTCCTACTTGCTAGCCTAGCAAGTAGGATTCAGTAATAACTTTTGCTTTAGTTTCTGTACCCTTTTATTTTATTATTATATTCATTTGATTTCCTTCAATTTATTCCTCCCCTAAAATCCTCTTTTTGTTTAGTCTGTTTTGATTCTTTTCAAATCTGTACTTTCTCTTACAGTGTGCATTCCATTCACTATGGAGAAAAGTACAGCATAATTACATTGCATATTATAATATAGAATTTATATAGGAAAACACATACATACATACATTTATGTATATTTATTGTATTTATTACATAAATACATATACAAATACATTACATAAATACCCACACATACTATTTTCTTATCTACATACAATAAAAGCCATGTTATCTGTCACTTTATTAACTGGCATGCCAAAACATGGCAAAAAGTGAAACCTGAAGTCCCACTTCTGGTTTTGCTGAGTCCCACTTCACCGACTTTGGGCCATGGCCCAGGGCAAAGCAGCCTATGTGGGAGCCCCCTTCCCTGTCCCCTGGCAAACTGACACCTGCATGGGGTTCCCCTCCCTATCTGCCACCACACCGATGCCAGGGAGTGAAATCCTGGCACTCCAGACGCAGCAGGAAGGTGGCCACCTGAACAGGCAAAGACGCCGCTCGGGTAACCAGCATATTTGGTTACCTGACACTCCCCGTTGGTGCTGGATAACAGAACTTTTGCTGTATATTACATAAATCAGATAGATAACATTACAGAAGAAGAGAGAGGTTTACTAGCACACCAAGGCAAAGAGAAGACACTATGAAACACACCATGAAACATTCTGGAAAGGCAGCTGGCAGAGGCAGAAGAGTGGATAGAGGGAGAGCTGTAAGTTCCTGCCCCACCTCAACAGAGACACAGCTTCTTTGCTACAACAAGCAGGCAAGAGGCTTCCACTAGTTTTGCAGGCAGCAAGGAGAGGGGAGCAGTGTCAGTGACACTGCCTGTGCCTGAGTCTGCATCCCCTCCAAGAGCACCAGCCATAACCTCCCCCATACAACCACCATGACAACAAGCAGCAGCACCAGCACAACAGTCTCCTCCACCTCCATTTCATTTTCCATGCTGAGCCTTCCAGTGCCAGAGGAAGAGCTGGACCTAGATCTGAGTGCCATAGCAAGGGAAATTCTGGGAAGGAGGGGGAATCATCTGAGTTTGTGCTTCATACCCCTCAAGTTTCCCCTAGAGCCAGGTCTCCTTCCCAGAAGGCACTTCAAAGGAGCCTGAGGTAGAGGGTATGGAGGCAAGCAGCTCAGCTGAGTCTGCTACTCCTGTTGCTGTGCCTGCTGGGGAGGGGGAAATTGCAGCATCCACACATGCACCTGCACCCCAGAAGTGTGTGGGTAGTGTGGTCTGGGATCATGCTGAGCTGGCAAATATTCCCACACATGCTATATGCCTGAACTGCTGCACCAAAACCAGCTGGGGCAAGGGAACAAAACACATGAGCACCACAGGGATGCTGATGCATCTCTGCAGGCACTACCCCCTGCCCTTTCTCCTCTTCATCCTGGCACCAGTGGAAGCATGCCCAAAGAGAAGACCCCCCTCTCGCTCCAAATCCCCCACTCTACTTTAAGCCAAGGTGATGGATGAGTCCCACATGGCAACAAAGATCTTGGGTGCCATGAACCACTTGGTGCAGGGGTGGCTCGTTAGGTAGAGTGAGCTCACCCATGGGTTCATGGTCACTGACAATAAGGCCAATATAGTCAAGGTGGTCTGTGATGCAAACTTTGTTGGCATCTGCTGTGTGGCTCATAAGTACCACCTCATTGTCAGGGATGCCTTGGAGGGGGACAGAGCTGCCTGTGATGGTGCCAGCACCACCAGCAAGCTCATTTCCAAATGCAGGAAGGTGGCAGGCTACTTCCACTAGAGCATCAAGTGGGGCAAGGGGCTGCAGGACAAACAAGCACTGCTGAACATCCCACAGCACAAAATCATGCAGGATGTGGAGACTCGGTGGAACTTCACATACCTGATGCTCGAGAGGCTGGTGGAGCAACAGAAGGCCATCCATGAGATGGCCTTGTTCGGGGAGATTGGGATCAGCAACCCCCTTAACAGAGCTGCATGGGATACCATCTCCCAGATCTTGTGGTACTCAAGACCACTGAGACCTTCAGCACTGGTGATGCCCTCCTTAGCCAGGTGACCCCTGTAGTGAGGGAACTTCAGAGCAAAATGGAGAAGTTCCAAGGGAACAGTGTTCCTGGCTGAGGCATATCATTGTCACCAGACATGCAGGCACTGGTGAGGCAGCTGAAGGAAGACATCAGGAAATGGCTTCATCTCTTGAGGTCCAGTATGGTCCACATGCTGGCCGCCATGTATGACCCAAGTGTGAAGGGGAGCATATGCAGCAGCCAAACACTGAATCAGTGGATGGAGGTGCTGGTGAAGAGATTCAGGGAGGCAGAGTGGCAGAGGCAGGGGGACATGGAAGAGGGGGATCCACTGTCCCATGCCAGCATGCCATCCACCAGCCAGTCTCCTCCTCCACCACAGGTGTTGCCAATGTGGGCCAAGGGCATGGCTTCCATGGTGGGGTCCAGAGGCACCATATCCCACCATCAGGCAGGCAGCACTCAGGCCTTGGTGGCTGCCTATATCACTGAGGATATGGAGCTGCTGCTGTGCAACCCCTTGGCCTACTGGGCAAGCCACAGCAAGATATGGCTGGATCTGGCCACAGTGCCCATGAGCACCTGTCTTGTCCACCAACCAGTGTTCTGAGTGAGAGGGTGTTCAGCATTGCTGGGGATGTAGTGACGCACCTGCTCGGATCCTGATGTGGTGGAGCAGCTGGTGTTCCTGAAGGTAAACCTCCAACTGCCCCTAAGCTCCAGGTGCAGATGGACTGAATGCCACCTTCCTCACTCTGTCTTCACCTATTTCCTTTTTTAATTTTTAAAAACCAGTTACTGCTCCACTCTCAGCTGGAGGGGGCACTCACTAACCAGCAGAGGAAGAACACATCCCTACTGAGCTTGCTTTCCTGCCAGGATGAACTTGGATGTATGCGCTGGGGCTGTGGAGAAGGAGGCAGCCCCAGGTCCTGGGCATGACCACTAAAACTGAACTCTGCCAAGGTTGGGAGGCCTGGGGGGACTGCTGTTCACATGGCAGCCCCAGGAAATGCCAGGACCGAGGACCCCCCTGGTGAAAGGCAGTCAGGAGGCACCATAATCTCCAGCCACCACATGCATGCACACAGTCCTGGCTGGGGAAAGCCCAGACCTGTCATGTCTTTGACAGGTCTGGGGCTTGCTGGTTGCAGTGGAGTTGTGAGGCTGTAGGTGAGCTCAGCTTAGCTTCCTGGGATGCCAGCTTTCAGGTTGAAAAACCCTTTGTCAGGCTGAGGAAGCATCTGCAGTTGGTGTGTGCTGTTCCTGGATAGAAGGAATAGCAAAGAAGCCAGAGGCTGGTATGCAATGCAGGCAAGAAAGCCAGTCAGTGAAAATGGAAATGGAGGCATCAGGGGTGATGGACAGGCTGGAGTGGGAGGGAAAGGGGGATGTAGCAGCACAGATAAAAGTGGAGAGGTACCTGGGGAGTAAGATGTCTGGCAGGTTGTAGTGTGTTAGAATTCCAACGTCTGTATTGAGTCCATGAGTTTCTGTATCCAGGAGGTTGATGAAGTGCAGTTCATAGGCTCATCTGTGAAAAGTGGTTTGTAAATTCCCTTTGAGGATCAGGCCTAAGAGACTGGAGACAGGTAGTGTTCTGTTCTTGTTTTTGATAGATTTGGTGTGCACTCATTCTGGTGCGCAGTTGTTGCTTAGTGTCTCCTACATATTTTCTGCCAGGGCACTTGGTGCCCTCATGGATATATGTATTGTATTGTAAAGATATCTCCATATTGGAGATATCATTGGCAGGTTTTGCATGTCTTGTCATGGCATGGTCTGGATCCATTCAGTGTATTTCGGTCTGTAGGAAGTTGTCTTTTGGTGATGAGGTTAGCGAGGTTCAGTTCTTGTTTGAATTTACAAACCACTTTTCATATATGAGCCAATGAACTGCATTTCATCAACCTCCTGGGTAGTAGGTACAGAAACTAATGGAAATGATAGTAAAATTACACCCTTGACGAACCTCAACAACTCTTTAAAAATCTTACGTCTTTGTGGGAAATTGAAAGGGGAGAAATGCTATCAGATAATGTAAAAAGAAACAAAAGAGAGTTTTACTGTTAAAGAGGAGTAGAACTAATGAATATTAGGCCTGTGTGAAGTGGCTAGTATTTGCTTCATATTCAGATTTGGCCAATCTGGGGGACAGTGATTCAATTTGGTGATTCAAATCACTGTCCCAAATCAATTTGGCCAAATCTGATTCGGAGATTTGGCTGCTGCTGAATTGGCTGAACCTCTGAATTTGACAGGCCCCATTCCCTGCCCACTCTTTCAGCCCTGTCAATGGCTGCCCTGCCTGGCTCCAGCCTGGTTCCAGCAGGTCCCATCCCCTGCCCTGACTGGCTCCAGCCTCTTGTCTCTTTAAAAAAAAAAGCAAAAAAAAAAGCCCCCACTCACAGGATGCTGCTAGATTGGAGGGGGGTGATCCCTGCTACTCCCTGCTGTCCCACTCTGTGTTGGGGGCTTTGCCACGACCCCCCCCCAACCCCTGCCCACTCTCCCAGCCCCTCATGGCTGCCCCGCCTGGTCTCAGCTTCCAACTCTTAAAAAAAAAATGCCCTGAACTCTCTCCCAGGTGGGGGACTGATCCCGGCAGCCCCTCACTGCCCTGTGCTGTGTGTGGGGCTCTGCCACAAGTCCTCAGAAGCCCTGAGGCTACTGCAGCAGCCAGTGAGAGGGGTCTTTTTTTTTTTTAAGAGCCAGGAGCTTGGGACAGTGGGGCAGCCATGGGAGGGGGCTGGGAGAGTGGGCGGGGGTTGGGGGGCTCATGGCAGAGCCCCCCCACAGCATGGGGCAGTAGGGGGGAGTGGGGATCACTCTCCACCTGGCAGGAGCTGGTAAGTGGGAGCTTTTTTTTAAAGAGCCAGGAGCTGGAGCTGGGCAGGGCAGCCATGGGGAGGGGCTGGGGGTGCTCAGGGAGATGGGGCCTGGGGGGGTCCCTCCTCCAACCCCCCCTCCCCTGCCCCATATTTATCAGCATGGAGTCTGGGTACAGCTCCCTGAGGCAGTGAGCGGGGACTGCCCAAATCCCTGAAGCTCTCTGAATCTTTTCTGAGTTGATTCAGAGACCTTCAAATCAATTTGGACCTTTTTATTGCTCTCCTAATTCAGTTTGGATTTGGAGATTCAGACGCCAAACTGGGCCCAATCTCCTCTGAATTGAATGAACACCTGAAGCTTTGTACAGCCGTAATGAATACCTCAGAAAATAGTCACAAATATTTGCTCAAACACTAAATTCTTTTCTAGCAAAAGATTGCATTACCAGGGATGTTTGTGGAAATAGATCATTTAAAATAAATATTAATGAAGTTTTTGAGAGTAAATATGAAAACTTTAAACTTGATTTTTCAAAATGCAAACCTGATACACAGGGTTCCACATATTCAGTTGAAGAATTTCAAAGGTCATGTGACTTGCATGTCAAATCAAAATTAATTACGAGAAGTTGAATTTCTGTAAATAATTTCCAATAGCAACAAATTTCAGGATGCAAAGATTCCTCTAGTTTCCTTACATACTTCCCTGCTGTGTGTAAAACATGTTTCAAGATGTCTTTGAGATTGTGATTGAGGGACTGTAATACCCAGAAATACATAAACTCCCAGCATGACTTCTTCCAACTGCTATCAGAGTATGTGCAATGGTTTTGTAAAACAACTGGAAGAGTATGTATACAAACTGGAATGAGCTGATGAGAGTGATTACTATATTAGAACAAGTTCTTTTCTTGGCCCTGTATTAGAAAAAAAGTGTGATTGAACCTCACTGATTTTTAGACTTTCTGTCTACTGAAAGGGCATAAAAAGAAGATCTCTGAGGGCTTTTCAAAGCCAGTGGGTATGATTTACAGCTTCAGCACTATTTGTTTTAATCCTTGGGAATGGGGAGGGGAATGGGATATGACGATACATAAAGAAACATTATTTCCCAAAGGCAGATTTCATTTCTTTAACGATTTATAAAACTCAGAAAGCAAAATATCACTGTTTAGGGACTGGGGTTATATTCTAATGAGTTTAACAGCTGCCAGGTTTGTGCATATATTTTGTATTGTGCACATGATGCAAGGCCCATTGATTTGGCAATGATCCACAGGGCTTCTTGTACTGTTGTTGCTGTTGATCAGGCTTTGATCTTAAAAGGCAAACTTTGCACCAAAAAAATCATGGGTTGCCTTGTGTAATAAGAAAAACTAATTTCCATCCACTACTAAGCACACTGCCAAGCAGTTTAGTCCCTACATTTGACTTAATGTACTCAAACCAAACATCATTCTCATTTTGTTGGCATCATTAATTAAGCTGATACTCATAATATGTTTACTTTCTTCTTTGTAGACTTTTGCCTTATTTCCTTATGAGGCTTTTATATGATTGAGTTTCCACATTTTACACTGGAGAAGGTCAGAAGACCAAATTCTGAGGTGGTTATTTTTCACAAACTCCTTCCTTTCTTCTCATACAGGTATTTGGACTGGCAAGAGAGAAGTTTGTAGGAGATTTTCTCAAGCGGGAGATTCAGGGTCTAATGATGGTTTCACTATCACTAGAGGTGAAACATGATGCCTCACTCACAGAAGTGAAGCTCTCAGTGATTTCAGAAACAAGCTGGCCAACTTGTAGATTGCCCACCAGTAAACAGACTCAGGCTACATATTGCTACTGTAAATTTACTATCCTCAGTAGCCGTACCCCTAAGCATGCTGTGTTGCTTGAGACAGACAGAATGCCTCTTACATTACAAGTAGTGTAACCATATTCAAATGGGTGAGCTAATTAGTTTGGGGTGGCCCAACTGGCTTAGTTACTTGGGGAAAGCTAGTTAGTTCTCTTCCCAAGTGTCATGCAAAGGCAAATCCACAGCTTTTGGCTCAGGAGCATAGTGTGCTGCTAATAGTAAATGTAATGTGCAGCCATAGCTCCAGTTACCAAGTCAATTCATGCAACACAGTTGGTCATTGTTGAGGTATAAAGAGATACTGTTTTTACCCAAAACTAGGAAGCATAAGAGACAACAGATACTTATACTACCAAGCCTAGAACTTCAGAATTATTAAAGATTACCTATTTAAAGACAATATAATTTATGGGGCATCTAATACTTCCATTCCTAGAGAAATGCCTCCATTTAACAAGGGCAGGAAAACTGTCCAGCAAAAAGATCCAGACAAGAATGGCCACTGTTTCAGATAAGGTAACGCACAAAGCAGGAGAGACAGACAGACTGGGCCTAGTATCTAGATATTATGGTCCAGCAGCTAGACTTTTAAGAGGCGTTTGCATGAGGCAGTGGAATCAACTGTTGCATTAGGTAGAGATTTCTGTTATGCAGTGTTGATTAGTTAGAACTGAGACAGTGATGAAAGCATACCTCTGACAGACTCCTTGGTTCTGGGTCATATCTGAAGAGCACATCATCTAAATATTGTAGAAAGCAACAAGAAGAACAGAAAGAAAATGCTCAGCCTACGGTCAGTGAACAAGCCACTCATTTATGTTTAATGCTGCAGCTATCCCAGGAATTAAAAAAAGCATCAGAGCATGTGGTGAGTGAGGATAAAGAGGCTTCCCATGAAGAGGAGGATTTCTGCAATTGTCTCTCTAGCAGACCTGTTGTAATGTCAGAAGCCTATGACTACTACAAGGAATGTAAAGAAAGGGATGATGACTTATATTCTTGGAGCATGGAGAAAGCAGTGTGGAATTTTGACTCAAAGGTACGTCTTTGACTCATCTAGGATTATTTCTGAGTGATGCAGTCTGTGCACTGCCCCTTGCTTGCGGCTATCCCTGAAGATTTATTCTAGCCTGTAGTATTAGAAAGTCAATGTGATGCATAAATTTACCAATTTCTTATAACAAAGGGTTGTGAGGAGATATAGTACATGATTATACATGTCTAATACATGAGGGAGATAACCGCTGTGGAAGGAAAAAAAGTTAGTTAATCTGAGTGACAATGTGGATATAAACTGGCCATGAATAAATATAGCTGGAAATTAAAGAAGGCTTCCAACAAGTCAGAGGACTGAAGTTTGGGAACAGCCTTTCAATAGGCAAAAAACCCTAACTATTTTTAAGAGGGAACTCAATCAGTTTATGAAAGGGTTATGAGAGAGCTGCCGGAGGTAACAGAGGACTGGGGTGAAAGAACTTTCTAGTCTTGCGTTGTTAAATATTTAAGGGAAGCCCAAAGGTTCATTCATTAAAATGCATGTTGTAACCATCTACAGCTGTATATATAACTGCCAAGACAGTGTAAATTGGGTGTTTACATTTATAAGTGACCACTTGGTTGCCCATTTTTATGCTACATGGTTTGTACCTACACCTGCAGCAACTGTGCATTTGGAGACACATGCACAACTGGTGTGTTTTGCATCTGCACAACTAGCTGTCTACTTTTTAAACATTTAACTCCGAGTAATTAGTTTTAAAATCTGTGTGCAAAGCTAAATCACTTTAGGTTTCAGCATTCAGTTTGGCTTCCTTGAATGCTTGCTCAAGCATTTTCTGGGATGGTGTGCTTGTCATGTTGGCATTGACCACATTTTGATTGATACTGAATTATACTATAAATTTAGAAGCAAACCTTTTCTTTGCTTCTCTTTTATATTACATTTATATTAATCTTACTTCATGGCTTTACAACAACAGCTGAGGTAAAAGATTTTCTGAGGTATAACCATTTTTCTTGAAACAACAGCAACAGCCTTGATACTGTCTGTGAGGAAAATATGGGCTTAACTTGCCAGTGTAGTTAGCCCTAAAAACATCAGGAGCAAGGACCTTGGAAATTGTTTAGTTCTTATGCATTCTTGGGCTCTGATCCAGAAAAAGACTTTAGCAAGTCCTTAACATTAAGCATGTGAATTGCACTATAAAGTCAAAAGTCCAGCTGACATGTTTAAGTCCACTGCTGGATCGGGGCCATGGCAACCTCTGCCCTTTCCCTACTTTTATACCATGATGAACCCAAGCATTTCTGAACACCCTTGTTCATGCAGGTAATTCCAGTGTGGTCAGTGGGAGGACACTGAATGCGAAGGTTATAGGCCCATATTTTTTGAGTTGCCAACAGCCCTGAAAGTTTCCTGCTATTTAGCATTCTGTTTGCTTTTTCTCTGATAGCTCTGTTTGCATTGGGTTTCTCCAGGGATTCCATCTGTTCCTTTCTAAAAAACAGTGAATCCAGTTAATAAACATTCTTAAACCTAGGCCATCCAGGAAACAAATTAAGTTACTCCTGATTCACTCACTGAAATTAAGCACCCATGATTTTATTTTCCTTCCACACTGCAAGAAAAAACAGAGCTGCATGTTTCAACCTCTTAAAGGTTGAATGCTTTCCCACTTTTTCACACAAGGTGTCAATATATTGGATTTCCATTTTCCTCTACAACCTGAAAGAAAAGTAAGGATGTGGAAATGTACATCTTGTGAGTGAGCAAACGAATATAAAAACAGTTTAGTGAAAAAGAACTGTTTTGGATGTCCAGAGATATGAATGCTCATTTTCTTTTTCAGGGTCCAGATAAATTACTCACTGTTTCTTTTGTGGAGCTGTTCTATACTACTGGTGACTGGGTATGTCTCTGTAAAGCATAGGTCTGGGCAGCTCTCACAGTTTCCTGTCTTTAGAAATGGATTTTTGGACTTCGTGTTGAAGTCATAGGGTATGTATAGTAGGGCTCTGCGAAGCTTCAGTCCCTGATTAGATTCAGCAGAGATTTGGCCCGATTCAGTGGTCCAATCTCCAAATCTGAATTGAATCAGACGACCCTTTAATCTCTCCAAATTGATTTGGAACCCTCTGAATCAATTTGGAGAGATTCGGAAAGATTCGGAAATTTGGACATAGGCACAGCTTTAAATGTTTTTTCTACATACCTAGGTAGCATGCGGCTCATGAATGCTGAGATGCTGGGGCGCATGGAGTGTCCCACAGAAGTGCAGGGGGCTCCCCAGAGTGCTTGGCAGCAAACCTGGAAGTGGACCAGAAGCACTTCCAGTCCGCTTCCGGGTCTGCCAGAGAGCACGCGGGGGGGCCCCCTGCGCTCCCCCAGGTTGGTGACTGGTGCCTCCTGAGTCTGGGAGGGCACCCAGGGTCCCCTCGTGGCTGATCACTGAGCCAGGGAGCCACAGGGGTGGGGGGGCCCAGCACGCTTCCTGTTGGACCTGGAAGTGGACTGGAAGTACTTTTGGTCCACTTCCGAGTTTGTCACCAAGCACATGGGGGACCCCCCCATGCTCCTGTGGGATGCTCCATCCACCCCAGTATTGCAGCACAGTACTGCCTGGTACATCAAGATATGTAGAAAAAACATTTAAAGCTGTGTATATGTCTGAATCGCTGATTCTCCAAATCATCATCGAATCTTCAGATTCAGATTTGGTCAAATCAAATCAGGGACAGTGATCTGAATCAACAAATTGAATCACTGTCCATGATTTGGGCTGAATCTGAATAGAATAGGGCCTGCTTCTCACACCCCTAAGGTATAGCCATTATAGCTAGACTGACCTAACCAGGGTTAGGTTGATCTAAATGCCTAATTGTGCAAGCATTCAGGAGATTTCAATTGCCCCAAAATTTCACCTCAGGAGGTGCACTAACTTAAATTGAAAAATGGTTAATTCAGTCATGAATTGCCTATGGACGGCATAGATCTGGGGCTAGGAAAGTCCAGCTATTTGCTCCAATCCTAGGGCTATGCTGTATATGCCCTCCCCGCCCTCCCGCCGCAACCCTGGTTGGCTATGCTATACAATGCCCTCTCACTCTGTGGGCCCAGCAACCCACATACAGCCCTCCTATCTTGCCAACCTCCCCAGACTTGCTGGCCCCCCACAGATTCACTAGCTCCTCCAACCCACCATCATCTCCCCCCACCCTGAGTCACTTACATCAGGTTCTTCATATGGCTCCAGGCAGTGGTGAACTACTGTAGGCACTTTTCCCAGTCTACATTTAGGCAGCATAAATTAAATCACATGAACCTAGACTGGGTGCAGCAAACAGCTGAATGTACCCTAAGGTTTGGCTCTCCTCTCATTTATGCTGATTTTAGGTCAATGTTATTTCTATGGAACAGGCTGGTGTGAGAGGACTTCCTCCACAGGAGTGGATAACAGACAAAAAAGTGCAAGATTTATGGGATAGAGAGAAGAAAAAACTCAAGAGGGGCCCTGACTTTTAAAGTAACTGGGGGAGTTTTCAATATGAGGGAAACTTGAATTTCAGTCTCTGCTCCCTTAACTATTTATGCATTTTATATTGATAGGCATTGTGTGTCTGCAAAAAACCAAAAATGATTTAGATGGAGAAGGGGGTACCTTAAAGAAAGGTCTGCTGCTTCCAGGTGAGAGCCCTGACTGACAGATAATGAAGTTTGCGGCTGCTGTCTATAAGCAGAACCACTTATGTGTGTAGAATGTTCCTGTTTCACCAGTCATCCCAACAGGTGAGAGAAAATAATATAGGCCAGGCTTGTCCAACATACAGCCTGTGGGTGTTTTCTGAGGCCCGTGGTTCTGCGACAGGAAATGAAAGTAAACACTGTTTACTTTTGTTCCCACCCCTTGTCCCTCCCCCAGCCCCTCAGCAGCTTCCTAATGGCTGCTGAAAGACTGGGGAAGGGACAAGGTTCCCACACGCACTGTGTCAGCTTGACATTGCCGACACGGTGTGGCTCCTCCCCTCCCCCCTCATTTCACGGTGTCTCTTCCTAGCTTCGCACCTCTCTTTGACATTTGCATGCCAGCCCCGCCCTGTGCTGGTCCTCACCAGCCACGCAGGCTAGGGCAGGTAGCGGTGCAGTGGGCGGGCAGGCGCAGGGAGCGTGGGTGCTAGCTCAGAGGGATGCTGCGTCTAGGCCTGTGGGAGATGCTGCTGCTGCTGCTATGGCTGTAGCTGTTGGGGTGGGAAACTGGCACCACTCCCACCTCCCTGCATCCTCCCGTGCCGGCAGACATCATGCTGGGGGTGGTGAGTCACCGGCCCTGGGGAGGGAGGGAGCCCTGCTAGTCGGGCTTGGGCTACCCCAGGGGACAGGGAACAGGGGGGTGTCCCTGCGTGTCCTGCACCCCCCTGTAGGGTCCCTGCATGTTCCCCTGGCTGCTGAGCCCAGATATGCAGGTGTGGGAGCATCCTCGAGGCCTCCCAGGTGGTAGGGAGGACATGGCGGGGTCAGGTGGCATCCCTTGACCCCTGTGCCCCCAGGCTGCAGCCAGACTGGACAGGCCATGTGAGTGCCTGCTCCTGCCAGCCCACTGGGTGATAAAAAGTTCATGATCTGGCCCCATATTCAAAAAGGTTGTTCACCCCTGATATAGGCATTGGATAGGCATATGTTTGGGGTTATTTAGGAGCAAACTTTGTATCTGTATAGGGGACTGGATTAGATGTCTCCCAAGACCCCTTCTAGTCCTGGAATTCTATGACTTACAGTTGAATTTGGGCAAGGATTAGGCACTTAGCTGCTCAGAGTGGTTTGCTTCTAACATGAGCAGAAATGAAATGCAAATTAAAGCACCTATGGAACCTTGCAGTCCAATGGGTAGGTGCCAATTTTAAGTTCATTCTAAATTTTGTCACTACCTTTATGGAAATATTCTAAATTGTTTTTGTTTTTTTGCAGCACAGGTGTTAAGTACCCTCCCTTCCCCACAAAACAAAGCAAAACAACACAACAAAAAGTATTTTTCCTTTCAGCTTCGTATCTGTGAAAGGTGCTGGCTGACAGATCTTCAGATTTAATACTTTCAATTGGAAAACAAAAAGGACGTAAATTGTAGTGGGACAAGTTACACCACTACTTCCATTATTCCTGTTTCATCAGAAGGAAACTTCTAAGGACCCAAAGGCACACTCTCTAAGGACCAAAGAAACACTGTCATGGACCTAGAAGGACAGCCTTCCATCTTCAGCTCTGTCTGTGCAAAAATGAAGTTTAAAAGTACCTATGGGGACTTTTTACCATCTTGTACCATCTACACTTTTTCCAGGGCCTGATGAAGGGACTTTGATCCCAAAAGCTTGCAGAAAAGGACAATTTTCTTGCCATTTCCCAGTTGATCTAATAAAAGGTATCATTTTGGACTCAAGAGTTCTAGTTTTTTGTATGTCTAAGGACCAAAAACACTCTTTATGTTCCCACCTTTGCTGCTATGACTGAAGATGTCAGTTTTAGATTTCAGCGTTTTTTCAACCTGAATTGTAAGGTCCCATTTTCTTAGGCCTATTGAAAGAGAAGGAGAATAAATTAGACTGAGAGGCTCAGAAAGGGGTAGTAGCACATTTGACTAAATGCAAATTCACTAAAACATAATGAGGTTGCAGTTAAGAGTAAAATTTATAATATTGGCTTTTGGCTTCCTATGCTAAAGTGTTAGGGTTGCCAAGGTCCAGTCATAAATTCATGGGAAATTTCTAAGCTGCTGGAAGAAGTCTGGAGAAGACCATAAAAATAATTTGTCATTTATTTCCTACTTTGCTTCTTAACTCATTCTAAACCATCATACTTCTGCTTATTTTTAATCATTAACGCTCTGAACTTGGTATTCTTAAGCCATTCCCATCCTGTGTATCTCATCCCACTCAAATACAATAAAATAGCAACCCTTATGTAATTTATAATTTTTGCTAAAAACATGCAGTAAAACTATCCATTCTACCAATTTACACAAAATTAAAACATGACAGTGGCAACGCATAGGGAATGCATGGGGGTGCATGTGCAATTCCTGAGAGCACCGGTGCAACCCCTGTCAGGCCACGCTCCCTGCTTAGGTGACAGGCGGGGTGGAGGGGCAGGCAGAAGTGCTGGTGAGTGCTCCCCCTGTGAGTGCCAGCTGAAATGAAGTGGTGGATGAAGTGGCTGTGGCTGGTTCCAGGAGCTCCACGGCTGCTTTCAGATGAGTGCAGTCGGCCGCAGGGGACTCTCTCCCCCAACCCCCGGTTGGCAAGATTGGCCGCAGGGGGACCCCCTCCCCCGGTTGGCGAAATTGGCCAGGGGAGACCTCCCCCCTAGTCGCTCACTGGTCACTAGGGGCCTACGTGCCCTTCTGACTCAGATGGCATCAGTCGCCCATGAAACATGACATAATATACCACGTAAGGTAAATATCAAACATTTAGAGGTTGTTCACTCACTCCTCTACTTCAGTAGATTTAAATAGGTATAAATTGACAAAGAAGGGAGATAACACTAGTCAGGGAAATTAAAGATATATTTAAAAAAGAGGGGAAAAAGCTTGTGTTTAGAGATGCTGTTCCAGCACTACATTTTATAAGTGAATGAGTAGAGACCGGCAAAGATATATTTCCCTTGGTAATGGGGAGCTGTTTGGAGATTACAGAGGCTAGCAGAGCTCGGTGAGAGAAATAGCTAAATGCTGCTCTCATTCCATTTATGTAGGAGTCCTAAAAAGGTAGGAATCTACTCAGTCATTTCATGGTCTTCCAGATACCTTTCAGAACAGGTAGACATAACTACCAAACTTGGGTAAGCTTAAGAAACTTGGAAGTCCTTTCTGGTGGCACTATGTAATTCTTTTCAAATCTATTTTCAATCATGGGTCAAAATAGGCTGCCTGAGTCATGAAGGAAGGGAAGACAGCTAATGGGCCTTTCTGGCTGATAAAAGGCTAGGTTATGGGGAACACCTGGAAGAGATCATGACTAACACAAAACATACCAAACATTGCATAAAATAGTGCCTATAGGCATAGGTTTTCAGGCAAGCTCAAAGCTGGGGGGGGAGGGGGAGAGGCAGAGAAACAGTTCAAGCACAAGGAAGTCAAAATGATGGAGCATAAAACACAAGTTGATTTGTCTTAAGACTACAGAAAGCATGTGAACCATCCTTAGCCATTATTTGATGCTCTTTCATGTATGTGAAAGACAGGCAGGAGTTTCTTCAGAAGATCCTTGCCTTGCCTAAAAATGGTAAGTTTTGATAAAGGCAAAAACACAGGCTGCATATTATACTGATCTTAGGTACATAGGTGGCAATAGAAAATATACATATTTAAAATTATTACTATTAAATGCCTTGAAACATTTTTCCCCAACCTAATCACTCAAGAATTTTTGTAAAAAGCCAAGAACATCCTGTTTTGACACAAAGTATTAAAAAGATAATTAGCTAAAGTATGAATGTTTCAAACTTTTGGAACTTTTTACTAAACTGTTTTGAAATGAAAAATTCATAGACATCTACCTATAAAGAGATTCATTTTCATGCCAGTGGAAAAGAATGAATAGTTCCTGACCAGTTTTATTATTAATAAATATAAAAGGTACATGAAGAAATTAAGAAGAAGTTCCACTAGCATATTCTATATTTTGAGCATACAATTACATCTTTCTCTTCCTTAATCTGTCATATTCATGCCACTTGATTTATCATTTCCATGTCTACATGATGGTACATGGAATCTGACTGTAGAAATTGAATCAAATTCAAGCAGAAATGGAGAAAATCAGTAAAAAATAGTTTAAACAAAATTAAAAAATTCTTACAATTTAAGTGGTTACTTAAGTTGTTCTGTGGCACACATTATTTTTATTTGAAACATTTAAAAACACAATAGTTACAGAATCATTCAAGTTCTTATTTCATAGCAGGATCATCACTTTCTTTACTTCATAGTCCTGTATCAGCTTCACTTTCATTTAGGTAGCCCTTTTCACAATCTTATTTAACAGGCTACTTCTTTATTAAATATAAACTGCTTAACTGAAGAAACTGTAAACTGGGGTTTCAGCTCATATGCCATAAAGTAAATTATGACACGATTTTATTTCATATTCTTGAAAAAAAAAAAAGTACAAAGAACACGCTGAACTTCACATGGTGGATCAGACTATGCATTCTGGAAGAAACTTTAGCCACTTGTACAAGTGATGGCTGTCACCATGTACACATGATGAAAATTTCCATTGTATGTCTTAATAGCATCACACAATACACATGTATGAGGTCTGGAGATTTCAAATGAGTGTGAAATGTTGCAAACTAAACCACATCCATCCCCATGTAGTTTAATTTGCAACATTGTAAATTGCAATAATATTGTACATTGTAATTTGCAACATCATAAATTGTAGCTGTCAGCTTGGCCCCCTGCTGCAGAAGAAGTGGGCAGGCTTCACCAAAAAAAAAAAAAAGAACCAGCCTGTCACTGCTTCTCCCATCAGCAGGTGCCTTCTGGTCACAGGCACCTGCTGAAGGCAGGAGCAGTGAGGGGCCCGATCCTTTTATTTTTATTTTTTTGGGGCTCCTGCCCACTAGGGGTGTGTGAAGCAGGCCATATTTGATTCGGATTCAGATTTGGCCCGATTCAGGGGACAGTGATTCGATTCGCTGATTTGGATCGCTGTCCTGATTCAATTCGGCCAAATCTAAATCTGAAGATTCAATTCTGGTTCACAGAATCAGTGATATGGCCATAGACACAGCTTTAAATGTTTTTACTACCTACCTCGAGGTACCAGGCACAGCTTGCGAGTACAGAGATGGCGGGGCAGATGGAGAGTCCCATGGGAGTGTGGGGTTCACCCGCACATGCTCGGCAGTGGACTCGGAAGTAGACTGGAAGTACTTCTGGTCCATTTCTGGGTCCACTGCTGAGTGCATGGGGGATCCCCCCCGTGCATCCCTAGCTCTGCGAGTGGCCATAGGGGGATCCCGGGTGCCCCCACAGATCCAGGAGGCATAGTCACTGAGCAGAGGGGCTGGAGGGGTTCCCCTGCATACTCCGTGGTGGACCCGGAAGCGGACCAGAAGTGCTTCTGCTCCACTTCTGGGTCCACTGCCAAGGTCGTTGGGGACCACCCCCCTCATGCTCCTGCAGGACACTCCATCCACCCCATCATCTCAGCATTCATGAGCTGTGCCTGGTAACTTGAAGTATGTAGAAAAAACATTTAAAGCTGTGTCTATGTCTGAATCATTGAATCTCACCCAATCTCTCTGAATCAAATTGGAGCCTCCCAATTCGATTCAGAGAGATTAATGGGTCTCCTGATTTGATTTAGATTTTGAGATTTGGCTGCCGAATTGAGCCAAATCTCCTCCAAATCAAATAAGTGACTGAAGCTTCACATAGCCCTACTGCCCACCTCTTTTGTGGCTGGGGGATGAGCTGCTGGTGGGCAGAGTGACCCCTGAGCTGCAGGCGGGACCTAGTTCTCTCCTCCATGGCAGTGGTGCCCCCTGCGGCCACCTGGCTGGGCTGCTAGTGGTCTTGGTGCTGCTCCTCTCAGAGGCAGTGCACAGATGGATCCAGTTCTTCCCAGAGCCTGCCAGGGCTTCCAGTGCCCTGTGCACTGTCCCCACCATCTTCACACAGCTTGGGACCTCCTGGGAATGGACTAGCTTGCCCCTGGGGCAGGGCAGAAAGGCATCAGAAGGGTGGCTGTGTTTACTGTTGGCTGGAGAAGATGGCAGGGACAGTTCATGGGGTGCTGGATGCCTTCCAAGCCTGAGCTTCCCCAAGCCCACCTGGGCTTCCAGTGCCCCATGCACCATTCCTTCTGCCTTCTCTGGCCACCAGCAAACCCGACACTAAGTTGTGGGGGGAAGTGGGCACTCTAGAAGGGAGGAATAGGCTGCCATCAGACCTAGACAGGTTACATGGGTGGGCGGATGAGAACAGGATGGGTTTCAACACTGACAAGTGCAAGGTATTGCACCTGGGGAGGAGGAACCAGTGCCATACCTACAAGCTGGGGAACTCCCTTCTTATCCGTGCAGAAGCAGAAAAGGATCTTGGAGTCATTATTGATGCCAAAATGAACATGGGCCGACAGTGTGGGGATGCGGTCAAGAAGGCCAACCGTACCTTGTCATGCATCCACAGATGCATCTCAGGCAGGTCTAAGGAGGTGATCTTCCCCTTCTATGTGACACTGATCAAGCTGCAGTTGGAGTACTGTGTCCAGTTCTGAGTGCTGCACTTCAGGAAGGATGTGGACAACATGGAGAGGGTCCACCTGCACAATCAGGAGTCAGCAGGGGCAGCAGGACAGGCCCTACGAGGAAAGGCTAAGGGACATGAACCTGTTCAGCCACCACAAGAGAAGGCTGAGGGGGGATCTAGTGGCCTGTTACAAACTAGTCAGAGGGGACCAGCAGGCAATGGGAGAGTCCCTGTTCCCCCAAGCGCTACCAGGAGTGACTAGAAATAACGGTCACAAGCCGGCAGAGGGTAAATTCAGGCTAGACATCAGGAGGTGCTACTTCACTGTCAGGACAGCTAGGATCTGGAACCGACTTCCAAGAGAGGGGATGCTGGCTCCTACCCTGGGGGTCTTTAAGACAAGGCTAGATGTACACCTTGCTGGGGTCGTTTGACCCTAGTACTTTCCTGCCATGGCAGGGGATTGGATTTGATGATCTGCTCGGGTCCCTTCCGACCCTACCAACTATGAAATTATGAAACCCAGCCACCCTCCTGCCATCTTTCCATACTGCCCCAGGGGCAAGCCAGCCCACTCCCAGGTGGTCCCAGGTTTCAATGTAGGGGGCATAGAATAAAACCCTGAGTATTAAACCTCCATTATGTGTACAAGTGCCCTTCAATGCCAAATTAAAGCCTAAGTGTATTGGGGCTCAGCATCTTGGAGGAAATAAGATATCTAGTAGGAAAACTGTATGTAATCCTTTATAATTTATACACTTGGGATACTGGGATCATAATTATATGACTGCTTTTCAGGATCAGTGATTGCAAGTCTCCAGTGTTTCACAATGACATGATTATCATACCTCTGCTTTGTTAATTGAAGATTAGAGTAAGTCATGGTAAAGAGAAGGAATGATAAGGGACAATTGTCTTGTGGTTATTCTGTGGTGTGTTGGCTTGAGAAGCTGTACCATTTGCATGAGTTAACACCTTATCCCCAGAGTAAAGAAGGCTACAAATAAAGATCTGAACAATATTGTTCCAGACGGGTAAATTTAGAAGCTGTTTTTTAACAGCTTTCATTTTGCAGTTCTATTGTTAGAACTTGTTCACTCACTGAAGTACACTGCATTATGCTACAATGCGTGCTCTCTCCTCAGTGTAGGAGCTCTTTTCTGGTGCCTTTTTGGAGCGAAGAATATATCAAATGAAGCGGCTATCACAACGTATATGGGGGCGGGAAATGCATTGGGCCCAGTTACATCTTTAAGGGTTGACTAATTATCAGTGTTTTTCTTCTGGGTCCCTATATCTACTCAAACATTAGAAGTCAAGATGGTTCTAAGCATAATAAAATTTATGCTAGCAGGAAAACTAGTGGACACAGCCCTGTAGTTTCCTTATAAAAAGTTTTCTTCTATTGAAACGTGCTCTTATTGAAATTGCATATTATTTCTCAGGCTAGCCTATTCAGTAATCATCTCTAGCTTTTCACAATAAATGCAAGTTACTTTTCTATATGCTATGGCACACCCGTTAACATGAAAAACGAAAGACCCAGTGGCCTGAATAACAATAACCCAACAAAAAAAAAACATTGTTTGTGGCTGGTTGAAAGAAGAGGGAAATTTCTTCTTCCACCTGGTTTTGTTGTATTTATATAATCGTGTAAATGTTCATGCTCACTTAAACTTCCACCTAAATGCTCCATTTTAGCCATTGGGCACACAAATAACATGATACGTGTAAATACATGTCCAGCTTTACATGCTTTTTTGAACAGGGCCTCAAATCACAGCTAGGCACAACAGTGCAGAGAGGTGCAGTATGGGATAAACATTATGGCTGGGGCATCCTTGATGGAATAATTCATGCAGCAGGTGGATTTTTGGGAGTGCTTGAAGGAGGATGTGTGAGGAGTTACTCAAGCGACAGACAGGGCTTTAGTTAATGTGTGTGTTACATGTATTGCAGTCCCCTCACCATGGAAGCTGGATAGATTGTGCTGTATGTAAGTGAAGTACAAAAGGTGCATGGGAGTGGTAGCGAGGAGAAGTAATAGACAACTGAAAACACAGTAAAAAATTATAGGCATGGAAAAAAGGTACATTCTCTCAGGAATTTATTCACATCTAAATGTGTATGGGATTTTTCATGCCTGTAATTCTATACCCTACCATGCATTGACAAAAACTGTTCAGTTTGAATAGACTCCTTAACTAGACAAGAAATAGCAAGTATTTGATGTGTTCTGAGGGAGATAAAAACGTCACGGTGACATCTGGAAAGAGAATGTCAATATCTGACTCTTAATAGCTTTTCTTCACTGCGATGACTTCCTTTCCTTCTCATAATTATTTTTTCTATATAGGTTAGTCTCTTGACAAGCTATTAGAAAAACAGAGCTGCTGAGACTTCTGCTGAACAAATGTGTGGTCTAAAGGTCTAGGTTGTAAAATGTTACGTCTTGATTCTGCAAGCTGCCTTAAAATCAGTATGGAAGATGGTGTTGCAGGAAAGAGGTAGATCCATGTAGAATGCATCTTTAGGAACAAATTTAACGTGGCTGTTGTAAATACTTGTGTCTGGATTTAGGTTGTGTGAGGGGCCTGTGAGAGACATTGTGGGCCCAGTACATTTTGATAGGGAAGCTCCTTGCCTTTCATTTGGAAACAGGAAATAAACAATGATATTCGGGGGGTGCTTGGGGCCCCTAAGTTTGGGGCACTGGCACTACTGTACTCTGTTCCCCTTCTTTTATAGATGCTGCTTGTGTGGAACTATTTTCAAAGGGATAGAAGCTGCATTCCCCAGCTCCATAAAAATGTCTCATGTAGTCTTTGCTTAGTATTATGAAGTATTTATATCCAGCATCAGTGTTTGATTTGCTGTAGTTATATGGAATAATGTGGAAAAAAAAATCAAGGGCAATGAGACTATTGGCTGCAGGAATTCCTAAAGACATTTGCCTCTTAGTTCCTCAAATGAGTTAGTCCTTGAGTATGGCTCCTTTTTTGAATGTGGTAATACTTAAGAGCCTTATGCTGCCTTTGATCATAGACTTTAATCATAGAAATTAGAGATGGAACTGGCCCATTCATTCATTCATCTAGTCCATTTCCTGCCACTTCAGGACGCTCTGCAGTTTATTTTCTAGGGTTTTCTAGTGCTCACATTTCTACTGAGACCACTGGGAGTTCCTCATCCAGATCAAGGAGAGTATATGGCTCATAACTTGTAAAAATCATGCAAACATGTTGTTAAGTGGTATAAATGCTGGAATTAATTGAGTATTCTCACATAGCACCAGAGCGAAGCGTCTGCTCGAGGGTGAGGCATGATTTATTTCTGCAGGTATTAGCTGGAGAGATAGAAAGGGAGGGACATAATAATTAGTTCTATGTGCCTTCAGCTTTCTAGACCCATGGGGTTTGTTGTGTGTATCATCTGTCTTCACAGTGCAGTGGTTTCATTTGCTTGCTCATGCTTTCTAATGTAACTGAAAACCCTTCTTGAAAATTTCTATATTTTGATTTTTTCAATTTACAAACAAGTCATATATTTTCAAATGAATTTTCCCCTACTTTTCAACGTAGCTGTAAAGTGGCATAATTTAAAACTACAAGAGACTGATGAACCCATTTTACTGAATTCCTAGCATGTTAAAGCTAACATAACATCTAGAATTATTGCCATAGATGTTTGTATCTGTTTATAAGGGATTTTTTAATTTGGGGCTTCAGAGGAACTCCTATCAGTCTGCCAACTAACTGCATAGGAAATGAACATGGAATATAATTTTTGCCTTGGGGTTGCTGATACAACAGTCCTAGAGGCAGTGATCACACGATAGGGACTGTTTATTGTTCTTTATTATTACCAAATTTATTATAATCCTTGAAACTTTCCTTCACTCAGCATTCCCCACAATACTTGCCTTTTTTTCCTCAGACGTTTCTGAAGTTTTGGAATATCCCCCTGGCTTCCATGATACAGTCTATCTGGCATTTCCTTTTGAGTACGACACTCTTCAAAGTAATTAAACTATAAGCTACAACATGAAAAAGCTTGAATTCAGCTGTCAGGCATGTCTGCCTCTTGTGGCATTGGTCCCAATGTAAGCTTTTAAAACTACGCCCTGCCATAGTCTCAGAAAATGGAACCTTGCCAACTAATTTTTAATTCATATTCTTTAAACACAGTGGCATGAATGACTAACTGTGAAATGAAGGAAACTGTCAAAAGAACTACGAATACTGCAGAGAGCTCCAAAATTCAATACAAGTTTCAGCTACCTCTGTGATTTATTGTTTATGTTTATTACCACATAACAAAATACAGCATCTCCTGTACCCACTGCTTACATGATACAAATAGAAGGAAAGCTCCTGTATCGATGGCAGCATTTTGGTGTCTCTGGCAGCGTTGGAGAAGCTATGAAGAATATGGTGCTGTCCTTCCCCTGAGTAGGTTTTAAGTGGGCACCTATGAGTTATCCAAAAGATTTCCATGGATGAAGAAATTTTTACATAGTTCAATGGAGAGCTGAGATTTATGAAGTATTTGGCTGACTCTCAACCTACAGAGCCAAGTGTCACACAGGAGTTTAGGGTTACTGGGAATAGGTTATTATTTGACCCTATAGGAAAGGGATTAACTGGATAATTGCCTTTCTTCATATTGAAAATAAGCTTCCCCATTGATATCTGCCACCCTCTTCAGGGTCTGATTGGATGCTCTAAGTGGTTTCACCTGAAAGCTTTGCCTTAACACACAAGTTGGGCAATATCTATAGGTTGGAGAAGACAACCTATATCAGAGAATGTGTTTAACCCTTAATCTGCCAAATTTTTAATAATTTATATTGTGCATGTCTTGCAATGCTGCCACCTGCTGAGTCAGTACCTTATTTTACAGTTATGCTCCATTTGCAAACTTTAAGGATGCAATTATAAAACTCTTCTTTCTGTAAGGGGCCTTCTCTTTTTAAGTGCATTTTTATGCACCATGCTGCAACACAGAGCAGTGTTCTGTCTTCAGTATCATTGTGAGAAGGGAGCTTCAATCCCATTCATAATGACACAGGATTATTTCGATTGTATTGAGTAGTTTAATTATTTCCAGGGGTATTTAGACTGGATCAGAATAATTGGAACTGCCATACTGGAACAGACCAATACTCTAGTCTTGCATGTTATCCTGTCTTCAACAATGGTCAATGTTGGATGCTTTGCAGGAATGTGTGAGCCTTCTAGCCCCTTCAGAAGTCTAACCCCTGCTGTATGTGAGGATTAAAATTCAGGGGATGTTAATTTTGCAAATGTGGAAATCCTAGCTCTTACAGAAGGGGCATTCTTTTAGTTCCATACCCGATCGCTGGCAAAAGCATGCTGTACAATCACAGGATGTTTTCTACTATGTATCTTATTCTTTACAAATAGACCCCTGCCATGAGCTTGTGTGCCAGGAAATGCAAATTCAGAAGGATACTTCAGAAGGAGACAAGGCTAACATTATCAGTACTCTAAAGTCTAACAATGGATCTGAACATTCCTTCGTCACTTTAGAGTTTCTCTCTTGCAGCACTTTAAACACTCATAGCGGCACAAAATGTTTTATCTTGTACTTCTTAATGTACTTTCTTATTATCTCATCCAGAGAACCTCTGGGGATTCAGTCAGTTTAGCTGTTACTTTTCTGCTGCTGATGCTCAAATTTTCTTTGACAATCCTGATTTCTCACTGACTATTCTCTCTCTCCTTTGTTGTCTTGTATAACCTTTTATGTATTTCCTTGGTGTACCTCAGGCTCATGGCATCTCTTGCCTGTTATAGAAGTTTTGAACTTTCCTTCCTCTTTTTTCATTGCTATTGCAATATTTTACCAATCCTAATTTACCCAAGATGATATTCTAGGTATTATATTTCTTTCTTTCTTTTTTCTTCTCTGATACATCCACTGTTTTGCAAGCTTGCGATAGCCTGCTAAAATAGTTTGTTTCCTGTCCATTCCTTGGTTATCTCTTACTTTCAGTGTCTTTCCTCCATTTCCACTCACTAAGAGTCTATATAAAATTCTGTCCTAAAGGTTATCTTCCCCAGCTTATCTTTATTCTAAAGGTATCCCTTCTTTTGTAGCTTCTTCACTGGCTCCATCTTTCCCTTCACATGTTCAAGATCTTAAGACTCACTGTTATACTTTATCCCACATACATTTTAATTACACGTCTGTACTCATTTTACTCACTGTCTTGTATTACTTCCTTTGTCTTTCTGTCACTCTTGGCTTTGTATTTGTTCAATTCTACACTTTGTAGGCCAAATTATGGTTGCTTTATCTGTGAGATTAGACCTATTGGTGCCATTGGTTTGAAGAATGTGATTGGTTTGGTTATACGTTTGGAATTGTCTCCCATTTCACAGTACCGAGCACCTTTCCTTCTCCTTCAGAAAGCCACTTCTTTTATGAAGACTGCTTGCTACCCTGATAATTTTCCAGGAATGCAATGAGAAATTGGAAAGGATAATGGAAAGCTCACTGAAAATGTATTGCCTGGACCCACAGTATACCACAGTCTCCCAAGGCAGTCGCTACAAGAAACAATCTTTTACCCAGTGATCTAATGAAAGGTTCAGAGAAGAACAAGAAGCAAATGTCACAGAAAAGTTTCCACATCTATGTATGCCAAACCTGATACTTCAGAAGGTGAAAATACCCTTCTAGGCATCTGACCAATTGTGCAACCTCTGAACATAGGAGACAATATTTCTTCTTGGTTACCCTAAGTAATTATAATTACAAGTTCAATCTTATTTTTGGTCACAAAATAATCCCCTTTTAAAACTAGCTAGAATATGCATTATTGTCGTATATTAGAAAATTTAATTAGAGAAATATTGCTAATGTGTGGATGTCTGACAGGATCTTAATATGCAGGCAACCCCCGCTTAACACTCTTAATTAGTTCCAGAAAATCCGAGCGCTAAGTGAAACCGCGCTAAGTGAAACTGAGTTCCCCACAGATATTAATGTAAATAGAGATTGACTGGTTACTGCCTGCCCTGCAGCCGCCTCTCCCCCCACCCCTTGCCTTCCTGGTGGCCAGGGCCCACTTGCCAGTCTGGGCACTGGCACTACTGCTGCCCTACTCTGGGCACTGGCTCCTGCCACCTGGTACCAATGCAGGCCCTGTGCTGGTGCCACCCACTCTGGGCACAGGCCCCTGCTGGCCCTGGTCCCAGGCACTGGTGTGGGCTCTTGCTACTTGCCTCTGTTGCCGCTGCTTCTCCACACCCCGCCTGCCCACTCCAGCCCGGGCACCAGTGCTCCTGCCAACCTGCTTTGGGTGCGGGCCTCCACTGGCCCCGGCATGGGCCCCACACACCAGCATAGGCCCCATGCTGCTGCCCCCAACCCTGGGAGCAGGCCCCTGCTGGCCCTGGCGCCAGACACTGGCGTGGGTCCTGCGCGCTCCTCCCCTCTTTTGCAGCTGATTGTCTCTACCGTCCCCCGGCACCATGTATCAGCCTGGGTCTGCACTTCTGCCATCCTGCCCTGGGCCCTGATGCCTGCCTGCCCACTCACTGCAACTCATTTACCTCCCACTTGCTCCTGCTGCTGCTGCTTCTCCCTGCCCGCCTGCCTGCCAGAACTCCACTGAGCGCTATAGCGAAACTGGCTGAGCGCTCAGCAGAATCGGGTATCAATTCTAAATGAGTGCTATAGCAAAATAGTGCTAACTGAAACTGTGTTAAGTGGGGGTTGCCTGTACTACTGATTTTTCTCCAGACTTGTACGTTTAAGGGCTGTGGAAATACCAGATATTTTCTGTAGTTGTATTTTTTTAGTTCTTAAATTATTCATGCCACATGACGTTGTGAGTACCCTATTCTCTAAAACATAAAACAAAATTGATTTTCCACTTCTGCCTCAGCAGCATTACAAGCATGAAGCCCATGGTTTTATGATGGAGGAGACCACACCGACGGTTAGAAACTTACAAACTGAATTTACACACTGAATTCCAGGATTGAAAGAACACCATCAATTTGGGGATAACAGTGACAGAGCAGAATTATTTGGAACATAATCAATGAATGATAATATATTTGAGTGATTTTGTTTTCTAAAGGAGATAACTTGCTATCTCAAAAGAATATAAATGTGATCCAATAAAGATCAATAAAGAAACGTGATCACTTTAGTGACTGATTTCCCCTCCCTTCACCACCAAGTGATTAATTGATTTTTATCATTATGACATATCTTTACAATGGAATGGATAAAGAATACAAAAAATCAATTCTGTACAATATCTGCCATGCCCAACTGTATTCAAAATTCTTTAGTCCTTTGGCTAGGGTTCAAGAGCATATTGGTGGTTGTAAGATAGGCACAGCAGGAAGCTGCCTCCAGAGCAGAGTGACTTGGGTGTAGTAGGTCTTGCTGACTGTATCTGCAAAGAATACTAATTTTCAGCCCTCCTAACAGAGGTGGAAATATTGTTCATTTATTGAATGGGATGCACAGGCATGCTCAATACAGTACACTTTTGTGGCTAGAACAATTCTATTAATTCTATCTGCTATATCATTTTTTCTGAGTGTGAGATCCACTATTAATTTTTAACATATGATGAGAAATTAAATCTATGGTGAGTCTAAAAATATTTGACTAATTAAAATGCTTTTTGTTAAAAAAAAAAATAGCCTCTCAAATGTGAGAGAGGCTTTGGATGGATATTTGGAAAGTGCTGGACACCTTATATAGCTGTTAAAAGCAGAAAAAGGAACATTTGAAAAAGGAATAATGGTTTTTATTCTCTTACCTCAAAATAGCAACTCCCACTGGAACATGTGTATGTTTAGGTGTGTGAGAGAGGACTAAGAGAAAGTGGGTGGAGAAAGAATGAGAATGATGGATTGATTTCCAGGTAAGAATGATGTTGTTTTTTTTTTCAGGGACCTATGTTACCCTAAACAAGCTAATATCACCTCAGCCTTCTGGCCCTGCCACTACAGGTGTCTTAAGATATAATTCATTCTTCTGTGTATCTCAGGAAATCCATAGGATTTCTTTGTTTCTTTCAAGGGCCACAAGATAAACACACCCCACTGAAAGATAGGCTATAGTGGAATGTATCTTGTAGCCTGAGTTTTCTGTTGCCTTTGTTCATGGGAAAACGGTCCGTGAATGTCATGTCCCTAAACTGCCTCAATCCTCTGCCCTGAAGCTCTGGTGTGATGCATGCCCTGGTTCACCTGCTTCCTGCTCCACAGGCACCAAGTCCTTGCAATGAGGTAATGTCACTGCCTTAAGTTAGGGACAGACATTCAAAAAGCCTGAGCCTGAATTGATTCAACCTTTGCAGATTAGTCTAACCTGGCTAAGCTAAATCAGTTTGTAACTGCACAAACATCCCAGACATGCAGGCACATGCCTGCAGTGGCTCAGGTTAGAGCTGGGGGGCACTACAGCAGCCTTCTATTCCCTTTCATAGTGCTGAGCTGAAGGGAGAGTGGCCGGGCCCTGGCAGGACACTTTGATTAGGGAGGGTTTCAGTGTTTATAACCCCCGATATCAGAGTGTTTATTACCCCTAACTCAGTGCTTATTGCCCCATTAAGAACACAACAGAGGGACATTACCAGCTAACTGTTGATTCTGCTTTTGTTCCATTTGCCACAGCACGGACCATAGCCAGCATGTGGTCTTCTAGGTAATGTGGTGTGTCTGCATAAGGCAGAGGGGAGAGGGGAATCCCTGCTTAGAGGGGAGGGGGGGAACAGAAGCCAGGCAAATGCCTGCAGTCTCTGCTGGAGCTGCAGCCAGGGAGCAGAGGGGTGGGCCAGTTCTGCTGTGGAGCAGAGAGCCCTCTCCAACCCAGAGAGCATGCCAGGATATTGCGAGAGTATGATTTAACTTAAATCAGCATAGGATCTGGGACAGACATTGCATAAACTGGTTTGACCCAAATCATAGATTTCATAGATTTCATAGACATTAGGGCTGGAAGGGACCTCGGGAGATCATCGAGTCCAGCCCCCTGCCCAAAGGGCAGGAAGTCAGCTGGGGTCATAGGATCCCAGCAAAATAAGCATCCAATTTACTCTTGAAGGTGTTCAATGTAGGTGCTTGAACCACCTCCGCTGGCAGACTGTTCCAGACCTTGGGGGCTCAGACAGTAAAGAAATTCTTCCTTATGTTCAGCCTGAAACGGTCTTGCAGGAGTTTGTGACCGTTCGACCTCGTCATCCCTTGGGGTGCTCTGGTGAACAGACATTCCCCCAGATCCTGGTGGTCACCCCTGATAAACTTATAGGTGGCCATCAGATCACCCCTGAGCCTGCGCTTTTCCAGGCTAAAGAGTCCCATGTCTCTCAGCCTGTCATCGTAAGATCTGTTTTCCTGACCTCTGATCATGCGCGTGGCTCTCCTCTGGACTCTCTCAAGCTTCTCCACATCCTTTTTGAATTGTGGAGCCCAAAACTGGACGCAGTACTCCAGCTGCGGCCTCACCAAGGCCGAGTACAAGGGGAGAATGACGTCCCGGGATTTGCTCGAGAAGCATCTATGGATGCACGCCAGCATTTTGGTCGCTTTACTAGTCAGTTAAGTCTGCTACTACATTTAACCAAGTTAATCTCAAACCAGTTTCAGCCATTTTCAAACTGGTTTATGTGCTCTGAACATCTGTTCTATTACAGGTTTAAACCAGTTTCTGATCACTTAAAACGGTTTATGTGTAATGTCTGTTCTTAGCCTTAGAGTGCTTCTGAGTGCATGCAAATGAAGCCCAAGATGAAGACCTTAAGAGCAGAACAGAGTCAGTGCATAGGGCTGTTTTAAGGTGGCTACATGGCTTCAGGATTTGGCAATGGAGAGGGAGAGCAAGTGGGTAAAGAAAGCTTCATAGTAATGCTCTTGGGCATTGCCTAGAGGCAGTGGAGCCATGTCCTAGATAAACAAAAAGATCGCCTGAGATTTAACTGTACTTCAGTGAAAACATTTGATACAGTGTGTCATGAGATCTTCCTTCCAGAATTAATTCATATTAGCTTTCATAAGAAAACTATCACATGGACTGAAAACTGGCTTAAAGACAGCAAATATAGCTGTGATGAAGTTTCTAATGTTGTTACAGATCAGGTTTAAGTCTGGTTTTAGTTTGTGGCTTTGCTAATGGTGTAGTAGAGAGGCTAATGAAAAACACATTAAATTAGCAAATGAAGTACATTGGGAAGAACTCCGTGAACACTATTGATGACAGATAGGTTGGAAACCTTCCTCAAGTAAGGACTGGCTATTGGGACATTTCTAGGCTTATTAGGAAGAAAGTCTATTTGCTAAGGGGCACAAAGAAAGTGAGTCTCCTGTACAAGAAAGGGCATTTCCAGAATTGACTAATCTAATAAATACCTAGTTCTGTTTTTTGCCAAGCTCTAAAGCATGCCAAAACCTTCTAATTATCTGAGCCACGAGATAGAAAATGAATTAACTGACATTTGTTCTAATGAAATCTTATGCAGGATAGTGCATGACTACTAGACAGGCATGATGTGTTTCACTGTTGAAGAGAGAGAGAGAGATCTAAAAAATGAACTGATGAATATACTGTATTATGGAAACCTTAGGGCTAAAACATGCCATGTGTTACATCAGGGAGTTTCAGGGCAGAAAAAAAGGAAGCGGGGAAACCAGGATGAGAAACATGTGAGCACTATTAAGTCAAGGCTCCCTGCTCTCTTGAAAATTGTTTCGGGGTGGGGTGTCATTCAAATACATCCAGTACAGCTTGGCCTCAAAGTAGTGTGTGCTGGTTGCTGGAGAAAACAGTAAGGTGCTTTGCATCATTTTTGTCAGCAGCACACATTAGAAAGTGGCTATTAAGAGTGTGCCACTGGACTCTCCTGAGACTTCCTAAATGGCTTAGGGCAGGGGTTTTTAACCATTTTTAAGGAGTGTATTCCTTCTGGTGGTGGTGGCTGGATGCGAGCGGGGCTGTAGATGGCAACTGGTCGCATGTGCAGCTTCGCCGGCTGCTGATGGGCCTTGCATGCAGCCAATCACATGCTGATTGTGTGTCAGCAGCCTGCAGAGCCACATATGTGACATGCAGGAGCGGTGCAGAGTGGTGGATGGCAGTGATGGCCACTGCATGCAAGCTCCTTCTCCTGCCCCTGCCACCAGCTGGCCAGTCACCACCTGTGAGGCCTGCAGAGGGGAGCGGCTGCCCTCGTCACCCCTGCTCTCCCGGCATTGCTCCTGGGAGGTGGCAGTGCAGGGTGGTGAGTGGTGGTACTTTATCCCCACCTGTCCACACGTACCCCCTAGCACCTTTTCAAGAATCCCTGGGGGTACACGTGCTCCCAGTTGACAACCCCTGGCTTAGGGATTTACCAAGCAGTTCATACCTACCACTGACTTCCTTCGTCGACCTGTCTGCCAAATCCCTTGTATAATGAATGCAAAGTTGGTTTAAAATGTGTATGCAGTGCAATCACCATGTAAATAGAAAATCAAGATTAAGAAATTACCAGCATAGCTCCTCCTGATGCATGCCAATGCAAGTGAGTATACTGTGTCCACAGTCATTTCAAATAAAGGAATAGTTCTGAGAGATCCCTAAAGGAGACTTAAATGTCAGCATGAAAACAATGTTAAATGTGTATGTTGGGGGGGTGACAGGACTAATATTCTATAGGAATAATTCTCTCTGCCTATGGTTTAGTCATTTAAAATTATTAGTGTTATTTTTTGAAAAGTGCTTTCTTTCTTAACATACTTTGAATCCCTCCTTTTGTGGTATGCTATTTGGGGTAGATTGTCTTCCAGCAAAATCTCTCAAGCTCTACAGTACAGGGATTTCTGTTACTAGCAGTTTCAACAGATCTTTTTACATATACCGTAAAAGCTGTGTTATCTGGCACTTTATTAACTGGCATGCCGATCAACGTGGCAAAAGTGAAATCTCAAGTCCCACCATGGCACTTCCGGCTTCACCGAGTCTCACTTTGCTGACTTTGGCAGCCTGTGTGGGGCCCAGCCTCCCTGCCCCCTGGCACACTGGCACCAGGGAGTGAAAGTCCCTGGTTGTATGTGCAGAAAGAAATTGCTCCACATGAATAGAAAAATTGGTATTCAGAATGATGAAGTCTGTATAGTAAATATTTTCCAAACCAGGTTACGGAAATACAACAGCCTGAGACACTTGCCAATCCAATGGTGTCTAAGGGATATTAAGCAAGAAAACACAATAACATGCACGTTACCATACAGCACTGCAAAGCTAGTGGGGTTGTTAGGCACCAATACAAACATTAAGCACTAGTGGATGAACCAACTATGAATTATTATTCCATAATGCATTCTGCCATGCATTTCTGAAATGGAAAGATAATTACGTAAATGAGGCTTAAATAAGATCTAACTACATTTGTGTCAATCTCTTAATATAGTGTAAAATATTTGTTGTCTCCACTTATGTCAAATGCTGTACAGAAAATATCTTTGAGTAGTAAAAGGAAAGCATAGGCTTGCACAATATGGTACCAATTAATGTTCCAGGCCTACTTAGGTAGCATGTCATTCAGAGATCAGATATGTATGCAGCTGATATCTAAAGTGGGATTCTAGACTCTATTACTTGTAGGAAACTTAAAAGCTAATGCAACTGACTCTTAAATTCAGACCCAAAATAATACTAAATGTGAACAGTCATCATAACAGCGTTATAGTTTTGTCTCATGTAATGATCTCTGGCCTTAAAAGGGACCGTTTTGTTATGATGTAAAAAATAATAAAGAACCTTTGACACCTGAGTTTTGAGTCTTTCATGGAGACAGTTGTGTGAGTGATATCGTATCAAGTATGACAGCTACATGATAGAGAGACTCTTTTTCTCTATGGAACAAACTGAGGCTTTTTCCACATGATTTGTAGTGGAATTTCTGAGAAAAGGTCAGCAATAATGTTCTCATAGTTTTGTACTCTCTGTTTATATCAGTAACTCTCAGTCCTGACCAACTTTGGAGCCACATGAACAATCAACGTTAACTAAAGAACCAGCTCAATGTGTACCCTTTGGTGACTTGTGGCAAACATACTCCAGTTCAAAAGAAGAACTACTATACAGTATATTGTGGTATATGGATATATGGCAAATTTCCACATAACAGCACTGATAGATAGACTTATAGATGCATTTTATACAATGTATACATATCATAACTTAGATAGGTGTTGATACTATAGGAAATACAATTAGGCTGCTTATTTACCTGTATGCATGCTTAGATATTGAGGCATGGATCTTCAAAACTATTTAGGTGTTTAAGCATCTTTGAGGACCTGAGCCTTAGCAAGTTAGAGCTAAAATGTGGCTTTCTCCTAAGAGAAAAGTGCCATAATAATGTAGGGTTTGTTGTCTTTCTCCTCTGTCAAGCCAAGCAAGCAGGGTTATGGTTTAGCTTTTAAACTTGTATGTATTAATGATCCCCAACCTGCTGAGGGTGACTTTGCTCTGCCCACCTCAGTTTTAACTTTTTAATTTCCTATGAATAAAATTTGTATTAGAAGGTCTTGTGGGTATCATGTTGGCATATATATTTTTGGAGGTAATTTTAGGAGAGAGCATGGTTTTTAACTATGTTTCAACACTAACTCTGACTGAGTAGCATCTCCATTTGCTGCTAAGGTAATGCATTGGCCCAGTATCTTCAGATATTTTAGTATTGTTCATTTGCTCCACCCTATCCAATTACTTCACTTAATAAAATTAAATTTTGCTAGGTTTTTTTACTCTTTACCATTTTTTAAAATAATACAGCCTGAAAGAGATTGAGGTGCCTTCTTGCTCCTACTTGTGCTTCATTCACAGAATAATTCTAATAGTGATGCCAACCAGCTGAAGACATGCAGATTGCCTTGGATAATGAAAGTTTGATACTCAGGGGTACAGACTTACTTACCTGGCCTTTCTTGGGTCTAACAGTTCCTGGTCGAACATGAATGACGTGGAACAGGGTTACAGGCATTTAGATGCTCCTGTCTAAATACTGACAGGGGTCAGTATCCATAGCAAGGTTTTGGAGTCTGTTTTCTGTTGAATTTAAATTATTGCATGTTGGGCATAAATGTGCAAATGAAACAATACCTTTTTTAACCTTCAAAATATCTCCTTTCGGTGTTCAGGAGGGTGGCACAAAATTTTTCTTTTTCTTTTCAAAGGGTTTGTGTTTGCCAAAAAACCCAGCATTTTATATTTTTACCAGAATAACGGTTTTCTCAAGGAGTAATTGAGGGAGAAAATGGCAAAATTAAGGCAAGTTTAGGTTCAAGCAGAGGCTACACAGACAAGTTTAAGAAAAGGAAAAAATGCAACAAAACTCAGCAGCATATAGTACAATGGGGCCCAAATCCTGATCGCTGGCACTATCACACTACAGATAGTAAGGTTTAGCATTACAAATACTAAAAATCAGTTAAATAGGCCCATCTTTCATCCTAGGAAACTGAAATGTTTAAGAGCCCTCGCTACTAATCACTATGAGATCAGTTGGATGAACCAAGGCTAGCATATTATTTCCGCTCTTGTGATATGAAAGTATCGAGGAAGGATTGCATGGTGTTTGTGGTACCTGTTTAGGGTAACTAGGGGATTTGTGTTCCTAGTTGACTTGCAAATGACAAAACAAAGAATGCTAAATTTTATAGGTGCAGATTTAACAAAAAACATTATTTTGAAAATTGAAGCCCAAGATTATGAAAGAAGAACTGGTATTTTTGACACAACAAGCAATTTTCCTTTCATCAACATAATGTATTTATAGAGTGAATATAAATGGGCCACTTACTGGTAGAAAGCGCATTGAGAAATACTTTCACTCACTACCTCTGGTGAATTTTTTCTTCTGTTCAATAAGTTTCTGCATGTAAGCAGAAATCTGTAACAGTACACATCATGGGGCAGATTCTATTCCACCTACCTAGCATATAAGAGAACTTATGTGTCTAAGTGCAATCCTATAGCACTCTGCCTGAGTCTGTGAAAAAATATTAATACAAAAACATCTTTCTCCTCACTGCTTTTTTGTGACTCAATCTTAAGACTAAGATGACCGAGTTACAAAGTAACAACATTAACAGTTTTCAGAACTTGAACAGGGTAGAACAGGACTGTGTCTAGTTCACTTACATGCCCAACAGGGGAATAGAATTTGGCCCAGTATCTCCAGATATTTTAGCAGCTTGCAGAGAATCAGTGAACCTGTTTTGGGAAAATGCAATGTAGACCTTTCTTTGCCTGCGTAAATACCTACACTCCAAGGGCCAAATCTATTTTTGCTTGCACCTGTATGATACCTATACATCCATTACAAATTTTAGATTCTACTGCCAACTGTGTAGCAATGCTTACCTTGCATTTGCCTTTTGAGTAAGTCCAGAAGAGTCAACTACGGCTGGCTATATTTGTACTCAGGTGTGTACTGATGAGAGGATTTGGCCTCAAAAGGCTAAAAGGGTTCTGAGAGGGAAGGGTCAGGCTCCATAAGTGCCAAAAGCACATTCTGAGTCAAACAAAACTGATAATGTCACAAATTAATTTTTAGGTTCCCTTTCACTTGGTTTCTATATACTGGCTTTCTATTTGTCAATCAGGCAGAACAGATTAGACAATATGATAAAAAAACCCAATTAATAAAGTACTTGACCTGCTGGTAATAGGGCATTTCATCTGCCCAGATACTTGTTGGAAGAGCAGTATGGCGGGACCCACACTACCCAATGAATTCTTGGAATGTGTTGGAGACCACTTTTTTTTTCAGGGGAAGAGGAAGTAAGTTGAGGGTGCTGTCTGAGATTTTATTCTGACTAACAAAGAAGAATTATTTGACAGATGGAAGGTGAAAAGTAGTCATGAAATGATGGGGTTCATCAAAGAAAGGGGTTAGGACAGCAGAATAATGGCAATGCACTTCAGAAAATAGCAATGGCCATCAACAAGCTTAGGGAATTTGGTAGGTTGGTTCTCAGCAGAGTGAAGAATGAAGAGAAAAAGAAGTTAACAGTGGCAGAATCCCAGTGAAGAGGAAAGACAGGAAGTATAAGAAAAGATCAGTATGATCTTACAATGTTCATTGCAGTGAGCTGTGGCTCACTAAAGTTCATGCGTCTCTGATTCAGTTAGCCTATAAGATGCCTCTCTAACTAGCTTTCTGCCTCACTTCAGACTAACATGGCTAACAGGGGTGTGTCAAGTGGGCTTTATTTGATTTGGATTTGGATTTGGCCCGAATCAGGGACAGTGATTCGATTCGGCCAAATCCGAATCTGAAGGTTCCATGCTGATTTGGAGAAACAGCGATTCAGACCTTGACACAACTTTAAAAGTTTTTTCTACATACCTTGAGGTAGCAGGTGCAGCTTGTGAACACTGTGATGCTGGGGTGCATAGAGTGTCCCACAGGAGTGCAGGGGGGATGACCCTCCATGTGCTCAGTGGTGAACCTGTAAGTGGACTGGAAGTACTTTCTGCCAGGGAGCGTGCTGGTGCACCCCTACCCCTCCGTGCCTCCCTGGCTCAGTGATTGGCCATAGGGAGACCCCCAGCTGCTCTCCCAGACCCAAGAGGCACCAGTCACCAAGCTGGGGAGGTGTAAGGGGGATGGGCCCAGCATGTTCCCTAGTAGACTTGGAAGTGAACCGGAAGTATTTCTGATCTACTTCTGGGTTGGCTGCTGAGCATACTGGGGAGCCCCCTGTTCTCCTGTGGGACACTCAATATGCCCCAGTGTTGCAGCATTCATGAGCTGCTACTACCTAGGGGTATGTAGAAAAAACATTCAAAGCTGTCTTTATGTCCGAATCTCCGTATCTTTCCAAAGCTTTCTGAATCAGTTCAGAGGGTTCTGATTCAATTTGGAGAGATTAAAGGGTCCTCTGATTTAATTCAGATTCAGAGATTCGACCACTGAATCAGGCCAAAGCTCCTCTAAATTCAGTCAGGGACTGAAGCTTCACACAGCCCTAAAGACTAACTACCAGTTAATGCAATGTCATTAGAAATACTTGAAACAGACATAACCAAGAGTGTAACTAAGGTTGGGTGATGGGGCAGCAGCTCTGGATGCCAACTTTAGGAGGGGGGTGTGTGTGGAAAAATAACATCTGCCATGTCATCCATGCATCTGAACTGGTAGCACCAGCAACTGGAAGTCACTGCCACCCCCCTGGACTAGTGCTGCCATGACTGGACCATGGGTATAAATGGCTACACCCTGTACAGGAGGGATCGTGTAGGTAAAAGGGGCAGAGGTGTAGCTCTCTATGTTAAGGAAAGCTACATATCCCTGCAAGCTGATGTTGCCGACTATGGTGGACAGCTAGAGACCCTCTGGGTTAAAATTCATGGGGAACATGGCCCAGGGGACACAACGGTGGGAGTCTTCTACAGACCTCCCACCCAAAGTCTTGAGCTTGATCAGGAGTTTGCCCGGGAGCTGGCTGAGGCCACATGCTCCAGGACCATGGTTGCCATGGGTGACTTCAATTACCCAGACATCTCATGGGAGGATCACTCAGCAAAGCTTCCTTTCATGCGTGGATGACCTCTACCTGACTCAAGAAGTCTATGGGCCAATGAGAGGCAAAGCGCTGCCCCACCTGGTACTGGCTACAGGGGATGGACCTAATCAGCAATCTAGTGATTGATGGGAAGCTGGGTGACAGTGACCATGAGCTGATCACCTTCATCATCCTCCATAAAGCTGGCAAGTCAGTCAGCAACACAGAAGTCCTTGACTTCAGAAAAGCTGACTTTGACAAGCTCAGGAGGCTAGTCGGTCAGGCCCTCAGGGATCATGACCCCAGGGAGAGGGGAGTTCAAGAAGAGTGGTTGCTCCTCAAGGGAGCGATCCTCAATGCACAAGTTAGGTCTATTCCATCTTGAAGGAAAGGCAGCAAGAGGGCACAGCAGCCCCCCTGGCTCTTCAGGGATCTAGCAGACCTCCTAAGGCTAAAAAGGAAAGCCTACAAAGGATGGAGGACAGGATTCGCCTCCAAGGAGGATTATTCTGCACTGGTCCAGTCCTGCAGGGAACAAACCAGGAAAGCCAAGGCTGCAACTGAACTCCAACTAGCTTTGAGCATTAAGGACAACAAAAAGTTCTTTTTTAGGTAGCCAGAGGAAAATCAAGGGCAACATTGGATCCCTGGTGAACCAGATGGGGCAACTGACAACTGATGCCCAGGAAAAAGCCAACCTATTAAATGGGTACTTTGCATCAGTCTTTCATCAGTCGCATGGGACACCCATGCCCGCTACAGGACAGGGTGGTCTGGGTGAGGGAGATCCCCTGCCCTCCACAAATGCTGACCTCGTGAAGGAACATCTTGAGAAGCTGGATACCTTCAAGTCAGCCAGCCCTGACAATCTGCAACCTAGGGTACTCAAGTAGCTGGCGAGCGTCATAGCCCAGCCCCTGGCATGGATCTTTAAAAACTCCTGTAGTGCCCAAAGACTGGAAGAAGGCCAATGTAGTGCCTATCTTCAAGAAAAGGAGGAAAGAGGGTCCGGCTAACTATAAACCCATCACCCTGACTTATATCCCAGGGAAGATCTTAGAAAAGTTTATTAAAGAGGCCATCCTTAATGGACTGGCCAAGGCCAACAACCTGAGGGATAGCCAGCACAGGTTTGTTGTGGGTAGGTCTTGCTTGACCAATCTCATTTCCTTCTACAACCAGGTGACCTATCACCTGGACAAGGGAGATGAGATTGATGTCATATATCTTGACTTCAAAAAAGCCTTTGATCTGGTATCCCATGAAGACCTCTTGGCAAAACTGGCCAATTGTGGCCTGGGTCCACCATGATCCACTGGCTGGGAAATTGGCTCCATGGTCAGACCCAGAGGGTTGTAAGTGATGGCAGTCACTCATCATGGTGTGCTGTGACCAGTGGGGTCCCGCAAGGCTCTGTCCTTGGACCCATATTGTTCAAAATCTTCATTAGTGATGTGGACATTGGAGTCAGGAGTGGACTGGCCAAGTTCGCCGATGACACCCAACTTTGGGGCAAAGCATCCACACCAGAAGATAGGCAGATGATCCAGGCTGACCTGGACAGGCTCAGCAAATGGGCAGATGAAAACATGATGGTGTTTAACACCGAAAAATGCAAGGTTCTCCACCTTGGGAAGAAAAACCTGCAGCATCCTTATAGGCTCGGCAGTGCTATGCTGGCTAGCACTACAGAAGAAAGAGACTTGGGGTCATCATTGACCACAAGATGAACATGAGCCTGCAATGCAATGCTGCAGCTAGTAAAGCGACCAAAATGCTGGCTTGCATCTGTAGATGCTTCTCAAGCAAATCCCAGGATGTCATTCTCCCCTTGTACTCAGCCTTGGTGAGGCCGCACCTGGAGTACTGCATCCAGTTTTGGGCCCCGCAATTCAAAAAGGATGTGGAGAAGCTTGAGAGAGTCCAGAGAAGAGCCACGTGCATCAACAGAGGTCAGGAAAACGGATCTTATGATGATAGGCTGAGAGCCATGGGACTCTTTAGCCTGGAAAAGCGCAGGCTCAGGGGTGACTTGATGGCCACCTATAAGTTTATCAGGGGTGACCACCAGGATCTGGGGTAACGTTTGTTGACCAGAGTGCCCCAAGGGATGACAAGGTCATAAACTGCTGGAAGACTGTTTCAGACTGGACATAAGGAAGAATTTCTTTACTGTCCGAGCCCCCAAGATCTGGAACAGTCTGCCATTGGAGGTGGTTCAAGCACCTACATTGAACACCTTCAAGAGCAAATTGGGTGCTTATCTTGCTGGGATCCTATGACCCCAGCTGGCTTCCTGCCCTTTGGGCAGGGGGCTGGACTCGATGATCTTCCGAGGTCCCTTCCAGCCCTAATGTCTATGAAACCTATGAAATCTATGGACACCCAACTCCAGCTCCTCAGTTATGCTTCTGGCCGTAACTGAAATAACTTAGGTCCTGGAAGCAGTCTATCTGTATTAATGAAACACTTCACCGCTTTTTAGCAGGATAAATTAGCCCAGGTCAGAGCACTGTGCCCAAGGTGGCTTGTGTATCTCTGTATAACACTGTACTGTGCCTCATAGACAAACCCTAGTACAACAGAAGTACACAGGGACAAAATCTGAAAGGCTAACGCACAAAATAAGTAACAACTAGAAAGGGAAATGAGGTAAGAAATAGTTCTACAAATACATTAGAAGTAGAGAAAAGATGGAGGACATGTAGGTCTATAACTTAATGAGGATTGTGTGCCAATAAAGGATGAGACAGAGAAAGCTGAAATACTCACTGCCCTCATTTTCCTCCAAAAATATTCATTATGATCAGAGACTTTGGGAAGTTAAAATGAATAATAAAGGAATGAGAACATAGGCTGGAATACAGAAAGAAAAGTTTAAGGAATATTTAGGTAAATTAGATGTGTTCATTCTGGTGGGGTTTAATTCAATGCATCCTAGAATACTTGAAGAACCAGCCAAAGTGCTCATAAGAGCTCTGAGAACTTATGAAGGATCAATATGATTTCAGAGTACTGAAGAATGGAAAATGGTAGTACTTATCCTCTGAAAAAGGAGAAAGGAGGGTTTTAGAACTTCTAGACCAGTTAGCTTAGATTCTTGATAATACACTTGAACAACTTATTACACATCATTTCGCAAGCACTTAAAGAATAAGAAGGTGCTAGGAAACTACCTACATGGATCTGAGAACAAATCATGCCAAATCAACCTGATTTCATTTTTTGACAGGATAACTGAACATGGATAGGAAGAAGCAAACAATGTGATATAGGTGAGCAGCAGGGCTGTGCAAAGTTTCGGTAGCTGATTCAATTTGGAGGAGATTTGGCTTGATTTGGCAGCTGAATCTCTGAATCCAAATTGAATTGGGAGACCCATTAAAAAGGTCCGAATCAATTCAGAAGCCTCTGTATTGATTTAGAGAGATTCATTGAGATTTGGAGATTCAGAAGCCTTGTAGGGAACAGAAACTGAGAAGAGGGAGGGGGTGATCTTCCATATATGGAAAAGGCTGAGAGAGGGAAAGACTGCTCTGATTCCAGCTGGCCAGTGACTGTGATCTTTCTCTGAGTTCCCTTCCAATCACAGTGCTGTGGGGGAGGGACATAGAAACAACATATAAAGCTGTGTCTGAAGTGATCTGTGCCTTTTGTGAGCTGTGTCTCTCTTGGAACAGCAGCCTCTGAAAGGCTTAGTCTCTTGCTAGCTAGTCTCTCTTCTTGTAAATTGTATCCAATCCTTTCCTATTGTACCCTTGCCTACAATCACTGTTGTTATCCCTTTCCATTCCTTTCAACTTATTCTTCCCCCCAAATCCTCTTATTTGTTCTTGTTAGTCTGTCTTGATTCTTTTCCCCCACAAAAAAATCTGTGTTTTCCCTGACAGTGTGTCATCATTGAGTAGAAAAGCACAACATATATTTTACATGCATACATGCACACTTTGCAGCACACCAAACATTATGAAGTGTGCTGGAAAGACAGGTCCTAGGTCTTCTGGAAGGGTAGAGAGAGGGGACAGAGGGAGATCTGCAAGTTCTCTCCACCCCAAGCATAGATGCACCCTCTTTTCTGGTAGCCATGAGTCTTTTGCTGTTAGTGGGAGCAAGCAGGTGGTAGCAGTGCCTGCACCTGCACCACCAGCACTAACCACCACCAGCATGATATTCTCCATCCCAGTTTTAGTTTCCAGCATGAGCCTTGCAGGGCCAGAGAAGGAGCTGGATCTGGAAGCAGGGGAGCTGGGTGCCATAGCCAAGGAAACTCTGGGGAAGGAGGGGCAATCTGAGTTTGTGCTTCACACCCCTCAAAGTTCCCCTAGAGGCAGGCCTCCTTCTCGAGAAGGTACCTCAGAGGAAGTTGTGGGACCAGGTGGCTCAGCTCCTCCTGTTGTTGTGCCTCTGTCTGGTGAGGAGGGGGAGAAGGCAGGATCCCCACCCTCAAACCAGAAGCAGGTGTGTAGTGTAGTGTGTAATCATTTTGAAGTGACAGATGATCCCAGGTATACTATCATCCAGCACGGCCGAAGGCAGATCAGCTGGAGCAAGGACATGAAACATTTCACCACCATGACAATGCTTTTGCATCACAGGAGGCAGCACCCCCTTTCCCTTGTTTGTCCTCAGTCTGGCACCAGTGGGAGCATGCCCAAAGAGAAGTCCCCCTTCATTCCAACGCTCCCATGTCGAAGAAGCCAAAGCAGGGCACCCTGAACCAGTGGGGAAAAGATGGAGACAAAGTGGGGTGCGTTCTGAAGGTGAACGAGGTCACCCAGAGCACTGGGGAGATGCTTGCTCTTGATGGCCAGCCATTCTCCTTTGCTGAGTGCCCAGGGTTCAGGCAGCTCATGGTGCTTATGGCCCCATTCTACCAAGTGCCTGCATGTACCACTTTTAGCAGGATGGTGGTGCCCTCACTATATGAAGCATACAGGGAGTACTTGAGGGAGGAGCTGCGGAAGGCAGGGCTGCAGATAACCTTGCACTTCATCTTGGACATCTGGAGCAGCTGGGACGGAAATCATGCCTACCTCTCCCTCATAGGGCACTGGTGTGATCAGGGCATCGGTGGGCTCTCCTTCAAGCCAAGGTGATGGATGGGTCCCACATGGCAAGGGAGATCATGGTGGCTATGAACCGTATGGTGCAGGGGTGGCTCACTGGGCAAGGCAAGCTTACACATGGATTCCTGGTCACCAAAAACAGGGCCAGTATGGTTAAGGTTGTGCTTGATGCCAACTTTGTTGGCATCCACTGTGTGGCACACAATTTCCACCTTTGAAGTCAGGGATGCCTTGGAGTGGGACAGGGCTCCTGGTGATGGTGCCATCACTACCAGCCAGCTTATTTCAAAATGCAGGAAGGTAGCGGATTACTTCCACCGGAGCATCAAGGGGGGCAAGATGCTGCAGGACAAACAGGCAGAGCTGAGCATCCTGCAGCACAAAATCATGCAGGATGTAGAGACTCAGTGGAACTCCACATGCCTGATGCTCAAGAGGCTGGTGGAACAACAGAAGGCCATCCATGAGATGGCCTTGGTTGGGGATATTGGGATCAGTGGCCCTCTTAACAAAATGGAGTAGGATACCATCTCCCAGATCTTGGTGGTCATCAAGCCATTTCTCAAGGTCACTGACAGCCTCAGTGCTTGTGCTGCCCTCCTTAGCCAGGTGATCCCCTTAGTGAAGGAGTTTGAGAATGAAATGGAGAAGATCCAGGGATCAGTGTTCCTGGCTAGGGCAAGCCATTGTCACCAGAGGGGCAGGCACTGGTGAAGCAGCAGAAGGAGGGCATAAAAAACACGTGAATCTATTATGGTCCAATACAGTTCACCTGCTGGTGGGCATGTATGACCCAAGGGTGAAGGGGAGCATCTGCAGCAGTAAAACCCTCAATCACTGGATGGAGGTGCTGCTGAACAGTGTCAGGGAGGCAGAAGGGCAGAGGCAGGGAAGGTGCAAGGGGGGGTTCTACTTCCCATAAGCCAATATCCTCCACCACAGCCACTGCCAATGTGGGCCAAGGGCATGGCTTCAATGTTGGGGTCCACAGGCACCAGACCCTACCATCAGGCAGGTAGTACAGAGGACTCGGTGGCTGCCTATCTCACTGAGGATGTGGAGCCACTGCACTGTGACCCCTTGGCCTATTGGGCAACCCACAAGCCAGGTGTGGCAGGATCTGGCCATAGTTGCCCAGGAATACCTGTCCTGTCCACCAACCACTGTTCCAAGCAAGATGGTGTTCAGCATTGCTGGTGATGTTGTGACACCCACCTCACCTCCTTGCATCCTGGTTTGGTGGAGCAGCTTCCTGAAGGGAAACCTTTCACTGGTGGGGTTCCCCAAGCTCCACGTGCAGACCCTCCTCACTACACACCTATTTGCTTTTTTTTTTAATTTGCTTTCAGAACTTTGAGGTGCACTTTCACAGAAATCACTGCACCACTCTGCCTGAAACCTGGCAGGCCTCATGCCCACATGAAGGGCTAACATCCCTGCTGCATTCATCCCACTCTGCCTTAGCACACACAAGTGATACGAGTTTTGCTTTCAACAGTTTGAGGTGCACTTTCACAGAAACCCCTGCACCTCTCTCCTTGAAACTTGGCCGGCTTCATGCCCACAGAATGGGTTATCATCCCTGATGCTTTCATCCAAATCTGTGAACAAATGGCAAAGATGTAAGTATTTTAGTGATTCCCCATTATAGTCTATGGCTGACTCTCCGAATTGGCCAAATCGAATCAGGACAGTGATCCAAATCACCAAATCAAATCACTGTCCCTCTGAATCAGCTGAATCTGAATCAAATACTTGCTGCTTCGCATAGGCCTGGTGCACAGCTGATTGAAAAAGCAATACTCCAAGAGTACTTACTGATGGTTCACTGTCAAAATAGAATGGTGCATCAGTTGAGTTCTCCTATGGATCTCCTAGCTATTTTGGATGATCCAATGGAGAGTGCATGTCTAGAATTTACAGATGACATAAAGCTTGGAAGGACTGCAAATACTTTAGAGGGTAGAATTAGAATTCAAAATGATAAACTGGAGATAAAATTCAATAAAAGCAATATTCAAAGTGCTGTACTTAGAATGGAAAAATCAAGTGCCAAACACAAAAATGGGAATAGTTACCTGGGCAGCAGTAATACTGAAAAGGAGCTGGAGTGGGGGAAGGGAAGGGGGCGAGTACTGTAGCAGATCACAGACTGCTGTAAGTCAGCAATATGATGCTCCCTCCCCCCCACCAAAAAAAAAGAAAAAAGGAAATGTTGTGCTGGGATATATTAACAGAAATGTCCTATGTAAGACACAGGAGGTAATTATTCCACTTTACTTGGCACTGATAAATTCTCAGAACACTATATCAAGTTTTGAGATTAAAATAAGGTAAAGATATAGACAGAGTGGAGAGAATCCAGGGGAGTGCAACAAGAATGATAAGCAGTTTAGAAAACATGACCTATGAGGAAAGGTTTAAAGAACTCTGTTTGTTTAGTCTAGAGAAGAGAAGACTGAGGGGGTGACATGATAGCAGTCTTCAGATATGTAAAATTTGTTAAAGTGGACACTTATCAGTTATGCTTGATGCCCACTGAAGGCAGAAAAAGATGACTGGCTAAGTTTGCAACAAAGGAGATTTAGGTTAGATACCAGAAAGCAAACCTACTAAATATAAGGCGAGTTAAACACTGGAATAGCTTTCCTAAGGATGTTTTTGAATCCCCCTTGTTGTTGGATTTAAGACCAGGATATACAAACATTGGGCATGGACAGTCTAGTTGTATTTCATTCTGCCTTAGAAATGACCTCTTACAGTCCCTTCCAACTTTATATTTTTATGATTTTTTTCTGAAATATTTATATTAAAGTTGCATTTGACTCATTTTACAAAACCTTCAGTGTTGATTTACTTTGCCCTTGTGTTGGGGTCAAAACCTTTCACATGGTTTAAACATTCCTTACATGTTTGTTTATTGTTTTGGAAAAAAGAGTAGGAAATCTTTTATAAGGGTTGCAAAGGCAGCTAGAGTTTATGGTACATGTTCTATGAATAGTAAAAATTCATGATTATTATTGTTATTGAGTGTTGAACTACAGTTTAATATCCTGGGTGTTCTTGTTGGTTTGTTTAATTACCAAAAAACATGACCTAGTCATATAGCATTAATCAATATTTATTTCCTAGAACAGTCTATTTTACTACAATGTTTTTATAGGATTATGAATATAACACAGAATGCATATTTCAGTCTTGTACTGTGGTGTGGAAAATATTGTTAGTTGTGTCTTTGTATGCAAACATGTAATACAGTGTGCTAGACAAGGCAGAGGTAAATTTGAAACTAAGTCTTGGTAGCTTGTTGGAGGACTGATAGTTTTAATACCATGTGGGAATATTGTGTCTGATCCCCCTCTGCTCCCTATTTCAGATCATTCAGGACAGTTATTCTGAATTTATCCAGGAAATTCATTTCAATTTGGCTCAGCCACCCAGGAGAGAAGCTTGAACTTCCTTGTAGTATCCCTCTTGCTGACCACAAGGAGAAAACTGGAAGCAACTTCCAGGTTCACTGAGTCCAGTAGGCAGCCAAGCCACATCATCCTACTCATGGATTTATTAAGATCCATTTGAAAAATTAGCAGAATTAGGAACAGCATCAAGAAGCTTGGAGGGAACTACATCTAGCCCTCTTCATTTAGGCATGCTGATACAAACAGGGTAGGGCAAAAGAAAAAAGAAAAAATAGGATGATTGTCTGGTCTGAGCAGACCTCTCTGAATAAAGGAAATAAGGTTTTTAGAACTAATCACAGCCAGATTCCAGTATTACAGGTGAGCTGATTTTAATATAATTATTACAAAAATGTGTTAAGTGGATATGTCATCAGAAGAGGCATAAATTATATTCATTTAGGGTTTAAAAAAATATTTTTAGGAATGCTAGTAAAGTGACACAAAAAACAAGGTAATTTTGTGGTGCTTGAAACCATTCTATTTTTTATCTAATACATTAATGATCTTATCTCTGGCACCATTGTGATGTGAGGGAACATCTTACATATGAGGACAAGTTTTGTTAAGCTCAAGAGTTTCAAAATGTTTAATGATTAAGTTGCCTGACCTAAGATACCTTAGAGAAGCCTGATTTTTCTCAATGGTTGCCTTTTTTAAAAGCCAGGCCCTGTTAAATCTCTAGTTGAACAGCTAAAAACTTAATCACTTAACATCACAAGCCATTTTTGAAAATCTTGACATAAGCAATTTGCCTAAGGTCATCTGGGAAGTCTGTCATGGAGCTTGATACTGAACTTGGATTTCCTGAATTCTTTAATGCATTAAACCAAGACCATCTTTCCTTCCTCTATTTTTTCCTGATAAAGTCAAATTAAATCTATTCATTTATATATCTACCCATCAAATAAAGGGGTGGGGCTGGGGAAGTTACGAGGTTGAGAAGGAAAGTGTTTTTGGTTGCCAGCTAAAAGATCATTGATGCTATTATAAAAGTCAACCAATTTCAGTGGAATCCTAAAGGAACATAAAGAAAACATGAAAGTAGATACAAGCAATAAAGATTACATTTCTATTTATAATTTATGAATAGATCTTGTAAATGTATTAATAAACTCATGGTCTATTTTTCTCCCCCCCATTCATCTATTTTATTTTCTGACATATTTTAAAGTGTCTACACCAGCCTGATACCCTATTATGAATCCAGGTGTTATAGATCCCAGTGGTAAATTTAATACTATGGAAAACGAGGAGACCTTAAAGCTCAGGGAGATGATAATGGGAAGACACTGGTGATGATGATGATACTACTAATAATAATACCTCCTTGAGTTAACCCACAATGTCTCTTTTATTACAATTTCCTCCTCAAGATCTACTTTTGTTATTGTGCCACAATTAAAATTAAAATGGCTAATTGCAGATAGTTAATATAAACAAATCATATAAACTTTTAATAATATCCAACTTTACCATATTCTTCTCTCCATTATCTTAGACTGTAAACTCTATAAGACAAATATTATTTTTTATGTGTGTAGAACACTGTTTACATATGCTATGGAATATGTGTGTAACATGTTAAGGCAATCTCTGCATTCTGCGAGTCTGTTACATCTCATAGAGTAAGCTGGCAGCTTATTTGATCAGAAGATCTTCCAGAAATAAGATGATGCAGCTCAAGGTGATCCATAGACTCAATATTTTTTTTCTGCTCCAGCACGGTGGAAAGGAAGTTTCATAGTTTCTAGGGTCGGAAGGGACCTGAGTAGATCATCTAGTCCGACCCCCTGCCATGGCAGGAAATAATAATGGGGTCAAATGACCCCAGCAAGATGTTCATCTAATCTCCTCTTAAAGACCCCCAGGGTAGGAGCCTGCACCACTTCTCTTGGAAGCTGGTTCCAGACCCTAGCCACCCTGACCGTGAGGTAGCGCCTCCTGATATCTAACCTAAACCTGCCGTCTGCCAGCTTGTGACCGTTATTCCTGGTCACTCCTGGCAGAGTTTGGGGGAACAGTGATTCCCCCAATGCCTGCTGATCCCCCCTGACTAGTTTATAACAGGCCACTAGATCCCCCCCAGCCTTCTCTTTTGGAGGCTGAACAGGTTCAGATCCCGTAGCCTCTCCTCATAGGGCCTGCCCTGTTGTCCCCTGATCATGCGAGTGGCCCTCCTCTGGACCCTGTCCATGCTGTTGACATCCCTCTTGAAGTGTGGCACCCAGAACTGGATGCAGTACTCCGGCTGTGGCCTGACCACTGCCGCATAGAGGGGGAGGATCACCTCTTTGGACCTGCTTGAGATGCATCTGTGGATGCATGCCAAGGTGCGGTTGGCCTTCCTGACTGTCTCCCCACACTGCTGGCCCATGTGCCGGCCCAAGTTGTATTGCTGGAGTTGTTTTCTCAAGTATTTGAAGACTGCTATCATGTTCCCTTGTAAGCACCTTTTCCATAGACTGAACATGTCTAGCTCCTTCAGCCACTCCTCATATCTTGTTTTCTAATCCCTTTATCATTATTATTGCCCACCTCTGGACCATCTCTGACTTCTCCATGTACTTTTTAAAAATGTGGAGCCCAGACCTGCACACAGTACTCTAGAAGAGGCCTAACCAGAGCTTGTGTCTTGTACCTAATGCTTCTGTTGATGCATCCCAAAACCACATTCACCTTTTGTGCATCTGCAAGTACTAAATGACTGCATAGTAACAACTGCACAGTTGGGTGCATGTGTAGATGCACCCAAGCTGTTGCTCTTTTACAGCATTTCTACAGCTTTTTATAGTTTAAAATGATTATGTTACCCTTCTTGGCATACTTTCACAATTTCCCTTTTCTCCCAACAGGATGTACCCCATCGTGGCTGAAAGTCTTTTAGGCCCTTTAAATAGGCATTGTATTTGAAGTGGTCCTGAATGAACCAAATCAAAACCCAGGACAAAAGAGGAGCAGCAAAGCTCTTTACAAATTTAGCCCTTACAAGCTGCAATGCTGCTTCTCTGCAAGTAGGTGGCCAGGGAGATCACACAGCCTGCAGGTGCGTCCCTGGAATGCTTGTTAATTAATATGAATTAGCTGTGATTATTTTATAGATGCAGGCAGCATTGAGGGGCTGGATGGAGGAAAGCTTAGCACATTTCATCTCACATAGGTCACAGGTGAGACAATGGCAATCAACTGGCAGGATCCCAGGACAAAAGGCTTTCTCCTGGCAGAAATGCTATGTATGTTTACACCCTATGTTTTAATTGTGTAAGGCATTATCTTTTATTTTTGCTGTAATGTAGTGAGGCAATATGCACCATATCAGATTCTTTCTTTTATTTGTTTAAAGATATTATAAGTTACCAGACTTTCTCAGAAAGTCAAAAAAAAAGGGTGTCAAAATGTGACTCATGCACTGTGGATTAAAACTACACTTTGAAACACACAAATGTCGTATGCTAGGAAATAAAATCCAAGAGAGGCAGAGTTCATGGACAGTTACTCTTGCTCTGAGTTGGAGACATCTCTCTAGACATGTTTATTATCATTTTGTACTGACTCAATTTAAGTTTTAAAAGTAAAGTAAAAATCTGTCTCTTTTAAAGGAAGATGTAACTCATTTCATGAAGAGAACTCCATCTAACCACAAACAGCTGCCTCCATATGTTGCTACTATCAGGACAAATTCTTTGTTAAATGGCATCCTTAAGATTAAGCTATGTGCTGAAAATAAACACAACAAAACCGTGAGATGATTGAGGAGAACAGTGACCCACTCCAGGAGAAAATACATTTAGTTTTGCATTGCATTCAGATGAATCTGAATGACCCAGACAGAGTGTACTAATATTGGCTACCACTGTAATGTATGATATTTTGATGTACTGCATAAATGATGTACTGTATAAATAATGTCTCTGATAAAGGAGTAGAAGTCACTTTGGCCTCCTCTACACTAATTTTAAATCTATTTGGCCAAATTTAATATAAGGTAGAAATTATCTTTTTCAAACAAGTTACTAACATGGCTTGTACTTATCTTGCTCTCAGGAGTAACTGGGATAGAAACTGGTTTAACTGGATCTCTGGAGGCACTTATACACATGATGGACCTCTGCTCTGAGTCTGCTAGAGTGTACTAATTAGTGCAGTCCAGCAACCCCTACGTCATGTGTATTTAGCAACTAATGAGCTTTAGTTAAAGCACCTCTGATGCCATTTTGAAATGTGGGGATGCTGAATACATGTGATGCTGAGGATGCTTTCGTTAGAGTGGCTCTAATTAAAGCATCCTCACCCCTACCCTAGAGCACATGTATAGGTGTCCCTATGTTAGTCAAATTGAAACACAAGTAGGTGTAAAGGTGTTACTGTGCTCTTTTTGAAGGCTTAGGAGTTTTGCCTTTGATTAGGTTGAGTCATTTGGCCTTGATACTGTATGGTGCTAAGCTTCCCACTTCACTTATGTCAACCACATTAAATGTTATTTGATGTCTTATGTCAGGCAGACCAGACTGATACTAACTTTGAAACATTTGCTTTACCTCTACTACGATAAGAGAGACTGAACACGAATCTCATCTTTACTCATGTTCTCCTAGGGTGGCCATCATAGAGGACATTCTGGTTTTCTGCTACTCTGTCCTCTATCCTCTATTGATATGAAACCCAATGCCTTTATGTCTTCTATTTTTTTCTTCAAGACAAAAAACAGAGAACATAACGCTGTCTGTTTTCATACCAATAGAGGGCAGAGTACAACCGGACTGTCCTCTATGATAACCACCCTATGTGCTCCATAGTTTCGTTTTTGCTGTATTTATTGGTCTTCCTCTGCTTCAAAAGAATTAAAAACTAAAATTGTGATTTGCACAATATAGAACAATTTGAATTAGGCTTAAATAATCTTTAGTTCTGGGGCCTTGTTCTCTTCCTTACAATCTCATTCTAGTGACCACTAAGAAATTTCTCCCTACCACATAGCCACACTTTCATCTCAAGATGAAAGTCTGTCTACTTATTTCAATGAGCTTTGGATCAGCCCCCAGAAAGTTAATGATTCTCATATTATGAGCCATGCCTATAATATTCTTAGATAGGTAATGGTTTTCAGTGCACACCCCTGTTACATTATTTGTTCTAGTTTTTCATTTAAAACATTGTAAAGGGCATTCAGTGATTTGGCAAATATATATGAGCACCCATAATTGATAGCTGCCTCAGTTTGTTGACAGCATTAAACATAGCCATAAGGAGTGTGAATGGCTCCATTTTGCTTTATTCTGGACACTGATACCACTCCAAAGATAACAACGATCTCAGTGTAGGGCAAGTGTAAGGCAAAGTCATGAGATGCCCTATGTGGAGTGCACCTAGGACACTAGATTGTCTTGATTTTTCATAAAAGCACTGAAAACATCATATTTTTTCTAGTGAACAGAGTCAGTTGTAAGCATCTATTCAACAAGGACTTCTTTACTAATTACAACTTTTTGTTTCAATCTATCAAACCTCTGCAAGTGAATACATCCATTTTGTCCTTGTCCCATTTGAATTCCACACACAGTTCTTAGGGTTTCATTTATGAAATGAAGTGGGGAAAGAAGAAGGAAAATGTTCAGTTTTGTCATGCTTGTGTCCATAAGTTTTCACACAAAAGGCTTCCCTTTATCTATAAATGTGTGCTAGATAAAATAGGGAAGTATCATTTAAAAATCCAGTTGTGGGATGTTAGCAGAAGAGCTCAAATGCATGTTATGACTCACTTGCCAAAGCTACTTGAAGTAAACACATCCTTAATGCAGACTAGAACATCTTCACTTAAAACTTTTCCCACATCCTCCTCCCCACACCCAAATTTCTTCCTAGCCTGAGGCAGTAAAATCTGCAGGGGGGTTTCCTTAAACATGCTGTATATGAGAGTATGTGACTTATCGTCTCTGTGCCTCCTTTACAGTGAGACTTAGCAGCTGCTCTGCAACCATGTGATACATTGAGCTTTGTATAATAGTTCACTTGAAGGTCTTTGCACAGTTCAGGCATGTCAGCTGAGTAACTTCAAGCAGTGCAGGGACTTGTAATTAGACTGGCCTGCGGCTGCTATCCTTTCTGAAGGGGCTTTGTTTCCTCCTGCTTATCCAATTGGCATCCTATTTCCAGAGACTCTCTATCAGAATGCTCTACTATAGGTTTGGTTGTGGGGGGGAGAGGGTGAGGGATCAAAAGTATGTCAGGAACTGAAAACAGGTATGAGAGTTCAAGCCTAGACAAAGGTCTAGTTAGTCATTTTAACACAAAACATGCAGCACCTTGCCTCTTTGTTAGAGAGAGCAACAGGTAAATAAAGATACCCACTGTCTCAGCGTGCTTTGCCTCAGAGTGGTTATGTATAAGTCCGTTTCTAAAACAAATAGTTCAGCAGGTTTGCTATTAATGATTTTCCCCACTTCAAGTAAGCACTTGATGCAAAATTCTTGGACAGGACATCTGTACAATATCTGTGTACTCTCCTGAATTTTATGAGATCTAAATGGAATGAAACTCTCTCTCTGTGTAAGTAAGGATCCTTTGCAAATTAGTTTTTTTTATGGAAATATTATTGATTGCCCTTTTCACAACCCTAAGTTTGTCAGAAATCCAAGTTCCCTTAATTAAAGACAAACCATTCATTCTTTTGATTTTGAAAAGTGAACACACTTTTTTCTGTTAAGTCACTGCCATCTTTTTCTGTTAAAAGTCAGTGTCTATTCTTCATATTATCTCCTTGGACTCAGTAATGAAATTAGAGAGAGAAATCTACTGTTGTTATTAAATAATAGTGAAACCAATTAGGAGCAAAATTATTAGCCATTTTTTGTTAATATTTTTTTTCAAGCATACCTAGCAAGGGGAGGAAACAAGCAAACAAATAAATGTATTATATTGAGGGTTATTTTTGGTGAAGAAATATATATTTTTCATATATTTCTTTTCAATGACTGCATGACAGCTAAATGGTTTTGTAATAGGTATCCAAATTTCTATCCTACTTTGGCAGGAAGTTGTTTAAAGAATAGCCTGGGAAATTTTGAAGAGCAACATTGCCTAAATTTTCTATCTCTGCCATTCTCCAGCTGAAAAATATGGAAAGTGGGTATTTTGTAGAAAAATCCATTTTTAAATTAAAAATAAAGCATGGGAAAGAATGTGTTTATCCATTGCTTCATGCAACGCCTCTCAATGACGCATTTACCCAGCTTTTGGGGTTGCTGCAGAGGCTAGGCAAGCATGCACCCCTTGGACTGTATAACTTCCATATCTTTTCTTCAGCATCCCACTTCCTAGGAAGGCTTGTTAGTGAGCTTCCCCAGCGTAGCCAGCAACTGGTAAGTTTGCATGCCTCAATTGTTAGGGGTCAGCTCAGCAAGAGCCTGATATATTGAATCCATGTGGCTCTCATCACCTTCAAGTTGTTGTGGCTGAGGTGCAGAAATCAAGGTCCCTCTACCTTAAGTTAGTAACTCCAAAGATTAAGCCCTCTATATAAATATTTGCAGAAGTTGGTTGAAATGAACTAGCTTGAGGTAGGATCAGAACTCTATTTCCAAATTCCTAATTCCACATTCCTTCTTCTAAACACTATAAATAACTGCACATTGCAATTTTATGCATATAACAAAGTATTTTATACATAAAAAGAAACAAACATAAGTACAGACTTGAAACTGTCCCAGGACTTAGTGATGAATGAGCCTCCAAAAATTCCCAGGGTTGGCTCAGTTCAAATAAGCATCTAAAACCTTTGGGTATTTATTCATACTTCACCCCACCTGAATGAAGCTATAGAATCTGAAGTCTGAGAGTTAGAAATCTGGGGAGAAATGCTTTTTCTGCCAAATTAAATTGGAGATAAATGGAAATTAAAAATCACTTGTAAAATAACCTGAGGAGTATGACCTTAAAATATTGGGCTAAATTCTGAGAACTCCAGCTCAGTTTTCATTTAATTTAAAGCATGTCAGCCACTTTTAACAGAAATGGTATTTAAAAAATGCTATTGCTACAGCAGGAGGAGTAGAATGGTAAAGGACCCATGTGATCTGCTCCTCCTGCTTCACTCTCTTCTTGGCATGCCCAGGGGAACCTTATATCTCTGACAGAGACTTGGGAAAACACATGGCCAGAAAGCTTTTACAGATTCCCTTATTTTGGGGTACCACCTTCTCATGCATTAGGTTTCATGTTCTCTACTGTCCCATATATTCTTACTAGAAATAATTGCATACGGCATGGCAGCTAAAACTCTGTCAGAAATGGAAGTGCTTCCTCCTGCAGAGTACCCAGGTTGTCTACACAGATGAAAAACAAATGACTAGGCAGGGAGAGACCACTAGCTGCCTGAGCCATCATTCAGAGTTTGCATGGTAGTTTGATTATTTTGTTCCTTGGGACGTCAGATTAAGTAAAACCATGTATATCTATGTACTCTGCAGTCACTGTTGTAGCTCTCTTGTAATATAAACACATATGAACTAACTTTAAACTAGTTAGCTTCGACACTGATAACAGTGTACCCAGAACAGCACATTATTTAGCATAGATTTTGAAATATTTAGCATTGGGACATTTAATAATATTAGAATATTTGGCACTGATAATGGAATTTTTAGCATGGCCAAGTATTATCCAGTTTTGTATGTGGGTTTTAAAGCCTGCATTGATCTTTGTGCTGCCATAGCTCCACTGTTCCAGTTCCCAAGTCAGCTGGTTTAAAGCTATGCAGAGTTTAGTTCTAACAGTGATTTCAGCATTTCAGAGTACTTAGAAGGCTATCAAAGAGCCTGCACATTTGTGCTTTTCATACCTAGAAGCAAAGGACAAGAAACAGCCAAAATCAGGCACGAAAACACCGGAACCGTTCATATGACACTTCCAGTTCAGGAGATTACATATTTTAAATCAGCTAAATTTCCATGTTTTTGGGTGTTTGGCAGAACTGAGCTATCAGTTGTTTCTGGTGCTTGTATTGATGGAACTTATAATTTAGAGATACTCCCTAACTAATGAAGGCGGTAACTGGGAGACAATCCTCTCAGTTAAGTATCTAGTTAGAGGGAGACAAAAGGTCTGCAGAAGTTGCCTACTATTCCACAAATAAAGTTTGTAATTTAGGTCTTCTTATTCAGATATGCCTGTAAACCTGGTGATCACTATGGTGCTGTTCCCCATCAGTGCTGTGTTATCATTGTCAGTCAATACCACCCAACAGGATATTGAACTGGTCCGTGTGTGTTTTTCAAAGTAACGAGCCTGATCAAATGTTATGTTTCTGTCCTTCTGTCTTCTTAGCTAGGGTTTTAGCTTTACGATATGAGTTCTTGATAGCTTTTTGACATTAGTACCTCTGTATATAAACAGAAGTGTCCTGGCTTTTCGCTTATTACATTGTCATCTGGCCAACTTCTCTTTCACTGATAATGTTTAATGAAGTTTTATATGTGCATTATTTTATTACTTTGCATTTTCAATGCTTCTTGAAGAGAACATTGTACAAAAATGATCACAGAAGAGAAACTTGCAAGAGTTTGCTGTACAGTGCTTAATATTCTGGCATCTAATTCCCATTATTTTAAGTGTCTTTAAGCACAGTCTTGCTCCTGTTGATACTAGTGGCGACATCTCAGTCATTTCAGGAAAACAAAGTTTGGGCATATAATGCTTTGCACTGATTTTCTTACTGTCTTTCAGCCTAACCCAAAAACATTGAACAACATAATGTTAAATTTCCTACAGCCCAATTTTATCTCATCATCTCAAAACTTTAAGTTTACATGACTCCCTTTCTCATCCCATCAACAAAGAATTATGCTGAATTACAGCTTTGTTACTAAAGGGGAGCTGTGTGTTTGAGGTATATTTTTCCTGAGGCATTTTGGCCAAGTGGATGAGGTATTAATATGAGAAACTATAAACAAAACTTGGTTTTCTAAACTGCAACAGAGTGATTGGCTTAATTTGTTTCTATACACTGCCATCTTGAAAACTAAACTGAAGCATCCAAATTAAACAGGAGATGTAAATACTGGCCAGATGTTCCCTGGTGTCTGAATCTTTTTTGTTTCTTTAGTTCTATTAAATGGGTACATTTTTTGCATTCAACATAATGGATCCTGTTTTACTTTTCAGTCCTGGCCTAATGGCTTTCTAGCACATGCTCATGATATCATCCAATCATGTAAGCGTCATGAGATGCCGCTCAGCTTTGCCAGAGAAGATGAGTGTCAAACTGCTCAGGTTAGAGTGGACCATTTGTCCGACTGTCTTATGTGGGGAGTGAACGTGCTGTTAATTTAGGAAATGCCAACTGGGGCTGAGGGTTTAGTGAGCCAAACAAAACAGAGCACTGACCACAGGCTGAAACATTATAAAGTTTCTTAATGGTTCTGTCAAAGAGAAATATACCACATTTTTTTTCTGCAGAAGTTGCAATAGAGTCCTAGTACAAGTAGCAGGCAGTAAAACTTTAGCTTTGATAAGGACAGATAGACATTACAAGAACTTGAATTTGATTTTATGTGATGATTTGAGCTAAATTAAGTTGGGCTGGGTTGAATGGTAGGAAAGGCTTCTGCCCTGCCCTTCAGACTTAATCCTACCAAACAGATTATAGCAGCCTGCAGTAATTAAGGGTTTAGCAGCTTTTCAGTATGATCCAAATTATAACTGCCTACTAAAAATGTTTGTCACCAGTAGGAAAAACAGAATGACACTCTTCTCTTCCTGCTGCCTCCATAGCTTCACTCAGATCACTTAGCACATTTTTTTCCCTCCAGGGTAAGGCCTGCATTGTGAAAAGTTGACCTCAGTTCTGACGTAAATCAATAGGGGTTGAGGATGGTCAGCATTCTCCAAATTGGGCTCCTGCACTGTTCCTTAAATCTCTGGCGATTGTAAGGTTGCATGTGACAGATATTTTACTGCAAGGATGATTATATTAATCACGTTCACCACTTCCTGGGTGCATCTACACACACACTTTACTGTGGAGTAGACTAATTAGTTCCGCAATAAAGTGTCACTGTCTGCATGTGTGCCAGTGTTAGGTTGCAGTAAATTAACTAACTCTGCCATAAGATAGTAGTCGGGGAGTAATTACGTGCACTGAAATGTATGTGTAGCCAGCAACAGGGGCTGGCTGGTGCACAAGAGTGCTAAAGTGTGGGGGCTGCCTGCCACCTAGCCCCAATCTTTAGCCTCAGCCAACCCCTCTGCCACCTGATACCACTAACTGGAGCCTGGGGCTGACCCCCAGGCCACTTGCCATCTCTGGGCTGTTCTGCCCTGGCTCAAACTGCTGCAGTCCTAGGTACACATGCAGATGCTGTGTCCAGGAGCAGCTGACTCCAGTGCAAACTGTGCCAGAGTTTATCATGTTGCCTTAATGGCACATGTAGATGCATCCCCTGAGTAGTACATCTGTAAGGACTCCTAGCTTTTTGTTTGTTTTATTGTCTGTTATCATTGTTTAGGCTTACTTATAATTTTGCAATTATATTGTTATTGGAATATTTCTAGTTAAAGAGACATTTTTATGACTATTGTTCAGCATCCAGAGGACTTTTGCTGGTGGTTTATCAGTAATAGTATTACTATTAATTACCTTTTTGAACACTTGCTTCAGGAGATGAGCTTGCCCATGAACTTAGTTCTGCCAAAATTCTCATCATTTAGGTCATTTCAAAATACACTGGGTAAAGTACAGTGGAATATTCTGGAGAAGGCAAATTTGCACTCTGAGGGGAGAGGGACTAGATGAATTTTCCATATCTAAAGTGTTTGATTGTGGCAGGGTAATGTATTACTACTGTGTCACTTCTGGGACAGCAGCAGAACAGATTGGATTAAAATCCAATGCAAATGCAGTTAGAGCTTTCCAGCATAGTCAAGATAATGCATTGAAAAATCAATTGGAAATGACAGAATAAGACTATTATTTTTTCTTTGTTACTGGTGAATTAAAAAATAGGTTGATTTCTTAGAGGAGAATGCCCACAAATAGCAAAAGCAGCTTAACTTTGCCCTTGTAATTTATATTTTGCATGAGACAGGTCTAGTAAATTTTCCTGTGCTTCCAAATAAGCCTTGTGAAACTAAATAAGAAGTTTCATTTTCTTCACTGACAAAAGGTGAGAATTGCCCTTCAGTGACATTGTCGTCATCCATCTTTGCTGCCATATTAAGTGTCCAGTCCTGCAAGGCTGAAGACAAAGGAAGCCCAGGGCATTCAGACTCACAGAGGGCTCTCATCATACTGTAGGATCAGGCTTTATTTGGGTTTATTACTTTATTATATGGGAAGGGTGATTAAGAGGAGGTTGTCTTTCAGTTAGTAAAAAGGATTTATGTATTGAAACAAATGCAGCAGAGTGAATGGATCAGATTCTAGCAGGGCTTTTAATTTGGCTGCAATTACTCAATGCTGTGAAGCACTTTTTACAGCAGCTAAAATGACCAGAGCAGGCCTCTTAAACTTCATGTTTGTTTGGATTCATGCCTTATGTAAAAGGGCATTGGTGCATTCACATTTAAACTGTTCAGGAGCACAGCCATGATAGTAGGGGGGATAAGAATCATGTTCAAATGATGTGAACAAGCATTAGCAAATAAACCAAAACAGGCAAAACCAAGCGACAGAATTCATGCTACAAATAGGTGACTTAATCGCATCAGATTTTCCCTGCTCTTTCCTTATCCCTCATTCCTTTCTCTTGATTATTACTTGATTTTATGACTAAAATGAAATGATAAACTCTTTTGAATGGTGGCCACTGGCCATGTCTGGTCCACCTTTGTATTCAACCTAGTAACCTTATTCATTACTTGACCTGTGGTGGATCTGATGTACGGTATCCCAGATAGACATAAAACAACAAATATGTCATTTATGTGTTGCCATGTTCGTTCACAGCAGTAGTGCATGCAAAATGATTTCCTACACACCCTTTTGAAAAATGCATCTTGGGGAGCTGGAACTTCAAATGCAAGAAGTGGTCTCCAACCAAAAACTATTTTCCTGGGCTCATATAACGCTTCCACGTGGTAGAAAGCATCTTATTCACATTGCAGTAGGGACACTTGATTTATTCTATGTATTATGTTTTACCTTATATAATTATATTGGTTAAATAGTTTAATGGTGTTTTAGCCATACAGAATTGCTCCAAGAATTTTTTTTATTTGATGAAAGCATGATAAAAATGCCCTGTTAATCACCTCTCTGTGTTATTATTGTTTCTATAATGATAGCTTTCAGAATTATAGCACTTGTACTATCCCAGGGCCTGTAATCATAATGGTTCTATGATAATATTCCATTTAAGTGCTGTTAGTATAGAACTGCTGCTATAACCAAAACAATGTGATAACAGAAGCTATTTTACTATAGCTGGGATTCACATTAACCCAGTATTAAATGAACAGGAGAAACATAAAAAAACCCTGAAAAATGAGGGCCCAACAAGAAAAATTGCACAGTTGTGAGAGGAGTATATTTTTGATCCTCTTACAATTTCAATGCATCTTACACAGAACGTTTTATTTTTGAGTGCAGGAAGCTTATGATGAGGTGTCTGGAGATCAGGATGACTTATCTGCCTGTCTGAGCTGGGGGAGGTGAGAGCCTGGGGGAGAACACTGCTTAATGTTTATATGGCTTGTATCACGACATGTCATTGTTCTATATGGCACCTGGAACTTAAACATATATTTAAAGTTGAGGAAAAAAATCATAATTGTATAATAGGTTTTTACTCTTTTTTATTCTTGACAGTAATAAAGCTTTAGCATATATTTCGGCAGTACCCAAAGGACCTTGAAAGATATTAGGGTCACATTTTGCTGGGCACTGTACAAAAGATCCTTGGCTAGGAGAATTTATATTTGAAAAGACAGAAGCAGAATGGGAATTTATATCACTGATGCTGATGAGTGTAATAAAAAAAAATTGGCAGAAGTTAATGTATTGTTTCACAGTCCTTTCTGGGGGCGGGAGAACATAAAAGTATCCATTTCCTCATGCACTTTGCTAAGCATCACTCTACTCTTCCAGCTTCGAGAAGCTGGAGACTTCATATGAATGTGGAATCTTTAAATATAACTATGGGTCTAAAAGTCTGTTTTGGTTTGTTCTAGTGCATTTGTAGTGCATTTTCATACAAATCACTTTAAACCACTAGGAAATACAGTGGGTTCCAGTTCTGCTCATCGTGGTCCCACAAGGATTCTCTGATATTCTCTGATATTCAGTAGGTCATGTATGAATCCAAAGTACCATGTTAATGCTTGAGATATATTCTATAAGCATTAGGTTAATGAGGTCAAAGGCTTGTCCTTGCATCTTTCATCTGGGAATCACAAAAGTCTCTATGAAAATTTATGGTGATTAACCTGTTGAAAAAGTGTGTGTGGGTGGACAGGGATGGAGGTAAGTACTATCATGATTTCAGAGAGGGAACCCAGAGGCACAGAAAGCTTAACTTACCCAAGGTCTTTAATCGTGTAGTGGAGCCACAAACAGAATCCAGAGCTTTCAACTTCCATTTGTCTCCTTTAACCAAAAAACTTCACTTCCTCCAGTTTAATCCCATAATTACATTAAGGATATATTTATCAGGAAGGGTTATTCAAACCCTTTCTGAGTTTATGTTTGTGCAGTTACTAACTGACATCTAGGGAATTTCTGTGGTCATTTGCTATTAGGTTATCATAATAACTCTTTAAACATGCATGAGTTAATGCATGCACTTTTTTCCTAAAGGAAAATAAAATTCAATTAAAACAAAAATAGAAGTGGAGATTTTTAATTAAAGATTAAGGAGGACATCAAGCTGACCAGGAGAGGATTTCCTTCACAGTAGTTTATATCAGGAGTTTTCAACCTTTTTTAATAAGTGTACTTCCAGTGGCCTCCTTTTTAATAAGTGTACCTTGGGGTGGGGAAGGTGAGTGGCCAGACACAGAGCTGGGTGGGGGGAGGGATGGTGAGTGGCTGGATGCAGAGCCGGGTGGGGAGGGATGCAAGTGGTCAAACATGGCATGGAGGGGTAGCAAGCAGCGGAGTGGCGGCAGCACAGCATCTGTGCAGCCCTGCCCTCACCCTGCCCCAGCCCTGCCTCCATGAGACAGCAGCACAGGGTGGCAGTGCTCCATCCCTGCCCACCCCCATGTACCTCCTGGGACCTTGTAAAGTACACCCAGGGGTATGCATACCCCTGATTGACAACCCCTGGTTTTATATTATACCTATTTAGTTGATTGCAAAATGCAATCTAATTCTCCTGTCTTTCAGTTAAAGAGTCTTTCTATTGCACCAGTGACAGGAGTTCAAGCCCTACTTTGGACCATCCTGAAAATTCCCCTTCAATGGAACCTGTTGTAAATGTACCTGGTTATTCAGGCTGGCCGGCCAGACATGATGCTAGCCACATTATTCCTTTATATGCTATTGGCTCTAGAAGCTGCAACACCTTAACTATGCTAGTGCAATGGGTTGTTAGGCTAGGCTCAGGTAGACCTTGGATCTTGATTTCTTTTTGTACCACAAGCAGTCATTCACACAAGTGAAAAATGGGCACGGTACAAGATGACATGCATAGATGTGGGCAATTTTAAAGCCCCTGTCTTTATGATTTTCTATTAAAACTTGGTGTCTCCAAAACACTAAAACCAATTATAATGCCCTTCATTGTGGTATAATAATTGTGTTACAGAAGTGTAAATATAGTATTTTACAGGAATTGCTGCTTAAGTCTGTGTTCCTATACCAAAATCTTCTTTTCTTAATAAAACTTGGAAGCCTTCTGCAGCTCCATAAGTGTTCAGGGCCATCAGCTTGAATGTCCTCTGCTTCTGATCTCTGCTTAGCTCAGAGCAGTCCCAGCTCAACCCCACAGCTGTACTACAGTAGCTTGCTATTAGGATTTCAGGATTCCCTGGATATCCAACCCAACCAAGGGTTGGTGTAGGCATTGGTTTGGAGGGAGCATGACTAATGTCCTTAGGCCCTAGTTACCTCTAACTTCTTAACAGCTCCAGGACCTGATCACCTTGTGATCACCTTGTGATCAGGGTACTGCACAGAAAGACTGACCTACTGTATTCAGAGTCAAGAGAAAACTTGCTCAGGTATACTCTGCTATTATTGACCTGTCATTACTGTGAACAGTCTCTCCATATACCATCTAGCCATGCGGTGCTTGCATTCAGCACTTATGTTGCACTCCCTTGCCATCAGTGCAACTGACAGTACAAGGTCAAAAACAATAAGAATCAAACAGTATAAGGGCATAGCTACACGATCTATGGACCAGGGGGCATTGCAGTAAAACATAGCATGGTCACAACAAATAGACTACACACTATAGCTCCTTCCCATTTCCCCAAAATGCAATGCAGTTGCCATTAGACCAGTGCTGGGAACATGCCTAGCAGTTACATTACATTTTTCATGTTGTTGAACATAAAGTGGGCATGTCATGTTTCACTGTGATGGATGCTGAGTTTATCGTGGCCATCTTGTCAGGATCCTGATGTGCAATGAATGGAATCTGTGTGTGCTTCCTGGAGCAGACATTTATTCAAAGGCTTATAACACAACAGTGTATGCTTAAGGAAAACAATGGAGGGCTCATAAGTCAGGTGTGTGATTCTGTGGAAAGAGGATTTTTTTACACAGAAGATACATAATATCAGGTCAAGTACATGAAAAGAAATTCCTCAGATGTAGGGACAGGGATGATCATATTATGAGCTAGATCTGCCTAGGGGGTGAATGATTTTCACTCTGAAAATTGGACTTATTTTTGTAGCTGATGCTAAACTTGATGTATTTCCTAAGTAGTCAACCCTTTTTCATGTGGCAACACATATTGCTAAACTCCACGGAACCCTCCGTATTGTTATGTAAATTGCGAATATCATGGTTTCTCTACCTGTTATGGAAGACAGCTAAGTACACTTTACTTACAGTAAGCTGCCGGCAATGAGGGCTACCATTTTGAATACATTTTTGATTCTCTTGTTGCAGACCCATAGTTATTGGTTCTGAATAGCAACCATAAAATACATTTAGCAAAAAGATCATTTGATAAGTGATTAAACTGCTTTGGATGGTAACTTATGAAAAAAAAATATTTATATTTTGTACACAGAATAATAAAGGCTAAAGTGTCCAGCTTTATAGAGGGAGTGGAGGTTGTAAGGGGCTTCAGTCTCCAGGAGAAAACTGAAGCAGTCCCTGTCCTGGGTTCTAGATTCCCTCACATGTATGTCCTCTTAGAGCCTACACGTCCCTGTGCCACTTCTGCACCAGCCAGTAGAGCTAGTCCCTTGCAGAGAGAAAGGGGGGGCGTCACAGGCTGTCTTCTCCATAAGGCTGCTACAGTGATTTCAATTGCCTTGCCTTCCAGGAGGTCCTACTTGGGCAATCAGCCTTCACTCAAGATTCTGTCATGAGCTTTGCCTTTAAGGCATAATTTTTCCCTAATTAGTTACTGTATGCTTCTTATTTTGACAGAGATCAAGTTGCAAATCCAGCTGCCTTTATTTGTTTCACTTGTCTTGGGAAGCAAGGGAGTTCAGTAGGATCTAATGGAAAAATGGGTAGGGGACAATGTCTGCACCTACTAGTATCAAGGCACCAGAGGAAGTCTGGTGGAAACTACCATCTGTGTGTTCTTGCTATACACTACTGAGAATTAAATAATGCAAGTCAACAACAAGGGAGCTTACCTTTGGTCAGTGCAGAACAGGGATGTGCTAAACTCATCTGGAATGAAAATCTGACTTTCATATTTTATAAGTGTGCCTGGATTATATCATCTCATGGGGGTGAGGCCCACAAGACTCAATTTGTGATGGAAGGAACCAGCTAAATCAGGGATTGGCAATTTACAGCCCACAGGCCACATCTAGCTGTTGGAAACTTTGGATCCAGTGCACAGATGTGGGGCTTTGGCAGCATTTGGCAGTGGGGGCACCTTATGTGGGTGCTGACCCATTGCGCTGCCAAGAAAGGTGTCAGCTGTGAATGCCTTCCCTGTGCAGCCAGGGAAACAAGCAGTAGTGGCAGGGTCCCAGCTCCTGCCTGTCTGCCCACCTTGAACCTGGGGTGGATCATTCAGGCTCACAGCCAGAGAAGATTTGCTCTGTGCTAAATAATAGATTGCTAATCTGATTGAGGAAAACTGGGAAGGAAAATAAAAGCAGCTCAAAGCAGTTAAATTATCAGTGTGTTTATATCTGCTTACCAGGATCTCTCTTCGTGCATGTCATCTTCTAAGAGATTCATCATATGACATACTCTAAGCAACTATCTAGTCTTTGATACCAAGGTGACAACATTTCAGGATTATTCTACACAAAACTTTGTGTACCAGTTTAACTGATTCAAGGTGGGAGTGATTTTATATGTCAATTCAACTGTATGGGAAGACACATTTAGGCAGGTGTATTATATTGTGACAGATTACTGATGAGCTTTCAAAGAGTTAGCACCTCTACACTAGCATAAATGTACCCTTGCTATCTGTATGGTTTTAGTACTATTGGGTTTCAAATGATATAATACAAGTGGTACAAAAACTGTATAAAGACAGTTCTTTGCAAATGCTAAAGAAAGATAGGTTTAAAAAAAATCCAAGACTAGTATAGGGTGACCACAAGAGGACATTAAATAACAACGCACGTTAAAAAAAATAAAACCAGTATTTCAGCAAAGTACTTAACGATTAGCCTAAAAATGCTTAAAGGTAAGAATACTTTGCTCAACTTGGGGCTAAATGATAACAGTTGACTAGAAGTAGTGAACTATGTATTCTTAGAGAAATAGCATCAGGTGCCTTAGATAGTGACCTGATTTATGGTAGTTTGGTACAGCTATTCTAATATGTTCATTATATTAACTTCCAATACTATAGTTCTACAAAACTCAAACATCTCTTATCTGAGTCTCCACCCTCCCATTTCCTTAGCCCCCCCAGATCTGTTAGTTTGCATAGACTGGTAGTCTCACTTTAAACACAAAACTTTACAGGCCTGGGATTGACTGTGCACATGTTTGCCATCCATTGAGGCAACATTATCAACTTAGGCAGTTACTGGAAAACTTAAAGTTTCACACCACTTCTGTTCCTGATGAATTTACCAGACTGTAGGATCTCTTATGCAGAGATTTGGAAAGGTATTGATTTACCCATTAAGAAAGAAGCACATGAATTAAAGAACTGTTTTTTTTCCTTTTCCCCTAAACACATTAGTAAGCTGCTTTTACGTAATGATGCGGAGCCAAATTCTGTTCTTTTCTATATTGGAGTGTATCTGAAGAAACTCCATTGGAATCACTGTGGCTATTCTGGATTTATACAGTTGTAGCAAAGAGCAGCATTTGGTCAGAATATTTATATGGCACTGTACAACTGAGTCCTGAACCATAAACAACCTGCTTTTATGCAAACAAATTACAAAATTGTGTACATAGCAAGAGAATCTCTGCTTTTAAGCTGTCTTGCTCAGGAAAAGGAATTAAGTCATCCTGATTGGATATGTATAATCTCTGTGAGTTTTTAAATGTATAAATTTCTATTGCTGCATAAACTTCAGTTTCTGTAATCTAGATCCAGCTCCCTTTAATTTGTTTGTCTCTTGAGGATATAGATTGAAAAGATCATACCGTATCTAGTCATCTGAACCATCTGATGTAATTGAAAAAAAGCACTAAATATAGTCAACACAGCTTGGTTCTGTCTTCTGGTAACTACCCTAGAGGCAATGGAAAAGGAGCCCAGAAAACAATTTGTATATTATAAGCAGGTCAGTCCTCCGGGGGACTCATGGAATCACGCAGTGGAAGAGGACAATCACAGCACTGAAATGGTGGGTAATTTTATTTGTTCCACTTGATGGTCACAGTGGCATCATGCTGGTCAATTACTCTTGAGTCAGCAGGTTTCAGAGGTTAAGACCCCCCTTGTGGATTGCAGCACTGCAGGCAAAGTATTCAGGCCAGATTGAAACCGTTTCAACATCAGAGACGCCAGCCTTTTTCTCCCTTGGAGATCTCCTTTTTCATCTATATACAAGACGTACATGTGATAGAATAGGCATGTCTGTAGCATCTAGACAACTTAATTGCTGAGAGTGGAAAAAATGCCAGCTTGAGATAAATAAAGGAAGAAAAGGAGGCAGAGCGATAGACTACACAGCAGAGACATGAAATGTACCAATACTGCAAATTTGAGTGTTAGTTCCATAGGAAAGATCATGTCTGGGAATAGTCCTCATGCCAGCAACCTACTCATGTTTCAAAACTGCTGAACTCTTAACAATATCATCACATTTTTTGTCAAGTGGAAATGTTTAAGCTACTTCTTCAGTGATCTGCAATTCTAAGGGGAAAAACAGCAGAAATGCATTTGCTTTAGCACTAGAGCTGCCACAAGCGATTGGGCAGAGGTGGATATGAAATCCAAGCTACTAGGAATAACAAGTGAAGGGGGCCAGGCAGGAGAAGGCTGAAATGATTCCTTAAGGCTTTTCCACAGATGAAATTCACCAAACGAGTCGCATTTCATTTGGACTCAGGCAGAGGAAGCAAAGGAAATGGCATTTTACTCCCTTAATTATAATACAATATCATTGTCTTGGGAACACAGGAGATTGTCCTGCGCCTCATTTTTAAACTTAGTTGGGTATGTGACGCTTCAAGCCTAAAAGATCTCAAGTGTACATTTCCTGTCAGAAATATTATGCTGTGAGACCTATGCCATTTCTGAAGAGCTAAAACCTAAACTTTAATGATTTTGGCCTATATTGTGCCAGTTTTTAGTTTCTGGAAAACTTCTCAAGAATTGCAAGGTTATAGATGAATCATTATGAGTAATTGGAGTGCTCATTCATCCAGATCATGTGTTTAGAGGCAGAAGTGATCAGTAGCACTTGATCTCTTATAGATGACATTTAGAAATGGATCAAATAACCCCTGTGTGTAATATGTACATCAGGATTTTTAAGTCTGTAAAATACACTGGCATCCATTGGCATATATATGTCTTTGATTATTCATTGTAAATTAGGTTACTGATGTTAGGCCTAGAAACAGTAATTAAATTTGCTAGTAGCAACCAGACATTTTTGTCAAGGAATAGCAGGCATGCTTCTGGTTTTTTTTTTCAAATCAAAGAGTTAAGTGTTGCTTTCTTGGATTCCAAAAGACTTTGTTTTCAGCTTAGCAGAAGCACATAAATACATGCTTAAATTAAACCATTTTAAATCTCATTGACTTCAGCATCTGCTTAATTTAAGCATATACTTAGTTACTTTGGTGAGCCATGGTCTTTGCGAAAGGGTACTGTTCAATTGTTGGTGTCTTGTAAGAGACTGAATCCTTAATCATGTTAGTGAGAGGAGGTGGCACTTCCAAGAGATACATAAGTAATTAGATTAGTCTAATATTCACATGGTTCTTATATATTCATGTTTGGAAATACAATATTGGGTACTGGACTATGTGTAGATCTATGGTGAGATATTCTATGCCACGGATGGGAATATAATTTATCATAATAAATAATATAGAAACCGATTCTTAACATGGTACAGATCCATTCATTTCAGTACAATTTTGTCAGTTAACACTTGCAGATAAACAGTGTTTTTGAATATGTATGTCTGATGTACAGGTGCATAAATATTCTTGGTCTTGGATTCTTTCCATCCCTTGTGTATTTTGCTGTGGTTGACTTTTGTGTTGTGTGAAGCAAGGGTGATTTCATAGATTTCATAAACATTAAGGCTGGAAGGGACCCTGAAAGATCATTGAGTTCAGTCCCCTAGCCCAAGGGCAGGAAGTCAGCTAGGGGCAAAGGATCCCAGCAAGATAACTGTCCAAGCATGATGTCAACTTGTTAGGGAGTTTAAGAAACAAGTAAGAGCCACTGTGTGGCCTATGGGCTAATAAAACTCCAGTAAACTAAGGCAGAACACTCACTGGGAAGTCAGGCGACATGGGTAGTAGCACTTTCGTCATCACTTATAACCATCACCATTACATAAATGAATGTAGGAATTGCAAAGTATGTCTGTTTGCACAGGGTGATATTTGCTGGGGTTCTGCCTTAGCTTGACATGCTAATATAGAAAAACCCCACACCTATTTGAAAAGAAGAAAGGGAGGAAACACAGGCAACGTGTAGGAAGGGCATGGTGATGGCACGTGCCTCCCCTAAGAGCACTGGTGCCCCCCTCGACAGCGAGCGCTCTGGCTGGTAGGGGGGCACAAAGAGCACTGGTTCCCCTCCTAAAATTGGGTCCGCTAAGTGGTAAACTGCACTTAGCATTTTGGGGTTTTGACCCTAAATGAATCATGAATCTTACATAAACAAGACATAGGTATCTATTTTTAATGAACTGGGCCCTTTAGTTCAACATTTTATTCTCTACCTATTCCCAAGAGGCTGGAGGTTTGGAATGCTCCTTTAACAGCCTCCATCTAATTTTATGACTTTCCAGACCTTAGAAATGTAGAAGTGATCCACAGTGAGATCCACCACATTGTACAAGTTGTTGGAATCGTGCTACAAACTGGAAAGAAAAGAATAGGGGAGCGTGTAGAATATGGTAGGATTGTCCAGCCTTTTATTAACAATATAATTTTCGTAGCCTGTCAACTTAAAAAAAATGGTATTGTTGGAATGCAGAGTATCAGGAATATTCAAGGCAAGCCTTAAAAATAGGCTGTAAAACAAGCTGTACAGGTATCTTTGCTTTTTAAAATTATATACTGTATAAATTAGTTGAGCAGTATCTGTCAAGACGAAAAGATATTTGAGCCCTGAGGTAGCATTATTAATATGAAGAAACAATGTCAGATGCAGAGACTCTAAGCAAATTGTTGTAAACATGTGTCCTTGCATATGGATCTTCATGTATGTACAGGTATAGCTAGATATAGATCTATTGATGTAAAATGCTTCAAAGGCAAACAATTCTGAACATTAAGAACATTCAGAAAATGTGGGATCCGAGAGACATTTTTTTCTTAAGGTTCCAAGAAACCAGGTTCATAGCACACAAAATTAACCCAGCTTTTACAAGTCTCGTGCAAACTGAAACATACTTCAACTGGGGCAAGAAATGAGCAGGGCCCACTCTTTAACATGAAGAAATTCAGAAATACATAAACTCTGACAAATGAAGACCCTTGTGAAGAGGCTCAAAGGACTCAGAATATGATCACTGAGGAGGAACCATTTCCCTGTAATTTTACAAGCATCTTCAGATTATTCAGCAGAGGATTACCGTCCATCTTTCTTGCTGAGGCTGTTCCGTGGAGGAGGCATCCAGAAATCTGGATCAGTGTTCTAGCACTGTATTAAAAAGATAGTCTTCTCCGTCCCTTTCTTTTTATTACAAATGCCCAAAGCCAAAGCATTTTGGAAATATTGTGGAACTGTCAAAACCTTTCAGAAATGCCTAAATGAACTGCTTTGACATTTCTGAGATTTTTTGTCACTTTTGTTTCAGAAGCAATTATTTGGTGGGATCTACCCAAATTTATAAATAGTTTTGACCTTCCTGAAATTCCATTTTTTGCCTAAGAAATATTTCACCAAAAATGCTTTTACCCAGCCCAAGTCTGCACTCACAGTTATTGCCAGCAAGAAGGAGGAGGACTCACTCACCTTCTGGGTTAAAAGTTTTTCAGGGACTCAAGCAGGGTGGAATAGAATCATACTCAGATGCTTATGTCCACTAACATACCTAATAGGTGGAATTGAATTTGGCTATTATCCAGTTATGGGACCTAACACTAACCATATGCAGTATTGCTAGAATTGCATAACAGGCAGAAGGATTTGATGTGTGCTCTACTGTCTTATGTATAGTCAGGCAGAGGGATACCCTTGATGGGAGGATGGTCTCAAAAGGCAAAATCCTCCACTGTGCTGCTTGGCAGAGAATGTCTCTTGTCCTTAGGGCACTCACATAGGAGCAAGCAGAATTCTAGATAAGTGCTTTCATGAAGGGATTGGCAAACTTGCCTATGTTCCACCAAACGACAAGGAACTGAAGGGCTACAGCTTCCAAATCCCCTTTGCAAAAGTTGCCAGCAGCTGCAGGCATGTATGCTTCTTCCATATAAATGAGCACAACATCTGCTCCTTAGGCATCCTGCTAAACTGTGGTTATGCAGCACCTGCAACCTCCTCTGTGGGCCCTGCTTCTCAGCACCTTGTGGGTGAGTTAGGCATAGCTCCAAAAGGGGTCGAATTTGTATATAAAAAGTAGTTATATTCCAGTCCCTGAGCGTCTCTCCTGAAATGCCTAAAGAAAATGCCACTCAGAGCACACAGTCAAACTATGGATGGTCTTCAAGGCTCCAAATTTTCTCTGAACTTGGCTGCATTTTAGATACACACATTAGCTTTGCAAGGGCCATTAGACTAGGTGCCCCCTCGGTGAAACACTGACAGCCTGCCAGGCTCATTTGGTTTGACAGCTTCTTGACTTGGCTCGTAACTTGTGATACCAAAATTAGACGTCACTCAGAATAGATGGTGAAGATCTTCACAACAGTGTCCTCCCACTCATTTTTTTCATTGCTTTGATCTACCTTGGAATGGCATCTATGCTGATATTTATCAATTTATCATGTAGTGTTTGAGTTAACATCTTGATAAGAGGAACAGTGACAATTTACATGCCACAGAACTGTTTGCCACTAGAAGGCATCACTGCATCAGTTACACATGGTTCATTTTTAAGGCTGTTTTTCTTGGTAACCATAGGTTTGCATTTGCTGTTTAAAAGGAAAATTGAAATTGTAGAATCCATGAGAGGATGGGTGTGTGCCACGTATGCAAAGAACTGCTCAAAGGAATATGGGAACATTCAGCTCTAATTTTGTCTGTACCATAACTGCAGAATAAGGTTCAGTGTAAAAAAAGCACTTTTAAAACTTTTTATCAAGTCAAAGATCAAAATGTAATGGGTCTGCAATAAATTAAATCAAAAGAAGCTTTGGGGATTGTTATACTGATAAGGATTTTTTGTTTTGTTTTAAATCTAACCATAAATGCATTTATTACCCATTGTTTGTTTTTCTAAACAGACCAGGGCAGCACCATTTGCTAGCTGACTGGCAATACAACCCTCTTTTTACAACTTGGAATTTAAAAACAGGAAGGCTGCCATTCACATTGATTAAGTCTACATGGAAAATCACCTGGAAGGTTTCAGCTTTGGCATAAGCAAATAGCAAAGTTTGTGACAGCTGAAATTTTACCAAATTGCAACCTATTCAGCCCAGCACTGGCCAGGGACTAGCCTCTGTACTAATATCTATAAACATTGGAGCTGCAAGATTATTTTTAACGCGTTTCATTGGAAGAGTCTATCGCCACATGCATATTAGTTACTCCATGCAAAAGCAACACAAGTGATCAGTTTACCTTTAATTAAAACAGCACAAAACCAGAATCTGAATTTGGCTTGTCAGATAAGTTTAGTACAGAGAAATCTGCAGCTAATCAGTCCTGGTCCAACTAGTAAAGGTCACAGCAATCATGTTGAGTTATTACAGAGGTGTTAAGACACATGGACACTATAATCAGGAAGGGAGAAAATAAGACAAAAGTAAATATTTTAACTTTATCATATTTCTTTAGTCTTTCAGTGAGGGAGATTCTTTTCAGCTAGTCTTCCACCAGGAACTGTCCACCACCCCTCCCCCTGTCATGCTTCACCTTATAATCCTGCTGTTTCAGCATTAAGGGCAGGATTGTGCCTGAGGCACTATCCTGAGAGAAGGGTGGTGTTTATGCTGCATTGTCCCAGGAAACATTGCAACTCAGGCCAGCTCCACAACAGAAAGTTCTGTCAGAATAGTAATGCTGGGACTCGTTATGACATTTCTATACCAGCAAAAGCCCTGGTCGGAAGGCAGTTATATCAATATTTGCCGGTATGGCTTATTTTCTCCAGGAACTGGAATAAATTATGTTAGCTAAAGCACTTTTGCCTGTATAATCTGTGTGTACTAGGAGGGTTTGCCAATTTAGCCATATCAGCAAAGCTCTTTTAGTGTAGACTAGGCTTCAGACTATCTTTAAAATTGGGATGCATCCCTGATCAGCTCTTGGAGGTAGTGAGTGCACAGGGCAGCCACGCCAAAACTCCATGCTCTTCCCTGACCACCTCCTCTGCCTTTCTGGATGTAAGGTCTTGGTACACATACAAATGCATGCACATTCTTTTCCCCACATAGTGCATAGTGCAAATCACCACAAAACCCTATAAAAAAGGAAAAGGACATTAAAAATAAATCGTAAATTAAGAAATGCAGTGAAATTATCAAGGCATTAGTTAGCCACTGAAGTCCATGGAGGGGATGATTCTGTTCTTTGAAACTATATATTTTTGAGACAGACTGTCCCCACTGTTGGCTAGCCAAATGCATCTGTCAAGCAGGACTGATAAACTGAATAACCTGTATTTATACGGTCCCCCTTTAAGACAGACAGTGTTCAATAGTTCTTATCTGGGTATGTGTACACATGCATATTTAATGCACATTAGCCCAATTTAAGGTGCATTAAAGGCACGTGTCTACACATGTGCACCCTTAATGCCTCTTAAAAATGGTGATTTAAGGCTATTTAAGCCTAAATTTGATACCTGCATCAAGCAGGTATCAAATTTATGCATGAATAGTTAAATCACTTTAGTGAACATGTAGATGCCCTAATGTGTATCAATGCAATGTGTGTCCATTGACTTGGGACTAACGTTAGTCCCAACTCAGTCCACACAATTGTGTTAATGTGCACTAGCATGTGCACATGTGGACATGTGCATAAATTGCCTTAATGCACATTAGGCTAATGCACATTAAGTTTAGGCGCACGTAAAAGCACATGTAGACATGCCCTCCATGTCTGTAACTTGTATATTGAGACCTGAAGTACTGAGCCCTAAATAATAAGGACTAATTCTGTCCCCATTGTCATTTTGAGAAAAGGCAACCTCCATAATGGTACATGTGTAAAAAAGTACTCCTAAGTGGGATTAAGGGAAGTATCTGAAAAAGTTTCTGAAAAAAAAAATCTGAAAAATCTATTTGAAAAAGTTTCCATTATAATTGGGTCCAAAAGATTTAAAGTATTCTGGAGGAGATAAGTTAGATGTATCAAAATAAGGCAATTAAAAACATGAATTTCAAAAGCTTTATGAATATAAGGCTCTGTGCAAACATCTATTCTGCATCCAGTTATGATGGTACACAAAAATTTGGTATTTGGTCACACAAATAGACAATTACCTAACCAACTAATCATTTATGAGAGTAAATAACCCACTTTTATCTTACAACTGTGGTAATTATGCCTCTAATGAAGGTAAATAATTGCAGTCAATTTTTTTGTGAACTTGTTTCTTATATTTCCACTCCTGAATGCAGAATTTATTCCAAATCTTCCAAGTAGATTGCATTTTATGTTCTCAGCCTTTCAGCATTGTGAGAGGTTTTTCCCTCCTTTTTTTGTTTCTATGATTGGAATTTTATTAATGCCACTGTCAGGTGATATAGAAAGTAAGCATGAGGTACAGTGATCTTCCATGATTTTTTCATCCTTTTAACATGCCATATAATATGGTAATATATAAATAAGCATTTGAAATTAGGCATCAAAAACAGCTTCTTTAAAGAGCAAAGGCTCAGAATTTAATATAATCACTCTAATTAATCTAATCCTTTAATTATAGAAAGTTTGATAGAAATTATATTTTAAAAATACCTTGAACTTGGCCTAAATAGTGAGTTAAAAGCAAAAACTAGCAGAATGTTTGAAGACATTAAGCAAAAAGAATTTATTTGTGTAGTGCTAACTACAATAACTCAGAAATTAAGAACCTCGGCTGCTTAGCAGAGGAACCTGTCACACAAAATGTAATAATGCAGTAAAATGACAGGGATTTTTTGCGCCTGAGTAAGTTACAGATGAGCATAACTCCCATCCAGTTTGTGCAATTAATCCAACACAAAATGACTAATAAAAGGACCCATGCAGCTCCAAATAGGGCAATGTTTTAGGGAGACGAGCTTCCTATGCTTATATCATTTTGGCTCTACTTTCGTCTTACCATTTCAAACCTAAGTAAATAGAAGTGAAATTGTATGCTGGCTTTGCACTGTAACATATGGCCATAAAGATTTATCTGTCTACTCCAGAGTTGTATTTTTGACATTCGTGAATAACATATGATATAGTGGGAGGTATAAAATTACTGTACTGGACAGTAGTAGTATAACCTCTGCATCCCAAAAGCTTGGCATTGTTCTAAAGAATATGAATTTATTTGGGGGAGGTTTAAAAACAAACCAAATAAGTGCAACAAAAGCAACACCTCAGCTTTCTGAAACACTTGTTATGAATTGTGTTGGTCAGAAAATAAGAACATCGTAGAAAAAAATTTCCAAGAAAAATAGGAATTACTTTCATTTGATTGAAAAATGTTGGTACTCTTATGTTTTATCAACCACCCAAAAAGGTTTTGATTCTTTTAGTTAAAAAAAACAAATCCCTTAAAATTTTCAAGCAATGCTATAGGTCAGCTGTTTTTCAAGTTGGTCCCTATTTAGTTTTATTCTATGTACCGTGATTGCAGACATCCTTATTATTCCCATATAATCTTTGTTCAATACCTCTTAACTTTTTGTAAAATATAGGTATTTCTTAGCATCATCAATGTGTTATGATTATAGCTGTAGACCAGATAATGTCTACATAACATGAGTTAATTGTAGATGATAGGCACATCTACATGTACATTAATACACCATAGTTACTGTGTATTAAGGTTAGTACCCATAATATGAGGTACTAACTAAATGCACAGTAACTTGCTCTACTGCACAGTAGTGCCAGCGCATGCCCTTTTAGTGATGCTAATGCACAGTAGACTAATTCTGCTGTGCTTTAGCACAAAAGCACAACTTTTGCCATGCTATGTTAATGTGCAGTGGAATTAGTCTACTGCACAGTTTGTGTCTTGTGTAGATGTGCCCAGTATTAACAAGTATTTTATTTCTTATTTTTAAATGTGTTGCCTTCATTTTCATTAAACATCCTCTTGGAGGAGAAATAGAAGAGGTATGCTCTCCCTTAACATTCATATTTGTAATTACTTGTATCATGTCTCACTCTTCCTATTCATCTTTTCTCAAATCTAACCAGTACTGATGTTTTGGATCTCTCCTCAGGTAGAAGTCTGGCACAAAATGGTGCTTTTTAAGAGATTGTTACTGTTTGTGGAAAAGATGACAGTTTGACATCCCTACAAACTGATGTCCTCTCTTTTTTCATTGAACATATACAGGCAACGGAAACACATGTTGGTCTGCCAGTGTGCTTCATCTCTAATATGTTGACATCTCTTCTTAGAAGATATTTCATACTGTATCCTCATTCAACCATTGGCCTTCCTCCTCTCATTGCTGAAAACAAGGCTAAATAGCTCTATCTATGGTAGTGATTTTGTGGTCTGTGTGCAGACTTAATTAGGAAATATTTTTTCCTTCAAAAAAAAAGGAAAAAAAAGGAAAAAAAGAAGTGAAAACTTTTATTTTTAGAGGGGGCAGGGATTATTTCATCAAACAAAAAGAAAACCTAAAGTTTAAAACAGTTTTACACAACTGAAAGCCAGAACTTACCAGTAACCAAAAAGCTATTTTCTAATGAAAAGAATACAAGGTTTGGTAGAAAACTATGATAATCTTTGAATGTGACCCATGCCCAATAGGAATGGATGAGGCTAACTAGGAAATGAGCCAAGTCTGACAAATTATTTCATCCATCAAACTCAGATATGTGTTGTTTACAGCTAAATGACAGACAATAAAAACCTAGGCCAGATTCATAACAGTAACATGGATGGTGACAGTACTGTTATGAACCGTGATATGTTAATAGCTGCCTAAGGCAGCTTTACTGCTTCCCATGCTGGAGTCAGTATGAAAACAGCGTTGTGTTGCCAAGATCCTTCTGGGGAGCAGGAAGATTGACTGAAGACCACTTGCAGAATCTCTGTGGTCACCACCGGAGTGTTCGAAAGCAGATTTTGATAATATTTCAAAATACAAAAAGACAATAGTGTCATCCAAACCACATTGTGGCTTTAAAAGAGAAGATGAGAAGGTTTATTATTGTCTTGCAAATGCAAGTTTATTAGATATTATTTTAATGGGTAAATGCTGTTAATCTTCTCACCCCTGGTTTCCAGTGTGATATTTCACTCAGATTTTGATTTGTAGTGTGTCTGTTTTATTTTATATTTAACTTTTATATTATTTTATATTTTACTTTTATTCTGAGTTCACTTTTATTCCTTAGAAGTAAGCATTTCTGAAGGGCGGGGGAGCGGGGGGCATGATTCCGTGGTGGTTGGACATATATCCTGTCTTTTTTAAGACCACTGCTTTGAAGACAGCATGAAAAGATAAATTATATTTGGATGGCCTACCACATGCAAATGTACAAAAACCCATTTGCTAACACAAAGTTATTTGTGTTCAACATTTTGTATCCAAATCCAAAGTTGGGTACTGGTAATATATGAATGCATTATACGTTTTGATAATTTATTATTCTTGTTTCTTCTGTTCCCTTCCCAGCTGAACTTCTAGACTAACAAATCCTGTTAAAATTACATTTGTTCCCAAACTTCGAAGTCCAACCAGAGTTGGCAGCCACTGGACTTCCAGCAAATAATTAGTTTTTCAAATTGCTCTCTTGGGAGCAGGGTGACAAAGGGACTTATTCACATGTAAAAGCTAGTCATGTAAAGGAGTTTTAATGGACTTTTCACCAGCGATTTTAGTATAAACAATTTTAATGTAAAATGATTTTAGTGTGTAATAAGACTTGAATACAAAGAATACATCTTCTTTTAAAAAATGAAAGGGAATAAATGCCCTTTTTTGTGAAAACTGCCAAACAGTTTAAGAGGTTTAACCAGCACCTTTTACATAGTAAACTGTACACAGGCAAAATTCCTGATGATGTCCATAGAATAAAAGGTAAGGAAGGAAGGATGCATTTGTGTCCCGATAACTGAGAGAGAGGGCAAAGGTATTAGCATGAAGCTGGAGTACAAAGCTGCATTTTACAGTGCTTCTTGTCTTATTGAGACCTGAGGAAAGAGAAATTGGGAAAAAGAAAAACCCACAAAACACTTATTTATTTTTTGTTTCCAAAAATAAGAGAGAATGAGAAAGGAAGAGGAAAAAGCCACAAAGGTATGTTAGCGTGTGCAATGTTCCTGCAGCAGACAAAGTTCTTTGGATAAATCCTATATCTTTTATTTGACCAACTTAAACAGTTGGAAAACATTCTTGGCAAGCTTTTGGGCACAAACACCCTTCGTCAGGCTAAGGAAGCATCTGCAGTTGGTGTGTGCTCTTCCTGGATGGAATGAATAATAAAGAAGCCAAAGGCTGGTATGCATGCAAGAAAGCCAGTCAGTGACAACGTAAATAGGAGTCAGTGGGTGAGAGAGAAGTTTAGGGGGCCGGGGGGAGAGGTGATGAATGTAGCTGGTAAATAGTGGAGAGGTACCTGGGGAATCAGATGTTAGGTAGGTTATAATGTGTCATAAATCCAATGTCCATATTTAGTTCATGATTTGTTGTAGCCAGTAGGTTGATGAAATGAAAATTCCTGAAGCACTAGGGCTAGGTACAAACCTTCAAAAAGCTCAAGGCAGAATCCATCTAAATTACATGGTTTTCTGTAAGCAGCATAGTTTAGATTGGTAGTGAGCAGGACACGTGTTCAGTCTTTGGTTGGTGTGTAAGTCACAGACCAGGTTCTGCCATTTTTAAACCAGTCTGTGTGGGTTGAGCTTCTGTTCTGTTATGGGTATAGACTGGTTTTGATCACTTAGACCATTAAAAGTGTAATGTTTGAACCTAGCATAAAGGGACAAAAAGGCAAGAAAAAAGAAGTGACAGAACCATCAAACAAGAACACTAATAATTAAAGCTTTTATTCAGTTGCAGCTGATCTTGTATGGGTGCCCAGGGAGGGGACAGGGAAAAAAGGTCCACACTTGTACTTCTCCCTCCTTGTACTTCATAAATTATTTGAAGGTAGCAAGGAGGATGCAGGCCTTGACAGGGGAAGTCAGCTACCATAGAAGTGTGAATGCTGCATACTGGGAAGTGTAGGGAGGAATAATGCTAAAGATAGTCATTACTGTGCTCTGTTGTCAGACAGCGTGACTGCACCACTTTGCACAGGCACTTGTCATTTTTACTCTTCAAAGCTCCTGTTACAATTCAGAGATTACCAGTTGTTTTGAGAAGGAAAATGAGGGAACTAATTTTTCTTATAAGGGACGAAGCAGACAATCATTGTCTTATGCTAGTTGTGCTCTGCTATTATACAGACAGTGTGTGTCTGTCTCATTTCATATTACCTCATTATGGTTTCCTTGACCTTGACATATTGCACCAGTAATGAATAGTATCACATCATTTTGCTTGCACTTGATCTATTCTTATTTCTTGAAGCCATCATTTAAAATACATATACAAGTTGGAAGGTTTCTCACATTCCACTTCGAGTGTCCCTGCCTTATAAGCTATAATTCACATATTTAACTATAAAAAGTATTTCTGAAGGGTAAAAAGATAGAGAGTCACAGTACCATTGGAAAAATACAAACAATTCTATAGTTTCCAAAGAGCCAGCTTTTAATGTAGACAACAATTCCGAAAGAATGGATATATTATACTTCAGTATGAAATACTAATGCTGTTTGAATGTATGTTTAAAGCAGCAAACTGGACCACAAGAAATTGGGATTAAATTTGCAGTTTCTCCCTTATCTTTTAACTGCTGAGATTATAATTTCTTTGAGATATGTACTAGTCCTTTATTCTGTTTTTGTACAATGCATGCAGTAGTCTGAGCTTGGTTGAGAATCATAAGTACTGCCATAGTACAAATTATAATAGTATAAAAGGCCGAAGATTTAATGGTGCTTTTCTCAGGCAGCTATTGAATTTAATCCTAGGAAGAGTTTAGCAAGATGCCTTTGTAAATACCAGTTTAGTTGGTAATCAGGATGATTGTCATGATCTTAACATAAAAATGTTTTGTTGTTCTTTAATAAGAACTTCTTTTCATTTGATATATATACTATTTGAGGTGAACTACAGTCATCTGATCCATTAATTTTAACTCAGTCACCAGTTCATGGCAGGAAAAAGGTTATATTTGGCATGTACAATTCATATTATTCATAGATTGTTGTTTTTATAACGATATACTTACTTTTTTTGAAGGCATCATTTAAAATACATATACAAGGTGGAAAGTTTCTCACCTTTCACTTCCAGTGTTCTTGGCTCATTGGCTGTGATTCCCATATTTAAAAGAAGAAACCGAAGAAGAGATTCAACGTCAAGTGCTTAAAAGATTGATAAAAGCAATCATCTCTACCAGTGCCTCAGGGAGAAACTCTTTGACCTCCATGATGATTTTGACACTACCAATCACTGGGAGAGCATCAAGGAAGGTTTTCATGAGGTATATGAAGAATCTCTAGGCTTCTCCACCAAGAAACCCCAAGGCTGGTTTGATGAGAATGAAAGGGAAATTCAAGCTTTCATTGAAGGAGAGCCTTCAAAACTTGGCAGAATTACATCAGCTCCAAATGGAAGCAAGACATTTACCTCAATCAGGGCTTGTAGTAGGGATGATATCTTTTATTAGACCAACAAGATTTTTGCAAAAAAAAATGTCTTTAATTGTTGGTCTAATAAAAGATATCATCTCTACTATGAGCCCTGATTGCTTTTTCCTCTACAGCAATACGGCTACAACCTGGATACGAAACATTTATCTCCACACTGAAGGTGAGACTGAAAGGCAAATTCAGGAGAGAAAGAAAAAGTGGTGGGAATACAAAGCAAAACAGATTCAAGAGCTTGCTGGCAGCTTTAACATGCATAGTTTCGTCAGTGCAACTGAAGCTATTTATGGGCCAAGCACACAAATGTCCTTCTGAGTTCCAAGGGTGGAAAAACACTCTTTAAAGATAGCTCCACCATCAATGCATGGTGGAAAGAGCACTCTCAAAAGCTCCTTAGTCAAGACAATACCATCAAAGCCATCCTATAACATCCCATTAAGGACTACATTGAAGATCCATCAGTTTAGCAAGAAGCACTGAAACCCATTAAGCAGGTGAAAAACAAGACACCACTGCCAGCATTTAAGCCATGTTCACGTAGTACCAGCTCTCTTGGACAGGGCATGTCATAAGGATACTTGACAACCAGCTAGCTCCCCAAATAGGTCCTATACTCCCAACTCACTGATGATCATTGCTCTAGCAGTGGACTAAAGAAAAGATTCAAGGATACCTTGAAATCCATTCTGCCAAAATGCAGTATTAACATCAGTACTAGGGAGAGACAAACACTGAATCATCCCTAAAGACACTGTGATCAGCAATCATTTTGAGTAAACTTATTTCACTATGGAGGTGGATAGTCAAGAGAGAAAAAGGGAAAGAGGTGAGACCTGACATAACCAGAATCTACTTCTTTCTTCTCAAATTATTTACCATGTGTGCAGTCAAACATGCAGATCTTGGATTAGCCTCCTCAGTCATCTATGGATTCACTGATGACCTCTCTATTTACTGGAAGACTGTCATCCTCTTATAGGGGGATTGCATGGGATGGCTTTTAAGATCTCATGGTATCTTAAGCCTCCAGGAAATATACATCATGAACTATTCACATCGGGAAAGCATTCACCGCTCCCAGAAATCCTACAGATGTTCATAAGATATCCACAGTTCATGCAGCCTGCTTTATAGTAGTGAGTGACATTTTGTCAGCCTCAGCTCTCGCTCAAAATGCATTACATTCAGGTGTGGCCCTCTCCAGTGTAGAAAGATATTAACAAACTAGGGCAGTTGAGAAAAGAGCAACTAATGCACTGTGAAAGCTAGGAGACTGTCCTTCTAAAGATGACTAAAAGCTAATTATTCACATCTGGGATCAGGATGTTTTGTAGGATATGGGATTATTTTAAAAAAGTATTAAGTGATTAAAGCAACAATATTTCAGCTATTTTTTCTGTCCGGCTCAGTGAGGCCAATAGGTTGAGTGTAAGCACTTCAAAGCATAATTTAGTTCATGGAGCTCTGATTTGTTTATGCTAGTACAAAAGGTCATAATTTGGGTAATAAAGTAAAATTTTAAAAGAATATTTTAGATAAGAATATTATGAAAAAAATAATACTGAGATGTAGAATAATCTTCCAAAAAGAAGCAAATCTCTATTGCTTGGGGTAGGATAGAATCTTAGAAATGTGTTACAAGGAACTATATCTCAGATACAATGATGATGTAGATGATCCACCTGGACTTCTTCATTTCTGTGTCTGTGACTACAGATGTTTCATGTATTCAAAGATAGTCTTTACTAGCATCAGTCTAGGACTATTTGTGCACTATTTAACACAGGCTATTTTAAAGAAGACAGAGTTCTTGTTCCCACTGGAGGCTATGGTGACATTTTCACTTAATTCAGCAGAAGCAGGTCCTTATACAAATTAGTGTTTCTGTGGGCCTAAAGAATTGTGGTTGTGAATTAAAACAATGTAAAAATCCTTTCTGAAGTCAGGTAACTGGAAATGAAAAACAGAACCAAACACTTCACCTGTGCAAATAGAAAATGAAGCTTCACAGAATCATTGTTTACCGCCAATGCTTTATTTTCAGACAGGTGAACTTTACTCTAAAAGGGAAAGCTGACTCGATCAAGTTGCTTCTGCAAACTCTAAGCACTTCAAAGTGCATAACGTATAAGTGTAAATCAATAGAGTAACTGCATGGTACTTTTCAAGGGTATTTGATGCCTTTGCAGATTCAATTCAGAAAGCTACCTTACAAATTCTCACTCATACTTGTTGCAATTAATTTTTGAATGTGTGTACCTTGATGCTTATCCTTTGTATAGTTATCTCCTGTATAAATAAATAGTGACCAGTGATACTGAATGGAGATGGCCTAGTGCTTTTAACACTAAGGCTTTTGCAGAAGAGCAGTATGTAGACTATGAAAAACTTTATCCAAGTCAGTCTTGTTTAAATGACAGCTGACTGCCTCAGGGGTGGGGGAATTAAACATCTTATGTGGAGTATGTATTTAGAAATGAAATTCAAATGTAATGGTCAAATATTCATTTAAATTTTGTACTGGAGAAGCTACTTATGATATGGATAAGGTAGGTTTGATCAATTGGAACTTTCTTGCTCAAGGCATCTGCCACTTCACCTACACCCCAAATCTTTTCTGCTTGGTCTGACAGCATAATTTTACTTCTTTTCATTCTTCTTAGCATTGCAGAATAGGTGTCATAACTCTTTAAATTAGATCTCAGATAGTATTTGTTTTGCCTATTTATTTTATCAAAAGCAGTTTAGTGTTATTTCATATTTTTTAGTTGAGAAGAAATGATACTTGCCTGTGAAATGCCTTTTGTCACTTTCACGAAGGAAAATTCTGGATATCTCTGTCAAACTAAGAAAAAAATCACTCCTATCTGCAACTAGCTGTTGGCTGGTCTGAATAAAGATTTCAAATATAGTAGTTCAGGACTTCTTTGACTCTGCCTCTTTGAATGTGTTCCCATCAAACATACATTGGATACAGCTATAGATGCGAAACATTAAGATGACATTTTTGGCATTTACTATACACTCACTTAAACAATCATTAAAACATTGCTTTGATCTGATTTCTATTTGTGAATAGAAATTTGTGTGTGATGACTACATCACACACATGTGATTATTCTTGCAAAGGACATCCTCCAAACTCAGCTGAACGCATGAAATACTCCAGTTGACGTAAATGGATTTGGTATAAAAGTCTGAAGAATGGCTTCCTCAGCATATAATGAAACAGAGAGTCAAAAAAGCCTGTAGTAATCTTATTGTAATAGGAGCATTTTCACCTTCAAAATGCAATAAAGCAAAAAACTTCTTTTAACATGATGATTCTGCAAAGCAGTATTGGAAAATATTGTCATGTGGGGATGAAAATTGTCTAATGGCATTTGTAAAGTAGAATCTTAAATGTTTTGTGAAAAAATACCAGGACTGTTTTTATTATTAACACCAGCACTTCTTAGCTAGTAATTCATGTTTGAGATTTCCATCTTCATCTTTAATGAAGAAACGCTCCCTGTCTTTGTATATTCCATGCTGTTGCTAACTTAGATAGACATTTTGATAAACTAAATGGAGATTAGAACAAACAACAGAGATCTTACTCAAAAATGTTTATTGTAAAAAAGTGGCTAGAAAACAACATAACAAATTTCACTTCACGCTATCTTCAAGTTATCTATAGACGCAGCCATAGGTAACATTTTGCTTTCACTCATAACACATTCAATCATATAAAAATAAAAATATTTACATTATGTCCACATACTTTACAAAATCATTAATAAAAAAGGCACTTGGAGGGGAATTGCTGAACATATTGCATTTCCTTTGTGCATTAAAAAAAATTAAAATTCATTGTGAAACTCCCATGTAACCCCTCTTTTGCACTTATTCCCGTTTAAAAAAAAGGTTAAAGTTTAGAGGAACTTTTCCATGTTAAAAGCTGGGTCAGGCATGCACCAGGAATGTTTGAAGCTACAGTCTGTTTTTAAAGGCACATGCGGTTTGATCATGACAGTCAATTTTTCATACATTCTTTTTTGTGTTCTCTTGCCTCTTCTTTTAATTATTCACTTTTAAAGCATTTCAGGTCATCAGTAAAGCCCTTGGTTTTTAATAATAATGATAAAAGAACAACAACCAGTAATATTAGACATTTACTAAAGTAAACTTGGAATACTTTTTAAGGCACCTGAGATAAATGGTGTCTGGCAAAACGTAGTTGGGAGAGGTTTTTAAATTATTATTACAGTTTCTTTTCAAATACTGTTCTTTGGTTGAAACGGCTTGGCAGGAATGTACTGTTAACTCTTTGTAGTAAGACTACATGCATTTGGCTTCATGTTTAAAGAAAGTAGACAATGCTTCTTCCCTATGATCTGTTTGAAATATCATGCATGATTATTAGCATTTCAAAATTCATACGTTAAGTGACTGAAAAGAAATACTTAAGCTCATTTGTACTGACATTTTAAGTTCTTCCACTATTTTTTTTGTTTGCTTTTGGTTGGGAAGTTGAAGAGAAAAAGCTTTGGATTTCCATTTATCATTTGGAACAGGAGTGGAGAAACTCATTGAGTCCAGGTAAACATTGACTGCATGACTCAGTGTGCTACGCAGCAGCCAGATTCCTCATGTTTGTGTAGAAGAGACATCCTAGAGAAAGTTTTGGAGCAATTTTTGCACTGGTATTTCTTCACATCCGAATGGGTCTGCAGATGAGCCCTCAGATTGGATCGGTCTGCGAATGCTCTGTTGCAGTGTGGACAGGAAAAAGGCTTCTCTCCTAGAAAAAAGATATTTAAAAACTTTAAACATTAATAGGAAGAAATGCCATTGGGTAGAGGTACACTTGCATTTTACCTTAGGAAGCAAAACTGATTTATTTCAAGAAGTGAAAAATGTCTCAATAAGCTGAGCAGACTGCAACTATTACAGTCATGTAATTGGTGCCTGTCCTTAAAGATTTCAAACTTTCCAGCAAATGTGGCTTGGTGCTGTCATGAAAGGCAAGCTGCCGACACTTTCTCTTTCAACAGGTGCAGCTAGTGCCTTTAGGTTGGGCTCCTCCCAATATTTTCAAGAGTTCCCTCGTTCATGTAACTTATCCTATGTTACGCCCAGAGCTGCATAAATTACTTAGGATAGGGGCTAGGAGAGGAAAGGCAGCAAACAACTGTTCAAACACAACACTGCCCAGTGTTACACCTAAGACGTGTTTTATCTTAACAGAAAAACTCTGGTAATGATTTGACCCTGTCTGTTTAAGGAATTTATGAAGACAGCAACATTGGTATTTACTGACTGCTGGGAGCAGTTTCCAAGAACTGACACTCACATGTAAAAGTTTGTTTTTTCTAACTGATTCTAGCATTAAAGCAAGCCTTTCCCGCAGACAGGACTTTGGCTTCTCCAAAGCCTGAGCATGATGCTAAAATCATGTAGACTGAACTTTCAGCTGGTGTAAATCAGCAAAATTGATGTCAGTGGTGCTTACTGGATTTACACTAGCTGAAGATCTGGCCCACAAAGGCAAGATCCGGTGACAAAAAAGAACGAGTTTTGTCCTTTAACTATGCTTTTCCAAGAGCCAGGAAATTACTGTATTAATTCTAATCACATTTAGGGATACCAATATTTACTCAAGACGAAAGTAAAAAAATGAATACTAAGCTGCGTTCGCAAGTTTAAAAAAATGCTGTATTTCTCATAGTTTTTCTTACCAGTGTGAGTTCTAATGTGTCCTTGAAGTAGCCAGGGTCTAGAGAAAGCCTTGCCACAGATCTTGCAGACACAAGGTAGCGTGTGGGTCCTGATGTGCATCTTAAGGGCTCCCAAGCTGACGTACTCCTTGTCACAGTACTTACAGCTGAATGATTTCCTAGACTGGGCATCACAGTGCAGCTGCTTGTGTTTGGCCAACCCCGAGAAAGTTGAATAGGTCTTGTTGCATAAACTGCACTGAAACTTTTCAGCTTCAATTGCATGTGGATCTGAAAGCTTTGACTGGATTCTCTCTTCTTCATCGCTAATGGGACTTTCTGAACCACTGTGATCCTTGGATGAGGTGTCAGAGGGTGGAGGTGGGCTAACTCTTCCCAAGGATGAGGGGTATCCAGAGAGAGGAGAGAGGTCATTGGGTAATGGGGATGGTAGAAGCCCAGTTGTAGTCCAGACAGTAATGGGATTGTAAGCTACTGAGCTCAGGATCTCTGGTTGTGGTATTATAGGCACTGGATAGCTCTCATATAAGTATGGGGAGATTATCACTGAAGAAAAAGAAAGAAAAAAGTATTAAAATACCTGGAAAAATATAATAAAAGGCAATAAAACATATGGGTTAAAAAGTGCCTAAGTCTAAAAATATGAACACAGTTCAATCATGCGTAGACAGGATTGTATTAGTAAAAATATACCTATACATATATATGGGCTATTTAGAAATATATATTAATATGCAAATTATACATATAAATTATACAATAGATACATCATATATATGTCTGCAAAGTTGCATGCATGTATATGTGCATAAAGAGCATTTAAACAGAAATATGGTTTAAAGTCTATTCAGGGCAACATGCGTTTTCTAAATTAATGTAGCCTAACACATTCATCAGTGAAACTTTCAAACTGATCATTAGAATAGTATAAATCCCCATTTGAAACATACACAGAACAGGAAAAACATAAATCCAAAGAAGATAACTAAATAAAAATTGGTGAGCAAATTTTTAAAGTTGTTCTTGTTTTAGTCTGACCTCTTTCCTAAAAATCAGTCATTCTAGCCAAAGAGAAAAAGCTAGGAATGAACCAGATGAGGTATGAAAATTACTCTACTCCACTGTCAGGGACTAAGAACCACTTCAGTTTTAATTTTCAGTTATATACAATTTAATTGTGTTACCTGTATGTGTGTCCAGTTCACTGTAATTGGGCTTCTTGGATGAATTGAAATGTTTCTTGACCAGGAAAGATCGTGGCATTTTGAATGCAGGATTTCTCCTTCTTTCAGAATCGCCTTTCACTTTGGAATAACGGTCCCCAGATCGTGTGCAGCACACAGAATCACTGCTAGCACATTGGTCCCTATAGCATTGTCTACTCTGCTCAGTCCATGCAGTGAAATTGTGTAGTGGCAGTGCAGAGGCTCCTTGAAAAGTGCTGTAAATACTCACTAGTCAGGTGCAGGTGGGAAGGGCCTTGGTTTTCCTTTCATCCAATCACTTATGAATTTGCTAGAGCACTTTTACAAACTCAGCCTGTTTTGCTGGGAGGGTTTTTGTGCTCTCTGCAGGAAAGCTCCAATCCCTGCTAGATTTGGTTCAGGTTTCAGCTCCTCCCACTGGGCCAGCTGTGAACAGAGGAAGACTCTGTTGTCAAAGTGAATTATTCTGGTACAAAGTGGGTGTATGTTGTTCTTTAGAATTTCTGTCTAGAAAAATGCATTGGTTAAAGGACTTTAAATAAGGGGGTCAATTCAGCTGCATTTTTTCTTTTTGAACAGGGAGCTAGAGAAGTCTTGTGCACTGAAACTGCTCTGAAAAATGTCTGGTTCCCAGATGTTTGATAAAGCAAATACAATGGAACAAACTGTTCATTAAGGGCAGAAGGAGTGGGGACGATTCAAGATAACAAGTTAGCTTGCAATGATAATGAGAGACTTTGGATAACTTGTGCCTGCTATGTTTGGAAACTGCACTTTGAAAAGTTTTAGTTGGGAAATGCTGTAAACTAACAGAGTATTTGACCTCCACCTTGTGAGTAATAGCTGCCAGGAATGGATAGTATATAGAAGCAGCAGCAGCAGCAAATGGAAACGCAGTATTTCAGAACAGAACTCTTGAGTTTTAAAAAACCAATAGATTCTGCATCATATTCTTAACGATAGGAATACCTTTTTTTAATTTCCAACATCTTCAGGTTGAAAGAACTGGACATTTCCTTCCTTGTGGAGACTGATATCATGTCACTCCTTTAACTATTCCAGCAAAACCCTTTAACTGTTACCAGCAAAATCCTACTAATTATTTGAAGACACTGAAAAGAAGCATATATAACAAGGAATAACAAAAATGATAGTTAATATCCATCCCTATTAGGAATATTTTCCCATTTGGATTTTTTCAGTAGCTTATGTAAAGGTATAATCTTTGCTGTGCATTTTCTTCCAGATAAAAGATTCTAAGTCTTCTAAATGTCTAAGAATTTGTCAATTACTTGACAAATAGGTTTAGAAAATCCGCTGAGTTACATATATGTTTAAAATATAAAATAAATGTGTAAAAAATCCTGGAAAAAAGTCTAGACTTCCTAGACAGTTGAAGAGTTGAAAACCTTTTGAAACTGGATTGTTTTATAAATTTTATGGTTAATTTAAAATCTATCCTCTATAATTTTGCCAGAGAAAGCAATATACACATTTACACACATCCGGCTTAGTGGCTATCCATACACATCATATATGTATATTTATGTGTATGTGCATATGCATATATACCTATACACACATATGCATATACATATACATATCTAGACACCAACACTTAGTTTTAAAAGGCAGGAGGGGTACAAGGAAGTTACATAGAGACCACCCCAGCCTTTTTTGCAACAGGTGTTGGAGTGGAGACACGAAAAAAATCCCTGTGGTTCTGTTAAGACTTGTAAAAGTAAAGTGCTTTGTCAAGCTGCATGATTTCTTAATCTCGGAGATGCCAAAACAAGTGCAGAGAAAAAGTTAGCTATTTTCAAGAACTGATTTAAAAGATTCAGCTGTTAACAGAGTTCAACTCCAGCATCTATCAGGGAGAGAGAACACATGTATTCTGAACCTGTAGGGAACACATATACTCTAAAGAGAAAAGGAAAAGAATGACACCAAAAAACAAGGAGAAATGTTCAGATTTCCCTAGGACTTCACATAACTTATCTAATGTGGTTGGAAAAGGTTTCTGTGACTAGTTCAAGGCAGGAGTGTAGGTATAGGTTAAGATCTTGTATTTAGATGAGGCACAACGCCTTGTAATATAGGCAAGCCATCATATTTCTTCCTCTGATTTTGTAGAAAATGAACAATTCTTTTTTTTTTCAGATTTTTTTTTTTTTTTACAGAGACTATGAATACGATGGAAAAGCTCTCAGAAAATATTTTCAGCTGTGTTCTGTCTGAGACATTTGCTTGCCTTGTAAGAGTACTGCAGGAATATCTGGTATAGCTGATACAAAATATTATTTTAAGTATAACTGGCCCTTTATAGAAAGTATGGTCCAGATCCTCAGCTGGTATAAATTGGTGTAGCAGTATCAGAGTGAGTGAAGTGATACAAATTTTCACCAGCTCAGAATCTGATCTAATATAGTTTAAAAAAACCAGGTACTTGATTTACCACTGAATTTTTCTAATTTTTAGTGGAGATGCATCAGTTTAACAAAGGTTTAAAGCAGGATAAAAAGATCACATTGATATAAATCACAAAATGTTGACAAGATAGCTCAGTAACTGGACTCCTTGAATGACACTTTGATTGGGGGTAAGGCATGTTATTACATGGTTCTGAAAGGATAATAGCCCATGTACTACCTGAGTGAGGTCTGCTGTCAAAAAAAGGGAGAGTCTGCATGAGGATGGGGTGAGTCAGAGTAAACAGGTGTCCTGTATGTTTATAGCCAATATGGATGATGATAGGGCACTTGTAGACAGCCAGCATGGCTATGCAAGGAAGCTAAAGGAGCTAAAGGAACTACAGAAGCTGAGCACAAGTCACAGCTAAGACAGAAACTTTCCTTTCATTGTGGAAGCTGGAGGCTCCAGTCTTCTGGACTGAGATGAGTGGTTTCTATGGGTCACACTGATTGGCTTTTCAGTGGAAAGCAAAACTTAATGCCCACTTCCATAAAATTAGGGCTAGATCTTCCCTTTAACATTTCAGTGTTAATGGTTGCCTTAATTCTGTTTCATTGTTAAAAACTGTAGTTTTTGGAGACCTGAATGAAGTTACATGATTAATATACTGTCATTATCACTGTGCTAATGTTCCATCGCTTGCAGCTTTGTATATTCTTTGCACAAACAAAAGATTTTGGCCAAGCATTTCAAAAATAGGAGCATATGTTTGTTCTTACATCCATGTTTAGGCATAACTGGGCACATCTACACATGCGCCTGACTGTAGTTGTTACTGCTAAAGCAAGTATTAAATGACTGTGCAGTAATGGGAGTTACTGTGGCACATAGGTTGTTTGTGACCCTATTGCACAGTAGCTTCGGCATCATGGTTCGTGCCTGCCAACACAATGTTGCCATGTGGATGTGCCCACTGTGTGTCTAAGTAAGAGTGTAGGAGCCTTACTTTAGACTCCTGTTCTTGAAAATCTTGATCAGAGTCCTTTTCTCTACTATGAACACATGAAGCGGACATGCAAAACATTTTCACACTTAGCATACAGTAAACCATGCAAAACATTTTCATACTTAGCAGCTTAAGGAATTCTGGGATTCATGCATGGATGTCAAGCTTTCTGGGAACCAATGCAACTTTTTATACTTAATTTTTGCAAGTACGTTACTGGCACTACCATATAAAAGAAACCTGGGGGAAAAAGCAACCTATGGCACAACTCCTTAGAAAGAGTTTATCCTCTTTCTAAGCATTAATTATTAGCAAGAGTATGCATTGGAAAATAATAATTAGCTGTGTGAAATATGACAGCAAAACTAATCATTAAATCTTCAAAATAAACTGTTGGATGTCAATTCAGAGCTTCTGAAGCAAACTATTTTTTCTCTGATAACAGACCCAGTACTGCAAAATGCTGAACACTTCTCCAGGATCCTCAAATTTGACAAAAGTCAATATTGCATAGTATTAAGCAACTTCCCAGAAGCACTCAACAGTTCCTAAGATCAGGCCCTGTGATAGTACTGTAGCTTTTGATGCAGGTGCTATCCTCCATCACAAAGAAGGTTAAAAGTAACAGTAACTAACTGGTAAATTTGTTTTGATTGCATTTTATAAACCTTTTCAAATTCTTAGGAAAAATCTGAAACTGATATAAAAAAATATACAATACTGTGTAGCTGATGAGTCCTCTGTTAGCTGAAAATATGATCAGTTATCAAAAGCCAGCTGAACTAGAGAGCATATCCATGGAACTTCATACGTAAAATCTTCCTTCATATTTTTCCTGTAGCCACAGCATTTATATTCTGGGAAAGAAAAGTGGTCTTGGAAATAATAAATGTGAGGAGTGCCCAGCTGTTATCAGACTGTGAGAAATAATTCTAAGATTAGTTGAGCTATATTTATAGCTAAAGAAAATAGTTTTTAAAAAGCTCCAACACCTCAAGACATTTTTAGAAACACATTTTAAAGATAACTTTATTTTTCATTTGTGTGTTACATTATACTTCCAAGTTCTGGCCTGGTCTGTAGGCAGAACCTCAGCAGCACACAAAGCAGCATGTCAGTGAAGAATGTCAAAGTCAGTTTGAACTGTAGAAACTGAGGATGGATGCTGTTCTAAACTGACTCCCAACCTCTTGAAGATGGCTTATCACTAGCTGAAACTCTCTTAAGGGAATGTTTTCTATTACAAATGGATCTGAGCTGTCAAGTTCTGTTTCACAACATGACCCAAATGTTCAGAAGTGTTTAGAAACTTCCCATTATAGAAATAAGACTATACTGCAAATTTTTAATCTAGGATTCCCTTGTTTAGAGCAGTTCAGATCTGTGCTTTCTGATGAGGGCTCTTCCAAAGATAGGGGCTGAACTATAAAACTCAGATCCAAGTCTCAGCTTTCAAAAGCTTCAAGAGGCTTTGAATCTGGGGTTTTGTTTCAAGCGTCCAATTTTTATATAACTCTCCCCAAAACAGTGATTGCTTAAAAGACACCTATCTTTCTTAATAAGATGTGTTGTTAGTGCTCTATTTATTCAGTTTGTAACAAGTAGTTCAAAAGGGACAGCTGCATTTATTCATTTACACCTGATTGACATTACTGACTTTAGATGGCATAAATTAGAGCACAATTTAATCCTTAATTAATAAAGCTAGTAAGAGTTCAGTTATCCTAAACTGTTGTTTTTACATAAAGATATTTCTAGCAGTTGACCAGATTCTGCTTTTATTCCTATTCATGCAAACCTGTAGGAACTCCACTGGCTGTAATGGAATTATTTCAGGTGTACCCAGATGTAACTGAGTTCAAATGCTAGCCCAATAAATTCAAATGCAGTCCATACCTGTAGGACTGTAACAAGTATTCATTAAACAAAGGGTACTACCTCACAATTAAATTCCACTAGGGAAAAGCAACACTTGATTTTTAATAATGTTCTAATTTGTAATTGGTATTGTTTAATAAGAGGAACAAAGGGGTTGAAAATGCTGACATTGTGTTTCACAGAATAAAGCAAACACTGAAATACAGTAAATATTTCATGGTTGGAAAGAGACATCTGCTGGACATAATTATAGCAACCACCTCCTCTGTCTCACAGGCAACCTCTGTGCCAGTCCCACCACCCAGTGGTTAATGAATGAATCACATTTGTGTAGCATCACACATATAGAAAATTATATTATTATCTGGAGTCTAATTTGGTAGATAAGATAACCTATTTTGTGAAATGTAGAATCCATTCACTCATTATTAATTTAAGAAATAGAACATGACTCAGTGCTGGAGATTAAAAGTGCTTGACTTTGGAAAAATGTGAATTCTGAGCTGCCTTGTGCTACCTTTTGTTGTCTACTGAGAATTGCTTTCAAACAAGAATCACTGAATTATATTTCTCTCTTGGCTACACAATAAACCTGTGGTAATTTAAATTAAATAAACTAATGCCCAGTGTGGGCTGTTTGAGAAGGTCTTTCTGCAGTGCGTTAGGCTTCATCATCTGATTTACCAGGCAGCAAACCCAGCAGAGTTTAATCCCTTCCTCTGCTCTGTCCACACATTCAACCTGTTAAGGGAAAGACTTTGAAAAAAGAAAACATTCATAAAATTAAAAACTGTGCTGTTGGTGAGGATCATTAATTGTTTATTATTTAGACTACAGTAGCATCTAAGGCCATGTGTAGACGAAACAAGGGGCGTATGTGTATGACACTTTAAAACGGGTTAAATGCTTTTGCATTGCTTTAATGGTGTTGGAGTTTACATGCATCGGCAGCGTATTGTGCAGTAATTCCAGCGGCTATTGCAAATTCAGCCTCATTCGTAATTCCCCATAGTGCTAGACTTGCATGTGGGGATCCATTTCTAATTTTAGCTTATCCTCCATCTGTGCATCTCTTTAAATTAAGTCCTAATACTTGGTTAAGATGCTGGGAAGGACTAACAGTTACTGTTCTCCCTCTCATATTCAGGATCAGAATTCAATCACATTTTTGGCTTGCTCTGTACTGTGTGGTGCTCCGGTATGTCACCTCCTGCAAACTTCAAGCAATAATGTTGCTTCTCTCATGGGTTTCTTATCAACAGCCTGTATTTGCCTGCTGGCCTCAGAATTGTTTTACTGGGAGTCAACAGCACCTGGCCATATTTCTGCAGGGCATTTAAAAGGGTTGCTGGGATTACATTGCAGTTGACTCCATGATCAACTGATGCATCTCCAGCAGAACTAGGGAAGTGATTCTTGCACTGTACCAAGGATTGTTAAGACCACAGCTGGAGTACTGTGTCCAGTTCTGGGTGCCACACTTTAACAAGGGTGTGGTAAAGCTTGAGAGAGTCCAGAGAAGAGCCACCCCTATGATCACAGACTTGCATGACAAGCCATCTGAGGAAAGGCTGAGGGACCTGGGAATCTTCAACCTGAAAAAGAGAAGTCTGAGAGGGGATTTCATAGCAGCTTACCGCTACATCTGGGGCATACATCAAGGGCTCAGTGAACAACTGTTCACCAAGGCATCTTTGGGGAAAACCAGGAGTAAAACCAGGCCACAAACTCCTGGAAGACCATTTCAGGCTCAACATTAGGAAAAACTTCTTCACAGCTAAGGTGTCCAGACTGTGGAATAAGCTCCCTCCAGAGGTGGTGCGATTGCCAACCCTGGAAATCTTCAAGAGGAGACTGGACGGTCGCCTTGCTGTGGTCACCTAGCTCCCAGTTGTCTTTCCTGCCTGGTGCGGGGGGGTGAGGAGTGGGGCTGGACTCTACGATCCCCTGAGGTCCCTTCCAGCCTCGCAATCTATGAATTTATGAGTCAGCTTTATGAGTTGAACTGGTTGTTGATCTAATAGCAAAGTTGAAAATAAAATAGTTGTTTGGCTAGACACTTTCTCTTGCAAGGGCATGTAGACTGAGAAACAATGGATTAACCAGAATCATACAGCAGACATTATCCTCCACACTGGAAGTCTCTACATCTTCTATCATTGCATGTATGTTTTTCTTCTTGGATTAGCTGCAGCACTGGGACAGAACATAGTCCTGTTTCCCTTATGTCCTGCTTTGGTGTCCATAGGAAGGCCTTTGTTACTTTCCACAGTACAAAAGGTCCAGTGCATCAATGCTTGGCTTGTCTGCTTCTTCCCTGCTTCCTGTAGCTTGGTCCTAGGTATTTCTTCTGCAATAGTCACTCTCTTTATTTGATCCTTTTCTTGGAAAGGCTAGCTGGCTTTGCTACTTGATGGTATTTGTATAGGGTTAGATCCTTGTCTCTCATCAATTTCTCTTGCCTCTAATTAGGGGAAGTTTAATGTTTCCAAAGTTACATGTAGATGCCAGAGTTCTCAAATCTCAAACATAAGTAACTATAACTACAACAACAAAAGAAAAACAGAATTTCTTGATAGTCTTGTTCTGCTTGGGCCACAGTATGCTCATAATAGCACTGGAGACTATTAGCTGTTCCAGTACTGATTTTTTGGCCCTGAAAAGAACTGTTTACATTGCTGTTGCTTTTGTGGCTGTGAGCTCGAAGATTGAAGTTTGGCTGCTGGAGTAATGACATTTGTTGTGCTTTCACACTTAGCAGGGAAGACCATGAGCAGGTTGTCATCTTCCAGCTTAATACTGTGCTTCCATCTGGTACCAAAACCCTCACACCCATCACATTGACACACAGATAAACACTGTCATGCAAGTAGTAGTAGTAAGCTGTTTCAGTACCTCAATCACTAGACCTTGCAAAAGTGCCTCACTCCTCAAATAAAAGATATGAGATTTACCCAAAGAACCTTGTCTGTCTCAATCCTCAAGCTGTTTTTCTAACGAGACTGTAAAGAGCTTCATTTATTCAGCTTTTTTCCCCACATGCAACTCTTTGCAAAGATTTAGGAATAATTAGGGGCCTGGGAGGGAAGACTTATGAAGAAAGGTTAGCTTAGAGAAGAGAAGACTGATGGGGGAATTTGGTAACAGTCTTTAAATACTGAAGGATAATTATAAATAGAATGCAGAAGGGCTTTTCTCTGTGGCTGCAGTGGACAAAACTAGGACTAACAGCCTCAAGGTCCAGCAGGGGAAATTTAGGCTGAAGATTAGGAGGAATTTTCTGACTATTGAAGTGGTCAGGCATTGGAATAGGCTACCTAGAGAAGTTCTCCATGCTTAGAAACTTTTAAGTAGGTTAGACAGACACTTGCCTGGGATGGTTTAGACAGGGATGAGCAGGGGGCTGGACTAGATTTCATAGACATTAGGGCTGGAAGGGACCTTGGAAGATCGAGTCCAGCCCCCCCACGCAAAGGGCAGGAAGTCAGCTGGGGACATAGGATCCCAGCAAGATAAGCATCCTGAAGGTGTTCAATGTAAGTGCTTGAACCACCTCCGATGGCAGGCTGTTCCAGACCTTGGGTACTCAGACAGTAAAGAAATTCTTTCTTATGTCCAGCTTGAAATGGTCTTGCAGTAGTTTATAACCGTTCGACCTCATCATCCCTTGGCGTGCTCTGGTGAACAAACGTTCCCCCAGATCCTGGTGGTCACCTCTGATAAAATTATAGGTGGCCATCAGCTCACCCCTGAGCCTGCAATTTTCTAGGCTAAAGACCCCATGGCTCTCAGCCTGTCGTCGTTTTCCTGACCTCTGATCATGCACATGGCTCTTCTCTGGACTCTCTCAAGCTTCTCCACATCCTTTTTGAATTGTGGAGCCCAAAACTGGATGCAGTACTCCAGCTGCAGCCTCACCAAGGCCGAGTACAAGGGGAGAATGACGTCCCAGGATTTTCTTGAGAAGTATCTATGGATGCAAGCCAGTGTTTTGCTCGCTTTACTTGCCGCAGCATCGCATTGCAGGCTTGTGTTCATCTTGTGGTCAATGATGACCCCCAAGTCTCTTTCTTCCATAGTGCTAGCCAGCATAGCACTGCCAAGCCTATAAGGATGCTGCAGATTTTTCCTCCCAAGGTGGAGAACCTTGCATTTTTCAGTGTTAAACACCATCATGTTCTCATCCACCCATTTGCTGAGCCTGTTGAGGTCAGCCTGGATCATATGCCTGTCTTCTAGTGTGGATGTGTAACCTGGGTGGTATTCTAAGATGTACCGCCTATCCAATTGAAGGAATCAAAGCAGGTGCACAAGAACTGTGGGAGGTGTAGGAACTCTCCTCCCCCTATAGAGCAGAGCCAGACCACCAATGGGGACTTAACCATACACCTTTTAATACTGGGAACATAACAGGCGTAAATTAGAGGGTATAGTGGACACTACAATGCCCCAAGGGGGCAGGATTCAACAAAGGTTAGACACTTACAATCATTGACAAAAAACAGGATTAACAAAATATAAAACACAAACAGCAGAACAAACAATATGGGTTGGTGAAATATAAAAAGGCACAAAATGCAAAATGTCAAATGACAAGGAAATATAGGGCCTTGGTACCTGGAGGGGGCGCAAACACAATGGCCCCTTTCCACTGCAAGAAGATTTTCTTCTTGTTATCTCACTTACCCCAAGTCACCTCAGCTGGGACCTGAACGTAGATCTCCCATATGGTAGGTAGGAACACTGCTACACAGCCACCAATGGTGGTACTGCTCTAACCTGCTAGGGGTCTTGACCTTCCCAGAGCCCCAGCTGGCTTCATGTAGTGCTAACTGGCTGCTAATTGGAGGAGCTGGAAGCAGAGCTGGGAACCCTTCAGGTCACTGCTCAGATCCTTCCTGGAGCGAAGGGAGCCTTTCCTGCTGGCTGCAGCCTCTCAGAGGGGATCCTGGAGCCCAGTGGGGAGCCTCTCCTGCCAGCCGCACACCGCACTGCTGAGGGTCCCACTTCTGCCTGCAGGTCCTGCTCTTTCAGGCTCTTCCGGGGCACTGCTCCTGCCCCGCTGGCTCAGCTCTTGCCAGCTCTGTGAAGCTCCTTCCTTGTTGTCCCTTGCTGGTCTCTTCCCTGAGTCAGCCCACGCTGCCCCTTTTATCCCCCTCCAGGTGACCCAAGGGGCCAACTGGGACACAGTGGGGTAAGTCTCTGGGGCCTGATTGGTGCAGAAAGGGAATCCCAAGTCCTCCAATCATCTTTTACCCCTTCAAAACCCCTGGGCCAAATCATTACCAGATTGGTGAGGAAAGGGAATCCCAAGTCCTCCAATCATCTTTTGCCCTTTTAAAACCCCTGGGCTAGGTCACTGCCAGCTAGCCCGTCACAGATGCTTTGCCCCAAAGTTTGGTGTCATAGGAGACCTTGGCCAGTCCGCTTCTGACTCCAATGTCCGTATCATTAATGAAGATGTTGAACAATATGGGTCCAAGGACAGAGCCTTGGGGGACCACACTGGTCACAGGGCACCATGATGATTGACTTCCGTCAATTACTACCCTCCGGGTCCGACCACGGAGCCAATTTCCCAGCCAGTGGATTGTGGTGGATCCAAGGCCACAACTGGCCAGCTTCGCCAAGAGGTGATCATGGGATACCAGATGAAAGGCTTTTTTGAAGTCAAGATATATGACATCAATCTCATCTCCCTTGTCCAGGTGATAGGTCACCTGGTCATAAATGAAATGAGATTTGTCAAGCAAGACCTACCTGCAACAAACCTGTGCTGACTATCCCTTAGGATGTTGGCCTTGGCCAGTCTATTAAGGATGGCCTCTTTAATAAACTTTTTAAAGATCTTCCCTGGGATAGAGGTCAGGCTGATGGGTCTATAGTTTGCTAGATCCACTTTCCTCCCTTTCTTGAAGATAGGCACCACATTGGCCTTCCAGTCTTCAGGTACTACACCAGAGCACCAGGATGTCTCAAAGATCCATGCCAGAGGCTGGGCTATGATGCTCGCCAGTTCCTTGAGTACCTTGGGGTGTAGATTGTCAGGGTCTGCTGACTTGAATGTATCCAGTTTCTCAAAGTTTTCCTTTACAAGGTCAGCATTGATGGCTGGACCTCCCTGTCCTGTAGGGGCATGGGCGTCCCATGGGACTGATTAAAGATCGATGCAAAGATGACCTTGTGAAGTCCTTTTTAGCCCTATATTCCTATTATTCTTATGAGTTCTGGTTTCCATTGCTTTCCTGCTTGTACAAGATTTTTTTGGTCTGGAATCCCAGCATTCCTGGTGGGTAAGTATCTCTATGCTGCCTTTTTTGTTCTGTTTTTATGTGCTTTTTTGTTTTCCTGTATTTCTTTCTTTATTCACCAGACCAACTTACCACTAAGTTTTGTCCACTATGCTCTGTATCATAACATGGAAAAGACCAACTAGCTCTTTATTAAGGGAACTGTTTACAGGGGCACTGCAAGTGAGATTAGCATTCAAACTGTGTACACACAGACAATGTTCCCTCTAAGGTCTGGTGGTCCATGAGCACGTTGCTTCAGTCTGTGACCAGCTTAGAGGGAACACTGATGCCTGCTGTGTTTGCTGGAGGTCCCAGAGCTAGGCACATCCAGGAAGAAAGGCTGTCTGGGAAGCCAGCTACTGGGCTTCTCCTCCTAAGGGTTCAGACTTACAGCTCAGGAGACTGGCTGCATGCACCATTGCTGCCTTTCAGTCACCTTGTGGCTGCTTTCCCGGGCTCCCAGGATCAGGCACAGGGAAAAGGAGGAGAAAAATGTGCAGCAGCCTGGGAAGCCGGGGAACCTTTTGTCTGGCACCTGCCCACGCTCAGGCAGGTTTCTCTCTCTCCAGCACAGCATCAAAGAGAAAGTGGCTGCAAACATCCCACCCCCACTCCCCTCCCAGAGGGAGCCTGAAGCCGATGATGAATATTACAGGACCTGGCAGGTCAGCCGGTGGGCTTGGTGCACCTCTGAGGCAGTGCTCATGTGAGCTTTGGTAAAACACAACTCCAGCCCCAGAGAGCTGCCTCCCACCACCCTGGGACCAGCTGCACATGGCCATGCCTCTGCCATCATGCTCTGTTCAGCACAGGCTTCCTGGGCTCCTGTCTTGCTCCATCTGGAGCAGCTGGGCAGTCCCCTGAGCCAAACCTCACCACGAAGGCTCACAGCTCCCCACAGTGACTGTCAGAAACCCATAACCATCACCCCTAACCCCCCCCCCCCCAAAAAGATCTGGCACCTTCAAGCCAGCATTCCTGACTGGGAGTACATGGGTATCTAAGTGTGCCCAACCCTCCCTACTTCTGCAGCAGCCTGTGGCCAGGTTGGGGTGGGTGCGTGGCATTAAAAAGTTACTGCACGGCAAGATATTTTCTTGTGCATGGCCGTGCACGCAAGCAGCTTACAGGGAACCTTGCACAAAGACTGAGTTTCTTGTGTCCATTGCATAATCTTCTGTTTTATATCCGGTGCTTCTGCTCCCAAGTTATAGGGATGTTGTCATATAAATATCTGGTTTATACCCAGTCATATGAAACTGGATAAAAAGAGGCTGGGAAATTTATGCTCCCCTGATTTAACTTCCTGATGTTTCAAAATTTGTCATTTCAATTATATTCTAAAATTCAAAAGAGTCAGTCACCTCTGCTGATGTTCCCTTTCAATAAAAGAGACACCCACAACTTTCACTTATGCCTCCAAATGTTCCTCGCTAGCATCACTTTCACAGAACTTCCGTTCTTTTACGCCAGTTTGCCCCCATCTTCTTTCCCACCTTTGTCAGTAAATGGGAAAGTGCAATACATTTGGATTTCTACAAATGAGATGTGTAAACATATGTCCTTTACATGGTGAGTCAACTAGAAACCCAGCATTTCACTGTCTCCTTTGGTGGACAGGGTAATGTATAGGACAGGCAGGGAGACAAGATGTAAATGTACAAAGTCCCACATTCCTGAACAACCTCAGGGAGGAAAGTAAATGCTTAGTATGAGCTTCTGGGATCCCCACGAGGCAAAAGTAACAAATCTGAAGAATATCCACTACAAAAAGTTTGTAGATAACTGAATGCAACATTGCAGTTGAGAGGCCTCTGGTGGACCTAAATGAAAAACAACAAAAAACAAACCATGATGTTTACATAAAGTATTACTTATTAGGGCGGTGCAAAATTTCACTGGCAGTTTTGTTTTGACGTTGTTTCAACTTGTTTTGAGCTCAAAACAGTGAAATCAAAATGAAACAGCAGAGAGCTTTGAAACAGCTTTGAAATGAAACGAGGCAAGTTGAAACGTTTCGAAATTTTCGAAACGTTTCGAGTTTCAAAGCTCAAGTTGGGTTTGCCTGCAGGGCAAGAAGAGGGAGAGGGAAAGAGTGCTCTCATTGTTGACTGTGTAGCTGGCCAGTGACTGTCACCCTTCCCTGAGGTCCCTTCCAATCCCAGTGCTTTGGGGGAGGGATGGAAAAACAGCATAAAAGGCAGCATTGTTTAAACTGCCACCAAGGCAGAAAGCAGGGCTTTAACATGGGTATGCCAGATGCGCTGACAAACCTGAGGAAGGTAATCCTGTGCTTTAAATAGCCTTGTCCAGATCTTCATTCATCACATTGCTCTCCCACAGATTTACTATGTGACTTGGGCAAGTCACTTGGCATGTCTATGCCTCTGTTGTCCAGTTGAAAAACAGGGATAAAAGAGCTTTCCTACCTTGCTGGAAAGGATGTATGTGTTAGGGCAGTGATTCTCAACTGTTAGGTATGCAAACATCTACACACGACTTAAAAAATAAACTCAGATATTTCAAAGAGGAATTTATAGTTTCAAAAGCATTCTGACCTATTGTGGTGTCTGTGGAGTTCTTTGTAACAAAAGGATTGCTCTATTATTTTTTCCATAGTCAAAAAATGGGTGAAAACTAAGAGCTGGCATTTTATGAGGTGTGTCTTGAGTCTAGCAAGGGTTGCCTTGAGTCTAAAAATGCTGAGATCCATTGCACTGAGCTTGTGAGGTGCTCAGAGGTACTAAGGACATTAGCTAAATGGGATTTACAGGGTCAAATTTTAAATGTGAAGTAAGCTTATGATTATCCTGATGCTGGAATAAATGCAATCAGAACAAGGTTCAGGAGTTTAGTATCTTTTTCCAAACACTGAAGAAAAAGTGGCATAGAACTGCTGCACACTTCACTTTCACCCTCTTGCCGGGCACATGGCCTGCTCATATATTTTCAGGATATGCAGGTACTACCTGAGAAGGTGTGGCAAGGCCAGTCCTGGGTGTTGAAACTTAACACCTGGACTTTGGTTATGTACCTCGCAGTGGACCTAAGATATCCAGTAACCCTCCTAGCAAAGTACCATCCCTGTCGTGTGTTTATTGCTTAATTCATATGTTGAAATAAAAATGGAATGTTTTATAACACCCATAAGGATCTGCAGAAGAAATGTGCATGCCAAGATAAGTTTAAAGCATTTGCAAGAAAGATCTAGAGACAAGATATGATTTTTTTAAAAACCCAATTCTCAGTTATTTTTCATGTTTATCACATTTTTGTTTGCTTCTTTAATACCTGTTTAATTAGTGAATAAATATTTGTTCAAGTGATGTAAGGTACTGACTGTGCTAGTAGTTTGAAGTCCTCTATTTATTCTTAGTTTATTTATCTTTACTCAGGGCAGACTGTGTTGACGTGAGGTCCAGCCACAAGGCTCTGCCAGTGACATCAGTGGATTGAAGGGAATGCTCTCTAGGGAGGTGAAAGGTAAGTTGGGTTTAAGTTTAACTTGGTCCTGTGCCTGTTCCAGGAATGACTGCCAGCTGCATAAATTCTGCGTTGTGATTTTTTCATTTGACCACTTATCCCTTAAGAAGTGATCAGAGATCCCCAAACATACCTGTAAAGTTTACTACAGTTTCAATATATACACAAATGAATTCTGAAAAGCAGAATGAGTGGTACCATATAAAGTATATATCCACCATTCTGTTCAACTCCTCTACAACATGTAGGTTTGATATAAATTCCAGAAATGCATTGTTTCTAAGTGCTTGGTTGCTTGGGCCACTGAGCAACTTATTTTTGTGTTAAGAACACTATAGAAATACATAATGTTGAGAAGGCGCTGTAAAGAGGAGTTTAGGAAAAGATATATGGGAAAAGCAAAGAATATATAAGAGCAGGGAGTTCAAGAGCACAAGGCCCATTAAAAAATTGGAAATACTTTTACATGGCAAGGACTAGATCAGGAGTGGGCAAAATATGGCCTGTGGGCCATATCCGGCCCACCGAGGGATTTTTTCCCAGCCCCCAGTGGGTCCCTTGATCCTGCCCAATCCAGGCAGATGTGTCCTGCCTGTATGGATCTTGCCCCCAGGGGTGAGTGCATCCATGGGCTGGGTTCAGCTGTGGCAGCTGGAAGGATGGCCACTGCCACCAGGAAGACCTGGGATTTTGGAGTGGTGACGGTGCAGGGCTGGAGCCAGAGCCAGGGTAGGGCTAAGATCTGGTCCCTGCATGTCACTGCCCATGGAACTGCTGCCCAGTGCAGGGGCATGTGGGCAGTAGATCACAGCTCTGCCCTGGCCCAGCCCTGTCACCACCTTGTGACCCTGCCCCATGATCCCAGCCTTGCTTGCCTGACCCTGTGCTGAACACTACTCCTTGCCTGCCTGCAGCCCCATCCCACATAAGGAGTTTTGTTGAGCTGTTGTGTGGGAGAGGGGGAGGGAGAAAAGGGGGAGACACTGACTTGGCTTGCAACAGCTCAGCAAAACTCCCTGTGTGGCCTGCAGGCCCAAATACTTGCCCACCCCTGGACTAGATCATTCAGTCCAAGAAATTTTGCCTAAATTCAGTGTCCCTTTAAGACATGGTTTTTTTTAGACATATGAGCTACTTGCATACCTTTAAAACAAAAATGAAACAAAAAACCTTCTTTACAAGAAGAAGCAGCACATTACTTTGGCCCAGCTCTGCAGTGTCCATATAGATTGGGTGCTTCAGTGGAGCTTTTTGGTGCTTATATCTAAACCTGATTCAATCAGCTAGTAAATAAAAGCACCAAAAAGTCCCAGTAAAGTGCCTGGACTCTACAGATGTTCGGTGAGCTGGGTCCAGCTAAAGTGCTGTCTCTTCTGGGCATGTGCTGGGCTCAGCACAGGAGTGAACAGAGCTAAAGTAAAGCACCAGTTTTTTTTTTTTAATATCTGCAGGCAGCCATGATTAATAGTCATCATGCCATCATGACTGTTTACCCACTCAAAGTATTGCCATGTTGTAGGTTCCATTCCTTTAAAAGCCTTAACATGCCATTTCTTCAAGTATACCTTTTTATCTATCTTTTTCAATAGTGTTTCCTTACTTTCTCTTTTCCCATACAAGTGACTTAAACTCATTGGTAGCATTGAAGTTATGTTGTAAAATTATAAATGAAGCCTTGAGATGCACAGTGCCTTTACATACGTTAAATCAGGGGATTGCATTATTATATGTCACTTTTTTCTAGCTCTATGGAATGTACATCAGTTGAAGTTATACACAAGTTTGGTTTCAATTTAGAGATGCAGTCTACTAGAAGAATTTAAGCAACATCAGAGGAGACATAACGGTGCTGAAGATCAAAAGGGCTCCCTGTTACATGCTGTCAGCAATGTTAATGAAATTACCAGTGAAGAAGAAAGAAATGAATCAATGATGAATAATAATGTACGATATCAGGTAAGTCAAGCCATTGTCTCTACAGTAATTAACTGTTCAGACGATATGTGCTGGTAATGTAACAAGAACGTAATAGTGAACATGCACTAATTACATTTGCTCTCAGATTGAAAAGAAGCTGAACAGCTGTTTGGTGCAGTAGGTAAATTAAATGTACTAGTCAGTCAGTTGTAAAGATCTAATTTTGAAGCGAATCCATAGTGCCACTAAAACATTAATGTGGAGGTTGAATGTTTAAAGAGGATGATCCAGCAAAAAGATACCTCCACTTACAAAAAGGAGAAGAGCTCTTACTCCCCCCACCCAGAAGAAAACCACAAGGGGGCTAAACTGGAGGAAACTTAGTGTGAAACTGGAGTTTTCTCTCCAATTGTTCTGTTCTAGTGGAGGAAGGGTAGAGTGGGGTTGGTCCCTGCTACTGTGGGAACAATAGAACCGGAAGATCCTTCCCCGGGTCCTGAGGGGTCAGTGGTCGGCCAGTTATATCCCGTCAGATGATTCATCTGATGGGATATAACTGGCCGACCACTGACCCCTCAGGACCCGGGGAAGGATCTTTCGGTTCTGTTGTCCCAGATTGTCCCAGATAATTTCCACTGCAGAAGTGGGAAAACGGAAATTAATACTATATGCTATACCCTTCTCTCTATTCATACCCTATGCTAAAGGATGGTAGTGGAACTTAAATAATGGGAAACATTTTATTTGCTTTGCCGTCTCTCTTGGTCACTCAGGAACTGTTCTTTCTTTCTTCCCATGTCTAGCACAGCACCAGAAAGTTGCTCTTTAATTTTATTTGGTACTTTATGGTGATTAATGTGCAACACCACTCCTGAGGAATGGTAAGGAAATGCACATAACAGTATGTGCTGAGCACTGGGGCCACCACAGCTGTTTGCCCTCAATTTAAAGACTGATAAAACAGTCAGGGAGAAATGTGCTTTGGCTCAGCTGATGCAAATTGTCCAGTTAGGAAGAAACAACTACATCTTATAAAAAGGAAGGGCAAGACTTATATGCTTTTCATTGCATTGGATCTAGCTAGGAACCAGACTTTTCCTGAGATGGTAGGGAATTTTGGAAAATCTGAATGCGAGGAGTTTTTTTGCTTTTGTTTATTTTGCTTAGACTTTTTAAATCCCAGTTTGGTGGTAGTTTCCCTACTTGTCTCTTTGCTCAACAGAAAGCAATTAAATGGGTTCCAGGCACTAATACACACTTCATAAGACTTGTAGTTTGAGGTGGTTTCAGAAGAGTGTTCTGTAAAAAAGAGACACCTATTATTAATATGGAGTCCTGAATATGTGAAGTTCTTTTCAGCTGAATGACAAGTGATAGGTCCTCGTCTTGAGGAGTCAGTGATCAAAGTTTTAGATCACAAGCTCTGAAAGTAGCGAGTGTGTTTGGTTCGTTAATTTGCTTCAACTAATGCATCATTCTGTTTGACACAGTGATAAGTTCCCTATCACTTTGAATATTAAGCTAACATAGAAAGGAGAGCTGCCTATCTGAGCTGAGAGAGAACTGTTTTTTGGTAATAATCATGGCTGTTTACTGTAGTAGTCTATCACACACCAAAATTGTTAGCCTGTGCTTGTGCAGGGAATATATTTTGGGCATATGGGGATGGGCATAACAGTCCAACCTGTTTCCAACTTTCTCCAATGCTTAGTTGATTAATAAATGATAGTAATAGAGAATAAAGATCAGGAAGATCCATTCTCTTGTCAGTGCAGAATTATTCTCTTTGTTGTTTTTCAAAGTAGGGTAAATTGGATGCACTGAAGGAGTATCTCCTCTTTGAAGAAAGAGACCTAGGCTTGATTTAGTTTTTTCCTAAGGAATCAGATATTTCATTTCCAGTACAGACTTAAACAGGATTCTGCTTTCAATTTAGTTAGGACTTTGAATTATGGTTAAGTTACCTCCTTCTCAGAGCAGAATAGGTTTGGTGAAGGGTGGATGATTATGTGAAACAAGAAAAAAAGGAGGAAATAATTCAGATAATTTCAATCCAGTCCCCTAAGGTCTCTCTTCTTTGAAATGGTATGAACTTCCAACATACAAGATCTGAAGAGAAACTAACCACCTCACCATACATGAAACCAGCTGCTATTTCTAGCTCATGGATATATAGCCTGCTAAATCACACCCTGATGTGAAAAATCTCAAATTCTCTTTGAAGAGCCTTCTGCAGATGAAAATCTATACTCTTTAAAAGTATTTGCTAAAAGTATTTACAGAGTTAGATCCATGCACACTGCAGAACCAGCAAGGTAGGCTATGAGGGAAAGAGGCGCAAATTAAGAGAGGAAATAGAACCTTGCAGAAGAGCTACAATTCCTTGGCTGAGGAAAAAAAAAAAGAAGGACTGGAGAGATCAATTATGAGTCTAAGGGCCTCATTACACAGTAATTTTGGGTGGCTCCTGAAGCTCTTAACACCTGAATAGTCTGCACATTAACATCTGGAACTAGCTTTAAGCATTTGTTAGGGGGTTTACAGTTAATATCACTCCAGGACAGACTATCTCTGATCTGTGTTACTTAGTAGGGCTGTGTGAAGCTTTGGTCCTTGATTCAATTTAATGGAGATTTGGCCCGATTTTGGTGGCCAGATCTCCAAATCCAAATCAAATCAAGAGATCCTTTAATAGCTCCGAATCGAATTGGAGCCCTCTGAATTGATTCAGAAAGATTTGGTGATTCGAACATAGACACAGCTTTAAATGTTTTTTTTACATACCTCAAGGTACCAGGTGGTTCATGAATACTGTGGTACTGGGGCAGATGTAGTATCACACAGGAGTATGTGGGGCACCCCAGTGCACTTAGTAGCAGACCCAGAAGTGGACCAGAAGCACTTCTGGTACACTTCCAGGTCCGCTGGGGAGCGCATGGGGGGGCGCCCTGGGACCTCCCCAGCTCATTGACTGGTGCCTCCTGGGTCTGGGGGGGGCACCTGGCATCCCCCCATGGCTGATCACCAAGCCAGGGAGGTGCAGGGCCCCCCCCCAAGTGTGCTAGGTGGCAGTGGACCCAGAAGTGGACTGGAAGTACTTCTGGTCCACTTCCAGGTTTGCCCTTGAGCACATGGGGGTGGGAGGGGGCACACTTCCACTGGATGCTCCATCTGCCCCACCATTGCAGCATTTACAAGCCATACCTGATACCTTGAGGTATGTAGAAAAAACATTTAAAGCTGTGTTTATGGCTGTGGGGATGTGGGGTATGTCACCCGCAAGTGAGATCCCCAATTTCCCCGGATGTCCCCTGGAGAGGAGGGGGTACGCGCCGGACCGCCGCGTCGCCGCCAATCTCGCCTGCCACGACTTGATGGAAAACAAAAGGGGTTCACCCGGGCGGTGAGTTGACGGTCTCCGTAACAGGGTACCCCGACTCCAAAGTCCAGGGGTCCTGAGGGCTCCTCCACCCCTACACCCTCGCCCGAGCCTCCGGGATAGGGGGGCCCCACTGGGATGCCCCCCCTGATGGAATAGTCCAGCGGGATACTCGTCTACTGACGAGCCCGCCTCGGAGTCCCCCCCAGTACCTAGTGTCCCTGATACTGGGGCTCCTTGAGTCCGGATTTTTTCCGGCCCTAACGGGCCTGCGTCTCTAGACCCGGGTTGGCTACAAAGTCCGCCGCCCTGCCCGCGGGTCCTCCTCCGTGACCAACCGGCCACCATCCGCCGGAGGAGGGTCCCTCCGGCCGAGGTTCCCTTTTCGAAACCCTCCGTCGGAACCGCCACCGGTCCCTGTGCTACCTGTGACGCGGCGGGACGCCTCGCTGCTCCCGGCTCCACTGTGGTCCCCTCTGCTGCCGCCGGGGTTCGCCGCGTGGCATCAGGTCCCGTTGCTGCACGCCCTGTTAGCGCCGGCTCCGCTGCTCCCGGTTCCGCGCTTACCGGTTCCGCGCCTCCCGGCTTCGCTGCTCCCGGTATCGCGCTTACCGGTTCTGCGCCTCTCGGCTTCGCTGCTCCCGGTACCGCTGCCGCCGGCTCCGCCGCAGTCCGCACCTTCCGCGCTGCTCCCGGCTCCGCTGCTCCTGAAGCTGCCGCCGCTGGCTCCGCTGCTGTCGACGTCTCTCGCGCCGCTCCCAGCTCCGCCGCTCCCGAAGCTGCCACCGCTGGCTCTGCTGCCGTCGGCGTCTCTCGCGCCGGTCCCAGCTCCGCCGCTCCCGAAGCTGCCGCCGCCGGCTCCGCTGCAGTCCGCGCCTCCCGCGCTGCTCCCGGCTCCACTGCTCCCGGGTCTGGTTCCTGTCGGAGCCTCCGTCCCTCTCTGCCCAGGGTAGGGGTGCTCCTTTTATTTCCCCGGGCCGGTCCCACGCCGGCCCGGTTTACGTTCCGGGAGACTTCAAAGTCCCGACCAGACTTCCGGGTCAGGTCCCGGAAGCTGGGCGGAAACCCGGGCTTCCTTCCTCGGGCCCGGTCCCCTGTGGTCCCGGCGCCCTCACAATGGCCAAATTGCTCATTCTCTAAATCAGAATCGAATTGGGGACAGTGATCTCAATCAATGCATTGAATTACAGTCACTGATTTGGCCCAAGTCCAAATCCAAATTGCATACGGCCTGTTTCGCACACCCCTATTATCCTGCTAATGTTATGCAAAGGTGTAGCCACTCTAGGCTACATCCTAATGTAAATACCCCACTAGCTGCTCCCCCTGCCTCCCCCACTAGCTTGGTTTGGGTCCATTCCTCTCCACACTTACTTGTTGTTGCCCACACTGTCTGTCCTGGCCACTGGTCCCTGCTGCTACTCTCTGGGCTGAAGTGACAACCAGAGAGCAAAAGGGACCAAAAGAAATGTTATGAAAACAAATATGAAAGAAGAAATAATGTCTAATGAAATCAGTATACAGAGATACCCAAAAGTCTTAGAAGAAAATAGTGGGAAGATGGATGAAAACCAAGCACTGAGGTAGAAATAAGGATAATAATATCAAAGAGGGAATGACGAAGGGTAAAAATGGAAGTCAGGCATACAAAATTGAAGGGATGGGAAGGAAACGTTAGCAGCCTGAGATCTCATGGAACTGACATATACATTATAAACTAAAGTAACAAATAAATAAATGTGTTGGTTTGATGCTAAGGAAGGTGCAAAGGGAATGTTGAAATAAAAGATGAATAATAGCTTTAAGCATAAGTAGGGATGGTTTAATTCACTTGTACCTAAAGAGGGAAGAGGAGAAAGGGAAATAAATTTAAAGGAGAAATGAAAGCTGAAGTTTCCGTCTCTACAGCCACAGGAAAGTTATGATAGGCTTATACTTTACACTGGCAGAATAATACAAATTTCTTTTATTAAATCATGAAAAGGGTGGAAATTTAAAAAAGAGAAAAGTAACAAAAGTATAAGGTTCTGTCAATTAATTGACAACAGTCAGCAAAGGCTTTAGACTATGTGTGAAATAACATTTCCACTTTCCAAGTAGTCACCTATGGATGAATTTCCTGGCTGCATAATATCTATATCACTGGCACAGTTGGTAGATTCTGCCCCAAGAGAAAAGTTTTAGAAGTTTGAGTCTTTGGTGCTCTGGCATAGCAAATTGGTGGGTGATTTTTACAAGCTATAGGCACACTGTATGTGTCACTTGGTATTCCCCAGGGACTTCTTTTTTTGAGCATGAAAAACTAAAATGATTCACTAAAAAATAAAATAAAAGCATATGCAGCTTCATTGTATGAGGGAACAACTCTAGTATTGTGCAAAAAGGAAGAAAGAGATGTTTTGCAGAAAATTAAGATGTTTAGTCTTATTAAAAAAACTGCCCATGAAACAAAGACGACTTCATCATAGACAACTACAGTTTTCCTATTAAAGTAGAAAGATTGGCTGTTGCATTCAGCATTATGAAACTCAGCTATAACTACACTTGCCAGCATATGACTATCTTATGATTCTGATTTCCCATGACTTCTGTCTCAACCTTAAAAAACATTGAGTTTTATGTGCCTGAACAGTTTCATGTCAGGAAATACATCAGCATGTTACCATAGAAATGAAAGCTGTGATATACTTTATTTTTCCATTAGATACTCTTATGGATTCTGTATTTTATAGTTTCTACAAAAATCAAAAAGTATATTTCAAGTTTGGATAGCTATGATCATATTACAGGAATAACAAAAATAGAAAAAATGTAAAATTTTACAGAGAGAGCATAGTGTCTATGCTTCTACCTGTAGCAGCAACCATTTTGAACTGATGTGTAGGCCTTCAGAGTGATTTTCTACATTAAGACCATGTAGCTCACAGAAAAAAAACCTAAGAGCTACACAAATGCACACACAACAAATGCCTTGTTCCATACATAATGTAAAAGAATGATAATAAATGATAGCTTTCTGAGGCACTCAAGTCTAAAATATTCATATGGTAAAAATTTTGATCTCTGTCTGTCTCTCTTCACCCCCATGATAAATAGCCTGACAATGCAAGAATGCAGGGGCTAGTTGGTATCTATATTGCACCACTATCTGTCTGTAATTTTGGTTGGCAAGAACTTATTCTATAACCTATCATTTATTTTCTAGCAAATGATAAAAACAAATGCAGAAGCCTGAAACACAGGTGAGAGCCATAGCAATGCATTCACTGTCAGCCACAGCTGGCCCCAGATCTCAGTAATATATATCGTGCATAGTACACCTAATCTACACTACATAGAGCATACAGAACTTTGTTACCAAGAACATAAGATTAAATGGGACCAAACTTACTTTATAAACTTGGACCCATTAACAGTTCTGTTTGGGCACTAGTGACTGAACACGTTCTAATTGCATTCCAAGTATCACCTACAGTCTGCTTTAATTTAAGACAGCTGCCTCTTGCTCCAAAGGGAGTGCATTCAAGGGTTAAACCAACCTTAGGCTATTTTGTATTCCCAATCAGGCTGTAGGCTAGAATCTACTTTTTATGGCAGGAAGAATGTATTGCTCTCTCCTTACTGTTTTATTGAGCTTCCACTTTGAAGATACGGACCTGCCCTTTAGTTTTCTGTAACAGGTACCTAAGGAGCACACCATTCATCAGTTCAGTGACACATTCTCATGGTTGAGAGGATGATTCACTTGTCTTTATGGGAGTTGGTTCTTTACTACTTCATACATCCTAACAACACTGGTTTCTTTCTGAGAGGTCTGTGTATTCACTAGATTCAGACTTCAGGAGTGGTTGTACCATCTGGTTCAGAATTAGCTGAGAAACTAACTGTAATTGATCTGAAAGTTTCTTGAGATAGACAATCTCTTATGTGTTTTCTTTATGGATACCAATCTCACATGGTCCTTTTCCTGTCTACATAGTTTTTTTATAGTATGTTCTTCCAGTTTAATGTCAAGCATGGATTTAAGCATTACAAAAAAAAAAGAAAAGAAAGAAAGACACAGGGTGAACAGCATGCAGAACTGTGCTTTTTGGTCAAGGACACATTTTGTCTCTCTGACATAAGCAGACCCTGGACTACCTGTAACTTGTCCACAAACCACTACAGGATGAAAAAATAAGAGTTGTTTTGGTTGGATATGTGAAGAAATCCTCTCCCCTTCTCTCTGTCCCTTGCTTGGATCAGTTCAGGGGCCCCCTCTCTCTCCTTGCTTTTTTCTTGGTTCAGGCTGGTCAATCAGGTGTCCTGACCAGATAAAATTCCTGGGGTTGGGTGGGGGGGGGAGGGGAATGGATGGGGGGCTCTCTTTTCCTTCTGGTGGGCATTTTGAAAACTTCTGCTGCCTGGTAATTTTCTGTAAGTAAAAGCCTGGAAACTAGGCAGGAGTTAGGAATATGTGTAGGCCAGCTGCATCTAAAAGGATCACTGTATCCAATCTCTGAAAAGACTCATGTTGCTTTTGTCTGCTCGAGTTGTATTCTGACTTCCTTGTTCTACTCCTCCCTGCCCCCCCATCAATAAAGGTGTCAGGTTACAACTTGTATTGTGCTGCTGATGGGGAAAGTCTTCTGCCCCTTGCTTGGCCAGTGGCATTTTTTTTTCTTTCTATTCTCCTTGAGTTTTTCCTGATGCTATCTAGGGGTGCTTCAGGCTGAGAGAAGCTTCCAGAAATATTACTATGGGGAAAGCACCCCCAAGATTTGCAGGATTAACGTGCCCCAGGCTGCATAGAGCCCTGCCAGAGACCAGTGCCTGGGTGGTGGCGGCATTATACTAGGCTTATGGGTGTTCTCCAGGAAGTGTGACAGCCAACTGTAGGCTTTCTAAGGGAGACTTCTGTAGCAAGGTTTTGAGCCTGGCACAGAGATGCCGGTGGCTCTGTGTAGTACTGCCCCCTACTGTGCATGCCACAGGATATATAGGTCATATGGTATAATTCTCTTCTGTTGTTGGCTGAATATAACACTTAGAATCACACTTTTGGTGTGAATATTTGTAGTTTCAATAACTATTCATTAAAACTAAACATACCTGCTCCCATAAACATTTCTGCTAGTGAATTAATTTGCTAGAATATCCAAGAAAAGTAAAACATAGAAGAACACAAAAAGCAATAGAGACAAGAAAATATGCAGAGGGTGTTAAAGGTCTTTAACCAGTTCTGATGAATGTAATCCAGACAAAATAAGAGTAATTAGTGCATAACATTTAAATATCACCTCTCATCCTGAAGGTTCCTCCTAATGCCATACATACTTCATCACACAATACACACATAGAGTACATAACAGTGCATTGGAACGGACTTGATTTATTGAGTCTGCTGGAGTGTGCTAATTAGCATGCTTTAACCAGCCTCCACATCGATGCTTTAATTAGAACAGCTCTCTTGAACGGCTCTAATTAAAGTGCCCCTCCCCCACTCTGGAGCACGTGTGAAAACATAGTAACACTAGAATTTACATTGGTAAATGTACCAGCTAAAGAGCTGGTCAGTAATTTCTACAAAAAATTACTGTGTATCTGTTTTTTTCCAAATACAGAAACATCAGCTTCAAATGTGAGGTTTTATTTATCATTATAGAACCCTTCTCCTTCCCTCCCCCACCGTTACATTTCCCCTTTTTGCCCTTTTATTGGCTATCACACAGAGATACTAAAATTACATATGTAATACTTGAAAACAAATTGAAATAAGACAAAGATATTTATAGACTATATAGAAACTTAAAATCTGTTACCATTTGAAGGACCTAATAATAAACCTAATAATAAAAGTCAGCAAAAGAGAAGCTCTTACTCCCAAATAATTCTATGTCCTTCAAAAGTAAAATATATAGTGAGCTAAAATATATAGTACCATATTTACTTGAATCTAAGTTGACCCTGTATTTAAAATCATCCCCTAATAATTAGATTCTATATATGGAAAATTCATAAATTTGTTATGATTTTCCAGGTATAGAATCTGATTATCGGAGGATTGTCTTAAATTCATCCCACTCCCACTACTACAGCAGACAAAGTAGTGGCTGTGGGCAGGGTCAGATGGCCCCCTTTCCCTCTTCCCCCCCGCCACACTTTTCCCACCTGCAGACTTCCTGCCCCCGTCACCTACATCCTCTACCCCCAATTTCCCACAATCTGTACCACTCCACTACCCACAGTCTCTGCCCCTTTCCCCCTGCTCCCTACAATTTTTGTCCCTTCCCCCCTGCTCGCCGCAGTTCCTGCCTCTTCCCCCCACCACATTTCCCCCTCTCTGATATAGAAAGAGCTTTCTCCTTTTTGCTAAAGCTTGTTTTGTAAAAAAAAGATTCAGGCTTCACTGGGCTAGAGTTGAAGCATGGGAGCATGCAAGTTATTAGGGCACTCACTTGGGAGTGGGGAAACCAGGACTGTTTAATGTCCCTCAGTGGATCTAGGCCTCTGCATGTTTTGAAATCAGCGCTTCCCAAGCTCCAATATTCTCTGGTGGTAATCTTAGCTCAGAGCCTGAGTAATGTCTAATTCACCTCAGAAAATTCTGCTGAAACTCTCCAGTTTTCTGGAGATATTAAAGTATAGAACATTACAACATATACCAAAACACTTTGGAAAACTGGAGTTGTGTATGACAGATTTGTGGGCCTAATGCTGGCACATAGATATATTCACATTTGTCTTTTTCCTTGCCACTATTAATGATTATAAATTACTAAATACAATCTACAAGAACTCATTCTTTTTCTTATGTTTACCTTTCCTTGTCCTCCAGTTGTGTGTGTGTGTGTTTGTTTCTTCCCTCCAGGAGAAGGCAGTAGAACAAAATGCATATTCCCTTCAGTAAACTTTATGTAAATCGTTCCACATTCAAAATGAAGTCTTCACAAATTGCTAACAAGTCTGCCTGTATGTCTGTGTGTATGGATGTGTATGCCAGCTTTTATGTTTCCTGGGTGGAGTACACAACAACCAAATAACTATTTGAAATGAGTTCCAAATCTTTAAAAGTGAGAGCACTGCTGTTGTACTTAGGGATAAGTAGACACATGTTACAAGCAAACTGACTGACACTTGCATGAAACGTGTAAATATTTTCTGCTCCGTAAGATAAATGTCACAGGGGTAGTTCCTGCATTTGAGAAATGCAAAGGTCGTTTACCTTATGCATCTCTGAGAGATATAAAGGGAGCTGGGAAAGGTGGGTCTAGGGCAAAGCAAGCCTCGAACATATGGGGAAGCAGGAAACATTGACCTGAAATATGATAATCCTCATAGATATGGTGCCATGGGCTGTTGAAGCAAGGATTGGAATTCCTTGAGTTCCTTCTCTGGGTTAGTATGACTTATAACCTTAACAACCAGCCCATGCCTCAGTGACACAGTTTTGTCTTTCCTGTCTCAAGGCAGATGACACTAACTGTAAGAACACCATAAAGCAGGAAAATCTACATGCTTGTATTGAAGCAGAAAAGCAAACGACCAACCATAAATAATTACAGCACTGTGGTTTCAACTTTACTCCTAAATTATGTCTATGTATTTTTAAAGTATTTTTACTCTGAAATTATAATTTGGAAATTACCAAAATATGAAGTACATTTTCTTCCTCTGTCTGGATTTGTTCCATTTCAAAGTTGATACTGGTGGAGTATAGGAACCCAAGGAATCCTTGCTGTTATTATATAAATATTTCATAATCTATAGAGTGTATTTTATTGGATTTAAATGAAGATGTCAAGGAAGTTAAAATTCAATTGCAGCTTTAGGTATTTATCTGGCTGAAGCTAGTACCGCACTAGAAAAGTATGTGGAGTAACCACTAAATTATGGTTTATAATTCTTATTGCTAGAATATAGCCACTTAGATTAATAGATACATATACATTAGGAACAGGAAGGGACCTCGCAAGATCATCCAGTCCAGTCCCCCTGCCATAGGGAGGAAGTCTGCTGGGGTCAAATGATCCCAGCAAGATATGCATCTAAACACCTTTTGAATGAGTCCAGAGTAGGTGCTTGCACCATCTCTGAGGGGAGTCTGTTGCAGACCCTGGACGCTCAGACTGTAAAGGAGTTTTTCCTTATTTCGAGTCTAAATCGGCTTTCCAGAAGTTTGTGGCCATTAGAACTAGTTATCCGTTAGGGAGACCTGGTGAACAACCATTCTCCCAGATCCTGGTGTACCCGCCTTATATACTTATAGGCTTCCAACAAGTGCCCCCTGAGCCTTCTCTTCTCCAAGTTGAAAAGTCCCATGTCCCTTAGGCTCTTCTCATAAGGTTTGCTCTCTTCGCCTTTGGTCATGTGGGTGGCTCTTCTTTGGACTCTATCAAGCTTATCCATGCCCCCCCTGAAGTGGGTGACCCAAAACTAGATGCAGTACTTTAGTTACAGCTTCACTGAGGCTGAGTAGAGTGGGAGGATGACATCCCTGGTTTTGCTTGAGATGCATTGGTGGATGCATGCCAGAGTTTGGTTTGCATTGGTGGCTCATGTTCATCTTGCAGTCAATCAAGACCCCCAAGTCTCTCTGAGTTGTGGTGCTAGTCAGTGTAGCACTGCCAAGCCTATAAGTATGATGTTTATATTTAATCTGACCAATGCAATACATTTATCACCTTGAGTTACTCGGTGTCTATGGTGAAATAATTGAAATATAATTAATTTTAGAATCTGGGTTTGATTAAAAATTTTAAGATGATTATGATCAACTTATTGATGGCTAGAGGTGAGTGAATAATTTTCTTCTTACTATTTTGTGTATTATAATAATGCCAAAGGACTCCAAAGGACATCAAAATTTCATTTTTCTAAATTCTGTACAAATATGCATTGAAAGATTAACCAATTTAAATAGGCAAGGGGTGGGAGTGGGGAAGGGCCCATTATTATTTTATCTTTAAAGATAGGAAAGTGAGGCACAGAAAAGAATACCTTAAAATCTGCAGCAGAGCTAGGAAGGCTCTCCTGAGTGTTAATCTCAAGACTAGCTTTTCTAAAAGTAGAAAAAGACTCAGACAGATACTAAATCGTGTTTGGTTTGCACATACTTGTCACGAATGTAGGTACAAAGCTCTGCTTTATTCATGTTGCCCAGATATGTGTATTTGCTCCTAATGTAGATAACCACAAAATAAAAAGGTTTAAAGCTTTCTAAAATTCTTTATGTGTCTTTATCCTCTCTTGACTCTTTTGGGCTGTATCAAACAGATTGTTTGCACTGCTGACAAAGGTCTAATGTCATTGATAAAAGGCAATATGCTGGAACTGATATTTATGGAGCTCTCCCAGAAATCTCCCCAGAACCAGTACTATTTAATTCCCTAAAAGTTGTTAAAGAATATTGTTTACTGAATTAATCATATACCAAGGGACCCTACATAGATTTCCACGTGTCAGCCCCTACCCCTCCCAGTTCTTTGTGCTGAGTCCACCATTCATATACTTTAACAGGGATACGTGTGATTCTTCTAAAAATCTGAATAATTTATTTAAAATCCATACCAAAATTATAAATAATACATATCATGTTATATATAGATAAAAACTCTCCTTTAGGAAGAAAAGTCTCCATCCTATTAGGTCTTCACACTATTTACCAGTCATTAAATATACATTTTTGTAATTTTTTGAATGACCTATTTAGTCCAAAATATAAAAGATTGTTCTAAAATTGTCTCCTTTCACTGGCCATAATTAACTCTGACTTTTAAAAAATGATTGTAATGCCCACAGAGACTCCTAATTGTTCTTGGGAATATCAGAGATTTTATTTTGCTCTTGTATCATCATGATTTGGCCACAAGAGAGCATTGCAAATCCAGAATAAGTTGATTTCAGCTACTCAAGCCCACAAGGCCTAACTGTGTTGCTGTAAACCTGATATGGATTGTGCTGTAAGAAAGTAGCTCAAGAGAAGATTGGGATTATTAGTGTCAGATTTAATGGTAGGCAGTAATTAATTTTTTAATGCTTCTGAGAAGGTCAATGAAAATACATTTAGGCAAACACAGTTCTTTGGGGGGAGGAGGAAGGGGTAAGGACATCAAGAAAGTTGCTGAGCCTGAAACTTTAAAAAGCAAGCTGTTCCTGGATTTTTTTGAGTCAACACATTTAAATTATCTCACCTTTCAGCCTTGAGACTGTTACAAATTAGGCACCATTATTTTAAGCAAAAATAGCTAACCTCCCCCCGTTCCACCTCTAAATAACCAAAGCATAATTCCTTGTCTGCTGTTAAAGAGAAAGGTAGATGGGAAAATGTTGCTCAGCAGACTTTTTCTTAAATATCTAGAAAGAGATGATGCCCAGAAAAATGATTCAGAACAATGAAAAATATGGAAAGCAAGGAAAAAAACATGGCAAAGAGATCCTTTACTGATTTCCCCAGGAAAAAAGGAAGGAAGGGGTAGGATAGAGGGCAGCAGATGTGTTTTATTTTCCAGTTATATAACAAGCTCATCCTTTAGGTAGATGACTGCTCATTGAGTATGTTTTGTTTCAAACCTCTTTAGCAAGGAACGGTCAAATTTCAAGCCTACACATCAGCGTCTACTGCTAAAAAAGTGTTTGCTGTATTCCCACACAGTGCTTTCTATGCATTGTTGAACTAGCATGACTGGGTTGCTGAGGAGGTTGCCTCTTGTTTTCTGTCTCATCCTCCCCTGGGTTTGTTGCATGTGTTTGTATCCTCATAAAGGACAAGGAGTGTGTTTGTGTGTGGGATGCTTAGCAAATCTAATTTGATTTTCTGTAATTTCTTAAGCAGACATTAACAAGAAACACACTGGCCAATGCAAGTAGTGTCTGTAACTGCTTTAGCCATTCTTTTACAGTCCAACTACCCCTTGAAAACCTACATTGACAAAAGAGCATTTCATCCTTTATTGGACTTGAATCATACATTTAAAAATGCAAAGCTATGCCTTACTTTGCAATTCTGGAGAAGTGACAGATGGGAGAAGGAGACACTTGATATCTATCAAAATCAAGTATTTTCCAATCTATTTTAGGTATGTAAATCTCACTATGTACTCTGAGATTTTGTCTGTCAAATTTGTGATAGTCTACCACTTGCTGCAAAATTTTCCAAATCAATGTAGAAATGTGTGCCTGCTTTTTTTTCCAGCAAACGCAGCTATGCCAGCAAAATTGTGCAGTATAGTCCTGATCTTATTGACAGGATAGAAGGAGCTCTCAGAGAGAAACGTTGCGGTTGTCTTAAGAGGAGAGAGTGGTTTGCAACTGAGGTATAGATACGTGATGTCAGCAGGTGGTTATATTATTTCATGAGATTCTTGCAACTTTATTGCTTCAAGTGGATTTATTACCCTTCTTGGAAAGCTAGGTAGAATTATGTAGCTTGGGAGGGAAATAGTTTTGTTAATTTTCCACTTATATGCAATGGTGGAAAGACCATGATTTTCCTTAGAGAACAGGACAGCAAGAGGAGAATGTTTGTTATTTTAATTGTTTTCTGGGAGGATAAAGATCAGGTTCAATGTGTGGCTGACAGTATCTCCAAGAATACTGAGAGAAGCTTCTGGTAGCTAACAAGTACTTGGCTAATTTGTTGGAGGTGCTTTCTGGATGTTGAAGAATACTGTTGCAATAATATAAAGGATCCTTGTATTATGTTGACAATTGGCTCAAAGTTAAAGAAAGCCCATGGGCTTTTGGAGAGCCCTGTGCATGAATAGAAGATCAAAATTTTGTCTATCCATGACCCTGCATGTGAAAGTAATACTTCCTAGTTTGTTCTCAGCCAGACGTTATTGAACAAATATTTAACTTGCACAGAGGATTTGTGTATCATCCCTGAACACCCAGCTATTTTTCAACATAGTCTTCTTCTCTAATGGCCTTTTTTCCATTGGTGAACAAGAACATGTACACTGACGTGGAAAAAGCCCTTGTTTTATTGTGCAGCCATTGTGACACAGCCTCCATCTCTTTGCCGTCAGTCCAAAAATGTCACCCTGTTCAAAATGGGGCAGCACAGTTAATCTAGGCAATGAAATGGCTTGTATGGTATGCAAACTGGAGTGTGGGTGAGCAGAGGAAGCATCTCACACATACTTCAATTGAGACAAGCCTTTTGGATTTTTCTTCAGGGTCAACAAAAAGAACACCTGTCATGTCCATGGCTTACATAGGAGATAAAAATGATGAACCCTCATAGAGGTTTGCAAAGTTTTTTCAGTGTGGACACTTCTGCTTCCTTGAAATCTGGAGAAATATAAAATTGCTATTGTATCTCCTTTAATCTTGTATTTCTTATGGAATGATGGCTATGTAGGCCTCTCTCATTTACCCTACTACACCAAAACATGTTGGAAACCTGAAAAATACTGTTGAGATTTTGCTTATTGATGGAAAACTGGTTTGTTAACCTTACCCTGGATTAAAGGATGATAAAATATTTAATAACTACCTTAGCAAATGGAAGCAAGTAGTGTGGTAAGAAGAGGTCTAGTGAGGAACAATTAAGCTTGGAGGGGAAATTTAGGCTTATGCTATTTTGTTGTTTCTTACATTGCAACGAAGGCCAAACTCCAGCAGAGATCAGTGTACTCTGCTGAGGACAGCGGGAGGACTCAAAGTGTTTACATATGTATTTGGCTTGTGCTGTATAGACTGACTCAGTGAACCAGTACATTGTTGACTTGAGACCTTAAATAAGAACTCAGTGATCCAAAGCAAGTGGAAAGTGTTGCCAAACTTAAACAAGTAAAGTACTAAGCTAATAGTTCAGGACCTCCTCAAGTTCAAATCATGGTGTTTCATGCTGAGCTGCTACAGGATTTTTTCCTGGAGTGTCCTTCAGAAAGTCAGGGTTGCTTTTTTTACCTTTCTTTGTCTGCCAGATTCCTAATTTTTGGCAGTGTGGCTCAGTTCTTTAGGTCAGTGCATTGTCAGGTGGTCCATAAGAGGTCAGAGGTGGTGGAGGAATGAGCCATATTAGTAGAATAGAAGATGTTTTGTGTGAGGTCTTTGGTGCATGCTTGTGATCTTCAAAAAACCTCTCTATCCCCATTTCTAAACTTGTATTCCAGATAAGTGAACTCTTATTAGAAGCTAGTACAAACTTAGGATATTTAGAGAAAAACTATATAAGTAATGTAAGGGGATCAGAAACTATATTTATGTATTTATTTATTCAGTGAAACAAAGATGAAGCCCCTGGTCCCCAACCCTGATACAATCCATCAACAGTTTTTACTGAGGGGAGGGGACTTTAAAAGTATGGGGTTCTCTGGGGAGTCTGCCCTAAACTGGAAGATCCTAGGATCATTATTAGCCATGAAACTGACAATAATGTCAATTTCAATGAGCACTTGCAATCTCCAAGAAGCTTGTAGTTCACAGGAAATTAAAAAAAAAATGGTTTTGGTTCAGTTCAGTCCTGACATCCTGAATCTTCACCATCACCTTTCATAGTTTCATAGTTTCTAGGGTCAGAAGGGACCTGAGCAGATCATCTAGTCCGACCCCCTGCCATGGCAGGAAAGAATACTGGGGTCAAATGACCCCAGCAAGATGTTCATCTAACCTCCTCTTAAACACCCCCAGGGTAGGAGCCTGCACCACTTCTCTTGGAAGTTGGTTCCAGATCCTAGCCACCCTGACCGTGAAGTAGCGCCTTCTGATATCTAACCTAAACCTACCCTCTGCCAGCTTGTGACCGTTATTCCTGGTCACTCCTGGTGGTGCTTGGGGGAACAGTGACTCCTCCAATGCCTGCTGATCCCCCCTGACTAGTTTATAACAGGCCACAAGATCCCCCCTCAGCCTTCTCTTGTGAAGGCTGAACAGGTTCAGGTCCTGAAGCCTCTCCTCATAGGGCCTCCCCTGTTGTCACCTGATCATACGAGTGGCCCTCCTCTGGACCCTCTCCATGCTGTCAACATCCCTCTTGAAGTGTGGTGCCCAGAACTGGATGCAATACTCCAGCTGCGGCCTGACCAGTGCCGCATAGAGGGGGAGAATAAGCTCTTTGGACCTGCTCGAGATGCATCTGTGGATGCATGCCAAGGTGCGGTTGGAACCCATCCTATTCTCGTCCACCCACCCTTGTAACCTGTCTAGGTCTGATTGTAGCCTGTTGCATCCTTCCAATGTGCCCACGTCCCCCCACATCTTAGTGTCATCAGCAAATTTGAACAGGGTGCTTCTTACCCCCTCATCCAAATCGCTGATGAAGATGTTGAACAGTGCGGGCCCGAGGACCGAGCCCTGTGGAACCCCACTGCCCACGTCCTTCCAGGGTGAGAAGGACCCATCCACTACCACCCTCTGGGTGCGGCCCTCCAGTCAGTTGGCGACCCATTTGACTGTGGGTGTCTACACCACAGCCCCCCAGTTTCTTAATGGGAACGGGGTGAGAGACAGTGTCGAAAGCCTTCCAGAAGTCCAGGAAGACTATGTCCACTGCTATCCCTGCATCTAATGATCTGGTGATCTGATTGTAAAAGGCCACCAGGTTGGTCTGAGAGGACCTGCCACTGATGAACCCATGTTGGGTTCATCTAGTCCGACCGCTTGCCATGGCAGGAAAGAGTACTGGGGTCAAACGACCCCAGCAAGGTGTTTATCTAACCTCCTCTTAAAAACTCCCAGGGTAGGAGCCTGCACCACTTCTCTTGGAAGTTGGTTTCAGACCCTAGCTGCCCTGACCGTGAAGTAGCGCCTTCTGATATCTAACCTAAACCTACCCTCTGCCAGCTTGTGACCATTATTCCTGGTCACTGGATGACAATGGAGATAATGCTGCAAAGGAGAATTCTATGACTCTTCTGCTGCAATAAAAGAATCAGAGGAAATTATGACTAATTCTGAGAATGTTTGCTACAGAGTTCATTACTTGCCCAGCATGAAACGCTTTTCTGTGAGACTTATTTTCGTAATACTGTGGCCATTATCACTGAAAATAAGAGCATCTTTCTTGCCTGCATGTTGAGAGAGTGACATTCATTAAAATGAACAAAATGCCTGTTACCTATGAAGTACACTTTGAGCAAGTCTCTGATCCAAGGATTCAAGTGAAGAAGATGAGAAGGAGAATAATAATGAGAAACTAGACTGAAGTTAAAAAGCTGTTGCCCTTGGCATGTTTTCATTAATTGTAGGTGGGGGTGAGGAAAAAAAAAGGTTGGTGTATTCAGCTGAGCTTTCAGTGCTTCCCTACTTAGGAAGAAAGTGGAAGATATGGTAAATGCATGTTGAAGTAGAATTAATCAGGCAATAACTCAAGCTGATTTACTGCAATATTTATTTGAAAAATAAAAAGCAGACAGCAATCATTTTTCAGATGTTGTTGTTTTACAAGCCTCCCATTCATAAAAATAATTAATACCTAGCTCTTAGAGAGCAGCACCTTCTGTTAGTGTATATGCCAACCATCATCTTATTGCAGTTTGATAGAGGTATACATAGATGGAATTAATCTCATTTCCTTTGGTTCCTGTTACTTTCCTAAGTTAGTTTTTTGAATGTCAGAAAATACCAGCCTTAAGTATTGTAGTTGTCCTTGCCCCAGGGTGATGACTGTATGTTTTAAACTTTCTTTCAAAAATGTAATGTACTAAATGTCAGCATTTTTTTATTCTATATTAAGTGTTACTTTTTTCCAATAAATGTATTGGGTCTGAATTCTTCTTTCACTGATATCACTTTCACATCATGTCACTTGAGGGAAACTTGGTAAGTCTATTTCTCACTAGTTTTAAATCAGGGGGTAGGTCTGTTAAAGTAAATAAACTTTACATCAGTATGAGACTGTTATAAGTCACAGGAGACTCAAACTACAGTGGCTTAGGAAGACATCTGCTGTGTAAGAAAGAATGGAATAAAGGTCCATTATTTTTAATAGATGTAGGTTAAAGTAAAGGATATGTTTATGTAAAATGGGTAGACTATTGTGGATTTGTCACAAGTATAGCAGAATGGCTTTCTGTTTGTGAAAAAGTAAGGGTCCTTTCCATTCTGGAGGGACCTTTGTTGTTCAAAAAACACTGAAAGCCAAGGAAACTAACAGAGGTTTGCTTCATTAAGATTCTGAGCTCAAAGTGATTGCAAAGTACTGCATAATAAAAACAATCCCAAATACTAAAGGTACAGCTGTCCACATCGTCCCCTGCCAGCCAAACAAAATAAAAATTAAGTTAATATTAACATAATGGAGAATTTAAAATATTTCTAACCAATCTATTAACAAAAGAAATTAGCAGTGTTTATTTAGACTACTGTAACCCAGGTTGTATGTGGAAAGGTACCCCCTCTCCAACTGAAAGGATGTCAGTGGGTACATGTATTCTGTGGGGAGCGTGGCTACCTAGCTGTGGGCCAGCTCACCTTCTTCCCCTACAGAGCTGCACAAGGACCCAGGACTCCCAGTGATATTTAACTATGTACAGGTTTAATGATAATATAAAACTTATAGCCATAAACTTACATATATATCTCTAAATGCATGCATTTTTATTTTGTTTGGTTGGCAGGGGATGATGCGGACAGCTGTACCTTTAGTATTTGTACACAGATTATTTACACAGAATTACACAGGCAATAGCTCTTTTCCACCCTAAACTCAGGCACATACCTATCTCCTGTGGCCTTCTGATTAGACTGCAGCCCCTGCCTCTTGACCAGGCTCTCTAGCAGCAGGCAAAGGGGCATTTAAGGATAAAACACAGGTCAATTAACAAATCAACAGAAGGAATAGCTAGCAGTGATGGGACAGTAATCAAACATACAAACAGGCCATACCAGTACAGTCACCGACACATATAAATAAACAATACACTAGATTCAAATATAAAACAGCTTACAACTCCTCTCTTTATACAACAATAAGGACACAGAGTTACAGCAAGAATCCTAATGACATGAGGGACCAGAACATAACAATGGCCCAGCAGCTGTGGCCAAGGAAGAAATGACAACCCATGGAAGGATCCTGCCACCTAATAGATCACTGATACCCTCTCCCCGGTCACTCAACGAGAAAGGGCCCGTAACCCTGGAACGACCCTTAACAAACAGGGGCCCATGGGCGAATCATCCCCTCTCTTCAAGGGCATCCCATTGATCACCGACTCCTCCTCCCCTGTGTGACTCCTCCCCTGTGTAACTCATCCCTTTCCCTGGGTAATTCATGACTCCCAGTGTCCTCCCTTGCAGGGGTGGTTAACCTGTCTGATTGTTGCCTGTGGCAGGAAGGCCCCAGCTGCCTCGGGCAGCCACTGAGGCTTATCAGGTCTCTATCAGCTCCCCGTGCACTGCCCTACACACCGAAGGGGCGCCTACCTAGAGCAGGAACATAGACTCGTGCCTCCTCCTGCAGCCCTAGCAACTCATCAGCTCTATGGCCCTGTGCACTGACCAAGGGCCCAGCTCCTACCCCATACAGGCTGGAAGACCTGTGCTGCCTTGTACAGCCACTGAGGTCCCACCTGCTCTCCACCAGCTCCATTCACTTCTCCATGAACCGAGGGGCTGGACTCTTGCCTCATGCAGGGTTGGGGACCCGCACTGCTTCATGCAGCCACCAAGGTCCCTTGAAGTCTACTCCAGCCCCATGCACTGCTCTGTCCATTGAAAGGGCAGGAATCCTGCTTCGTGCAGGGTTGGGGCCCCACACTGCCTCATGCAGATGTTGAGTTCCTGTCCACCCTCCGGACCCTCACCAGCCTTGTGCACCGACTTGTGCACTGAGGGCTCCTGCCTCATGTGGGGCTGGGGACCTGCACTGCCTCATGCAGCACCAGCCCAGTGCACTGGTCTGTGCACTGAAGGGGATGGACCCCTGCCTTGTGCAGGGATGAGGATCCACACTGCCTCATAAAGCCACCAAGGTCCCGTCCACCATTTGGACCCTCCATGCACTGACCCATGCACTGTCGCCACACTCTTCCCACGGCAGCTGGGATGCAGCTGCCTGTTGCTTCTCCCCACTGGAGGCATCTTCAGGGCACTTCTGGGGCAACTGCTTGGCAAAATTCTAACTGAGCACTGATTCTTGGTCTTCCAGTAGCCTCTTCTCTTTCTCTTTGAGTATTTTGTCTATTTAATAATAAGGTTTCTTAGGACTTAGTTAACTCCTTTTAAAAATAAATTGCTACATTGGCTCATCAACCTTAGATCAGTCACACACTCTTCTATATTTCATCTGGTTTCTGTACCTGTGATAAAGATCATATCTTGTCTGTTTCATTTTTACATGGAATGAGTGCAGTACATCTAAAATTTCTGTAATACAGTGTCATGGTTGGGTGCTTCTCCTGAGCTGAATGAAATCTGTCAAAAACATCAAGCATTTCATACCAGCTATTGTCAAAAGCTGGTATGTTATCATTTTTTTGTTGGCACCCATAGCCTGGAGATCCAGAGTGCTTGTAATAAAACCTCCACCTCCAGTTATCCTGCACATTGCCAAAAAGTTTCAATCCTGGTGAGGTTCTTAACTCTTCTATTCTGCTATTCACTGAATTTATATTATTTTACTCCTGTTATCATATGGAGTCCAAGGAACCTGACAAAAATCTGCTTCAGTTTCTGAGTTCTAACTAAAAAGCATAGCATACAAATCCAGTTGACTCATCCTGAACTATTTAAAGATACAGCTTCTCACTGGGAAGAAATTTCTTGGACAACTACTATTTGTTGGTCCCTGCTCTGAGGGAAGGAGAGACTGCACACTGAACTAGATTTCTGCCTATTACTTGCCTATGAGCCTCACTGGTTTTGGTTTCATAAGATGACAGCTATCTCTAAAGGGCATGGACCTTCATAGACCTAGCTGGAGAATGGATCTCTTACAACTAGACTCATGGTGGACTGCATGGATGCAGACCTGAGTGAGTGCTGGATCCAATTATGTATCTTGACAGTACCTTAGGAGAAGAGTGCCATAAGAATTTGTGCCTGCATTTCTACTCTCAGGGAGTAAAGAGACCTGAGTGACCTTTGATCTAAGGTTAAGGGCATAGGGTGATTTTTGGGATGCCTGTTAAAGTGAATGACTGAAAAGCAAGACCAGCAACAGCTGGTTTGCAATTTAGAGGCGCAATAATACAAACAGCAGTAATGGCCACTTTTCATCACATCATGAGCTTCCTGAAGCCTCTGAGGCATTCTAGGCCTTTAGATCTGGCCCTAATGACAGCAGCCAAGCCAGAGCAATTAAAGTTAGGAATATCACTGCCCACTTCCCTGAAAAATGTGTGAGGTAGTAAAACAAGAACTTAAACATTCTGGAGAAGTTCTTCATTCTGGCAAAGCTAAATCAACCTTGAATAGCACAGATGGATGGACAACATGGATCTGCACAAACTTTAGAAATGTCAAGACTTTTAATTTTAACCTGAGCAATTATTTGGGCTAGAGGACCACTTAAAGGGTTTTGATAAGCTGTTGCAAGCTGGGGATCAGTGCTAAGACAGCCTAGCATGGTGTGGGGGGTAGGGGTGGGGGGGTGAGAAGGGTAATTTCTCCTATTTGGCCCTGGGCCCAGCTGCCTTGCACCCATCTCTGGGCCACCAGATGGAGTCAGAGCCAGATAGGGTGAGCAGGGCGTCTATGGAGACTGGCCCAAAATTCCTTTGGTGAGGGCATGCTTGGCTGCATGGATGGGATGGGGCTGCAGGTAGGCAGGGAGTGGTATCAGGCAGTGGGATGGGTGGGTGGGGCCAAGATCATAGTGACAATACATCTAGTCCCCACATATCCCTGTGATGGATGCTGGTTCCACAGACATGGACATGTGGGGAATGGATCACGGCTCTGCCCCAGGTCCTGGTCCTAGACTGTCACTGCCCTGTAATCCCAGCCCTGGCTACTGCCTACATGTCTCATTCCTGGCTGCCACTGCCTTTTCACCTGCAGCCCCAATCCCATCCACCTGACTGAGCACACCCCGCTTGTCGGGGTCCCAGGCTGGTCTCCATAAAGACTCTGCCTTCCTGCCTGCCCACTCCATTTGGTATTTTGGGCAGTGGGTGCAGGGCAGATGAGCCTAAGTAATGGGGCCAGATCTGGTGGTGGCAGCAATGCAGGCAGTGGCAGTAGCTGTCAGGGCTGCTGCTTTGAGGGCTGCTGGGAGCTGCTGCTGCAAAAGGGGCCCCCCATACCTGGGCCAGGTGGGGCCAAAGGACAAGATAGAATCCCAGATCTGGCCCGTGGTTTTTTGTATTTTGTATTTTGCCCACCCCAGGTTTAATGCATGTGGTGAGTAGATGAACTGCTGGGTGAAGATTAGTATGTTGCCATGTTGGATCTCAATGTACTGCAGAACCTTTGCCACTAAATCTATAATAGTAATTGGCTTAGTCTGTCTGTCCAGAGAACTCTGGTTGGCTGTCTCAGCAGCCAGCCACAGTGCTTACTGAAACAACCAATCAGAGGGGCCCTTTTTGTTCTCCCCAGTTCCTGCCTGCCTCTCCTATGGCCAGGGGGAGGGTGAGCCGCTGGTGGGCTCTGAGCTGCAGGAGGTCCTGGTGCTGCCCTCTGTGGTGGTGGGGCCCCCTGGGACTGCCCTGGCAGGGTGCCAATGGGTGGGGTGCCTGGGGGGACGCTGCCACTGTGGAAGAAAGCCCTGGGGTCCCCCCACAGCTTTGGGGCTGTGTGACCCACCAGTAGCTTACTCCATGGTTGCAGGAGACATAGGCATGCTCCCAGGGGGAAAAAAAAAAAAAGATCAGGCCCCTCACTGCTTTTTTTTTCCCCCCTCAGTGGAGCCTGCCTAGGTGAGCTGCCACCAGGTCACACAGCCCCTGAGTTGCAGGGGGGCCTGGGGCTTCTGTCTGTGATGTTGGTGCCCCTGGGGCCACCTGGCTGGGATGATAGCTTTGTGGGTGCAGCCTCAGCTAACAGGCAGCCCCCACTGGATCCCATGGTGCACAGGGCACTGGAAGCCTGAGCGTGCTTGGGGAAGCTTAGGCCACCTGGAACAGCCCAGGAATCAGCTGGCTGCCCTGGGAAGGTGGCAGGAGGGTGGCTGGGTGTGCTGACAGCTGGAGAAGGTGGTGGGTATGGTGCACTGGGCACTGGACGGCCACCAAGCCCAAGCTTCCCCAAGAACTGCCGGGCTTCCAGCACCCTATGCACTTTCCCTGCCACCTTCTCCATATAGAGCCCTTGTACATGTGAAGTATATCACTGTAATTTGTTACATAGCAAACTAAAATACATGGGATGTATGATGGGAGGCATATCATGAACAGGTTCCTGCCATCCTCCAGTCCCTACAAGGAACTGAGCTGAATCCTTCCAGTCTCTCCAAGGGGGTGAGTTGGTGGTGGACCTAGATAAATATGATATTTTAGAAGGGGATCACTTACAAACGTTATATGCTGGGGAAAGGCAACATCTGGCCACCTACCAATGCCCAGCAAATTTCAAGCATTAAAAACCTGCCAAACTAATGAACAGAAGACCTATTTGGAATTTCCTGAGATTTGAAGGCTATTTCTACAGATTTATGTTAGCATTCCTCATTGAGACAGCCCTCTTCTCCCCAGCCTCCATGATCCTGATTGAGAACAGCAGCTCTAAGATTGCTAATTCAAAGCATGTGAAAAGGACTTCCAGAGTTTAAAACACTGTTCATGTAAATTGTCTATTCTGTAGAGCCAGGATTGAAAAAAAAATGTTTTTTTCTGAAAATCAATGATTCATAAGTAACATAGGGGACAGTATTTCCGCAGGAAGTCAACTGAAAAGAACAACTTATCTGGAAGTTAATCCCCCTGAAAATGAAAAATGACTGGCAGAGAAATAAGCTATTGATGGATTTTGGAAATCTGTTGATGCTGATCACAGATCATGCCCTGATAAGACAGTGGAATGACATGAAAGACACTGCCTGCTGGCTTATGCAGTTGTATGCATCTCTTCAGGAGCACTTTTTTCAAGTGCAACATAGGGCCTGAACAACCCACCAGAATACCGACTTTTCTTTCAGTAAAGGGAATTACTGCTAGGTTCCCTAGGTAGTGTCTTAATAAGTAAGTTGCTAAGAAAAGAAAGTTATGCCCTGTAAGGATGTATATTGGTGTCCTGATCTTAACCCTGTCCTGTAGATCTTTCCTATTTTGTCTGGACTGACCAGAACTATGTTGATGACTTAATTATTAAGCAATTGTTCCCATTGTATGAAACAGGTCAGTGGAGATAAAAGTTCACAAGTCTTGGTGTATCTTTTTTAAAAGACAGGAAGTGGGAGGGTAGAGGAAATATAAGTGAGCTCTTGTTACTGGAAGCCAGGACAGTGTATTCTTGGTAGTGTTTATTGACTGACTGTTACTGTTAACCCGAAAATTGAAAATAAAGCCAGTGAGTAATATTCTGCTCTCAGTGATTCTAAGAATATCCTACTGGCGTAGATATGTTTGGGGAATGTTTTCAATAGATACAAAGAGCAATAATGGACTTTCAGGCTAAATCACATACATTTTTGGCTTAGGGAAAAAAATAAAATTAAAGTCTCTGAAGGAGCAAAGTACATTGCTGTAACATACTGTAAGACTGGGCCTTACAAAATGGCCTCTGCTCATCCAGACAGACTTGAAAATTGTTGAGATAGCTGTGACTTTCCAACATCTTGACAGATGAAAGGAGATGCAATAAAGTCAGTCAGTTGTGCTTGGCAGTGGTGTGGGAGAAGAGCCTGATGTGCAAGCAGCAACCCTTCCCACAGTAACTATACTACTTGTCAGATGAAGGTTGGAGGGTACTCTGTTTCCTGGCTCACTTGTGGACTTCAGCCTGAGCGTTCTGGTGGCTCTGTGCGGGGACTGTACCAGCCTTAACCTGGCTTTTCCAGATGGAGCACTTGTGGATAGGGTTCTCCCAGTTGTCAGTGGGAATCCTGAATTTCTTGAGAGCTCACTTGACCTTGTCGCTGTATTGGAGCTTTGGCCTTTCTCTGCATCATAGGCATTTCTTGAGTTGGCCATAGAGCACACCCTTTGGCAGATGATCTTGAGGTATGTGCCCCATGTGTCCCAGCCAGTGAAGCCTGCAAGTGTCCAGCATAGGCTACATATAGACTGTAGGCTGCTCCTCTCAAGGATCTTGTTGGTGATCTGTTGGTCCCAAGTGACTTGAAAATTGTAGAGATATGGTACAGAAATAACCACAATGAATTTATAGCTACATATATACTGCTGTGCACTACTGTAGTTCAATTCTGGCAAGCTATTTCTCCACTGTTTCTTTCTCCAATAGTTATAAATATAGGTGCAGAAAGCACTTTTGATTTGATTACATGTTATACTTATTTAGAAGTCATCTTCTCCAGGTATAAATGATTTCTAAGGTTTGATGTAGTGGAGAGTCAGCCTCCAGGCTTTGATCTGTATTATTTGAAGATAAAGGATATAGAAAATGAGCCAGATTCTCTAGATATTTTTGTCATTTGCTTTTCTGCAGTTGTTATTCCTTGGGAAACATCTCAGGTTTGAACATCTATATCACAAAATATAAGACATTGAGGCCTAGTGTGTACCATGCATTGGCTTTGTTACTGTTTCTTATCCCAGGCTCAAATACCATTTTGGTAACATAGGAAATGAGTTTAGTAACTTTTATCCTAATTCCCACCAGTACATGGCTGGTGGTGCATCTAAGAAAAAATGCCAACATTTGGAAAAGCGAAGACAGCTTTCAGAATTGATGTATACTATGAAGTGTGTAGGAAAAACTGAATGATGTTTTACCACACTGACTAGCTACAGTCAGCTACTCCTTAGCTCTCATTTTCATTAGTAACCTACTTTAAGCAGTCTCAGTTTGGGCTCCCTTCTGACAAGTGCTGTACAAACAAGGGACTAGACTGCCTTTGACCTAAAGAACTTACAAAGTATGATGATAAATAAAACATAGCTTGAGGGAAATGAACATGAAATGATACAAACCAAAGGCATCATTTTAGAAGTACAGTATTTGACAATTTTAAATAGTGCTATTGGTTTCGCTGTATTGAAAAGGAGGTTTTAGAAAGGCACAATATGGTCAAATTCATTCTGACTTTAATTCTTGATTTCAGTGAAATAACACTAAACATAAATTTCACCCAGGTTTTTAAAGTAGTAAATAATTTGTCTCTTTACTGATGGAAGAGAGAGGTTGTCCTATAAAGAAAAAATCAGGAGTTCTATTGAAATCAGTGGAAGTTCACTGATCTTAAGCTGGTGTGAGGTCAGTCTGGCCTAAAATATATTATATATTTATGCAGTGTAACGTAATGGAAAATTTATTGATGAAAGTAATGAGCTATTTCAGTCCTTTGGAAACAAAATAAAGGTTGTAAATGGAATGTTCTCTCTTTCTCCTTCCAAACTGGTTTCTTAACTTATGGCTAAACTGCATATAATCTCTTTTTGAAGTGAAGGGAACTATTTTTAACTTTTTATTTATGGGGTTTATTTATCTTATATATAAAAATGAGAAAAGTCAAATGTCGAGTCTTCAAAAAATGTCTCATGATTAGAATGTCAAGGTATTATCTTATATGCAGGTATGATTCAAAAAAGACATTTTAACAAAATTTAGTTCAAGAACATTCCTTAGGACACAGGGTTTGTCTACAGAAACATCATTATGTCAAGTGGTAAGATTTGGCATTGATCTGCAGTTAGTTCTGCTTACTCATGCTGACAGATTGAAACAGTTGGTCCTACTAGCTGCAGCTCAGGATTACAAAGGTATTTAGTCCTGCTTTAAGATGAAGAGAATTTTGGCTTTACACAGAACAAAATGATAAGAATAGCCAGGTTCAGGAGACACCCAGGCCTATAGCTTGTTAAGAGCTTAGGGGTCATTATTATCTGTGATATTTAAGGAGAAATATTTTTTTCCTTAGTTAATAATGAATGCCATAACTGTTAGAAGTTTTGACCAGTTCTACTATGGCTAGGGACAGACATTACACATAAACTGGTTTAAGTGATAAGAAACTGGTTTAAGCCTGTAACAGAACAGATGTTCAGTGCGCATAAACCAGTTTGAAAATGGCAAAACTGGTTTGACATAAAACTGGGTCAAACCAGTTTGTGCAATGTCTGTCCCAGACCCCTTTCTGGTTTAAGTTAAATCAGACTCCCCCTGCATCCCAGCATGCTCTCTGGGTGGGGCTCTCTGCTCCACAGCAGAACTGGCCCCTCCTCTCTATTCCTTGGCTGGAGCTCTAGCAAAGACGCAGATTTCTGCCTGGCTTCCCCCTTCCCCCCCAATCACTTACCACTCCCTGCTAAGCAGAGATTCCCCCCTTCCCACCGCCTTACACAGACACCTCTCAGCATTAGCTAGCATCCCACATGTTGGCTATGGTCCGTGCTGTGTTTGTTCCTTGGAAAAGCTGTATAAGAAGAGCTTTAACTAATGGAGAAAGGCTTTGTTTTCTGATGGGGTGAAAACACTGAGTTAGGAGTGATAAACACTACGTTATTAATTCCCTACCAGGCTTCCTGGGGGGGTAGAGGGGAACCCCTCCCTAATCAGAGCGTCCTGCTGGGGTCTGGCCATGCCCCACCTCAGCTCAGCACTGTGGAAGGGAAGGAAGGACTGCTCTAGTGTCCCTCGGCTTCTAGCCTGAGCCACTGCAGGCCTATGCCTGCTTTTCTGGGATGTCTTTACAGTTAGAAACTGGTTTAGCCAAGCCAGGTTAGACTAACCAGCAAAGCTTGAATCAATTCAGGCTTAGTCTTTTTGAATTTCTGCCCCTAGCCTGTATGGATGTACTGCATTAGGAACAAGATGGAATTCCATCAGCTCTTGAGCTATCCACAACATGTTAGGATCTATGGAGCTTCTAAATTACTATTTTAAGGGTAACTTTCATCAGCAGAATACTGATTTGACACATGTTAAATTTATAAGATAAAGTATGGGCCAAATTCAAACTGTCTGTAAACAGGAACAATTTGGCCTATGACTTTCTCACTCAAATAACATTTAAATCCATGTATATCATAAGAAAGGCTGACATAAAACTAGGCTGTTCTCCACCTCTCTCTGTGGTCCAAGACCAAATTTCCAAAACTTCAGGTTAATTTTCTCCTACTCAGCAACACATCTAGCATTGTTTTTGTTAGAGCTAAATTTGCCTATTCTGTTTTTGTTTTGTTTTATTCTTTTGTAGTTGTATAAGGGATTAAAACCCCTTTGGCTCCCCAAATAAAATCCAAAACCCAAACTTCAACCATCTGATTTTGTGACTGGGTGGCCACTGTAATGCAAGCCAAATTCTTCATACCGGCAGATGCCTCAACTGCCCCTTGAATAATGTGAACAACAATATTCCAATCAAAGGATTTAATAATTCCTGTTGAGAGTCATAAGGCAATGCATCTGATCTCTGAAAATGGCTGCTATGGAATACCCTCTGTGATGTATATTTTCTTGAAAGTAAGGTGTCCCTTATTTGTTCATAGCTATTCATTTCATAGGAAATAGCATCGTAAGCATGTTGTTAGTGTCAGTAGAAGGGTAACTGGGTGAAATTCTGTGGCCTGCATTAAATAGGAGATCAAACTTGATCTATGGTTAGGAACAGATGTTGCCTTTGTCCCTGGATAAAGTTTGCCTATGTTTGCTTCAGAACAATGTGTACACACATTACCCTTCTAATCAGGTTTTAGTGAGCAGCTGAATGCAATGTGGCTTTTTTGCCATTCATTCATTGATCAATCTTGAGACAACTGTGTAGATGTACTTGCAAATATCATGGGATAAATTGTTATTATCTCTTATCCAGGAAACTTTTTTAGGACAGCAGACATGGATGGTTACACAATTGCACTCTGTCCCAGGATGAAATGGTTTATCCCAGGATAAAATCCCAGGAGCCTTCAGTGTGATGCTGTGGCTAGTAAATCGAGCAAAATGCTGGCTTGCATCCATAGATGCTTCTCAAGCAGATCCCGGGACGTCATTCTCCCGCTGTACTCGGCCTTGGTGAGGCCACAGCTGGAGCACTGTATCCAGTTTTGAGCTCCACAATTCAAAAAGGATGTGGAGAAGCTTGAGAGAGTCCAGAGGAGAGCCACGCGCGTGATCAGAGGTCAGGAAAACAGACCTTATGATGAGAGGCTGAGAGCAATGGGGCTATTCATCCTGGAAAAGCGCAGGCTCAGGGTGATCTGGTGGCCACCTATAAGCTTATCAGGGGTGCTCATCAGGATCTGGAAGGATGACTGTTCACCAAAGCCCCCCAAGGGATGACAAGATCGAACGGTCACAAACTCCACTGTGACTGGTTCAGGCTGGACATAAGAAAGAACTTCTTCACTGTCCGAGCCCCTAAGGTCTGGAACAGACTGCCACTGGAGGCAGTTCAAGCACCCACTTTGAATGCCTTCAAAACACATTTGGATGCTTATCTTGCTGGGATCCTATGATTCCTGCTGACTTCCTGCCCCTGGGGTTGGGGGCTGGACTCGATGATCCTCTGGGGTCCCTTCCAGCCCAAATGTCTATGAAATCTATTAAATGTGGCATCCATGTAGATCCTAATGGCCACTTCTGGCTCTATACTCTGTAACAGAAGTGATCAACATTCTGGCCTCACAGGCTGGATTAGTGGCATTTTGCTAGTCCATGGGCTGGATCTCATGGGCAGGGTCACTTTGTGGGCCTAATCCATCGTGGCACTGGGGCCTGAGGTCAGCTTGCAGACTGACCTGTTATTCCAAACCAGGCCCATGTGCTGGATCTGGCTACAGAACAATCCCCATGTGCTAGCATGATCCAGTGCATGGGGCTATGTCATTAGGCCTGTGAATCACCCCGCAGATCAAGAAATTTGGTGGCAGGAGAGCAGCAGTAGCTTTCAGAGCCATGGCATTTAACACTACCCCAAATTTTCATATCTGTCAGAACCTTATGGGCCAAATGACACATCTTTGTGGGGTGGATATGGCCCATGGGCTGGTGCTTGGGGACTCCTGCTCTGCAAAACTCTCTTGCTTATTCAATCTCAACCTCCCAGGGAGAGAAGGGTGTATGTATGTGTTTATGTATCTTCTTATATTTATAATTATTTCATGTTCCAGGATCTGAGAACTAGAAGTGCTATTTTATATAAGTTATTCTCTAACAATTGTTAACTTTTGCTAAATGTACCATATTTGTATGTAAATGGAACTTAGTCTCTAAGGTTGTCAGTATGTCTTAGGTAACCAGTAAGGCGTGAAAAATCTATTTCCTAGCTTGGAGGTTCAGACTATTTAAATAAATGAGACCAGACAATGTTTCATTTCCTTCACATGAGAATCAAATGAGAAAAATCAAAGGCCAAAATAATCAAGGAAGATGCCTGTTTATGAGGGAATAAAGGTCAATAGGTTAACATTTACTTTTAAATCAATTGTCTGTGTTTGCTTATTACTAAACTTGGGCAATATTTCCTTGTATTTTTAACTTGTTTGCAAGCTGATGAATTGTGTAAAAGGATGATTTGTTCATAATACAAAATCAATATGGATAGTGAATTGAATTAATGAAAAGGATCTAACTCTGGTGAATATCAGATGAGTTCAAAGAGAACTTGACTGTGGATACCCAGGGAAGGATATTGTTTAAGCTTGAAAGCTCAGACATGATAGGTCAAAGGCATAGTATAAGGGCGTATCTAAGATAAGCAGTTCAGCTGCTCTGTATTGAGAGAGGAATTTCTAAATGGTTTATTCTACTATCTTTAATTTCTCTGCTTTTAACTTAAGGAGTTTGCTGGCCTGCATATACTTTTCACAGTTAAATGCATTTTATTTACAATTAGTATTTTCCTTCTATTGAAAATTTTCCGTCTATTAAATGTTCTTAAATAAAAAGGAGTTACCAAAGCAGTAGCTAATTAGAGTGGTCTTTTTCACAAAATCAGAAGTTCCAAAGAATTTTGATCTGGAAACATCACAATAACTCCATGACAATGATACATTCTGAAAGTGTGAAATGCATCAGTTTACAATTACTATAAAAGTCAAAATAAAGCAGAAGGAAAATAAAAATATCTGTTTTTTTAATTGGTTTGAGATGTTTCCAAAAGAAATGTCATTCAAGTGGACACATTTCTGTAGGACCCATTTAGGTTGACAAAAATGCATTTTCCAATGGAAATGCCTAATGTCAAATGTTTGGCCACTTTTAACAATTTGTTTTTGTTTAATCCTTGTCTCAAATGACACCAGCCAAGATTATGTAAGGTCATACCTAGTCACATGGCAGGGATCAGCATTCACTGCTGTCACTGGCTTATTAATTCATCTTCCTTTTTTAAATGAAAAGCAAATAAAATGGAACAATGCTTTGAAATACAGTAACAATCACAAATAAAAATGGCACATTAAAAACAGAAACAGAAATGTTTTAGATGGAGATGAGTGCATTAGATCTGTTACTGCCTCAACAGCTGACCATCAGTTTCTTACAGATCTCCCAGGGTCAACAAACACCCCTGTGCTGCAATGTACAGTGTGTGGCAGTGCAGATGGGTCTGTGGTGCCACCTACTACATGGCCGTGCTTGTCTGGACACAGACATGAGTCAGGCTGTAAAGTAGGTAGACAACTAGCTAAACGTACAGCAAAGTTGCCTAAAATAAATTGCAGATGCCCTCATCTCTGACTGGATGTAGAGCCCATATAAGTCTAAGCTACTGTTGCCTTTCTTGAACAGAGAATTGTTTATTGTCACGACTTGCATTTGGCAAACCATGGTACATTATTAAATCATTTCTTGCATCATGCTGATAGAAAAAAGTATAGGCAAACTGTATATGCTTCTAATTCATGTTTATTACACTATGACCAATTTATATATATGAAAAACATCACTGAACAAACAGCCTTTAGTACATCTTTTGTTAGGTCCCTGTGGCCTTCTGGCCTATTTCTTTATATTGATACAACAGTGGCCCCAGTGATAGCCACAAATCAATAACAGATAACACAAAATGGTCTATGTTACATAAAGAAATATTATACCATCTATTTGAAATATCTGTATCCAGGCTTCTGTTAAGCCTAATAAACTTGGTGATGTAGGCACAGCAGTTATGTAAAGTAGCAGTTATGTGAAGTAGGGAAAGTAGGTGTCAAATAGCAGTTATGAAGTAGGGATGTAGGTGTCAGACAGCAGATGACAGACTTTTTTAGGTGGTATACTTTCTTGTGAAGCTAGACTGTCTCCCAGGGTTCTCTAGTACACGGAGGCTGTAAACCACAGCAGATTTGGAGGTGGGGGGGAAGGGGTGCAGTGGCATGATCGCATGCCCCTTTAGGCTGTGTACAACATGAGCTCCTGGTGCTGGGTTTGCCCACAACCCCTGCTTTGACATGGATCCAGAGCCCAGAGGGTGAGCATTTCTACTGCTACTCATCTTCTCATTTGCCATGCTGCTGAAGTAACTGGTGAAGGAAAGGAAGAGAAAACATCAGCAGCATTCACCCCCTGGGATCTAGAGCTATGCAAAAGCAGGACCTTAGGCTAGACCCCACCTATATCAGGTGGTGAGCTCAGGTGGAGATCTGGCAAGAGCCCAGGTGACCAGGCAGTGAGATTACTTTGCATTGGTTTTCCACCACCCCAAGGGTATCACCCTGCCGGATGCAGGATTACCAGGGTAACGGCAATCATACACCTATAATTAGCAGAGATCTTGTGAGGGAACACCTTGACAGGCTGGACATTCACAAGTCAGCTGGCCCAGAAAATGTACCCAAAATGCTAAAAGAGTTGGCTGACAGCAAAGCACAAACAATGTTGAGGGTATTTGAGAACCTGTGGCACACAGGAGAGGTTCCTGAAGACTGGAAGAGGGCCAATGTAGTGCCTATCTTCAAGAAAGAAGGAAGGAAGATCCAGGGAACTACAGGCCAATCAGTATGACCTCAATCCCTGGAAAGATCTTGGAAAAAATTATCAAAGAATCCCTCAACAACAGGCTAATGGAAGGCAACATTCTGAGAGAGAGCCAACATGGCTTCATTGCAGGTAGGTCTTGTCTAACCAACCTCATTTCCTTTTATGACCAGGTGAGGTATCAGCTGGACCAGGGAAAAGAGGTTGATGTCATATACTTGGATTTCAAAAAAGCATTTGACTTGATCTCCCATGATGTCCTCATGGTAAAATTGAGGAACTGCAACCTCAACAACCTTACGGTTCAATGGCTAGGGAACTGGCTCCATGGTTGGACCAAGAGAGTAATAGTTGATGGAACCAAGTCAACATGGTGTATGGTGACCAGTGGCATCAATAAAACTCTGACTTGCATCTACCGATGCATCTCAAGCAAGACCCAAGAAATCATCCTTCTGCTTTACTCAGTGTGACGCTGACAGGTATTATAGAGCTTGCTAGTACTGCCCTGAGCTCGTCTGTCTATAGGAGGCAACAGGGTAGACCTTGGCTCCAGATCATCAGGTCTACCAGGAAGTGGATCTTGCATTTTCTCGCCTGCCATGATTTTGATGACCTATCTGTTCTTGGGAGGCACTGCCTATGGTGATCCTGCCTGGTCTTAATCCCTGTGTCTTCTGTGGACCTCCAAACTTCCCCTTTTCCCCAGCCTAACTTTTCTAGATGGTGTTTACGATATTCTTCCGCAGCCAGGTTGCAGTGCTGCCTGTTGTAAACTTATTTTGCCTCTACCCCAGAGTGTCCTAGTGCCTCTTTTGGGTACACCCTTCCAGGGGCGGTCTTGGCCTGTTCTCAAAAAAATCAAAATAAACAGCAACAAAAAAATCACAGAAAAACCCAGCTGCTTCTCATCCTTGTCAGGCTCTGGCAATGTCCCTTTTTCTCATAATCAAACCTCCCAATCACCATAATCCAGACAAAGTAATTCCTTAGTCCATTCCTTGCTGTGTGCTAGCCTGCCCTGCACCCCTGTGAACATTCACAGTCTCTTTGGGTTTCCCACCTGTGTGGGAAGGCTCTACTTGTGGCTGTAGATTTTTCCTTCAGGCCGTCCTCTGGATCCTGTGTTGGAAAACTTCACTCCGGAGATTCTCTCAGGCCCTGGCTCCAGATCCCTAGCTGTAGCTCCACTCCGGAGATTACCACTAGCTGTCTGTTTGCAGGCCTTCGCCTGCCTCAGGGTCACACCCCCAGCATCCCTTAGGCACTTTCCACAGTCTCTGCTGGCCCAGACACTCAGCCACTTCTTTCTCCCTATGACCTGTAGGGAACTGATCCCACTCTCCAGGGCTGGAAATACCTTTGAGCAGCCTCCCTCTGCCAATCCTGAGCGAGATGCTGCTTCAGAAATAGGGTGGGTATTTTCCTCCTTTCCAGGCTGTGGTTGCAGTCCTGCCACCCCTCCATGTTGGAACTTCTGTCTCACTCCTTCATGCTCAGCCTTGGTGAGGCTGAAGCTGAAGTATCCAGTTCTGCGCTCCACATGTTAGAAAGGATGTGGAGAAGCTTGAGAGAGTCTAGAGGAGAATCACGTGCATGATTAGAGGTCAGGAGAGCAGGCCTTATGAGGAGAGGTTGAGAGGCATGGGACTCTTCAGCCTAGACAAGTGAAGGCTCAGGGGGGAATTGGTGGCAGCCTATAAGTTTGTAAGGGGTGTACATCAGGAACTGGGAGAACATCTCTTCCACCAGGGCACCCCAAGGGAAGACAAGGTCTAACAATCACAAACAGCCGGAAGACCATTTTAGACTGGACATACGGAAAAACGTCTTTACCGTCTGAGTTTCCAGAGTCTGGAATAGACTCCCCCCAGAAGTGGTGCAAGAACCTACTCTGGATACGCTAAAGAAATGCCTGAATGCTTACCTTGCTGGGGTCAACTGACCCCAGCTGACTTCCTGCCCTTTGGGCAGGGGGTCGGATCTGATGATCTTGCAAAGTCTCTGTCACAGGGGCACTCAGGTGCCCTGTTCCTATGGAGAGATAAGGGCAGTTGCCAATATTCAGGGCAACACAGGTGGTGGTTGCTGGGGCAACCAGGCTGGTCAGATGACCAGGAGGGGGCAGGGCCTAGAGTATATAAGCAGCCCAGGCTGAAGCCTAGGTAGTAGTTCCTCTCTGACAGCTGAGAAGCAGGAGCTCTGCTGCAGAGCAGAGTAAGGCAGGGCTGCCTGAGTGTTTGAGCGTCTGTGTGTAGATATGGGATGGAGAGGCCTCTGACAGAGAGGCTTGAAGGAGAGCCAGGGTAGCGCAGAATGTTATAGCCAGTAGGCTGATTTTGGGTTACAGCCGTTTGTCATGGCTTTGAGTTTCTGTTTCGGTTATAAGGGTACACTGGAGGACCGGGTGAGGCCGTAGGGGTTGGAGGAAGCCTCAGGGGAGCTCCCCAGTAGCGTGGGGTTGTGCCCTGTAAGGGGACAGCGAGCGGTGTCAGGGAAGGCATAGCTGTTTGGCGCCGGGGTGGTGCGGCATTTGGGAGTGTGTTGACCCCAGCCCTGGGTGGGTGATAGCTGGAGAAACCCAAGCAGGGCGGAAGACCCAGATGGAGGGTCAGGGGACCAGGCACGGCTATGGCCACCTGAGCCCCAACTGTGGGAAGCGTGGGAGCCGAGACCCGAGTGCGTGCGAGACCGTGGGAAGCGCTAGGCACTGGCCCGAGTGCGGGTGACCGCAGGAAGCGCGGGAGACAAGGCCCGAGGGTGGGCGAGACCGCGGGAAGCGCGAGGTGCAGGCTGGAGTGTGGGTGACCGCGGGACGTATGGGAGGCAGGCCCCAGTGGGGCACTGCCTGTAAGGGAGAAGCCCCGGAAAGGGGAGCAAGCCCATTGAGAAGCCCGGTGAGGGCAAGGAGCGCAGAAGCGCAGAGAGACTGGCCCCAGTGGGGCACTGTCTGTATGAGAGAAGCCCCAGGAGAGGGCACTTATGGGAGAAAAGGGTGAGTGGAGGCCTTTTGAGAGGGCCTCTAGGGAAGGTATATCGGCGGGATAATGTCCGGAAGATCTGCAAGGCTTGGGGCGTGCTAAAGGGAAGGTTGGAGGCATGCGTAGCCCATAAGGCTGGGGGTGCACCAGGTCACTCCTTAGGGGACAGGACAAACGTAGCACCGTGTCCAAGAGGAAAAGGGCAGCCTCCCTTATAAAATTATATAACAGCAGGACGTGGCAGGTGAGAACGAGGGTGCTGAATCGCCTACTTGGCACGGTAAAGGGGGCGCTAGAGAGATCATGGCCGCTCCCTAGACCCCGCTCGGTGACAGTCCCTTCCAGCTCTAACATCTGTGAAATCAGTGCCCACTGCAGTGCAGCCAGTGGGGGGGAACTGCACTTCCTTGCTTCATTCCAAAATTTGCTGCTACTGTTCACCTATCGGATTCCATTTGTGGAGTGCTATTTATTTTACTTGCATAGCTGGTATCCAGGAGAAGTGGATTTATGAGCTTCTAATCTGATTTGGAGTGCCATGTAGCTAACAGAGTAGTTCCTATGAGCTGTTATAGTATCAGCTCCCCTAGCACTACAGTGGCAAAAATTCTGCCTGGTCCTTACATATGCTATAGAAGGTAGTAGGAAACAAAACATGTAGGACGGAAAGAATTACAGCCTCTGTATCCTACCAGGTCCCCATAAACTGATAATGGAAATTTAGTGTATGAACAAAAATTCTAGTCTGATGTGCAATAGAGTTTGCAAATCAGATAATGCTCTGATTTTTCAGACACAAAGCAGTGTAACTCTGTCCCTTTTTCTATATTTTTGGTAAGTAATCTCTGAGATCTCACCTTCCCATTGTGCTACAAGGTACGCTGCTGAGTTCTACAAAAAACAAAAAGTGGTTTTCATTTCAAAGTAAGTAAGAGCAATCTACAACCAAGTGTTCAGATTATGGGTCATGCCTATATCTAAAAAACTATTTTTAGTCTTGCAGGTTTAAAAAGAACATCCTGATCAGCCATATGGTTTTTAAAGGAGAACAGTACAAGTGGCTTACACTTAAGGGGCATTTACTCATTTACATTTCATAACAGAAACTATACAAACATAATACATGTATGGCAGAAATAACAGACTTTGCAGTGATAGTATTTTATTTAGAGTGGTATCAATTAATTTGTGAAAGCCTTGGAAATAGTTTAATGAAATTTTTTAATCTATCAGGATAGTCACATTTATAAGATGGCTACTGCATACCCACCAAATCTAATTGTCATTGGTTTTCATGAATTGTTCTGCTGTATAAACAGCAGATTCTATTAAGAGTGTGTTAAAAGCATTAGACACGTTAAGTAAACTAAATCGCTAAATACTTGACTGACAAATCAATATACTGTTTGAAAATGCTTGATAGTTTGGGAACACCATAATAATCTGACACCTATAATAAATGGTAGTGTGAGTTATAAAATTATACACTAAAATAAAATATAGTTGCACTTTTAATAGCTCTATGGCAACAGCAGAATTACTGAATAGAAATGTTGTTCACTGTAGGTGCACCAAGCAAAAGGAAAGTAGCAGCGCTCCAGTGTAAAACCATTTTCTGCACTTGCTTTCTTCCTGTATTAATGGTGTAATTCACCCTTGCACAGATGCTCTGCACAAGGTTCCTTCTGCACAAAATAGGTCTTTAATATCTCTGCATTAGAGTGAATGTTCCTGTCTGAAAAAATATTAGGAAATATACAAGACTTGGTTTTAGGGCTGGGGAACCAGGACAGTTATAAAATTACTCTATTAAGCCTGTTGATGCAAGTCAACCAATATGCAACTGGGAGAAGAAAGAGGCTAATGTCTTAGCCTGTGCCTAGATCCCAAATGCGTGTTACCCCTACCTCTGGGAATAAAAAAAAACATAGTGAAAAAATGTGGTATGGACAAGCAAATTATACTGAGTTAAGAGAGGGGTGGAGCCATGTGGGGACGAAAGTCCTTCTATTTGGGATGTTTTTGCCCAAAGACCAAAGTACTCAAAACAACCATCCTTACACACCCTGAGGAAAACCTCCAGACCATGCTGGATCTTTTTAGAGAAGCCTACTGAAATTTGGGCCTCTCTCTCAACATTGAGAAGTCTAGTGCTCTATCAGTCTGCCCTATGCCATGAATATGATCCCTTTGTCCCAAACCTCCATCAAGGGAAAGACCCTGCATGTAGTTGAGCACTTCCCCTACCTTGGTAGCCACCTCTTTCAAACAGTGAACACTGATGAAGAGATCCAGCACAGGATCCAGTGCAAAAGTGCCTCCTTTGAGAATTGCTTTGACATGTCTTTGTTCATTGTAATCTCTGAAAAGACACCAAGATACTGGTCCACAATGCAGTCATCATCCCCACTCTTATCTATGGATGTGAAATGTGGGTGACCTATTGTCATCGTCTCAAGATCCTGGAGAGTTGTCACCAACAATGCCTCTGGAAAACCATCCACATGAAATGAGAAGATTGCTGCACAAACACCAACATCCTTACTGAAACCAACGTTATCCACATTGAGTCAGTGATCCTCGAACATCAACTTCCCTTGATTAGACGTTGTATGTGGATGTCTGACTTTTGACTCCCAAAACAAGTGTTCTACTCCTAGCTTAGCAACAGTCTGAGATCTCGCAAAATGCTATAAGGACATTTTGAAGGCATACCTCAAGGTGACGGATGCTGACACCAGGAGCTGAGAGGAACTGGCTGCCTCCTGACTCCAATAGTGTTGCCGCCTCAACCAAGGAGCTGCCTGTTTTGAGATACAGTGTCTTACCCTTAAAGCAGAGAAGAGAGTAGAGGAAGGAAAACGAGAAGAACTCCAGCCAGTAACTTAGTTTTCCCTGCAGAAAGACCTACAACTTTTGTGGATGGGTCTGTGGATCAAGGTTGGACTCTTAAATCACATTAAGACTCATCAATGAGCTGTGGTAGATCATTCTTAAATCAAGGGATTAACCTGCTGATGATGACCTTCACTGTTCCACTTTAACTTTTGTGTGTTTGTATCATAAAGCAAGTGGAAGCAAAAGCATACCTGTTTGTCTTTTTTATTCAGGGTTGAGAATGGATGCTTTGCTTTATTTTATTCAGGGAAAGAAGGGGACATCTGAAACATTACTATGGAACAACTGATGTGCTAATGTTTTACTTCCTCCTTTCCTTTTCTAACTTGGTATAATTTGCTCATCCATTCATAACTGAAAAGATATGAACAATACATTACGACACCAGTAGATAATGAAAATCTAGAAACAGCTGCATTAATATGATGCATCTAAGGGAAAAGACATTGGGCACCATAGTTACTGTGCATTAAGTTTAATATTTGTATAACCAAGTACTAAATCAATGCGCAGTAACTGGTGCTACTGTGCAGCAGCACCAGTGTATGGCTTTGTAGTGGCACTAGCTGCGCAGTAGCCTAATACTACTGTTTGTTAGTGTATTAACACTGTTTTTGCCCACTGTGCACACTACTGCACAGTAGAATTAGGCTACTGCACAGTTAGCATCTCATGTAGATGCATCCCCAGTTACACAGTTTTGGACATCATACTTTTATCTGCCATCCTTCATTTAAGAAAATTGTAAGACAGTTAAGAACATGGTTTCACACTTAATGACACATGGAAGGCTCCGTAAGAAATCTGATTTCTCTGGGTGAAAGGGATTTGACTAGGTATGGTTTGAGAGGGAAATTGTGTGTGGTGGTGAAGACTTTTTAGGCAGAGGAATGAGATGACACACACAAACAGACAAAGAAGGAAGTTTCAACATAGCCTGAAGAGCACTAGTGTGTGACTTTGGGAGAAGACTAGAGAGTGGGCTTTTGTGTTGTGAAGATGGCTGAAGGAATCTGAAGTCTCTGAGCAAGAAGACTCCCACTCCTTATTTCATCATCCCTTTTCCATTCAAGAAATCAGGACTTTGAACAGTCTTGTAAATACAAAGAACTGCATTAAAGACCCCCATTACAAATTTCTCCAAACTGGAGTAACCTACACAGTAGGTTGCCATTAAGTCAAAAGGCATAACTTATTGTTGTTGCAAGGGGTTCTTAACCAGTTGCCTTCACGTTGTGGCTACAGCATACTGTACACAAAGAAATCCATGCTTTTATCGGTGTGTACAATGTGCTGAATTTATTTCTTTGTTTAGAAGCTACAACTAATGTGCAATGCAATGTACAGTGAAAATAATAGATTCTCATTGACCTTAATGACCACTGGAACAGCCTCAAGATCTAAGTACTCTTAATGACAATTGAAGTCAAAGACTAAGCCCACCTTAGCTTTTTAAAGACAACTAAGTTCCCTTAGAAACCACATTAAATAAAAAAAATCATATTTAAGTGAGGCTGATGATTACTAAATAGAAGATAATAGAATAGAAATATAGAATACCATGGAAAATATATTTCTTCTAAACTTTTTAGAATTTTAAAAGTAATTTGCACTGACTGTAATGCTCATCTTGGCCACGTCCAGACAAATGTGGCCGTGTGGTATGTGATGCCACAGACATGTCTACAGTACCATATACTAGACATTCAGTTGATCTTCACACTGCAAAAGAGCAGTGCGGGGTGGGGGAGGGGGCAGCATGGGGATATCCAGGGGTCAACCCCCCCACATACGAAAAAGCAGAGTGGCACACATGGGGGCAGCATGCGCTGCTCAAAACCAGAGCCTGGTTGGCTGGAGCTACACTCCTGATGTTAGCCAGGCTCCAAGCAGCTGTAGCCCCAGGAGGACCCAGGGACCCCAGGTAAGGCTGCTGAGGCCAGTCCAGTGCTTGCGCCAGCCTCTCCTACCCTATCCTGGGTAATCTGTTGCATGCCAGAGGTCATGTAGCAAAAGCGTTCCCCAGGGACAAGTAGTGACAGCACAAGGTAAACCACTGCTAGTTGTCTCCAGGAAACCAAATGCCCACACTCATGTGGACATGGCCCTTATGTCCAAATGTGGAGGGCATTCTCATGAATGAGTTAATTTGCCCACCAAAACAGAATGCTACATTTAGCAATAATTGCATAGTTTCAGTTTCTTAGTTGGTAGGGTCAGAAGGGTCCTAAGTAGATCATCAAGTCTGACCCCCTGCCATGGGCAGGAAAGAATGCTGGGGTCAAACGACCCAGGCTAGGTGATTATCCAGGTGATTATGTATCTGTGGATGCATGACAAGGTACGGTTGGCCTTTCTGACCGCATCCCGACATTGGCAGCTCATGTTCATTTTGGAATCAATAATGACTCCAAGATCCTTTTCTGCCTCTGCACTGATGAGAAAGGAGTTCCCCAGCCTGTAGGTATGCTGCTGGTTCTTCCTCCCCAGGTGCAATACCTTGCACTTGTCTGTATTGAAATCTATCCTGGTCTCATCCACCCACCCCAGTAACCTGTCCAGATCTAGTTGTAGCCTGTCCCTCTCCTGCAGAGTGCCCACTTTTCCCCACATCTTAGTGTCATCCGTGAATTTGAACAAGTTGCTTTCCACCCCCTCATCCAAGTCACTGATGAAGATGTTGAACAGTGCAAGCTGGAGGACCAAGCCCTGGGGGACCCCACTGCCCACATCCCTCCAGGTCAAAAAAGACCTGTCCACCACCACTCTCTGGGTGCGGCCTTCCAGCCAATTTGTGACCCATCTGACTGTGTAGGCATCGACACCACAGTTGCCTAATTTCTTAATGAGAATGGGGTGACGGACAGTGTCGAAGGCCTTCTTAAAGTCCAGAAAGACTATGTCTACCACGACACCTGCATCCAAGGATTTTGTGACCTGGTCGTAGAAGGCCACCAGATTGATCTGACAGGACCTGCCTCAAATGAACCCATGTTGGTTGCCCCTAAGCACGATCCCCCCTGTTGGTCCTTCACAGATGTGCTCCTGGATAATTTTCTTAAAGAGCTTCCCTAGGACCAAGGTAAGACTAATGGGCCTGTAGTTTCCTGGGTCTTCCTTCCTCCTTTTTTTGAAAATGGGGACAACATTGGCCCTTTTCCAGTCCTCCAGCACCTCGCCAGAGCATGAGTGCTCATAAAGCTGTGCCAGGGGTCCCACAATGACCTCTGCTAATTCCCTCAGCACTCTGGGGTGGAGATCATCAGGACCTGCTGATTTTAACATGTCAAGTCCCACAAGAAGTTCCCTGACTAGGTCCTAACTGACCCTGGGCCTGGCAGTGCCTCCCCTGGGTCTGTCTGGGATCCCGGTGGGGGGGAATGCCCTGGTCTTTGCTCAAAATTGGAGGCAAAGAAATTGTTAAAGAGGTTAAATTGCAAGAGAATATTAAGTGAAAATCAATTTTAAATGTGTAACCATCAATATTTACACTGTGAACTTGGTGGCACTCTTTATGTTTGAGGTATAGAAGCACATCAATTGCTGTAAGATATAGATCTATTCATAAGTAGCTAACACAAATTCTGAATATTGAAGATGGCTGGTGGTCAACTTATAGAACAAAAAGTATTCTGAAGTAAGTTGGGGATTAATTCAGAATCACAAATATATTAGATGGAAAAATGGCTTATGATCAATTCCTAAACAGATAGAGCCTGTCACAGGGTGAGGACCCAGGAGCGGCTGTGATCTCTCCTGGCGACCCTACCGTGCCAAGTTGTCCGTCGAGCACCCTCATTCTCGCCCACCATGTCTTTGATGGTTCAATAGTTTATAAGGGAGGCTGCCTTCTGTCCCCTTGGACACGGTGCTAGTATTTATTCTGGCCCTTGCTTCCCTAGATTGATTAGGTGCACTCTGCCTTATGGGCTATGCGTGGCTCCTACCACCCCTAATACCACGCCCCAAGCCTCTCAGATATTCCAGGTCATTGTTGAGTCTGTTCCTAAGGTCCACGCCCTCACAGACACTCTCCTGGCCTGCCTTCGCCTAATGGCCCCACCGGGCCCTTCTCTATGCTCTTGCCCTCTCCTGGGCTTCCCTCTATGTTTTTGCCCTCACCGGGCCTTCGTGTCCCTAGATGCCCGCTCCTAGGGCTCCTCTCTAGGGCTTCTCAAAGTACACGCCCTCTCCTGGGGCCTCTCAATGTACACTCGCCCCCGTCTGGGGCTTTCCACAATTGGGGCTCAGGCAGCCTCAGCCTTACTTTGTCCCCAGACCCCTTTCCCGGGTTTCACGCCCCACTGGGGCTTCTCCCAATCAGGGCTCAGGCGGCCTTAGCCTTACCTGGCCCCCAGACCCACCTCCTCGGGTCGTACATCCCACTGGGGCCTTTCGCCTGCACCCACACTGGGCTCCTCCCGATATCGCCCCCACTGGGCTGGGGTCGGGACACCCCGATACGCAGTGCTACTCTCCAGCACCAGGAACCTCCCTTCTACTGGGGAGCTCCCTTGAGGCCTCCTCCAACCCCTACAGCCTTGCCCGGTCCTCCGGTGTAATATTACAACCAAAACAGAAAACTCCCACTCCTGGGTTCCAACATAAATTTCAAGCCAACCTGGCTCCCTTTTATCCCATATATCCTTATCAGGGTTTCCTCCACCCAGTATTGTCAAGCAGATGCTCTCCGGCCATCAGGCTTCTCTATTATGTTCTGCCCTGCTCGCTCCAACAGAGCTCCCTCTTCCTTAGTAGCCAGAAAGGGAACTGCCCTCTGGCCTGGACCTGGCTTGTTTGTAAAGGCCAGGCCCTGCCTCCTTCCGGTCATCTGACCAGACTGGTTGTCTTGGCAACCCACACCTGGGCTGCCCTGGTGACTGGCAGCTGAACTCATACTACTGCTATCAGTAGCAGGCGCCTTACTGCCCTGCTACAGAGCCACATGAATTGAATTCAAATTCTTCTATTAATTATTCTTCTATCATTAATTGTAGGTCTGATTAACCTAATTGCAAGTTGTTATGTGGGACAGCAGCCTTTATCAGTCACAATTATCAGTGCAATTTAGACCAAGGTCACAGAGGCAACTACTATAACACTAAAGTTGGTTGGGTTCCCAACAACCCTCAAACATTTCTGTTGAATAAAATGTATTTTTAGCTGTGCTGGCAGAAAAGAAAGTATGCAAATAATGTCAGACCAAGTGCCATCAAATTCCCAGTCTACTTCATTAATTTATGTAACACAGACTCAAAATCCCAGCCTGCATATCATCACCTTTCCCATCTTCTTTTTTTTACTAGAAGGCACTGGATTCTAAACTTCTGAGAAACTAAGATGTAGAGAGGCTAATATTCTAAGTGAAGATAATATGTGATATATTTATGGCTGGGGCCATGAGAAATGAGGAGGCTGATAGTTCAAGATGTGTATAGTTTACAGTCCTTGGCTGGAGCCTGAATATCTGATTCAAAGTAAGTGACTCTGCTGCAGCATCCATGAAAACAAATATACCCAAATTATTCTACTGCATAGATAGTATAGAACAGGACCATGATAGAACAGGACCATGGGAGATCAAAAATTCTCATAGGCAAAGTAATATCTAACCTTCTTTTCCTGTGCTGCTTGCCACAGAGAAAACATACTGCTGCAGAGTGAGAAAGAAAGAGCAGGAAAGAGATAAGTAGTGTGTCTGAGTTAGAAATCTGAAGAGCAGTGGGAATTTATGCTAGAGATTCTTCAACAAATCCATGATCACACAGGCACAGTTTTGTAGGTGAGGAAATTGAAGGAGACAAGATATTATGAGTAAGAGCTATTTCTGGACCCTGAAAAGCAAAAGCCAAAACATCTTTTTTCTCTACCAGATACTGCTAGGATGCGGTGGTTATTCTGAAACACCCTCTTCACCTTTCTACCCAAATATGGAAAAATAGCATATGGGTATGATGATGCTCCAAAGAGAGAGATACCTGGATTCTTGCTACTGAGTCAGTTTTTAACAAGGTTTTCAGTTTTTAACAAGATTTCTGTTTATTTATTGAGATTTACTTCAATGACACAGCCATAAGTATTTTTCCAAGCATTTGTACATTCTAATAGGGCAGTAGTGTTGCTATAGTTAGGATGAATAAGTTGTTTAAAGGTGGACATTTGTAAATAAAATCATAAGGCTGGCCTTCAGATGTACTTTTCCTCATATGTGTCCGGGGTAGGTCCAGTGACCCTAAATTTGAAGTCAGTTGAGCAATGGGTACTTTGAGATACAACATTTCTTAAGGTTGACCCTATCAACCTTTTTGTACTGCCCTGGGGATCAAACTATAGTCCTGATTATTCCTGAGAGTTCTCATTGATCAGAGTGAGTAATCACCACTGACAATATTATAGGGGGAAGGAAGGAACAGGACACTGCAAGGCACCACCTGGCAACAAAAAATTGTCTTACATATCGACATTCAACTTCTGGAAGCAAGATGGACGGTAGAGGCAAACGAGGTGAAACTTCCCATGTTTTAGTTCAGGGCTGTTTAACTTCTAAGTGGCTGAAGGCCACACACTGAATGGGCACCGCCTACTGCTTCTGTGTGCTCACATGGGTGTCCCACTGTTGCATCATGCACATGTGCAGTCTCTTCCTTAGTAGGCTGCACTGTGCTGCGCTGTTTTACTTCCAGGGGCAGGGGCAGGGGCAGGGGTAGGGGCAGGGGCAGGGGCAGGGAATGTAAGCCAAAGGACGGAGGTGGAGTTGAAGCAATCTAGGGGGTGGAGAAGGGGATCTGGGCAGAAGCCTAGGGGCTGCAATTTAACCCCATGCATGAATGATGTGTGCCACCAGCGGCTGGGGGGGCATGTCGGTGGCAGGAGTGTGGCAGCGGGAGCACAGCAGCGATAAGCAGGAGCTCCTGCAAACACTGCTGGTGCTGTTAGCAGCAGGGCCAGGGGGTGGCAGGTGCCAACCAGGGGTCAGTTACCACCTGCAGACACTGCTGGCAGTAGTGGCAATGGCCAGTGGCGATCACGGACCGTCCAGAGATGCCGTGGGGTGGTGATCAGCAATCACCCGCAGGTTCCACCAACAGTGTCGGCAGTGCCTTGTTGTAGGGGGTGCACCGCCACAGTTAGGGGGTGTACATACACCCACGTGCACCCTCTACATGTCGCCCCTGACCCCTTGCATGCTACATGCAGCCCACAGGCCACCAGTTAGATAGTATTGTTTTAGCTCAACAACTTAGTAGTTAAGACATTGCCCAGGAAGTGGAAGACCCAGGTTTTAGGACCCCCCTTATGTAAATGGAGTTGTGAAGCTGCATCTCCTGTTTCATAGCATGGTGCTCTAATCATCAGGCATGTCAGGCATTATCCAGCTCCTTTTTTGTTGCTTGATCTATTTTGCAGTTGTCCTTCACTACGCCCACATCATCTTGCCCTCTATACATCATTACATTCATGGTATTCTTGCTTTTATCCCAGTTGGCAGTGTTATGGTTTTCTATTCATGTTCCAGCCACACTAACATTTAGAGTCAGCTGCAGCTGGTAGATACACATGGAAACATCAGTGTTAAGTGAGCTGTTCTACCTTTCACCTTTACTGTATTGACAGATTTCAGTAGGGCCTTGACACTGGTCTATGGCAAGGCTTTGAACTACTGATTAATAGGAAAGTGACTGGTGCCTCTGTGCTCTGGTGCAGCAGAGTTATAGCTGGCATATGCTGAGAAAAAAGTGTTTCTGAGAAACATGCATTAGACTGCTATTCCACTCAATGAAGCAGAATAGACTTGTAGAATAAGATAAACAGTAAGGGCTCGGGGCAGTGCCAAGTTTATTTAAACCTACTTTTTCATCTAAGAAAATTTAGTAATTAAATAGTGTACCTCTCTACCAAACAAAAAGTCATTGCCAGAGATTAAAGAAATAAGACAATCACCAAAAAAAGAAAGTAGGGTCTGCAGAAATTGCCTTATATTTAAGGAATATATTCTGACGTAAATTCTTGTTACAGCTGTAGAAGTGTACATCTTGATTACCGTGACCAGTCAGTGGAGCTACTCAGGGTTTACACATGGGTAAGGGCTTGATTACATGGGAAAGTCCAGTTTTGTATAAATAAGTACTACACGTACTAAATGACTGCGCAGTAATGACTACACAGTCAGTGTCTTGTGTAAATGTGGCCACTGTATAGCAGCTTCTCCCATTCAGACAAGTCATAAGAGTGCCTTTGCATGAGGTAGCTTAATCCACTTTGAAAATGAATTAAACTGATTTTTATTAATGTGCAGTGGGAATACCCTGTTTGAGAGTAAATATCCATTAGCTAGCAAGTTGTAAATTCGTACCCTAGCTTAGGGTTCAATACTTTCCCTTGGTAGACAAGTCCTTTTAAGAAAACGTAGAAATTAATTCAATGTATTTTTTAACTAGGTTTTCCCCCATTTCCTATTTTAAGTTATTTCTCCTTGTTTTAAATAGGACTTTTCTTTCTACATTCATTGGTTTTCTCAAAGCAGGAGATGAATCTAGTAACTTTGACATGTTACTTGAACTTTCAAACCCACTATGGATACACTATAGGTTAGGAAATGCCCCAAATAATTTCACCCTGCCCTAATATTGAGGGTAAAGTACAAGCTTAAAAAAGCACAGAAAGCTAGGTTTGAGACCTGTTTTATCCTTAATTCCTAGCATATGTACATATCACATCACATATTGTGCATAAAATTATGAGCTGATTTAAAACCCTTTAATAACAAAAAACACTGGAATGTGTTGCATCAGTTTTAGTCTTACCAGTGAATGTTCTGGGGTTTTCTTCTATTTATATGAGTAGTATAACTAGGGCAGGGTGACCAGTACCCCAGGCATCTGGTTGAGCGAAGGCAAAAAACTATCAGCTGCTGCTGCAGCCATGTAGAGAAATTCCTCTGGCTCTGGTGGAATTCTGGCTGCAGCTAGAAGTTATCACTACCCCCGGACATCCTGCTGCTCCAGACAGCCAACTGCTTTGTTACGCCTCTAATTTTGTATTCACTCAAACCAGTCTAAACAGATAATGATACTCCCTCCCTTTAACAAACTGAATGAAAGTTACTTAACGAATTGGATTGTTGTAGAAGGACTGTTGGAGTATAGATACAACTTCAGCCAGAAGACTTTCCAGTATTTCAGTTAATTTTATTACTAATAGTAATAACTTAGTATTAGTAATAGTAATAACTTAGTATTATGAACATATCACATGATAATGAAAATAGGACTAGTGGGTTCCACTAATATTCCAAGGCTATGCCATGTAATAAGAAAAAATGATCTTTTTTACTGATATACAATTTGCATGCAATGGACTAATTTGTTGTACTTGTATACAGTACCTCCAAATTTTAAACATAGACTTTAAGTAATTATCTAGGGCCAGAGTCTTTTCCCTAGAAGATATATATATTATACTAACAGATTATTGGAATATAACCTCCTAGGAAAGCATTATCTAATGAAATTTTGCTTGAAAACCATCATTTTTTTCCAATGTTGTCTGTGCTCAAGGCTGGAGAAGAGAATTTTATTTACATGATATATTTTGCTTTTTTGTGACACCTTGGAGAGTACTTTTTTAACATGGTATTTGAAAATGTTCAGTGTTATATGACAGTGTCTTAAAGCTGCTTTCAATGACTTTTCATAATTTATTTTTTGGAGTGGAATGTATATATGTACATACACACACTCACACGGAGAGAGAACATTCATTAACCAGTGTTGTAGGTTTTCAAGACCTGTACCTGCACGCAGACATAATGGTAAATGACGCACTTTTTAATCCATTAGAAAATGTATTAATGGCTGCTTTTAGAGCTTCTGTTAACATAGCAGGGTTCTTTTTCACATTAACATCCAATAGTGATAGAATTAGTTAAGCCAATAAATCCTCAGGGGTCTGATTTTATTTTATAACTAGAATCCTCATGATTTACGCATTTTAAAATCAGCACTGGTTTTCACAGCATTTTCCATCTTCTTCCTCCATGGCAACACAGGGCTAAATTGTAGCCATGCCAAGGAGCATTGCAAACATGTGTCCCTCCTCTGAGAATTTCAAAGACAGGACTTTTTTGTGCAACTGGGCACGATCCTTGCCAGGGCAGGGAGAATGGTACAAGATTCTATTCCCTGTTATGGCACAGCCTGTGACCCATGATGTAATGATCCCACTCGATCTCAGGTCCTTTGTGTACCGGGTTTGAATAAAGAAACAATCTCTGAAGTACCCCAGAGGCCAAACCTAGGAACTTGACATTATGAAACCGTCCTGTCTACCTACATCAGAGGAAATGCTCTTTGGACTCATGTCCTTCTTTATTCCAGGACCCTGCATAAGAATCTATTTCAGTCTGGTTCTTTATCTTTGTAAAGCAGATTGAAATCCTTGGATAGAAAGTGCTGTATATTGCAAAATGTTATTCTTATAGGACAAAGGCCTCAGGTCCTTAGTCTTTATTTTTTGTCAAAAGGATATCAATATTTAGCCTATTATTAATAATACCTTTTTATTATAACATCTTTGCTGGCATGCTTTATTTATTTTCAAAAGGCCAGGTACAGACATTATACTTTTACCAGTACAAGTGAACAGAAATTGGCCTATACCCTAACAGAACTGAAGTTTGGCACACCTATAGACTGATTTAAAAATGGCAGAACCCAGTCGAAGATTTTCTCCCCTGCCCACACCAAAGGGCAAATGTATGTTCTGTTTTGCTATTGATCTAAATTATGCCCCTTGCAAAAAATCACATGACTTAGATCAATTACTCCTTGGGCTTTTGGGATTTCTTGAACCTAGCCAAAAAACTTTAAAGTGGTCTTGGCTGATGTAAACAAGGCATACCTGTGCATGTTCTGGCAACCTGAGCCTAGACAAATCAAATGAATTTTTAGTCAAATCCACATTTAGCCATGTTGATTCATTAAGTTGGACAGTGGACAATATCTAGGATGACAAGGAAAAAAACACCGTAGACTTGACAGAAAATACTGTTTTCATGATTCATGCACACAAAAGTATTGTGCTTAGAAAACTGAACCTCAGCTTAGCTAAATGTCAGGGTAATACTGTTTATAAGTAGGTTTCAATTTTCAACTTTTTCTTTAGGCTGTTTTTCACTTGAGCTGACAGGTTACCTTTGCTCTACAAAAACGCTATTGGTTACTAATGCTGTCGTATATGTGAACAACGAATTAAAAGCAGAGAAATACGTCTGCAGCACAACAGACTATTTTTAGTACTGCTCAAAACTAGGATAAAGGTCACAGCTGGTTACCAAATTTCTTGGTAGTGCACACAGAAAATGTTGAGCTCTGCATTATCAAAAGCTTTTCAAAATATATAAATTTTTAAATACCATAAAATGCCTTGGCTTAAATGTAAAGGCATGAAGCAGCATTCATAGCATGATTAAGAAGAAGTTTTAAAACAAGATGCTGCTGACAGTGGATTTTTAAGACAACTGCAACCTTGCATTTCATTGAAAGGAATGTACTTTTTAGTTATATGTATTAGTATAAATGAACAACTCAGCTAGGAATATAAGCCAGCATGAACCAGTTTATTCATTGTTGGACTATACATAACCATTACAGGATTGTTTTCAGCCAACGAGAGGTTTGGCTTGCCTTCACTGCAACTGGTAGATTGAATTAGTATGCTGAAGGAACACCAGTTGAATCAAACCAGCTCAAGTCAGTACAGAGTACAGTGGCAATGATAACATTGTAAAACAGCTCTAGAGTATACATGGTGAATGGATTAGCAGCTGAGCTGTTGTAATTCAAGCTGTGGCACTCCTGTTATGCTGTTAGTTCCAGCATTATCAGCTCTTGACCTTCAGTCCATGCTCCTTGCACCCTTGACAGCAGAACTAAGTGAAGTTTACTAAAGATTTTGTGTATGTATGGGGGTTGTGCTTCAACCAAGACTCCAGTAAATACAGGATTAGTCATGAGTGTCTTACTGGGTTGGCAGGGGCAAAGGGGTTCTTATGCCATGTGTAGCTCATTCTGTAGGCAGGACTGATCTTAAGAAGCTAAGACCATTGGGATGGGGAGATACCATCCAAAGAAAGCAGTAATGCAATATTTTATACTTATTAATTGAAGGCATATTTTTGTCTACAGTTTGGCCATAGGTTAGTTGGTCTTAAAGACTGGATGGACTTGTTGCAGAAGCGTGTGTAGGTTACCAAGCTCTGTAAACCTCCTAGCAGTAGAGATTATCAGTGTAAATTAATGTTGTTTCCACATTTCTCAGAATGTCAAAGGACTTTTGCTTGAGCTTTGTGTAATTTGGCTTCTAGCGTTGTCAAGTGACTGTCTATTTACACAAATTTCTATCGCAGCCTTCAGCATTTGCCTCTCTCTGTGTATTAGGTGGGTGTAAAGTACATGGTGTTGTTTACACAAAATATTTTTGGACGATAGAATCATGTTTCTGATCTTTCTTAAAAGTCCAAACTCTATTTGACTGAAGTAATTCCAGCTACTGAAGATGGCACAGTTTTCTAAGCAGTGGTGCAGTGTATTAGGCCTATGCCTCAGAGAAAGGGTAAGTATTGTCCAGGTTAGTTCCTTTTTATTTCTGAGCAGTTTAAAATTTATGACTGTGCCTGTCCTCCGTAGGTTGGCTTTATGAAATCATGTCTTGGCAAGTTACTAAAGAGAACAGACAATTTCTGCTTTTAAATTTTATAGATTGAACAGTCTGTAATCATATGTAATATTACAGTTCATCAGGTAGCTTTAATATTGCACTGTGAAGCACATTTTCAAGCATGAAATGGTTCCTCACATATTTTTTTGAAAAGTATTTACCTAGAAGGGCTCAACACAGATACAACATCTATTTTTAGTATCATCTTGTTGCCTCTCTGTTTTCTAGTTTCCCTAGCTAATAAGGAACGATGGTGGAAGTGAATTCTCTGATATAACTTTGTATGCATCTCAGATGACATCACAGTAGAAAATGTTCTGTCTTTAAAGCCTCTGCTTGTGGCCATGCAGCTTCCTTTGTATATTGTTTTAAGCACTTTTAGTTTTCTAAAAGATGATGGCTTGAAAACCTTGGAAAATAAAGTTATTTTCCCCCAAAGCAGGTGTTGCATAAACAAAAAGGCACACTTACTCACAGTGATATGTACTGGAAATAGTTTGCTATAACACACTGTAACAGGGGGCTTTCTCGGGGCTGATTTACCTTTGGCCCACCCACCTGTTCTGGGCCAACCACCCACCTTCTTTCCTGCCATGCCTTGATGTTAATTAATTAATTAATGATCTTAATAAATGGGAGGCTGCCCATTTCTCGCTCCGATGCCAGAGTGTGCTATCTTCAGCCCCGTACCTCCCCTACACTGCAGCCCATGCCTTGCAGATGGCATCCTCTGTTGTCAACATCACCGGCCCCACTCTGAGCCCCAGAATCCTACTGTTTGACCCCACCTGGATCCCTCCATTCAGGTGGCCTATTCCACCTTCATTCCAGGCTGCATAGCTCCCTGACCTGCTTCCCCCTTACGGGTGGTCCTCCTGGGACCTTTGGTTACACTGGCCCTGGCCCCACCTCCAGGCCAGTCAGAACCCCAGGCCCTCAGGTCTGGGCATCCCTCGCAGTGGGCCTCTGGCCCCAGCATTGATCAGTTGGGGTATGTCAAGATAGGTTTCTGAGTCTATGGCCCCACTCTCTTGCTGGGATCCACCTTCCAGACCCTACAAGGGGGTAAAAAACTGGGTTGTGGGTTAAGGCACCCCAACCCACCTTTCACTAGGGTGGTAAGTGGCCTGGAATTTCCTGGGAGCTTCCATGCCACTGAGAGCCCCACCAGGCCACCCATTCCCAGCAGGGTGCAGTTTTAGGTCATGCCCAGGATCAGGAGTCTCCTGACCATCCCCTACAGCTCCTTCCTTACCTCCAGAGTGTTTCATGAAGCTTCACAGCCAGGTGATGTTGCTGCACCTCCAGCCAGCAGCAAAATGTCCTGTTTATATGGACGGCCAGGGTTCTAAAATGGCTGCCGCAATTAAGAACCTACTGGCTGCTTGGCCCCAGGTGCAGGCACAAACAGTGCCCTGCCACACGCACATAAATTCACAACATAACTAAATATGGTAGTAAACAAGTGGATAAACATTTTATCTTCCTGTAGGTATTGGTAAGGTGTGAATTATATTTTTTCTTCTAATTTTAGATGACAACAAGTTTTTGCCATGAAAAGCACAGAGCCGTAAAATGTAATATGCTAAAGCTTTTTAAGAATGTTCAATTTTAGGGCAAAAATTTGATCAGAATTGTGCAATTGCATGTAGATAATAGTGAGGGAGCTAGAGTTGCAAACTGGAGGGAACACTACACACAGACATTGAGTCAGCTATTACGCTCCCTTGTCATAAAGGGTCCTTTGTTCCTCCATCTCTGCTGATTGGAGAGCAGCAAATCAAGGTATGACTTCATTCCCTTATGTGCGTCCCTTTTGAGTAGGACAGTAGAATCATAGGAAAGTAGAGCTGGAAACCCTTGCTCAAGGCAGCATCACGTGATTAAACCATCCCACTGAATACAGAGCCTGCAGTGCTGTCTGGCTCCCATAAAGGCTGAAAAACTGAAAGATGAACACAGCTGGTATCATTTCACCCTGAAAAGAGCCAGGCCAAGTTTGGCCCTTTGACAGTTCCCATATAACTGCACACCCCACCATACCATGCAACACTAGGGACCAAGCCTACAAACCTGCACCCTCCAGTTCCCATTGAAATATAATACTGGGCACATCTACACATAAAATTAGTGTGACAATAAACTCCAGTGCAGTTTAGGTCAGAGTTTACTGCTCCTGGGTGCAACATTTACACATGTGCCCAGGATTGCAGCACATTGAGCTGGGGTGGCACAGCCATGGCTGCAAGGGGGCCTGGAGGATCAGTCTGCCAGCCTGGAGCTGCTCTGCCCCAGCACTACACATCTAGATAGTAACACTTTATTGTGGAGCTAATTAGTCAGATCTGCAGTAAAGTGTCTCGTGTAGATGCACCCACTGATGCTAAATGCAGTGAAAATGCTAACATGGGAGAAGGGTTCAGGATCATGCCCTATTTTGTATAACACATTTCCAAAATTCTTTGCAAATCAAAATAATAATTAACTGAAGATGAAGGTAGAAAGCCAGAAATTTTTGCTTGAGAGGTAAAAAGAGACAAAGAGCTAAAAATGCACAGAGATAGAATTTGACTTTTCCAGAAGGCAAAAAGGATGCAGTTTGTAACTCTTGATGGTAATTTAATCATCAGAAGAAAATTCCAAGGGAAGGTGTGGATTCTTCATTTTTGATGTCTTCAAATGAAGACAAGGGAAAAGGGTAGGGGAGAGCAAAATCCTTATGCTGCACCCAGTTTATGCTTTGGCATGCTTATAAGTTAGATACCTTTCCCCAGATGGGTGTCTCTGAATGGGGGTAGGAGACTAGGCTCCATATATAATCAATGGTAAAAACAATTCAGAAGGTACAGATGCCCAGAGCTAGCTAATGGAAGAACTAACCACAGGGGTATACTTAAACTTCTGTCCCTCCCAGGAGCTGAGGTTCCTGAGTCAGGAGTGTACACTAGGTACCTCTATCCACTCAGATCTCTCCAGATGTCATAATCACCTACTCTCAGAAGAGGAATAACTGACATGGTGCTGGTGCTGTACCACCAACCAATCCTTTATATAATTACCTTAGAGGATAGAGCATGTAGGACTCTGGGGAGTCACCAGTGTTGCCAGGACAGACTCCATCAGTGTTATCTGACACCTTTAGTGCTGCTAGGGTGTTAAAGCAGTGATGCCTTCAGTTTGGATGGTCTGTGCATGAGCTGTCAGGATACCATCCGTAGTGCTGTAAACATAAACTTGTTTTGATTGGTGTATAAAAAGGGGATTGGGAGCCCTTAATACGTTACATTGGGGGCTGCCCCTAAACCCAATATAAAGTATTAAGGGCTCCCAGCCCCCTTTTTATATACCAATCAAAACAAGTTTATATTTAGAGCATACGCTTCCTAGATCTTACCAATTACTAAAACATCTTTAGGTGACATCATCCACATCATAACTGTCACTGACTAATGAAACCTTCCAACCAGTAGGGATGTGCAAAGTGGGCCCTATTCAATTTGGATTTGGATTTGGCTTAGATCAGGGACAGTGATTCAATTAATTGATTCGGATCACTGTCCTGGATTCAATTCAGCTGAACCTGAATCTGAAGATTTGATGTTGATTCAGAGAATCAGTGATTTGGCCTAGACACAGCTTTGAATGTTTTTTCTACACACCTTGAGGTACCAGGTCTGGGTCACAAATGCTGCGATGGTGGGGCAGATGGAGTGTCCCACAGGAGCACAGAACGGCCCTCCACATGCTCGGTGATGAACCCAATAATGGACTGGAAGTGCTTCTGGTCCACTTCCAGGGCTGCTCCCAGGGGGCTCCCTACACTCCTGTGGGATGCTCCATGCGCCCCAGCATCGCAGCATTCATGAACGAGGAACGTAGGAAAAACATTTAAAGCTGTGTCTATGTCCAAATCTCCAAGTCTTTCTGAATCTCTCTGAATCGATTTGGAGGTTTCTGATTCAGGTTGGAGAGATTGAAAGGTCTCCTGATTCAATTCGGATTCAGAGGTTGGGCCACCGAATCAGACCAAATCTCCACTGAATTGAATCAGGAACTGGAGCTTCACACAGCCCTACCAACCAGATAGGGAAACCCATTTGCCAGATCACTCCGCTCTTTGTTGTGGTGTCCTGTACCAGCCTTATCAATTCACTTTATATCTGCTGGTCTTGTTATGAACTTAATGAGTTACTTTCCCAGCACTTCCATGCAAGTCAAATCTGGTATGCCTGTTTTGTCCATTGAGGCCTACTTTGGTTCATGCTGTTAGCTGGGCTGCTGTGAGATTTGTATAGGCTGCATTAATCCATGCTCCATAGAGGCCTACAGAGAACTTTTACATAATGGAAGTCCTTAGCTCTCTTCAGCCTGAGGGGATTCAAACCCATATCTCCTACCTCTTTGGTGTGCTCCTTAACTACCAACTGGGCTTTCCAGCTCTATTGTGGAAGGCGGGCATTGTGCAGCCAAGAGCATAAGGGGCAGAGAGCCAAAAGAAGCAAAGCAAGAGACAAGAGGAAGCCTATGCCTACTGGTTAGGGCACTAAACTGGAAGTGGGGGAGCTGGTTGCAGGTTCCTGTTTTCAGGACTATTTCTATTTTTATAAAACGATTGTCTAATGTATGATTCTTTAACTTCTAAGTGGTAGAGGATATGGGGAGGCATTGTAGGGAGCAGTGACCAGGTGGAAGCCACACGAACCTCTTATGGACTGCATACAGTGAGCCTCCAATAGACAGCCCTACTCTAAAATGCATAACTAAACTAGGGACCAGAACCAGGGCTCCTCTTGCCCCTAACCACTGTACTATAGAGTTAGACTAACTCTTGCTTACTTTCTTTCTTATGTCCTATATCTTGCATTCTTTGTTCTCATTGTCAGTTGATTAAGACACTCTTTTCAGGGATGTGGAAGATATGGGTTTTGTAAGGATACTGTCCCTTTCAGAGGCTTTTGCTAATGTAGTCATAATGACTGTATAGGCTGGGTTGTATGGGTTAGGAATGAAGGCTCCAAGCAGTTTTATGATGGAGTTGTCCCACTTATATCCCTCTCCTTTATTTTATTGTATCACTAAAATCGAACCTATTTCTATTTCATAGGCTACAGTCTATGAAAGCTCATGCCTCTCTCAATGAGTTAGTTTATAAGGTGCCACCTGTCACCCTGCCTGGCCCTTGGCTTAACTTCAGATAACATGGCTACCTATCTCCCTTTATTCCACAGTGACTGTGGCTTCTCTGTTGAACCCATAAATAACATTGATTCAAATACCCTTAGTCCAAGGAGTACCTAAATCTCAGGTTCCCCGCTTCCTAGGTCCGTGCTCTAACCGCTAAGATATTATGCAGAAGGTGGAGAGCACTAATATTGCTATTGCTTTTGAATGAAAGTAACCATGGGGCACCTATACATGTGCCAGGCATCTGCTCCAATGCATGCTAATTAGCATGCATCAGACCAGACTTGATTAACTGAGTCTGCTGGAGTATAGTCTCTGTGTCACGTGTATTCAGTGTCCCCATGCTTCAGAATGGCAGTGGAGGTGTTTTAACTAAAGCTTGTCAAATGAGCTTTAGTAAAAGTGTCCCTGCCAGCATTTTAAAGGATGGGATGCTGAATACACATGATGCTGCAGGTGCTTTAATTAGCCACTCTAATTAAAGTGCCCCCCTCTCCACACCAGAGCATATGTAAATATGCTGCATGACTGCAGCAATCTGTTCTCAACTCACTGGTAAGCGTAACTACCAGATCAGGCCCTTTGAGGGACTTAGGTTAAAGCTAGGCACCTACCTGCTTAGATTGAAGTTCTGCTGTATAGCTTAATTATGGATGCTTAGGACCTTTGCAAAGCCATTATACTGCAGCCACCAGATGACTTCAGGTGTGCACAGGGTTTTGTGGTTGCTTTTTGAGACTTAGCCACCTGACTTCTGCCTAAACTCTGGTCATCTAGTTTGCTAATCTGGATGTGGCAATGCATACTTTTCATAAATGTATGCTTTAATCAAACCTAGATTATTGGATAATAGATAACTGCAAACCTAGATTATTGGAGAATAGATAACTGTGTGAAATTCTATGACAAGTTTTACAGGAGATCAAACTAGATAATCTAATGCAGGGCTTGGCAATAGTTTGCAGTGCGGGGCTGCTTTAATAGATTTTAGCTTTGAGTGTTGGCTGTTTCCAAGGTGGCCTACACCACCATCACTGCAACTGGAGCCAAAGCAGCATCAACAGTCACCAATTCCCACTGGCAGTACAGAGGCCACCACTTTTTCCCATTGCCACTTCCCATTCCCTGGGTGAAGCCCTACATCAGCAAACATTACCAGCTCTGCAGGTCTCTGGGCCATAGGTTGCCAACCCCTGATTAATGGACCCCTCTGTCTTAAGCTCTAACAGTCTGTGAAAAACAGAAGGCTTCTGCATGGTCCAGAAAATGGTGTGAGATTGTAGAATGGTGTGAAATGTTAGAAGGAAGGTCAGTGCAAGATGGGTGACAGAACTAGGAAGAGGCCAGAGAGAATACTTACACTGTTGTTTATCAGGAGTAATTCCAGAGATAGTATTAAAGACCTCAATGTAACAGGAGAATCAGACTCAGCATGTATGTGGGTTGACAAGGCTTTCAAGGGAAAAAAAAATCCATGAAGGGGCTTTTTAGAAAAGGAACCTGGCAATTTGCATTCAGAACACTTACTTTTTAAACTTTTAATAGGTGTAAAATTACTTCTTAGCATATTAAGTGAACTGTTAAGGGGATACAGTATTTCATTGGATGAACTTCTACTTTTTTCCCAGTATTAAATGACCTGCGGGTAAACATAACAATTTTTTTTCCATTTAACATTCTGAATAATGTAAAAATACTGTTGATAATATTTGTGAACAGAGGAATAAATGCAAGGTAAAAAACCAAACCTTGCACTGTATATTGCAGAGAACCAATAAATAGTTTGAATGCATGCAGAGATGTGACAGTATTGCTTACCCTTCATCTATACTGTAGGAAAACCATGATTTTCAGATATGATCAGTTCAGTCAAATTAAAGTGTGATGACTGCCTCAAGATGTCTATTCATCATCAAAAAATAAATCAGACTGAGGGAATAGTCTACAATACATAACTGTATTCAAAAGCAACAACATTAGCAACATTAGTCTGGATAAAATTTCCAGCAGAAGGCAGATAACAGAAGCAGGAAATAAGAGTACTACAATAGATCACATTAGGACAGGATATTATGGGACTTCAAACTTTTTCATAAATATAAAATAATGAACTACAGTTTTCATAGCCTTACTTATTAAAAAGTGTGAAATATGCTACCCTTTCTTTAACAGTTAATGATATGGTCAAGGAATTAAACAGTGTGTGCTACCAAAGATTCACTTTTTCTGCATAATTAACAACTAAAAAAAGGAACACAGTATATAATACTGATCTATTGCTTGTGAGCTTCATCTTGACTGTTATCAGTGTCATCAGATCGGAATCTTGCAAAAACTTCTTCTTTAAAGTTGAAGGCTTCATTTGTAGTTGTGGAGACTTGCCCAGAACTGGGGGTTATAATGGGCCAGCTTGAAAATTCAGGTGGGCAAGCTACTCTGGTTTGTTTTGGCTGTAGTAATGGATAAAATGTCCAAGCAGTAACAGATGATTCAACTAATTAGTGACAACTGCTTCCGTGTTTCCCCACTGAACAAAACAGCAGAACTATTGGAAAATAAAATAATACATATTAAAAAGAAAATACGATGCAACTATGTGGCCTAAAAGGACAGAAGGGATGCTGGACACATGCAATAGAAGAAGGAGAAAGGGAATCATTCCCTGTGGACCAGAGAGTGGCTAAGGAACTACTCCATACAGGCTGTTCTCATCCAATCAATTGCCCCCAGAATACACAGATGGAGCATCCATGCAGCAAGGACTCCTTCAGCCCTACCTCTCTATCAGACTTCCCATGCCTCCTTCCTTATGTAGCAGCGTAACAAGAGACCCCTGAAAGCTGTATTTCATAAGATGAAGGAGGTGGGTATGACCTATGCAGGCACTTAGGGAAGAATCCTATTTCACTTTATGTGCCTCTGTGTCAGTTACCAAGCCATTTAAGTACCATTTTTGGCACTTACACAAATTACACACATAGCAAAATAGAGTCACCCTGCATAGGAGCACCACCCTTCTATGTCTGAACTTAATACCCCCATGGCGTTCACCCAAGAAGTAAAAACCTCAGGTTCTAGGCTGCCCTATCCCAGAGTGTGTTTGAGCCTGTATCTTTTAGCTTCCTACCACAGTGTGTTAACCATTAGACCATGGGCTAGATGTAGTGCACTGTTGTTGTGGAGTTTTTGTTATATTGGCTATTTTTATTTTTTTTAAAAAGGGAAGATGTAGTGATAAGAATTAGACTTTGGAGACAGTCCCTCACAAGGGAATTTCTTATCATGTGATGAATTTGAACATGATCCCTGAAAAGTAAGGAGAAATCAAGATGCAGGTGGTCACATGGTCTGTGTCAGAAGAACCCCACCCTGCCATATTATTAAAGCTTTCTTCTCTTCCTCATTCATAGTTGTCATTATTCACCAGGGGACCTAAATCATCACATGGTGTCAGGAATGGTGAATGGGGAAGACTGAAAGGGTCTGCAGCGTTATCCCTAGCAGAAAGCTGGTAATTCAGGGCCTGGAAGCTACACTTAGCAAGGAATAAAGGCCTCTGTGAGTACAGTACCCTCTCTGCAAGGCAGAAGTGTAACCAGCTCAGAGACACAGTTAAACATGGATGTGTTACAAGCCTCTTCTTGCCTTTCATTGTCAGGCAATATAGCTGAGAATTGGAGAGCATTTAGACAAACGTTTGAGTTGTATTTAGCTGCTATAGAAGCAGAAGAGAAAACTGATAAAAGTTAAATCATCCATTTTTCTACATGTGGTAGCGGAAGAAGTGCTTGAGGTGCACAGTAACTTTACATTTGCTCCAGGCCAAAACATGAAATTAAATGAGATGTTGAATAAATTTGAAGAATATTGTGTGCCAAAATGCAGTGAGACTTTTGAAAGACATAATTTTTTTATGTGCATGCAAAAACCAGATGAAAGCATAGAGCACTATATTGCAGAGTGAAAAAGGCTCAGCAAGACCTGTATTTTGGGGATGTAACAGATTCTATGATCAGGGACAGAATCATTTGTGGCATTACAGACAATGGATGAAGAGAGAAGCTGCTATGGGAAGGAGACCTATCCTTAGAAAAAACAATACAGATTTGTAGAGCAGCTGAAACTGTGAAGGCTCAGGCCAAAGAGCTGAATGCAGCTGAGGGCATTGTCTATGCAGTATGTATTAAAGACAGACAGAAAAGACCACTTCAAATGGAAGTCGCCCCAGCTACCATAACTACTACTAAGGGGCAGATGGATTACAGGCAAGCATGCAGCCAGTGTGGAATGCAGCATGACTCCAAATGATGTGCTGTGTTAGGAAAGCCCTGCTTTAATTGTGGTAAGAGTAATCATTTTGCCAAATGTTGCAAAGTGCATGTCCATAAAGTCCAGGTGCATACGACTGAAGATACTCCAGAGGGAGAGTATTATATAGATACAGGAGAATCAAGCAGAGCTACTGAGAAGGACTAGATCCTGCCTCTGGAAGTGCATGGGATAATGATTCCATTCAAACTGGATACTGGGTCTCAGGTGAACATTTTACTGGAGCAAGTTTATAAAAGGCTGAAAAGTAAACCAAAACTGAAACCTACAAAAGTAACTGTAACTGCCTATTCAGGAGTGAAGATACTGGTCAAGACAAAGTGCCTCGCCTGCATCAAACATAAACATGTAGTGTACAACCTTGCATTCATTGTAGTACCTAAGGAGGTGACACCTATTTTGGGCCTTGCAGCTTGTGAAAAGCTCAATGTGGTTAAATGGGTGTTTGCATTAGAATACTCTGGCTTGGGTTATGAGGACCTTATCTTGGAATATTAAGATTTGTTTCAAGGCCTTGGCTGCTTACCAGGGGAACATACAATTCAGATAAATAAATAGGTCCCCCCCCCTAGTTATACACCCATGCAGAAAGGTGTCTTTTGTCCTCTGTGATAAACTAAAGGCAGAGCTAAAAAGGATGGAGGAAGCCCAGGTAATTCAGAAAATCGAGGCGCCAACAGAGTAGGTAAACTCCCTAGTTATTATGGAGAAGAATAATGGACAGCTGCAGATATGCTTGGCCATAAAGAGAACATTTGAAGTTGCCCATCAGAGAAGAGATTATGGCTGAGTTTGTGAATGCGCACTTCTTCAGTAAATTGGATGCTTCTTTGGGATTCTGGCAGCTGAAATTAACAGAGGAAAGTTCTAAATTATGCACATTCAATACTCCATTTGGAAGGTATTGATTTCTGCATTTACCTTTCAGTTTAGCTTCAGCTCCAGAAGTGTATCACAAAACTATACATATGATTTCTGAGCATATTCCAGGTGTAGACACCTCTATGGATGATATGACCATCTGGGGCTCCACCAAAGAAGACCATGATCACAGGCTCCAAGCAGTGTTGGAGGCAACTAGGGCTGCCAGTTTGAAACTCAATAGACAGAAATGTGTTTTTGGAGCTACAGAATTGGCATTTGTGGGAGACATTATTTGTTGAGAAGGGGTGAAACTGGACAAGAAAAAAAACAATTCAGGCTATTGAAATGATGCCACTCCCCCAGTCATAAAAAGACTTGCAACACATCTTGGGAATGGTAAATTATCTTGGAAGACCTGTCTACAACAGCAGCACCTCTAAGGATGCTTCTTGAGAGTAAAAATGAATGGTGCTGGAATCCAGAACAGGAGGAAGCATGGAAGGCATCAAAGCAACAATTAATACAAGAACCTGTAACCATGGGAAACCGATACAGATATCAACAGATGTTTCTGTTGTGATAGGAGTTAGACTTAGTAGTCTAACCTCCCCATCTTAGTAGTCTAAGTAGACTTATCCCCTAACTTAGTAGTCTTCCTCCCCATCTCCTGAGCAGACCCTGGCTGGGGGACTGGGGCTGGAGTGACAAGCTGGGGTGGAGGTTTGTCTGCTGGACTTGTGGGGGTCATTTAGTGGCAGCTGCAATGTGTCAGGAGAGGATCTGGTACAGAAGTTTGATAGCCCAGTTTAACCTAAATCAGTTAACTCTGATGCTACATCCATCCAGTCTATCTGAAACCAGTTTTGGCCATTTTAAAACCGGTCTGTATGCACTGTGTTCTGTTGCAGACTTAAACTGGTATCTGATGACTTATACAGGTTTATATGTAATGTTAGCCCCCAGCCTCAGGCTTTGTCTGTTTCCTTTCACCATAATAAATTATGTCCTGAAACAAGAGGTTTAAAGCTTTCTTTGGTGTGGCACAAGTTTACATGCTTCATTGGTAACCCAGAAAATGTTTTTAGTGAGTAGTAAGCAAAAACATAATAGCCCATTACAGCAGAGTGGTAGGAAGCAACACTTCTTTGAACACTTACCTGAGTGCTGATATGCGCACAAGGATTTGTGTGAACCTCTCCACTGAAGTCAGTGATATTTCAGCTCTTATCAAGGATGACTACAGCCCATCCAGTTTTAAAAAAGCACAGGCATAGTTTCAGAATATCGAAAGCAGTAGAAACATGTAGAAAGTTTTGTTTTAGTTATTTATAAAAAGAAATTTCAAAATAGGTTCAGAGCAAGAAATTTGTATTTCATTCTCTAGCTTGTGCCTAACAACATTATTCAACAAGAAACAAAAAGGTTGCTTTTAAAAGATTAATATACAAACAGCAATTTTATAGTGTGCAAAGATTAGGGCCAATAAAATCTGTATCTTCTGGGATTCAGATGAGGCTAATATGTTACAGACATATAAGCAGAGATAAATGATTGTGAAGGAACTAAGAAGATAAGGAAGATGATAAAGTTAATAGACATTCCAGTGATTATTCATAGGAAATGAAATGAAGGATAGATGATTAGACTATTTAATTTTAAACCTTAAAATTACTGAGACAGTGGATAAGTACTGATGGACAAGAAATGTTTACAAGTAAATTCTCTATCTTATGTTTTGGCTCAGATTATTCTTTATGGTACTATAAAAATAATCCTGCGTTTTTATCATTTGGATGAATCTACCATAAAATGTAACTTTCACAGAACTCACAGTTTTTCCCTTGAATTTTATGGTGAATAGGATGATGAATAATGTTCAATCTTATGCATTTAATAATGTATAATGTTTATTTGAGTGTAAATGACAGGGCTGTGTGAGGCTTTGGACAGAGCTTTGGATTCGGAGAAGCTTTGGACGCTTCGGGGTCCAAAGCAGCACGTCTGGGTCAAAGCACTGGCCTTGTTAGGCTTCCCAAAGTGGTTCAGAGCTTCTGAAGTGCTTTGGAGTCATCTCGAAGCCGGCTCAGAGATCCAGCCCATCCGTATAATGGGAAAACAATAAAATATCTATAACTTTGTTGGTTTTTGTCTGATTTAGATGAAATTTTCAGGAATGGTAGACTCTGCAGAGAGGATGAAGCCTGCCAAGTTTCAAGAAGATTGGTGCAGGATTTTGGGGGGAACTGAACCAAGCTGTGGACAAGCAGAACTCGTGACGTGGGTAACACTGTGTGTGTTAAGGTGCAGTGGGGTGACACCTGCAGGGATGGTGGCTCCTGCTGTGGACACGATGCCTTCCAGCTGTCGAGGAGATTGGTGCAGGGGGGTTCTGGGGCCCTGCACCCCTAGCTGCTGACAGAAAAAACTCGTGCCATGGGTGCTTGTGGGACTGACTGTCTCTGTCTTGGGGGTGGGAGACACTACTGCAGGCCTGGCTCCTAAGCTACTGTATTACCAGTTACCAATCAATCATGATTCACTCAGGGACCAGCTCAATACATAGGACTTAGCTAATGTAGCCAGTTAATTGCCATCAATAGGCACCTACAAAACCAGGCTTAGGAGAGGAAAGAATTGATACAGACAATCAACTGCTCCAAGACAGACACAGTCAGTCCCACAAGCACCCATGGCATGAGTTTTACCTGTCAGCAGCTAGGGGTGCAGGGCCCCAGAGCCCCCCTGCACTGATCTCCTTGATAGCTGGCAGGCTTTGTGGCCACAGCAGGGCCCACCATCCCTGCAGCTTTCATCCCGCTGCACCTTAACACACACAGGGTCACCCATGTCACAAGTTTTGCTTGTCCACGGCTTGAGGTACAGTTCCCCCCAAATCCCTTCACAAATCTTGAAACTTGGCAGGCTTTGTGGCCCCAGTAAGGGCTACCATCCCTGCAGTTTTGACTCCCCTGTGCTGTAACACATAGACATGGCAGGAGTTTTGCTTTCAAGAATTGGGGGTACAGATCCCCCAAAACCCCTGTACCAATCTTCTTGAAACTTGGCAGGTTTCATGCTCTCTGCAGGGGCTACCATCCTGCAAGTTTCATCCAAATCAGACAAAAAACAACAAAGTTATAGATATTTGATTGATTCCCCCATTATACCCTATGGCCGGATCTCGGAGGCGGCTCCGAAGCTTCAGAGCGACTTCGGCCACATTGGGTGGAAACCCGGTCTGGAGCTCCGGATTGGATCACTGCCATCCAAACCAGCCAGATCCAAAGCCGGAGTGAATAGCTGCCAACTTGCGCGGGCCTAGTAAATGAATGAAATATTTATATAACATTATAATAATGCATATAGAATTATAATAGAAGAGCACCCTAGTGAACCTATATTTCTGTTGTCCTTTTATATGTATATACTAGCCAAATGTCCATCAAGAATGATGGTGCGGTGGGGGAGGGGCTGGGATGGATTGCCTCCACCTAATGTCCCATGCTGCTGCTGTTTTGTCTCTTGCATAGAGTGGGGTGGGGGAGCCAAGGCCAGCATGCCCACACCCCCTGTCTGGACACCGCCACCCCCTATCTGGTCCTCACTGCTGCTGGCTTTGGTCCCCCATGCTTGGAGCACTCTGATTGGCTGTTTCCGTCATCCAATCAGAGTGTGAATAAAGCATTACAGACAGATGGATGGACAGACGGACAGACTTAGGCTTTTATAATATTAGAATAATCCAGCAAACACGTAAAGTTTTGTCTTTACAGAAAAGTATTATAGAGTCAAAACTGGCCTGTGGAAAACCCTATGTGTAGATATTACGAACAGCTTGGAATTTTCAACCAAGGTAACAAATAATTATTTAGTAGGTTAAACATTTATATTTTATGCAAACAAAAATATTGTAAACTCTACTTAAAATACTCTTATAAAACTTATCAAGTACTATACTACTTCTGCCTGTATAGATTTTCACATTACCTTTCTGTTGCTCATCATTTATATATTTGTATATTATGTATATTTATATAGATAATAACAGTTTGGTTTGTAATATCTATGCTACAAGGTAAGATTTGTAGCTAAGCTTCACTTTTGTATTTTAACAGAGCTGAGTATAAACATGATCTTTTCACTTTTGCCTTTGAAAAAGGTCAGTTTTTCAGTCTATAGTATGCCCTAAATTCAGCATGTTTCCTCTGCTTTCTTCAGAGCTTAAAAAGCACTACACTATCTCTGTCCAAAATGAAAGTGATTCTGTCTTGTTAACAAACAAGCCTGGCTCCCCCTAGTATTTAACCTTTAGTCCCAAACACCAGGGATAAAATAAACAACAGGAATATGGGTTAACTAGGGTGCAATTTTATTAACATGCCTAGGAAACCATTCAACAATGCTCATCCATGCAGATCAACCTACTAACAATCTTTACCAGCTGCTGCCTTAAATTTAGACATCCAGTTAGGGAGTTTCCCTTGGTGTCAATCCTTCCCCCTAAACTCCTGTTACAACAGTCCCTGATGGTGTAATTCTTAAAAGGGCTCCAGGATTTTCTGAAGCAGTAGGACAGGACAAACACATTGTTAGTAAGCCTTTTTGGCTGGTGTAATTAGGTAGATATTCTTATTAGTAGCAAAAGTGTTTTAGGTTTGAAGCAATCCAACAAAAGCACTTCTTCTGACCTTATTTCAAGTTCACTTGAGCATTCACCAACTCTTACATTTTTAACTTGCCCTGCCCATGATTAAATCAGGGATTGTAAAATATGCGAACTGCTGATCATGTTGATGGCTTTCTTCAAAAAACCCAGAAATTAGAACATATCCAACCATTGCCAAACCTTTCTTTTAGATGCTTCTGGTCTCTTCCTGCAAAGTTCCCATACTCTACTTTCAAAAATCCTCGAGTCCAGCAGCCTGCTCCAGGGGCAGGAAGTCAGATGGGGTCAAAGGATCCCAGCAAGATAAACATCTAAATGTCTCTTAAAGGAGTCCGGAGTAGGTGCTTGCACCACCTCTGGTGGCAGTCTGTTCCAGGCCTTGGGGGTTCGGACAGTAAAGACGTTCCAGCCTGAAATGGTCTTGGAGGAGTTTGTGACCGTTGGACCTTGTCATCCCTTGGGGTGCTCTGGTGAACAGGCGTTCCCCCAGATCTTGATGTACACCCCTTATATACTTGTAGGCAGACACCAGGTCCCGCATGAGCCTGCACTTTTCCAGACTGAAGAGTCCCATGGCTCTTAGCCTCTCATCATAAGGCCTGTTCTGACTTCTGATCATATCATTTTACAATTTACAGTTAGCTATATTTTAGATAGTTTAGGGAATGTCAAATTTAGAAAAGATAAAACTAGATTACTGAGTTTTGGTTTGCTTCAAGTTTTCAGTTCAGTCTTAGCCAGAATTCCCATTTTATAGGCACAGTTTATCTCAAGACTGTATATTACGGATGTGTCAATATAATGACACTTCATAGTACCTGAAGGGTATTCAGAGGCAAGTGTGGGCAGCAAAACATAAATGAGTATTTGATATTCTGGTTTTATGAGTACATTTTCTATTCTCCTGAAAACTGTCAGATCAATCCTGTATTTCAATTTAGAACAGGGAGAATATGCACAAGAATTTCAGCCAGTTTCTGGGATTAGACAATATAAAATGTGGATTTTGTGATGTGAATTGAACATCTATTAAATAAAGAAAGAACTAATACTACCAACTCCTTTCATATAGGTCAACAAGCAGTCATTAGCCATGACAATGACAATGACAATGATGGCAGAAAGCAAATTTTAGCATCTTTTGGCCTGGAACAAATCCACTGACTTGTACCTGAGACTGGTGATCTAGAGATAAAAGTTTCCACCACAACTATTTTATGCTATTAAATGCCACCCCCAGCTACTATATTGGCAGCCAAATTTATGAAATGTCAAATTAATATCAAATAATTATGTGCAAAAACACAGAGTTAAGGTTCAGCTCTATCCATCTTCCTTTTGGAGGGAATACCTATCAACTAAGGACCTCCTACACATAATGAGTTTAAGCTAGACTTTCTCTTCACTTCATGCATTCCATCAAATTTTAGGAAAATGGGTGTGAAAGGAGTACCTTATTTAGCAATAATACAGATTTTATAAAATTTAAGAAATTATATTTCAAAAATGTATTATTTCTCTTCATAGGCTTTAAAATAACATTCCCCTAGCAAGATGAAAATTTCAGAAAATAAGCTGTTTGATTTACAGCCCAGTTCCAAAATAGAAAGATTATTATAAACATCTTGTTTCTGAGAAGAAACCAGAGTTGATGAAACTGATCGTAAGTCTGAACTTATTTTGAATTTTGCAGATGGATGAATGTTGAGTGATTAGTTATTGTTAGACTTCCTTTCAATCAGCTATTTTTACAAGATTTTTATATTGAATTGTCAGTATACTGATGACACAATGTCATCATAAAACCTTTCATGCAAACAATGTAATTCCAGTTTCTCCAAAAATGGTCTTGTATATCTTTATATTTTGGTGTGGACTAAAGAAGTCAGTTTCTGTTTTTTTGTAAAGGAGCCACTCCATTCATTAACAACAAACTGTATTCAAATGTCAGTAGGCAACTTGCTCCTTCATTTTAAACATATCACAGGCAGAGTAAGGGAAAAGCTCTTAATAAATAGGAGGTACAGAACAATAGAGCCATGCTCCATCCTATAATACTCTAAATACTTAGTCAGACCCATGATAATGACTCTATTAAATCCCTTCCTTATTCATTTACAGTATGACTGTTATACTTTCATAGATTTCATAGACATTAGGGCTGGAAAGGACCTTGGAAGATCATCGAGTCCAGCCCCCCACCCAAAGGGCAGGAAGTCAGCTGGGGTCATAGGATCCCAGCAAGATAAGCATCCAATTTTCTCTTGAAGGTGTTCAATGTAGGTGCTTGAACCACCTCTGCTGGCAGACTGTTCCAGACCTTGGGGGCTTGGACAGTAAAGAAATTCTTCCTTATGTCCAGCCTCAAATGGTCTTGTAGTAGTTTATGACTGGTCAATCTCATCATCCCTTGGGGCACTCTGGTGAACAAATGTTCCCCCAGATACTGGTGGTCACCTCTGATAAACTTGTAGGTGGCCATCAGATCACCCCTGAGCCTGAGCTTTTCCAGGCTAACGAGCCCCATGGCTCTCAGCCTGTCATTGTAAGGTCTGTTTTCCTGACCTCTGATCATGTGCGTAGCTCTTCTTTGGACTCTCTCAAGCTTTTCCATATCCTTTTTGAATTGTGGGGCCCAAAACTGGACGCAGTACTCCAGCTGCGGCCTCACCAAGGCCAAGTACAAGGGTAGAATGATGTCCCGGGATTTGCTTGAGAAGCATCTATGGATGCAAGCCAGTGTTTTGTTCGCTTCAGTAGCCACAGCATCGCATTGCAGGCTAATGTTCATCTCGTGGTCAATGATGACCCCCAACTCTCTTTCTTCTGTAGTGCTAGCCAGTGTAGCACTGCCAAGCCTATAAGGATGCTGCAGGTTTTTCTCCCTAAGGTGGAGAAACTTGCATTTTTCAGTGTTAAACACCATCAGGTTCTCATCTGCCCATTTGCTGAGCCTGTCCAGGTCATCCTGGATCACCCGCCTGTCTACTGGTATGGATGCTTTGCCCCAAAGTTTGGTGTCATAGGAGACCTTGGCCAGTCCGCTTCTGACTTCAATGTCCACATCATTAATGAAGATGTTGAACAATATGGGTCCAAGGACAGAGCCTTGGGGGACCCCCACTGGTCACAGGACACCATGATGAGTGACTGCCATCAATTATTACCCTCTGGGTCCGACCATGGAGCCAATTTCCCAGCCAGCGGATTGTGATGGACCCAAGGCCACAACTGGCCAGTTTCCCCAAGAGGTGATCATGGGATACCAGATTGAAGGCTTTTTTGAAATCAAGATACATGACATTAATCTCTTCTCCCTTGTCATAGGAGGAAATGAGATTGGTCAAGCAAGACCTACCTGCAACAAACCCATGCTGGCTATTCCTTAGGATGTTGGCATTGGCCAGTCCATTAAGGATGGCCTCTTTAATAAACTTTTCTAAGATCTTCCCCAGGATAGAAGTCAAGCTGATGGGCCTATAGTTTGCTAGATCCACTTTCCTCCCTTTCTTGAAGATAGGCACCACATTGGCCTTCTTCCAGTCTTCAGGCACGACACCAGAGCACCAGGAGTTTTTAAAGATCCATGCTAGAGGCTGGGCTATGATGGTCACCAGCTCCTTGAGTACCCTGGGGTGTATATTGTTAGGACTGGCTGACTTGAAGGTATCCAGCTTCTCAAGGTGTTCCTTCATGAGGTCAGCATTAATGGAGGGCAGGGGATCTCCCTCACCCAGACCACCTTGTCCTGTGGCGGGCATGGGTGTCCCATGCGACTGATGAAAGACCGATGCAAAGTACCCATTTAATAGGTTGGCTTTTTCCTGGGCGTCAGGTGTCAGTTGCCCAATCTGGTTCATCAGGGGTCCAATGTTGCCCTTGCTTTTCCTCTGGCTCTCCACATATCTGAAAAAGGACTTTTTATTGTCCTTGATGCTCAAAGCTAGTTGGAGTTCAGTTGCAGGCTTGGCTTTCCTGGTTTGCTCCCTGCAGGACTGGACCAGTGCAGAATAATCCTCCTTGGAGGTGAATCCCATCCTCTATCCTTTGTAGGCCTTTCTTTTTAGCCTCAGGATGTCTGCTAGATCCCTGGAGAGCCGGGGGGCTGCTGTGCCCTCCTGTTGCCTTTCCTCTGAGATGGAATAGAATTAGCTTGTGGATTGAAGTTCACTCCTTTGAGGAGCAACCACTCTTCTTGAATTCCCCTCTCCCTGGGGTTGTGGTCCCTTAAGGCCTCACTAACAAGCCTCCTGAGCTTGTCAAAGTTGGGTTTCCTGAAGTCAAGAACTTCCGTGTTGCTGACTGACTTGCCAGCTTTACGGCAGATGGTGAAGGTGATCAGCTCGTGGTTGCTGTCACCAAGCTTCCCATCGATCACTAGGTCGCTGATTAGGTCATCCCCAGTAGCCAGTTCCAGGTTGAGCAGTGCTTTACCTCTCGTTGGCCCATAGACTTCTTGAGTCAAGTTTTAAATAATTGGGCCCTCTTCTTTTCCTTATGTGGTCCCTTTTATAGCAGTTGAGGCTGCCTCTAGGGCCAAAGATTCACTTCAAGAGTCTTCTGGGCCATTAATGCTGTATTTACTTGCACCTTTGGTACTCCCTGTAACCTGTGTCTTCACCTGGCCTCAGCGTTTTCAAATGGTTATTGCACAAGAACACAGGGGCTTCGACTCTATGGCTAGGTACTATTGCGTCCCTATGACTCTATAATGGTTCTTATCCCCAAGGTGGAGTCAATTTAAGTTATGCCATTTTCTGTAAGTGGTTTAGATCGGTAATGAAAAGAACACACATTTACCCTTTGGTGGTGGTGGGCATCTTAGACCAGGTTCCACCATTTTTAAACCAGTCTATTTGCGCCAAACTTTTGTTCTGTTATGGTATAGACTGGTTTCTGATCACTTATGCAGTTAAAAGTATAATGTCTATACCTGGCCTAGAAGCGGACATGATTCTGGTGTTCTTTTATGACTTGGGCATTATTAAATTGACTTTAACAGACATAGGTAATGATATTACCAGGAATCCATGTAGTCTGGTAGATACTGAAACTTTAGATATATATTTTTAGTAGAGGTTGTTTCTGTCTTTTGGCATAATTATCATTTTGCCCTTCTTTAACATGTCCCCTCTGAACTGGAATGAATGAATGAATTATTTTGCTTCCTTTTCATTAAAACCTAGGCTATGCCCATTACAGTTGAGAAGCACTTTTGTTTTTCTAATGAAAATGAGGCAGTTTTCTTTCTAAATTCCTATTAATTGTGGTTTTCAATTCCTTCTTTAAGGTTCTAAAAGCTAGAGAACTTTTAGGCTTTCAGAATATTTAAAGCTAGATTTTATTGCTTTAAAAAGTGTTTAAACTCCATGATTGTGAAATTTGGTCCATAGTCTGTGACAAGTACTACCAATAATCTGTAAACTGCAGAACCTTCTTTGAAATTTTCACAGATGGCAGTGGACGGCATTGAGATGATCAGTGCATTTTTAAGCATTTCAAAAGTTTATCCATCATTATTAGAACATTTTTCCCATATAAGAGGGGGTTGGGCTATATATAACTTTTCCAGAATAGTCACTGAAGTTTTAATGGACAGAACAGCTACTTTTCTGCCACACCTTATTGCTTGACTAGTGATAGTCTCTTTAGTCTCAGACCCAGGAAAAGTGTGATGTAGATGATGGCCAGTAGTGGACTAGAATACAAGAAGCCCAGTTTCTTAAATGTCTACTGCGCTGCCTGTCAGTTTGGGAGAGGAAAGCAATTCCCTTCTCTTCATGATATGGTAGCTCCTATTCCACTTATTTGACACCAATGTGTGATTCTATTCCACCCTGCAGAAGTCCCTCAAAAATAGTTTACACATCTGCTTTTGTAATGTGTCATCCCTTTAACATTAAAGCTAAGTCACAAGTAACAGTGAACAGGAGGAGGACCTATCCACCATTTTTCAGATGCTAACTACATTTCTGTTGACAGTGGGTTTGTCTACATGAGATGCCTTACTGCACATTAGACTAATCTACTAATAATACTGCACATTAGATTAGTCTAATGTGCAGAAAAGTGTCACCATCTATACATGTGCAGGACTTACTGGGTGCATCTACATGAGATGCTACTGTGCAAGTAGCTCATTATTACCACGCAGTAGTGCTGCCAGGCACTAACTCTGATGCTGCTGCACAGTAGTAACAAGCTCCTTACTCCTGGCTCATTACTACCATGCAGAAATATTGGAAAAATGTGCAGGGATGGTACTGTGCAGTAACACCTGTGATTGCTCATTCATTTAGTACTTGCATATGCTCAGTAACAACTGAGCAGTCTGCCGCTCATGTAGACATGGCAACTGTGCAGCAAATTAGGTTAATGTGCCATTTAACTAGTACCAGGAAATACAGGAACTAGATTAATGGCATACTAGTTGCTCCCAGTCAGCCCAGGCAGCAGGGGGCATGCTGCTGCTTGGCTAAACCCTAATGTGGGGGGAGCTGTGCCAGCTGCAGGGACAGCTGTCTCCCTGCCAAGTGGGGATTGGAACCATGTAGACATACCCAGTCTATCAGAGTGGGATAAGCTCCTGGTAGTTTTGACAGAGGTAAATTTCCTACAATCCTCTTCCAGGTTAATTTATTGGTATGCTTGTGACATGGCATCTAACTTTACATTTATTCACACCCTGTATTGCCAGTCATCATTTATCAATGTAATTAGAAAATTATGTTCCTTGGACACTTGATTCACTGTGGGATGTGGTTTTGGCTAATTGAACCACGAGCACCATAAATATGGCCCAGTCAGTAAACTGCACTGTTGAAATACTGCCCTCCTCTTCCAGGATATCTCAGTTTTTTTCTGTGAGGGAAGAAAGCATTGTCTTTCCTTTTAGGTTTTTTGTTTGTTTGTTTGTTTTGTTTTTAAGCAGGTTGCCTAATTTGCTGGCTTCTGCAGGTGGGCTTTGCTCCTTGACGAGCTCATCAGACAATCCTCCCAAATAAGTATAGTCTTTAAGTACCAAAATAGCAAACAAACAAACAAAACCAAACACTTCTGCCCTGTCCTGAGCACTAGAAAGGGACTACTTAGTCTCTGGCCCCACCACAATAGCTTGCCCCCTCCATGCCACAGGGTGTTTAGCTCACAGCCTGCTTCCTTCCTCTTTGCAATTGTTCCCTCACAGTTTGCCTCCTACTAGCTCTCTCTGCTGGGATTTTAGCTCCCAGTGAGACACTCCTTCATTAGCAAAAGGCTCTGCAGCTGAATGTCCTTAAACGGGCTGGGTGCCCCTTAAGGGGACAGAGTATCCTGTTATACCAGCTCTCAGATAAATATTTGGAGCGTTACTCCTTTTACACTCCAAATTCTTCTTTGAAAATGGCTGGATCAGCATCCTGGTCTTTCTGGAGACCTGGAGTTTTAGGAACGTAAGAGCCTGGGGTTTGATTAGATCGGGGTGGACAGTTATTTCGGATGGAGGACTGCTTACCCAGTTTTGGCAGGCTGTTGAGGGCCACATGGGTGGCCTTGTCCCTTGACAGGTGCCCCACCCCCTGGTCACTATCTTGGGACCAATGTCCCAAGGCCAGCACCGGTGGGGCCTAAAGCGGGGTCCATGGAGCTGGGTTGGGCTGCACCAGCAGGGAGAGGGGGCAGCTGGCCCAGCTCCATAGAGCCCCTGCCGGCTGGGACCCCGTGCTCCTGCCACCCTGCTCTGGACCCTGCCGGCACTTGCCCTGCGGCACCGGTGCAGGCCCCATTCCCATTGGCTCCCTACCCACTCATTCCCAGTGCCCCCTAGCCCCACAATACAGCCCTGCTGCAGGTGCTCACAGCCCACATGAGGCTGTCTGGAGCAGGCACAGGAAGCTCCATGTGGGCTGCAAGCAGCTACAGCATGGGGTGCTGGGCGCAGGGTGAGCTAGGGACCACTTTTTCCCATGCTCAACACCAGCTTGTAACTGGTCCCACTGTCAGCCTAGGCTCTGCACCGGCTCCCGGCTCGCCCGTCTGCAGTACCCTGAGGCGACAGTGGCAAACTCTGCCCAGCATGGCAAGTGGGGGGGCTGCAGCTGCTGCCTCCATGCGCAACCCTGATGGGTGAACCCAGTCCCAGCACGGGGCCCAGGCTGGCACTGGGACTGGGTCACAAGGTGATGCTGAGCGCGGGAGGGGAAAAGCGGCCCCTCCCCTGCCCTGTGCCTGGTGGGCCCTGCTGTTGTGGGAGCCCACGGGGTTTCCTCTAGGTCCTACTGACCTTGGTTCCTGTCATTTTTTACAGGAACCAAGGGCAGATGAATATTAATTTTCTAAATTTTTAGGGGCCACGTGGGCTGGATAGAATGGCTTTGTGGGCTGTATTTTGCCCACCCCTGGATTAGAACAATACCTACCTACCCGTTTAGTTGTATTTTTAGTTTTTGTAACAGGTCTCTAATTTTTTCTTTGTCCCCAGGTTATTACGTCTTGTAAATTTTTCTTTGATTTTAATTTTCACAGGGACAATCACAGAAGCTATCTTTTGATGCATTTGCCTGTGTAGGTATACAGGGTCACTAGTAAATTCATCAGTAGGCTCATTCTACATTTGCAGTGCTAATATATATGTTTTCTGATCACAGCTTAGGCACCTTTATCTATTTCCATTGGTACTGACTGGTAGCTGTGCTTTCTATTACATGCAAGATTCTACTTTTATTTAGCATGCAGCATGAAACTATCCATCTGTTTTTTTTTACTTTCCTCTTAGACAATATTTGATAGCCAGAAAATGCAAAGATGATTAAGTATGGCACTACATAAATAGTTGGAAAGTATTTTTTTTATAACTTTATTTACAAAACAAAATTCCAGCTCCATTTCCACAAGAGTCTTGAAGAATTTGCACCTTCTTATGATATTATCTTATTTTTCCTTTATCTCTTTGTAGATGGAAGATGCCCATTTTTATGTACTTTAAACTTAGAATGTGAAATTGAAAGTGTCATGCCATGTATGTTTATGTGAACACCTATAGTGTTCACTTGGGACAGATGCCAGAAAGAAAGAACCAGATTTTAACAGCCAAATCTATTGTCTCATAAAATTACTCATCAAAGTATATTATTCTGTGGTCCATATTTAAAAGTCCTATGACCCCAGATGACTTCCTGCCCTTTGGGCAGGGGGCTGGACTCGATGATCTCCCGAGGTCCCTTCCAGCCCTAATGTCTATGAAATCTATGAAATCTATGAAATTTGAAATTGTCATCTCTAATTTCTAGTAAAAGGAGTCATCAAGGTTTACCTATCAAGACTGGTCTTCTAACATCCAGGTTGATAATGTTGGAGGGCATGGCGTAGAAGAGGAAAGGATTAGCCAACTACACCAGAAAAGCTGTGTTTTAACAAGAGCCTCTAAGCTCTTGGCTCAGAGCTTGTGGTTCAGACATTGCATAATGATTTAGTTTTAATATTGAGATATTTCACCAGCTCCAAGTTTCTTGATTTTGGTAAAATGCTTTGATTGAGATTTTTAATCAAATAGCTGAGCTGGCAACCTATGTTCTAAGGTTAAACTGATTTAACGATTTAACTACAATTTAATGTTATTATTTGATCTTGATTTCATAATTGGATTAATAGTGTCATAATTTGATAAAGATTGCTCTATATCTAGTTTAGTTAAACTTTTATATTTATATAGCTTTGATAATATGTTTTCTAAGTTTTATTTTTGTCTTAGAAATGAATTTTGTTTTGTAAATAAAGTTATAAAAAAATACTTTCCAACTATTTATGTAGCGCCACAAACTGAAAAGACATAGGTAGATATCAGGAATCAAAACTCATGGAAGAGGTGGTATCTTTTATTAGACCAACTAGATATATGCAAACAAATGACTGCATTTCTCTGCAAGCTTTCAGGCACACACACCCTTCATCAAGCATAGGAGAGAGCAGAGATTGTAAAGTTCTCTTAGGTAGAAATGAAAAAATTCGTATTTCACAGGAGAGTTGAAGGTGTGGTAAAATCTCCTGTCTGGAATAGTTCATAGTGTTCGAGGTAGGCACAGAGAAAAATTGAAATAGTATTTTTTACCTCAAAGCTGTCTAGTGGCAAGCTGGATGTTGAGGCATATTTCCTTCATGTTACATATTTCACAGAAGAGTGGAAAGATGGAAAGCTCTTCTGGGCAGGAGTTTCTTTTGTGGTGAGGGATATCAGGCAATTGACTTAAAAGGCTGACCAATTTGATCTTCAGATGCATGTGTTAAACTGTCCTGTCACCATAATTAAAATGTTTTTCTGATCATCGTTTTAGCCTGGGGTATTTGGTGTATACACTATTTTTCCTGTGCATGCATATTTCAAAGCAAAAATAAGCAGAAACAAAGAAAATCTTGGTTAATTAGTTTAGTTGTTTAATGTTACTGAGAACAATTAAGAAAAGTGAGATTACATATTAAATAGTTTATTTGAAACCAATAGAAATGAGTATTAAAATACCCCTTCAGTATTTTGCATCTCTAAGCTGGACATGAATCTGAGTTAGCTAGTCATCATTCTCATCTTTGTGAACCAGTCTGTATCAGCTGACATATCCAAGGGATATAAACATGCCTGTGATTAAATTTCATTTTATGCAGTATATGTTGCACTCGTTAAGACTGTGATTTTTTATTTCTAGTCCTTATCTGGACATCTTGTATATTGCTTGAGGCTTCCTGTTTGGAATACTTGGAATACTAGGGCTCTGCAAAGCTTTGACTTAATATTCGATTCGACAAATATTTGACATAGTCGACCTTGAAAAGTGAAAGTCGAGTTGAATAGCAGCTGGTCGAATAGCTGTCTAATCGAATACCGGAAGTCGAATATTAACAGCGTGAGTTGAATATTAACAGCGCAGGTTGAATATTTGACAAGGGTTGAATATTCGACTTGCCTATACTGGATTCCCTGTGGGGGGGGGGGAAAAAGGGGGAAGGAGTACTTTCATGATTGACATGTGTGGCTGGCCAGTGACCTGTCAGCATTCTCTGCGGTCTCTTCCAATCCCAGTGCTCTGGGGAAAGGCCAGAGAAAATGCATAAAAGGCAGCAGTTTTTCAGCTCCCCTGCTTTCTGCCTTGGGGTCAGTTTCTGAGCTGCTGGTGTTCTGCAGCACCTCTGCGTCAGACCATGACTGCTGGAAGCCCTGATCTTCAACAGATTCCCTGCTTGCAATGCTAGCAACAGGGATTTCTGAGAACTTGGTGCTTTTATTTTATAATTACTTTTCATATTAGTTTACGCTAATATTGGACAGGGTTAGTAGTAACCTAGGATCTAGTCTATATATAGGTATTTAGTTTTTATATATATATATATATATATATATATTTATACATCATTCATTCTTTCCACCACACCAACGCTTCTCAATATATTATCTACACACACAAACACATTTACACAACATCCAGAAATCTAATCTGCAGCACACAGCACATTTAGAGGTTCCAGTTTACATATGAAGGAACACCTTATGAAGCAGGGTGGAAAGGCAGGTGGCCACACTGGCCATCCTGCTCGAAGGGGAGCAAGGGGGGTTGCAAGTGGGAGAGCTGCAGTTTCTCCCCCCACCAAACTCAGACGCAGCCTTTTTCCTTCTGCTACAAGGGATGAGGCTGCTACAAGCAGTAAAGAGAGGGGAGCAGAACTGCCACCAGAGCCACTGCCTGTGCCTGAGACTCTCTCATGTCCAGACACAGCAGCCACAACCTCTCCCACTATAACTGCAACCAGCACAGCAGCGCACTCCACCCCTGTGTCACTGCCTATGCTGAGCCTTCCAGTGCCAGAAGAAGAGCTGGCTCTGGATCTCAGTGCCCTGGCAAGAAAAGGTCTGGAGAAGGAGGGGGAATCAGTCGAGTTTGTGCTTGACACCCCTCAGGTTTTTTCCTTTCAAGCCATGAGGTCTTTCCCAGAAGGCATTTCAGAAGGTGCCTCTGTACAGGTGAAGGCAAGAGGCTCAGCTGAGTCCGTTCTTTCTCTTGCTGTGCCTCTGACTGCTGAAGAGGGGGAGAGTTCAGCAGCATCCACAGATGCACCCGCATGCCAGAGGGAAAGGCCTAGTACTAGCATGGTCTGGGAACATTATGAGCTGGCAGATGATCCCGCGTTTGCTATCTGCGTGCACTGCAGAGCCAAAATCAGCCAGGGCAAGGGAACAAAGTGCATGACCACCTCGGGGATGCTGAATCGTCTCCGCAGGTACCTCCCATTTGACACAGGAACAGCCCTCACTCGCTCCACAGCCCCCGTCCCTCCACATCAGAGGCAGGGCACCCTGGAACATCAGGGGCAAGAGGGACCAGTTGCAAATGCGAGCAACGTCACCCAGACCATTGGGGAGATACTTGCTCTGGATGGCCAGCCCTTCACCTTTGTTGAGTGGCCAGGGTTCAGGTGGCTCCTGGCACTGCTGGCTCCATCTTACCAGATGTCTGCATGCACCACCTTCAGCAGGATGGTGGTGCCCTCCCTATATGAAGCATGCAGGGAGCACTTGAGGGAGGAGCTGCACAAGGCAGGTCCACAGGTGACCGTACACTTCACCTTGGACATCTGGAGCATCCGGGGTGGAAATCATGCGTACCTCTTCCTCACAGGGCACTGGTGTAGCCAGTCAAGCCAGCAGTGGGCTCTCCTTCATGCCAAGGTGATGGATAAGTCCCACACAGCAGCAGAGATAAGGGGAGCCATGAACCGCATGGTGCGGCGTGGCTGGGTGTTGGGCAGGCTGGATGAGAAAGCTCAGTACTGCTGCTAAGAGCTCCATGCTGGCATGATGAGGCACTCCCTGCCTGCCCAGCAGCAGTGAAGGCCACAGCTCCACACTGCTACCCCTGTTGCTGCTGGGTGGGCAGAGGGCACCTTGCCATGGTGGCATGGAGCTCTCAGTGGCAGGACTGAGCTTCCCCACCCCGCTCTGCCGTACTGATTCCCACCCATTGGGTCTCAGAGACCCCAGGAGGAGAGCTGCAGGGCATGGAGCCTGAGCCTACAGTGGGCAGCCTGCTCCCATCCCTGCCCCACCCACAAATGTGAGGGGCACATGCCCCCCATGTCCCTCTGAGAGGGCGCACAGTGGCAAGGAGTCAGCCCTCCCTCCTCTGCCCCCGTGGATGAGCCCCTGTGGCTCCATCACACTCCCCATCGGGGCCCTGTGGCTGTACATTCTGGCCTTGGGCCCCAAGCCCCACACACTACCCTGGCTGGGCAACAGCCCCAGCCCTGCCCAACTCCTTCCCTCCCTCCCTATGGGGGCCTCAACCCCCATCCCTCTTTCCTCCTGCTGCCAGACTTACCTGTGGGAGCTGCTCTCCAGGCTGCCTGGCGGCCATATGTATGTGCACATGTGCACATGCGCGTGGTGCCCCCGGCTGATTGCCCTTCTCCCACTCCCCCAGCCCTTGTTAGGCTGGAACTCTGCCAGCCTGCAAAGGGAAACTCACGATTTCCCTGTTTTTCTCCTTTAAAGGAGAAAATCGGGGGTTTTCTTCTTAAAATGAGAAAATCTAGGTTTTATCGTGTTTTTTCATGTCGAGCAGAAAACCTGGATCCCTGATCCAGTACAAGACAGTTGCATGGGATGTATGCATGGAGAAAGCACCAAAGCTTTGAGCAATTAATCCTGACACTTTGATGTATTTATTTGTCAACATTAGTAGAATTGTGCAAACCATTTTAGTAGTACAACATAATGTTGAAAAGCTGTGTTTTTCCTTATCTGTTGACATTAATATCCATGGCTCTGAGACATGCTCAGTGAGAATAAAGTTCAAAAGTTACTTTGTGCTTCTGGTGTCACCTGGTCTGAATTGCTTGCCAAGATGATTAGAAGTATTTGCTCTTGCAGGAGGGAAAAAAAATAACAACTATACTTAAAGTCAGAACAAGAGAAAAAACTGCAAGGAACATTACAAAGTCATCCTTTTTGATTTTTATTCTCCATCTAATACAACAGATAGTGCACTCTGGGTCCCACCGTGGTGCTTGAGAAAAAGGGCCAAAAGCAGACAGAACTAACAGCTATACTAAAGACATGTCCCACCCGTACTGTGCTTTACTCAGTTGATGGCTCCCAGGGTGATGAAATCTTTCAAGCTGGCATAGCTTTGAATAGTCCTGCTCACTGTCAGTCCACGCATCCCCTCAAAGGTTCCCAAAGCCTATCATTTTACTGCAGTGTGCAATTCCATATTCTGGCTGGACTGAATTGTGAAGAATTTCTGAAAAGCATGGCTAGAGAGCTATTCTTTGCTTAGCTCAGAACCATTACCCTGAATAATGGAAATAAGTCTTAATGTATTTTACTGTTAAACTCTGAAAGTAGTTTGTGTGTAAGAAAGAATCCAAATGAGTATATAAAAATGCAGCTTGTGTGTTTTGGGATTGTTTAGGTAGAGGAACCCCTAAAAAGTGAGGAAAAAGGACTGATTTAAAAATGGAGTAGTTTAAAATATTTCTTCAGCAAAAATTATGGCAGTTTTTTTTTAGTAAAAAAATTATGATTAAAAAAAAAAAAGAGAATGTTTGACCTTCCTTTGACTTATATTAAAATAGGGCTGGAAAAATTGCAGGAGGTGATACAGTCTAGCCCTCTGCTCAACATCCCAGACAGCTATTTGGTCATCCTGCATTTTGAAAAATTCTAATGATGGAGATGCCACACTCTCACTAGGTAATGAGTACTTAACCAGTCTCATTTTAAAAAGTTCTAATATCCAAGCTAACTTTCTCTTGTTCCAATTCCTACTTGTCATATTCCCTTGTAGACATAGAGAATAGTTGATTGCTATCTTCTTTATAACAACCCATTCTGTATTTGATGATTGTTATCACATTTCCCCATGTCTTCTCTGCTCCAGACTAAATAATCCTGGTTCTTCTAACCATTTCTTCTTTGCCATGTTTTCCAGAGCTCTGATTATTTTTGTCAATTTCTTCTGGTCTCTTCCCAATGGTTGCACATTTTTCTTAAAGTGCAGTGCCCAAAACTAAACTCCAGGTAAAGTTTCACCAGTGCTGGCTCCCTGCATTCTGTATTAATTTCAATGTAATCCAGTATGCTATCGACTTTTTTGCAAAATAGCACACTGTTGACTCATATTCACTATAATCTTTAGATATGCTGCAATACTGTGGCCTAGTCAGTCATTTCCCAATTTGTACTTATTCATTTGATTATTCCATCCTAAATGCAGTACTTTGCACTTGTATTTATTCAATTTCTTCCAATTTATTTCAGACTGTTTCTCCAATTTATCAAGGGCATTTTGAAGCCTAATCCAAAATCCTATCTTCCAGAGTATCTGAGGGTAGAAAGCAGGATAAAGACTGCTCTGCCAAAGGCCTGAGACAATAGAATGCCATTTAGGCCATTATTTTGCTCATACTAAATGTTCACTTTGGAATACTTGCACCTCTATTCAAAAAGCATATTAACCATAAACAACTGTTCAGATAACAAATGTTACATAATCAGATCAATCTTCACATTCCATAATAGGTAAAATAACAACAAACTCAAGAAGACCACAATGTGATCTGTTTTTCTGTTCATTCCAGGGACATTAAAAAGCAGTTAAGTTTTATTAGATAAACTATTTTGGCAAATAATTAACTTAGCTGTATTTCAAGGTGAAACTCTTAATGGATTTGTTGTTGTAAAAGTTTACTTTGTAAGTCTAAGGATGAGTCATGGCAAGCAGTATGGTAATCTGATTTATTTCAGTTGTAATTCTGTATTGAATAGGAGATACAGTTATTCATTTATGAAGTCATGGGTTTGCTTTTATTTATAGTTTTGATAGCTGCTCATGGAGCGCACACCAACTGCAGAGGCTTTCTCAGCCTGACAAAGGGTTTTGAAACCCGAAAGCTTGCTAAGAAATTTTTTCCCCCGGACTATTTAAGTTGGTCAAATAAAAGAGATCAGATTCACCCAAAGAACCTTGTCTGCCTATGTCCTTGGGCAACTGGTGCCTCCTGAGTGGGGGGGGCACTTGCACCCTTAGTGGACAGTCAGCGATTTGGACGGGGGCGGCTGATCCTGCCAACCCGTAAGAGGCAGCGGTCCGCTGCTGGCACTTGTGGGTGAGCGCAGTAGGCCGTGGGGGGGACCGCTTCTCCTGGTGCTAGAGCTCTCAAGGGGACACCAGCACCCTCGCTTGCCCCGCCGTGCCCAGGAGCGGTGGCTGTCAGGGGTGCACCGGTGCTCTCAGGGGGTGCGCGAGCCACTGCCTATGTCCTTAGAGCAACACGGCTACAACCAAACCCCGTTCGTATTATTGTGAAACTTTTCTAGTAAGCTGCTAGAGCCATTTCTCAACCTCTCCAGACAAAAGCAAGACAGAAGGGATCTGGGTACACTCAGTACGGAACAGCTTCTTCCAGCCAGTCCCGGTATTTGGAAGTGTGCCTCCACTCTGGGCAAAAGAGCTTGGGGAAACTCCCAGGGCTGGAGGGGAGGAGGAGGAGGGCGGGAGCGGGGAGCCCTGTCAGCCCGACCCAGGGGGCGGCGGCGGCGGCAATTCCCAGAGCCGAGCGCCCGCCAGGCAGCCGGGCGGCGCGTGCACACGCCTCAGCCCTCGTCGTCGGCGCCGGGGCCGTGACCCCGAGCCGGGCTGGGCCGAGGGCGGAGGCGGCTGGGGCTAGGGAGGAGCCCGCGGCTCAGGTGTCAGCCCCCGCCCCGGGACTCGGCTATATCCCGCCACAGCGGCGGGCAGCCCCACACCTGCCGGCTCCCCTCGCTGCCCCGGCTCCTCCAGCGCCGCAGGTCGGCCGGGCTCCGTGGCGGGGGCGGGGGCGGGGTGGGGGCTCAGGGTGCACGGCTCGGTCCTCCCCGCCGCTTTGCCAGCTACAGATGATCCCTGAGAGAACGGCTGTGCTGTTTGCTGACGTTGTGTTTGTGTGCGCGTGTTGTTTTGGGGGCTGGAGAAGGGCGGAGAATCTTTTACCCATCTCTTACCAGTTTCTTTCTCCTTGTTTCCTCCCTCCCGCAGCCGGTTCTCCTGGCAGCCTTGACTTGCACCCGCACCGCAGCCATGGCATCCGTGCCCTCGGCCGGCTGTCTCGCGGCCAAAAACCAGTACTACAGAAGTAAGCGCCGCCTTTCCCCCAGCTCCCAGGGTCCCGGGTAGTTCATATTTGAGGGGGAGGTGGACTTAGCATCAGAGAAGTATCGAAAAGTGGGGCTGGGGGGGACCTCTGCTTTGAGACAGCTTTCCAGGGGTGAGCATTGGCAGTCACTCGGGACCAGGGAATGTCTTAAAATCAGCTTAGGAAGTGGTGACGTCTATCCCCAGTTAGCTGGAGACATGGGGCCTTATGTTAAGTAAGATCGTGCTTCACCAGGTTTCTGCTTTATGACAATTCTCCACCTTTCTCGTGTGGGATTTCTTTTTTTTTCATTAAGGAGTTCAGGTGCCTCCATTATTCATCCATTTCTCCTTCCTCCTGGAAGGATTTTTTCTTGTTATTAGAAGTGTATCATTTATTTTTGTCCTTGATAAACTTACAAAGTGTTTCTGGTACATAAAGCACTGGACTTAAAGGTCCAGTGATTTGTCTCTTGTATGCCCTGGATTTATTATGTGGCTGGGGGCAGGTCATGCAACAACTCTGTGCCTGGTTTAGGATATCAGAGTTCATTATTTAAGACGTCAGGCCTCTGTTCTGATAGCATTGCATGCTCTGTGATACATTTAGCACGCTGGACTTTCATTGGCTTCTGGGAAAGTTACCCAAGCAAATTACATAGCAATGTGTGGCTTCAAGGGAGGCATCAATTGTAGATTGTCTCATGAAAGAGTTATCCTACTGTTCCGCAAATATTACTAGTGATAAAGGATATAATAATAACAAAATATGGTTTCTATTTAAGCAAATGTTTATCTAGATGTTTTCTATGAGGTGTTAGTCAAAAAGGACTTCAATGGATATTTAGCATGCAATTATTTAACACAGTTAAACATCAAAGTTTTGCTTTTGTACTCCATACACAGCTCGGCTGAATTCAGAATCCAGTGTTTCATCAAGCAGTTCGTCCTGTTGTTCTGACCCTGTGAACTTCTCAGACCAAGATAAAGTTCTTCATGGTATTACTTCATCCCCTAAAACAAACTTTTATATATATATAGTTTTGACATTTCATTGTTCAGTCAATCCCTAATGGTGCATCTCCTTTTGTAGGATTACCTGAATTATTTGATAAATGCTGGTGGATAAAAAATTTCTTCCACTGTGAGCCAACTCCTCCAAATGTGGGCAGAAAAACATTATCAGCCAGCAGGTGAGACTTGCTTCTTGCATGGTGGACTAAATTGTGGGTTTTGCTTTTCTGCTTTACTTCAATACTAGCAAATACTAAATATTACCAAATACTAACAACACTTAAAACATTGTCAAGATACAATATCTTGATTTAAGAAAAAATGTAATGAAAGCACATGGCTGAGGAATATATATTCACAATGGCTTCTTCATATAGAAGTTTTCAGCAAGCTGTGAATAGTGGCCAGAATTTTTCTGAATGTTTTTAGTGATAAGTCAATATTGTATTTAATGTCATGCTCGTAAGATAAATGCTAGTTGAGTTTACATAGGTAGATTTATTTTAAAAGTTTTTGTTTCTTCTTAATATAATCATCACTATGTTCATAATTTGTCTTTGTCTTTTTACAGTGCTAACAGTTGATTGTGACTGCAAGCTGACTTTACCTGCAGTGATATTGCATACACAGACTCATTTTTCTAAAGGCTCAGGGTCTTCCAGATGTCTGCACTCAGCTGTTCAAAGAAAATAAACTGCTTGAAACTACTTTTACAAGAGGAAAAGTACAATTACAGAAAGATTTTCCAGTAGCTTAAACGGTTTTGCTTACGGCAGGAGTTATTTGTATCACCCTGTCTGCTACAGCATTGTTAGTGTTTGAGAAGCACCTTGTATGTTTTCAAATGGAAGATAACTGGATATGATTTCCTAATGATTTGCTCAGATTATTGGAAGAAGTGACAGAACAAGTAAGATGTGGTGACTAAAACCAGAAAAGTTTGTGTTGCAGATAACTATGCAGCCACCTATCTTGTTCTGTAGGTTTAAAGTTTAATAGATCAATTGTGTGGACATCAAATCGATGCAAGCTAGGTTAAAAGGAATGGATTCCTTCATATACTACATCTGACGTGTGTTTCCAAGTGCCAGATATAGCAGTTACATATAACGTGGAGCAAAACTTACAAAGCAGTTGTGTTAATAGCTTTACTTGTAAAAAGTCCCATTTAACAAAGTCACCTTATACAACAGTCACTAGAGCTACCCTTTTGTGCTGTTTGGTGGATTCTGAGCTCAGCTAAGAAGGTGCAGTTCTCATGCGACATCTGTGCACTGTGGTTATGAAGGCCTGCCAAAATATGTAAACTTCATGGGCTGATACTTTATAAGTATGGGGGCAGCCATGTTTCAGTTAATTTATACTCTTACCTACTCTGCTGTACATTAAAGAGACACTTGTTTGCTAATGACTAGTTTTTCCAGATTCATGGCTGCCTGCCAGCTGCACAGCATATTGAACACCTTGCATAGTCACAATTCTGATATTAACCAATTTTTGTGCTCATACAATAATAATACCTTTACATTTATATTTCTCATTTAGTATTTTTCATTTATATTTTGTTTTTCTTAGAAGCTCCCAAACTGCTAAAACTAGTATTAATAATAATTGTTTCACTTCCTGTGGTGTGCAGTCTAGCAGCAGTACATATTATACAGCAGCGCAACCCAGCATTGTAGTTTTTGGTAGATGTGACAGTTGAAAGCCCTTAGATGGAAAAGAAAGTTGCAAGTATTGGCTCACTGCTTCATTTCATGTTCTGGGTCTGTTTTATTGAACTTATGAGGTACCAAGTCTATTTGCTTACTCAATATATCTGACACATTTAATCCAGAAAGTAAGTACCAATATATCCTTTTAATATAAAATGTTTCAAAATTTTGTGTTCTATATTACAGTAACAGTGCCATACATATGCATAGTGATTTAGATTAAAAAAAAAAAGAGTTCCAGCCTCAGCAAGCTTATGATGTATGTCAAGATAAATGCAAGGAGGGTGAGAAGAATGCAAAGACAACTGTGAAAATACTGTGTCAGAACTTTGTAACTGTCTTTGTATAGTTTATACCTCTTTTTTTGTTTAAAATTAACGTAGTCTTGATCTTAGAATTGTCTTTATTTAAGTATATGGAATGAACTACTTTATTTTTATACTCAGGAGGTTTTGTATTAATAAAAGTTTCATTATTCCATAGTTTTGTGACTATTTCTTTTTTTATGGTACTGTTCACAAGAACTTCTGGGGAAAATGAACAAACATTGAGGCAATCACTTTTTCTGTTATGGCTGTTTAAACACTTGAAAAGGAGAGGAAAAATTTGAACTAAAAGGAAAAGCCAGGAAATATTTTCTTTAATGTGTCAATGAATGTATAGTAGTTAAAGAATATGGATTTATAACTTCAAGTTTCACAGGCCTCTCTTTCTTTACACAGATATGTAGAATAAATAGAAGGGGGGAAAAAGCGGCCTTTCACTCCTGTTCTAACAGTAAAAGTCCACAGCATAATTCAGGGACTGAAGGGAGCCATTAAACTATCTTTTCAGTTACTCATCTGGCCCCAGTCAATTGTAATCAGATTAGAGGGGCTAATATAATGGCTGGAAATCATTATAAAAAAGATTTTTCTTGCATTTTAGCAATCTTTGGTTTGAGTATTATCTCCCTGGGGCAACTGAGAACCAATTCTGACATTGTATTTGTAATGGCTATTACCAATATGTCACTGGAAAATTCTTTTGTACTGGGACAGCTCTCTTTGGGCCTTCTCTGGTAGTTAGAAGCCCACCTTACATTATTTTGCAGTTGAGTCCAGGTCCATACCAAACTGCCTACTTATAGCTAATTGGACATTTTCCACATAAATTCCCCAAGTTTTGACAGATTTACCTTAATCAAATATTATTGTCATCCATCTAAAACAATAAATAGAGAAATTCAATAGAAAATACAGCTTGGGTCACCATATTGTTACTAAGTTGGATCTTATTTTCACCTGCATGAGGCAGAAGAGAAAAAGGACTTGACTCTGGCCTAACATATCAAACAAATGATTTATAATAATGGTTCTCCATTTCCCTCCCCAAAGAAAGAGATCAGGCTAGTCATCCCATTCATACTTAATGGAAAAAAATACAATGCCTTTTAAGGGCTTCGGCCATTTATTTCAATAAGAAGGATGAGGTTCAATTTGTATACTTTATCTGATAGTTCTGAGAAGCAAAATCTGTAACCATACAATATTTTTGAGGATGTATAACAACGATATGCCCATTTTTGCATTCCTCATGTTACTATCCAGTATCTGGATAGGTTCCTCAACGACATAAGGCTCATTACATGCCTTAGAGGGCTTCTTTTGCACTGAAATAAGAGGGAGATTCTGTGCTGTGCCTGTTGTACAGACATTAATAAATTACTTTTTTCTGTGAAATATATTACTGTCTTAATTATAATGGTTGAGCCCTCAGTAACATTACATCATTCTTCCTGGATAAGCAAATATTTTTTTTTCAATACTCTTTTTATTTCAGAAGCTTGAACTCCAGTACTACAAACTGTAAAATATTATCAAAAAAAAAGTGATAATCACTGGATGGCAGTATAACAGACTTTTTGTTTAAATGTATGTATTAGAAACCAGAACTTGGAGGAAATACTGTGCTACTACTGGTAATATTCAGTATTTTCCATGATCTAACCGTCTAAACATTCAGTAGAACAGAATCTGTGAAAGTACATCTGTATCAATGTGCAGCATGATATATTGTCTATAAGAAAATACATACTTGTGGGGACAGAAATCCTTTGAAAAAACCCAAGGGGCTGTTTTGGTTTGCAGCTTTGCATACCTTTCTGCAAAAGAGAGTGTTATGGCCTTGTTACATGTTGCACTTTGAGCTGCTCAAATGTTGATCAGTGTTAGTGCTAGCTCAAGTTTAGAGCAGTTGCACCTTAAGGCTTTTCTATCTCCCCACCTGCACAGCTGTGACTTGCGGCTAGAGGGCTGGTGAGCAGAAGCTCGACTAGGAGACACAGCTGTGAGTTGCCATTACAGGGCTGGAGAGCCAGGACAGGCTGCTGCCCTAGGTGAGGGTATGAGAGAGGGATTAGGGATGGGGGAGACATGAAACTTGGAGGCAGAGGCTTAAAGGGATGGGGGGGTGCATAATGAAATGGGAGGGGGCAGGAAATGGGGGTGAGGGAAGGTTGGTGAATGAAGCAAGTCAGCCACTGAAGAATAAAATAAAAACAAGGAAAAAAATTTAAAAATAAAGAGGAAGAAGTGCTCATATTTTAATAATTTGGTATTTGGGATTGGAGTGCAGGGGGTGCTGGTTGTGTTTTCTTGGGTGGCTAGGAGGTAGGAGTGGTGAAGGAAGGTGCTTTTGGAGGAGCCACTGCCCCCACCCCAGGAAGGAAGCACCAGCTCAAGGGGACCAGATCCAGTGCCCTATTGTGCTTCCCCCTAAGGAATTGCCTAAAATTAATGTGTAACAAAGACCTTAAATAAAGACCTTTTAATAACACTTACTGAAATGTACTTGCAAATGGCAAAGGAAGCTAGATGAAGGTATTTAAAATAAGTAGAAAAGTGAAATTGTTATTATGATGGTCAAGGAGATATGCAAAGGCAAGAATTCTTATGGGTGAGACCTTTTTTTTTGGTATCCAAACCAACTACCTTAGTTGCTGCAAAGAGAGGCAAGATTTCTGGTTTCACAGTAGCCTTCATCAGGCCTCTGAAAAAAAAGCAGACACAACTGAGCAAAATAGCAGGTTGAATAAACACTTAAGTAGGGCCATTATAACCTGTGAAGTGCAGACGATAGTGAGTATTAGGAAGATCACAATGGACCACTGTCTATGTTATATGTCCAGTTAGGTGCTTAGTGTCCAGTTAGGCTGAGGCATTTCTATTCCTACTCTTGTCTTGTAAAGGTATTGAGGACTTTTCTATGAGAGATCCCCTAAAAGAATTCTTGCCTCTCTTTAAGTAACTATGTGAGAGGCAAGGATTGTTTTGGGCTGACATCTTTTGTCTTGCATTCAAAAGCTTGTCTAACTTTATTTTAACCATGCAGTTTCTTCAATAAAATATATTGCCCCCCCAAATATCCTTGCCTTTCCCATAATTCCTGGGCCATCATGGGTGCAGTTGCACTATAACACTACTTTAAAGTAAATATATCACGTGCACATAAAGAGTATCTCATAAATAACATTTTACTTCACAGCTTATATGTCATTCCCCAAAAGGACTGTGTAACCTACCTCTGGTTTAAAGTACAGGGCAGAAGTATTCTTCACTATGAATTCTGCATTGCCTAGTGAGTTACTATGCCAGTAAATGACTGCAAAAGCACAAAACCTAAAAGAGGAGAAACTGTAAAAAATTAGCTATTTATATGGCTGCTTGAACACTTAAACTAAGGAGAGTTTCAACCAAGCTGAAACCTCAAATAGATCAGATTTAGGCTGCTGTAACTTTTATAGTGGACACTCATGTGGCCTTCTACCTTAGCATTTACTAACACTGGCAGTTTTATGTCAATGAAGTTTGTATAAGGATCAGCGGTTCTTAGATTATTATTGTTTTCAATATGGATAATTTCTGTGAAAGTTACATAAACATACTATTTTCTATGCACTGTCTCTTGTTCTTTGATGCAAGGTTTTCACAAAACCTCCCTGAATTTGCGTCACAAAAAATGTTAGAATAAATTAATATTTTCTACTGTATGTGGGAAAGAATTATTATAGCATTAATGTTTCCTTAACTAGTCTTTTGCACCTTCTTCAAAACAGTACCTCATAAAACTCCATTGGATTTGATTAGAATAGTTTGTTAGGTAGTAAAGGCTTTGTTTAGTTTGTTTGTGATGGCATGCTTCAATTCTGATATTACAAAACTGAAGAACTCTTACCTTAATGTATACTGTAACTGTACCCCGTGTTTCCCTGTATGACCCTTACAGACGGGGGCAATGGAAATGTAGCTTACTGGGTGTCATCAGAGGCTGTGTCTATTACTCAGGCTTCTCAGCTCCTCTGCAGATGAAAACATGCCTGCTGAGCAGATTCAGTTATATGTACCAAGATTAAAATTGCTTGCAAAACATTTCTCAAATGATTGTATCTGGAGCTGGTGACTTTGAAAATGTTGACCATGTTAATGTTCACTGCCTGGAGCTGACTTCTTGGTATTAGAAGGGCTTTGTCAGAATTCCCATGCCACGCGCTTCATCATAAACCATTTTAGATTGTTCCAGCACAAGCAGATGTGAAACATACTAGACCATAATCACTGAAAGAAAGTTTGTTTAATAGCAGGAACTAGTTTGTAACGGGGGAAGAGTCAAGTCACTATATAGGAAGGAATAAGGGGGAGGGATTCTTTGTACTGCCTTTTCTTTTGTTGTCTGTCTCACAGATACTGGGGAGAATGAGCTATTCATATAATTTCTTCTGCCATGGAATCCCTACACCTATGTTAAAGACTGAAGTGGAGCCACGTGATCCAGCCAGGTAATAGCAGTGCGCCACCTCCTGGCCTGCTCCACCATTTCCCACGGTCTCTTTGCAGAACCCCAGTGACCTAGTGTGGAATCTCAGGACTCCATGGAGCACAGTTTGAAAGTCACTGTGTTATAGGAATCGCACATTCCTGTTTAGTCAAGGACAAATTCAAACCACAAATAAGATGTAGATTTTTTAACAGTGAGAGCAATTAACCATTGAAACAATTCATGAAGGATTGGGGTGGACCCTCCATTAGTGGCAATTTTAAAATTGAGATTAGATACTTTTTCTAAGAAATGCATTCATTCGAGGAAGTCCTTTTGCCTGTGTTATAAAGGAGGTCAAACTAAATCAATAATGACAAACTACATCTACATAGAACATACCTACTGTACTGCTGAACAATCACATCAACCCTAACAGGCTTTTGATTTCAGTTTGTGCCAAGGACCAGCAAAAAGGGTTTTAGCAAACACTTTTGGAAAATAATTTCCAGCACTTAGATATCTTACATGGCTCTTCTGACCTCCTCCTTTTAGAACACAGACTATATAAATCTTCAAGATGCCCTTGTAAAACCTACAGCTCCAGCAGCACACAAGCAAACATTTTCACCTTGCACCTGAAAGACAGCCCAAGTGAGATCCTGGTGTCAGCTATACAAGTGGAGCAATATAGTAATTATGCTGAAGCCAATGGGGTGACTCTAGATTTGTGTTTGTGCATGCTAACTGGGGCCTGAATTTTGCCTAAAAGCTCAAAGTGGGAATAAGCTTACTTGTTTGTAGACCCAGAAGCTATCATTATGATGATAGTTGGAACAATAGCAGTATGGCTAAATGTCAAACATGTGAATGCCAGTGAGGACACTTAGTTTGGGCATAACTTGTTCATTCTTACAAATATTTCCACAGTGCATAGATGTGTTATGCAACACAGTGCTATAGATTCATTTTTTGCTCTTGTGCACTAAAACTAAGTTATAGATTTTCAGACTCTGGGATCTATTTTTAAATCTCCAATTTAGAGTACTTGGACATCTAATCTTAGATCTGAGATCCATTAGCTCTAAGCATAGACAAGAAAAAAGTAAGTTACAGGTTTCTAAGACAAACTGCTTTTGAGATTCCACTTTAGAAGCATTAGGTTTTCCAAAAGAAAATTATACCTCATTTTTCAAAGTCCAAAACCTATGAAATATTATCTATCTCAGAAACAAACGGCAGGTACTTATATAACCAGCTGCAGGCAAAAATAATTGAAGGTTGCAATACTGTAATCTAAAGGAACAAATAATACAGGACAGGCTCAAACATGGGTCCTGAAACTCTTGCCTGCTGCTTGTTTCAATTAAAGGCAAGAATTGAAAATAAAAATAATACTAAGGACATGTTTGAATTATGAACATGAGAAAGCTGCATTAAAGATTAATTTCAATAAATTAATTAAATTTACACCCTTGACAATTCTCATCTCATTGGCCCTGCCAATGCCACGGATTCTGCATGACTTCTCTGAGAACCTTTTGACGTTTTCTCCCATAAGATTGAGTCACTTCTTAACACAGCATTCACTCTGCTGTGGAAATAAGCTCACTGATCCCACAGGTTTCTCAGCTAGGCTTCTGGGATAGCTCTCAGATGTAATCTATCTAGTTTGACATTTTTAAATTACATTAATTGCAAGTGATTCAGTGTTTCATAAGAGTGGAAAAATGAAAGAATAATGTTAGTGGAAGGTTACCCATTGAAAAAAGATGTTCCGAAGAGGTATTTTTCCATTATATTTTAACCAAGCTAATTTAATGCCATCTTGACTCTGCAGCACATTTAAGTTTAGGTGAAATCTAGAATTACTGTTTGAATGACTACCAAATGGATCTGTTTCTGGAGCTGTAATACCTCTTATGCAATCTTACCAATGTAGCAGTTCAGCTGAAGCACTGAACATACATGGCAAACTAAATATAAGTTGTACTTGGCAGCCCTCTTATATGCTGTCAAAATTAAGTGCTACCCCCAAAATATAAAATCAATTCAACAAGAACAACTTTTTACATTATGTGCTTTTTCAGAAACATATTTTTCAGGTGAAGCTTCATTTGTTTCATATTTCATACTAATTTAACCAGAAAAGCACAACAAGCTGAAATGTGTTACATAAACGGATTGTTATTTTCTCTACTTATTTCCCCATTTGTCATAATTATTCTTCTACATTCCTTGGTTTTCATTGTTGGTTAATGCATTTGGTGGAGGAGTTATTTGTTTTCTATCTGTTTCTCTACAGTGAATGTGCCATCAGTGTTGTCTGAAAGAGACAGCTTTGTGGTCTCAACAGTATATTTTAAATATCTTGAGGGCACAGCTACATGAGATGTTAACTGCACAGTAGACTAATTAGCTGTGTAGTAAATGTCTTAGTGTCTACAATGTGTGCCCCTATTAGGCTGGAATAAACTAATTTACTCCATAGCAGGATAGTACTTGTAAATACAGGTACTATCCTTCTGCAGAGTAAAGAGCTCCACAGCAGCACATGTGTAGGTGCTGCATCAGCTGGATTGGGTAAGAGGGTGCTTCAGTGTCAGGGGCTCCCTGCTGCCTAGCCTTGTGTTGAACCATTCTTGTGCCACAGCCAACCCCTCTGCAGCATGTTGAACCAGGGGACACAGTGCTGGGCTGACAGGCTAGTTCCCGGTGCCCTCTGCTACCTGGAGCTGCTCTGACTTAGCAAAATGTCCTACAGTCCCAGGTGCACGTTCAAATCTGGTGCCCAGGAGCAATAAACGCTAGCGTAACATGCACTGGGGTGTATAGCTGCTCATTAATAGAAAATGTAGACATGCCTTGAGTATCTTAAAATACAGCTTCTCAGGCCATGATACTTCTGGGGTAAGTCTATTTAGACTAACTAGTGCAAGGACTGACTTTTAGTCTGTATTCTTGTAGCACTTGCAGTGGAATATCTGTTTTGATTGGGGGCCATGAAAACATTAATATAATATCAGTGATAATATTGCCAGGTGTTATACTGTTGTGTATACCTCTTTCTGATGAAAAGTTTTAAAACAGAAGACTTTACCTTTCTGTGTGGGCATTAAAGAATTCACAATGATATTTTCTGTAACAAAGGATGGTTCTTGTTGGCCAAAATTTCTCTGGCCTTGCACAAAATTATTATCCACGGAGAGCTGGCTTATTCCTATGCAGATTTCTTACTTTTTATAACCTAATTGTACTTATCTTTTTCACTTAACAGTCTTTTCTTTAGTCACCAAATATTGAATGTCACTGAAGAAAAATTGTAATTCTGAATTTTTTATGAAGGTTTGGAATAAAAAATGAACCAGGACTCACAAGATATTTTGTTGCCACCATTCTTTGCTGCATAAAGTCTTGAATCCATAAAAAAGTATTTAGTGGTTTCTACAACACGCATCACAGAAGCTGAGCAAACATCCTCCTCACATAGCTGGCCTATATATTTTTCATGGGTCGTCTTTGCACCTTCAGAGAGAAATTCAGTAAGGACGTAAAAATATTGTATAAATGATCTATCTCTTCATAGCTGTTCACTGTACCATCTTTTTCTGTTGCCCTTGAAATATCAAACTGAGTCTAGCTGTGGTTTACTTTATCTTCCTATCTAGGTATTATTTATATTGAACCAGTTTCATGGATGGCCAATAGATTAAAGGAATCTACACTCTGTGTGAAATTGTCTAGTAGAACTGCATGACAGTTTTTTTCCCTTTAGAAAATTTTAGTTTAGGTACTTTGTGCTCTTATATCAACTTTCCAAAAGATACAGTATTTGGAATGAAATTTTCAATGCCAAGAGTTATTTCAAAATGAAAATTTTGGGGGGAAAATGTTTGTATAGATAACCCTAACTGCTTTTTTTAGTTCTTTGGCCCTTTTCTTTGGAACATGAATATTTTAAGGTAGTTTTTAAAATGCAATTTAATTTAAACTGATGCATGTTCATTAACTTTATTTGAGTTACTTTTGATTCATACCAGTTAACAGGCATTTGAAGTTTAGGGTAGAATATTTACAATTTCCTTCAGCTTTTTTCATTCTTCAGTTACTACATGTCACTTCCATTTCTTTCATTGTGGAAGAGTAGCCTATAAAGAATATCACTTACATTTCCCTGCTAAGATAGTGTATTACAATTTTTGGATGAGAAGTTAATCCTATGTAGCTCCCTATTTCCAAGAAATGAAAGCGCAGTATAATATTACATCAGCCACTCAGCATACAAGTACTGCATTTAAAGTCTCTGCAATGTGACCTGCATAGCATTATCCTATAATTAGCTGACATACCAGGATAACATTTATTTTGAGTATGTGGCAGAAGAGGAGATTCATAATTAGTAACAGGGATGTATACCTTATCTGCACCTTCTTGTTTAACGAATATTTTTAAAACATGCAAGTATCAATGAAAATATGCCTTTTCATAGATTATTTTACTTGCAAGTCAACATATTGCACAGATTAACATTTATTTAACCTGTTTTCTTGAAGGAATCTTCTCAAATTATCCCCAAGATTTGCATTTATAATACTGTATCATTGGTCAGGTATAGACATTAATTACACTTTTACTAGTATAAGTGGTTGATCGGAAACCAGTCTATATACGTACCAGAACAAAGGTTTAGCACACAAAACCAGTCTATATGTAAAACAGAACAGAAGTTTGGTACGCAAACTGGTTTTAAAATGGCAGAACCTGGTCTAAGACTTGGCGTCCTCACCCAAGGGTGAAATGTCTTCTGTTTGCTATGCAACTTAGAAAACAGTGTAACTTAGATCAGTTCCACTTTGGGCTTTTTGAATATCTGTACCTAGCTTTAGTGTCTGAAAATGCACTTGTTGGCGGGAAGAGATCTTTCTACATCTTTGTTGTGCAATCCATAAAGTAGTTTTTACTGAAGGGTGGATCCTGTATGAATTCTTGCGGGGAGAAAAAGAAGTAGTGTGAATTTTAATAGTAATATTGTTTGTTACTGAACATTGTAACTTACGGAGTTGGGTCTGCTCAAATCTGCGATCCGCAAAGCATTCTTTTAGTATTCTCAAAATTGGCACTCCTGCCCCTATGACATCACAAAGTACACGACTATATGACAATACAAAGTACAGACACAGAGGGTTACTCCTCTCCAGCAAATTGCATGAATAAGATAAATTTTTCCTTGCATCACGCAAAATAACTCTGAAAAAGCACAAAACAGGTCTTTATCCTTCCTAGATATCTGAAGCAGGAAAGCACCATTGGTGTGGGAGCAAGAGAAGAACAATGAAATGCAGATCCTATGGTTTTGATTTATGTCATCAATTTTGCAATATTCTGTAAATTCTAAAATAACTGTTTAAACAGTAAATTTACTGGCTGCAACTCTTGTAAAGTTGTAATTTAACAGGCCTTGCTGATACTAGCTACACAGCAATAGCACACTTCCTCTACCTCTTATCCTCAATGATCTGCGAAATGCAAAGTTTAATTGAGATTGGCAAAATGCTGACAGTATTAAGCGTAAGAATTTTCTTTAAAGTACTACATGGAATAATAAATTTGAATGTTATATATATGGATAAAGTAATATATTTAAATTTGAATGAAATATGAAAATAAAGCATTTCTGAATAGTGCTAGCTTAGCAATTTTACTCAGTTCTCTGTATTTAATTGTTTCTATTAAACAATTGAAGCAGCTATCCATCAAAATATATAGCAAAACAGAAAAATAATATTACACTGTTTATGCAAAACATAGTCAAGGCATCATCTTGGTAGGAACCATAATTTAAACATGCTTTTTACATTTTTGCCGTTCACTTTAAAAATGATATTGAAATTATAGTAATCTTTTTTTTTTTTTAAAGACAGATAATGTGATATGTATTTCATAATGCAATCTGTTTCCTTCCGAGCTTCAGTCTCATATCAAAACTTGGAAGCACCATTAATGATCCTTCACCTAATTAGAGGGGATTGGACTAGAATAAGTTTGTAATAAAAAATGGTGTGTAATGGTGCTTGTACTTTTTCACGGAAAATGGTTTACATATTCTATGTATGTTGTTATGATAAGACAAGCCTTTTAGCGGGAGACAATGTTATTTGTCAGTGAATAGTCTCCATTTTTGTTTTGTTATGGAAGTAAAACTAATTTTACAGACTACTTTTGATATTCTCACATTTATATAATAATACTTTGAAATGGGTTGTTCTCATTGGATTTTTTACTGGAGAATATTGTTTTCCCTTGGTTTCAGCTGAACTTTAAATTTAAATAATACTTTGGTTTACGCGCCATTTTGTATATCATATCATCTTTATCCATAGAATAGCATAAATACTGATATCACCATTTTTTTGAGTTAACCGTTATTGCTCAGCTAGGAAACAAAATTTCTTCTGTGCTCATTTTTGTGATTAATGGTAGGTTAAAACCTGTATCCACAATTATTCTTTGGCCTGTATTATACAGGGGGTCATAATGATTTCTTCTAACTTTAAAATCTATGGAACCACGAGGTTATGGACTAACTGAACTATTTCATCAGAGGCAAACTTCTGTTAAAGGGTTATTCCATTGATAAAGAATGGGAATATATTCCTTAATACACTCTCCTGCTATCTCTGTGGATATCTTAAAATGGCCATGAGATCACACAAGTCTCTCAACATGTCAGGTGCATTGGCCAAACCCACAAAATTACATTTCCAATATTTGTATCATTACATGTTGCCAAGCCTTTGAATTGTAAGCTTTGTATTCAGCACATCAACCATCACACCAGGATAGGAGAAACTATGTGAGCCATTATACCAATGTCATGATTGAATTAATATATATGCTAGAAATTTGCTGCCATCAATTCTGCTGTCCCAATTTATAATTCAGTTCTACAGTTTAGGTTTCTGGACTTTTATTCAGTACTATAAGCATCAATCATTAAAGCCAATTAGTGTAGCTCATCTGTATTCTTGTTTAAGGATCTGATATTCTTTCCATTAAAATCAATGGCATAACTCCAGTTGATTTCAGAGAGTCAGCTGTATAAAGAACTGTTTTGCAAGAAGACAAGTAGGGCAAATTTTCATGATTTGATCATTCATTGAAATAGATTCAACTAGCCTTTCTGTAACTTAACAACATTCATTCTTGAAAACATTTTCTGCTCTAAGATTTAGTGTGAGCAAATCAATTGTATTATTATATTTGATGCCAAGGATGACTTCAATGCATTTGCTAAATGTGGCAACTTCTTGAAGCTGGAAATTTTAATATTTATAGCTTCAGTTCTGTTACTTCTGTTTTGTCTTTACTGGGTGGACAAAATGCTCAGTGCTTGCATAAGTTCATCATCCTCAATAATAATAGTTAATATAATGATTACATAATTAGAAGGGGACAGATTATGTTGGGCCTTAATGCAGCTGCACAGTGAAGAAAGGAAGAGCACTGCTGTTACAGTATAATGATTTTTACTAGAGGAGTGCTTTATTACTGTTACCTCTTTATTTATGGGCCCTATCTTTTCCCCGTTGGAGTCAAGGAGAATAGGAAGCAGGTCTTTTGTTTATA